>NW_024429269.1:7055000-7655000 GCF_017639785.1 Mesocricetus auratus | reverse complement strand
ATGCAGGTTCTCTCTGCGTAGCCCTGACTCTTCTGGAATTAGCTCTGGAGACCAGGCTGGCCTCAAATTTACAGAGATCTGCCTGCTTCTGTCTCTCGAGTGCTGGGATTAAAGTCACTACCACTGCCTGGCAGTTCGGCAGATTTGTTTAATGCAGTGTAGCCTTTAGGGGTTTGGGGTATACATGCTTGACCCGTTTTCCAGCCCAGCTATGCTGTGATGAGCTCTGGCTTGTTTGTTGACTGTTAACTCAGCAAAAGAAGCAGGAAAGGATGTGGGAGTATCTCAGAAGAATTTGTATGTAGTGTCTGCCCTCATGTCATCTGTTGTACTGGTTTACAGGGCTGAGCTCGGGCTGAAGTTTTAGCAGTGTGGGTAAAGAAAGGTACAGGGCAGGTAATGGATGAGAGCGGAAGAGGACACTGGTTTGGATTTGAGCTCAGGAGATGGGACAGTGAAGAGGTCGAAAGCCTTGTTCGAGTCGTCCACTTTGAACACACTTAGGTGTGTGGCTTACATGGAGGGGAGAGCAGAAGTGACTTTCTTTGCAGCCTGCTTTTCTTTAAGCTCAGCACAGGGACTGTTTTGCATTATGTTAAGACTTGAGACCTGTTTGTGGTTAGTTTTTCATTTAGCTGCCTAAAGAAGAAAACTAACCTGTTTAGAAGTAGGTGGAGAATTAGCGTGTGTTAGGACTGCCCAGGAGTGATGTGGGGAGCCAGCAGTGAACGGAGGACTATGGCTTAATCTCAAAGAGCAGCTGCTGTTGGCTTTTTCAATTAGGGTCTTCCCAGAAACTAGGTCTCTTAAGTTTGAAGAAATAGGAAAAGTATCTGAAATAGCTTTATTTGAAATTAAAATTTATTTTGGAATGGCAATGCATTTATATGGCTTAAAACATCAGAACAGTGGTAGGAAGATGCTCATTAGGAAACGTTGGCCCCATCCCTGCCCTGACCCTCAGGGACCGTTTTCTAGAGCTGTTTAATCTGCCCCTGTCAGCACCCGGGTTTTGCTCCTCATGCCTTGGCAGGCGTTGTCTCTTTTCCTGAAAGCAGCTAGCTTCAGTGGCCTGGGTATGTGCTGGTGCTGTGTCACATCAAGATGTTTTCTGAAGGGGTAGTTTCCTAGTATCTACTTCGCGCTAAGCCTCAAAACTCTCAGAAGTAGTCACATAATAAAGTGACTGTCACAGATGAACTTCTGTTTAGTGTGTGAAATCTTATTTTTATTGACGGAGACATAATGACCTTGGTACTTTACATTTTTTCAAATGAACCTTTATTATGAAATTATGAAAAGCTTCAAAATAAACAGAAAAGAAACAATGCAAATGGCTGCTTGATGCTCACCTCTGGGGGCCACTGAGCATCAAGTTGTGCTGGGTTTGTTCCTCCTGCCCCCCTTTGATTTCTGTGTCGCGTTTTTGTCCTTCTTTCCCTGTCCCATTGACCTGTCCTTCAAGTCAGTCTTATATTCTGTTTGTACACTCACATGCTCTGAGGAACGTGGACATCTTATGGAATGTCAGCATCATAACGTTACAGTACCTAATGTTACCGGTACCTACTCCACAGTAGTGTTTCTTGATGGTGTGTATTCAGCTTTCTGTTATTTTACGAAGACACTGAGACAGTTGGCATCTCAGGAGGATAGGCTGGGTTTTGCTCCTAGTTTTGGAGGCTCCAGTGTATGGTTCTCTCTGATGTCTATCATTCCTCTCAAGGCTACAACCTCGTTTTCTGGGACACAGCACACGAATGAGTGTTTTCTATTAGTAATCTGTAATATCCTTTGTGACTCAGGTTCTTTGACCCTGTTGCATTTCTTCTTATATTGGAGGAGAGTGAAATCCACCCATGGCTTTCTTTGCTGTGTGGCAGTCATCATGGTAGCAGTGTGTTGGATCTGGCTTTCCCCCAAGAAGCCATTCTTTACATACATTGGAGCCTACGAAATGTTTCTTATTTTCCTGGTGTGAAAGTCAAGACCCTAGAAGCCCAAAGTACACACCCAGAAGGGACCTGTGTTCTAATTTCAAGCTTAGGGTTTGTGATGGTTTGAATGAGAATGACCCCCATAATCTGATATATTTGAATGTGTGGTCCCTGGTTGGTAGAGTTGTTTAGGAAGGATGAGGAGGTGTGGCCTTGTTGGAGGAGGTGAGTCACTGGGTTGTGGGCTTTGAAATTTCACTCTCTACAGATCAGATGAAAGCTCTCTGCTACTGCCCACACTCCATGACTGTCTGCCTGCTACCACACTCCCCACCATGATGATCATGGACTAACCCTCTGAAACTTTAAGCACGACCATAGTTAAATGCTTTCTTCTGTAAGTTGCCTTGGTTGTGGCTCTTCATAGTAGTAGAACAGTCACTAAGACAGAGCTTTTCTTTCTGATGTCACCAGCGTCTTTGGGCCTTTGTTTCCTCGGGTATAATTCTTGTCCCATGTGTGTCATGGAATTAAGTGAGGAATACAGAGAAAGTGCCCTGTAGATTTAGAGTACCGTGATGGGGTGCGGTAATGTCAAACCACTGCAGGTCCATTTTTGCCAGTGATTCTGACTTGATGATAACCAGTGTCTTCCTTTTGGTCAATTTCTTCCTGTTTGCCTGTGCACCTTCTGTGACATCCTTCAACTTAAGCCCCTCCCTCAGGTCCTGGAGAGCTTGTGGTCCTCTCCTGTTTCTTCCCTGGCAAACTTTTCCTCCGCAGGCATCTATGCTGGAGGTGTGTTCTCTCTAATTTCTGTGGTCTCCTGTAGCCCTGCCAATCTCTCTGCTAGGCTTTCAGATTTTCAGGATGAGCTATTATGTGGCAGACCTACAGGACACAAATGTCTGTAATTTCTGTTTTGTCTGAAAAATCCTTTGTTTCTTCAGTTTTGAAGGATGACTATTTAATATAGGGTTCTTGGTTAGTGTTTTTTTTTTCTGTTGACATTTTTAGTATTTCCGCTCACATTTTCTAACTACATGATTTCTGAATAGTCCATTGTAATTCTTATCCTTTTTCTCTGTAGTAAAGGTGATTTTTTTCCCACAATTTTAAAAGAAGGGGTTGTCTTTGATTTTTCTGTAGTTAGCAATGCTACAATAAATTTGGTAGGAGATGGCTCTACTTATTGATGTTCTCTCTTTCTAGTTCTCTGTTTTGGTGCCTGGTGGTTTTTTTTTTTTTCTACATTGTTTAGGTTTTTGTTATTATTGAGACACCTCACTGTGTGGTCCAGATGCCCTGGAACTTAGTCTTCTTGCCCCAGCCCTTGGTTGGGGGTAGGGACATGACATGTAACACCACTGGCAGGTGTTGGTTTTCATTTGGAAACTTCGTAGCCACTGTGACAAATGTTTTCTTCTATTGTTCTCATTATTTATACTTCACAACTTTGTAGTTATCCTATAAATCTTGGATAGTTTTATCTATTTTTCATTCCTCCCCCTCTCTATCTCTCTCTATTTCTATTTTGTTTTCCCCCTAAGTCAGTGTCAGTCTCACTGTTGCCTCCCACAACTTGTACTCCCCCTGCCTCTGCTTCCCCTATACTCCCCATGCCCTGGCATTCAGGTTTGAAAAGCTTTTATCGACATTGATTCTAGCTCAGTGATTCTTTCTCCACGATTCTAAGTCTGTGAGCCCTTTCAAGGCGTTCTTTATTTCTGTCACAATGTTTTTGGTTTCTGCCATATTCTTTTTCTTCTGAAGTTCCTTCTGTCTGCATACATTACCCATCTGTTCTTGTGACATTGTCTACTTTTTCTTTTAGAGCCCTTAAGATGTTAATCATAATTATTTCACAGCCCTGTCTGTTCACATGCACACCCCTACAATATTTGAGACAGTTCTAGGATTGCTTTGTCTCTTCTTACAACTGTTGCAGATAAATAATAACAAATTGAAAAGACAGTGAAAAGAGGCAGTTTTTAATATTCTGTTCTGTAGAAAGGGAACCAACATAGAGGAAAGGCAGACGTGGCTGTGTGATGATGGTCTTAAAAGTCATCTCCCATACAGGAAATCCATGGCCTCTCCTTCTGTAGACAGGACTTGCCTTCCTCCCCAGATTGCCCATCTTACTCATTTAGGACAAAATGCCCTATCTGATGAGTAATTATGGTTTAAGACTGTCCCTTTTCTTATGGGGACTCAGTCACATAGCAGACTGCTTGTCACTCTCCTGCTCTCAGAGATCTGAGATAAGTAGGCACCAGCCACCAGCTAGGGCGTACTTATCTCAAGACTGATGAACTCCAAGCACACCTCATCCTGCAAATGGATCGTGACACTCTGTCTCTTTATTACAGCAACCATCAGAGGCCTTTAGCCTAGGAAGAGAAAAATGCTGTTCAGCTAAATCTCAGCTGATCCCAGCTCAAGATTGGGCACTTCACTGCTTTAGGCCCCTAGTGAGGGCATTGAGTAACAGCAGCTGAGCTTGAAGTTTATGAGTGGCTTGTGTCCTGTGTCCTTGGGTGACCTCTGCAATGCCTCTCAGCTTCTCCTTTCCTGTTGGGATGAGTCCTGAGGCTGAATAGTGCTTGGTTTGGGTATTTCAACATCATTTCTACCCACAACTCCCTGCCCTTCACTTGGGTTTTGGTTAAGTGGTATCTTTTGAGGGTAGACCACAGTAAGAGCAGAATCTTTTGGCAGTATTTCAGAATGGTTCCTTTTCTTCTCCCACTACTGGCAGGAGGCATTTTTCTCCATCTTAACTTTGAGAACTGTAGGGCTCCTAGAAGTAAACTCATGCAAGTGTTGGGTACTGTGCAAGACCAGGGTCGTGGCTGTCTATCTGTCTCCAGTTTTGGGGAGGTGGCTGGGGCTGTAAACCCGGGTGCTGCTGTCCCATTTGTGCGGCTCTTGCTGTTAGATGTAGTGGTGGCCGTTAGGCTCCTTGAGTGTCTGACCTGAAGCCTGGCACTTCCCTCCCTCCCTCCCTCCCTCCCTCCCTCCCTCCCTCCCTCCCTCCCTCCCTCCCTCCCTCCCTCCCTCCCTCCCTCCCTCCCTCCCTCCCTCCCTCCCTTCCTTCCTTCCTTCCTTCCTTCCTTCCTTCCTTTTCACCATGTATTTCTCCTGGCCTCATGGTGTTCCTCTCTAATCAGTGGTGACTCTATCCACCCCTCATCTGCAGGTCCTGGGATCTACCCTTGATCAGACGGTGATCACTCGGCTGTGTCCTCTGCAGGGCCTTCTCAGCTATAGCAACACCTCCTTGTTGGTCCTTAAGGTCTAAGGTTTCGTGACTGTTTTAAAGTTGTGTCTTCAAATTTTACGTTTCTGTCCTCCTCCCACAGTCTGTCTTCTCCAGGGCAAACTCACTTTTTTCTCTTTGCATAGTTGTGTGTATCCTGAACAGTCTGGTTCTCATCTCTTTCCCACTGGCTCTCTCTCATACAGTCCCGCCTCCTCTGTCTCTCGAAGGAAGGAGAACAGAGTAACATGTCTTTCTCATCCCTGATGTCACCTAGCACTTCAGCCCCTCATTAACTGGCCACCTGAAACACCAGAGGAGCCCTCTCTATTCCCCCTGCCTCTCATGCAAGCTGTTTTCCACTTTGTTCAATGTTCACCATTCCAGGAAACATCAGTGCCTTAGCCAGGAGCTCCATCCCTAACTGCTTCACAGGCAGTCCCTGAGACATGAGTGTGAAATGTAACTTCTGTCCACATGTGTTCGTCTTTACCTCAGCTTACAAACAGCTTCTGTGAGTTTTTTGGGATGGAATAACAATAGCACAGACATATGGTTTGTAGAGACTTCTCAGTAAGGCCAAGTCCCTGAGTTACTTATTGATAGAGCACAGCAGCTCCCAGAGCACAGCCTGCAGAATGCATGCCTGCTTCCTCAGCACTCTTCCAGCCTCTGCCTTCCTCCCCTACCTCCTTGCTCCTTGTTATCTTCATACCCTTGTCTGCTTCTCTCTGCATTGTGGAGGATGCCATGTCCAGCCACATACTTTTTGGAAGCTACCTGCCTGTTTTTTTTTTTTTTTGTTATCATATTTCAGTCATACTGCTGCTGCAGCCTGGCATCCTTTCTTCCTCCCTCCCTGGTTCTCCCTGAGGTCTACAAGCAGATCTCCTTCTCACACTGTGCCCTGCTTGTCCATCGTTTGTCCCACTCTCTGCTGAGCAGCACTCTAAGCTCGCTGCTCCAGACTCAGGGCATGCTGTGGTAGCTCTTCATTCCTGCTCCTACATTGTGGACAGCAGCCTTGAGTGAGGACTCAACTCCAGTCCTGCTTTCATGGAAGATGGATAAGAAAGCACATTGTACATTTGGATTTCATCACCAATTTTCTTTGGTGCGATTTAACTTTACTCATGTATCCAGATATTCCATGTAATTTTTATTGCTTATATTTTATACAAAATTATATAGTTACATATATACATGTTTGTATTTTATATAAAATATATAGTTTGAGTGAGAAAGTAGAAACATAATAAGCATCTACATTTTTTTTCTTAGAGCCATTGTTTTTGGCTGTGGCTATAAATTTTGACCTAATGTAATGACTCAGAAATAACATTTGAATAATGTATTTGTATCTGCTTGGTTATGTTGGAATATGTAGAACATAGAAAATATTATTTTGGGCTGCAAGTCACTCGTTACCATTTATACTATCTATAAGATGTATATAGTCACAGAATATATGCATTAAACATTTGATAATATCTCAGGTATTTTTCCATAAACACTTTGCCAGATGAGAACCTTAAAATGACTTAGCATGCTTTAAGTTTTTATTCAGTTTTTTTGTTTAATATTTGTGTACACAACTCATTCTTTTTAAATTATATATTTTATAAAGTGAAGCCCTTATGGTTGACACTGTTCACATTTTGCATATAGGTATGTGTTAAAGAATGTGTGTGTTGCTGGGTCATTGAGGCTGTTTAATGAGGTCAGTGAACACACAAACACAAAGGAGGTCAAGGTCAAGGAATGATGGGCTAGAGAGATGGCTTAGTAGGTAAAGGTGCTTGCTGTGCACCTGACATGAGTTCAGTCCCTAGAACCCACAGGGGAAGGAAAGAAGCGACTCCTAAAGTTGTCTCTGGTTTCTGCTGGCATGCTGTGTTCTCCCTCTTCTCCCTCCCTCCTTTTCTCTCTACCTTACAAACATACATGTACTCACACACTCTAATAATAATAAATACAATTAAGATAGGGAATACATCTACCCTGATTACTGCAATACTAATGATGCTAAAATAGAAGATTCTCATCCTTCTGGAGAAAAGGGAGTTGAATAGCCCTCAAATGATAGAATATGGTGGTCCTTCAGGGTTGCAGGGTGACCTCATGGCTCCTTGTGGATATGCAGGGGGTCCTGGTGCAGCCTCCTAGAGACTTTAGCTGTCTCTCTTAGAGTACCTGATTCAGTGGTCATTATCCTTAGTTGTGTGGGGGGTGAGAGAAAAGAAAAACAATAAGAAAAAATAGTCCATACATGTAGGAACTTTGTGACATTCTGAGTGGATGTGTATTGTTTGACATGGGCATGGCCATGTCAGGGACCACTGCCTCAGCCCCATGAGAGTGGCAAAGGCTTCCCCAGATGAGGCTCACAAGGATGGTCTTCTCCCCCAGGATATTTATGGCCTGAAGACTGCTCTAGCACAGAGACTGTTCTGAGATTAGCTAAGTCTGTCTCCTTGTTCAGCTGTATAGCCGTGCCTTCCTGTTTGTCTGTCTGTAATACCCACCTTCTTGTTCAGCTGTACGATAACCCCGCCTCTTCGTCTGTCTGTAATAACCCACCTCCTTGATCAGTTGTATACAATAATCTTGCCTTCTTGTTTATCTGTCTGAAATATCCACCTCCTTGTTCAGCTGCATACGATAACCCTGCCTTCCTGTTTAACTGTATATAATAACCACACTGAGCTTTTGAGGTGCTGTGGCTTCTCCAACAGAGAGCTCAGATTACTCAATCTCAGCTTTTCTGTATGTATGTCCTTCCTTTCTTCATCCCCTTGGTGCCCTGGTCAGGGTTCCAGGATCCAAGCCATGCAAGGATGGGACTCACACAAGTTCAAAAACCCAGTCCATAGAGCCAACATGTCCTCTCTTCCCCACCTACCCACGTTTTCAGCTGCAGTTGTTTGCAGTGCTGGATGCAGAAGTAGAGACTACAGACTGCCAACTGTACCCTTCTGGAATTTCTTTTTGCCACTCTGGTCCTAAGTAGAGATGAACAGTTAACGGAAACACTACTGACCTTCTCTTCCTTCTCTTAGGTATAATATTGAGCCCAGCTTATATTGCCCATTTTTCTCCCTTGGAGCTTGCATGGAAGGCCTGAACATCTTATTTAACAAACTGCTGGGCATCACCTTATATGCAGAGCAGCCTGCAAAAGGAGAGGTGTGGTGTGAGGATGTCCGGAAGCTGGTAAGCCATGAGTCCCCAGCAGTTTCTCCTTTCAGTTAGTTGTATTCTGACAGGGCGCCCCAGCTCATTTCTCCTGATAACAAGTTCAAGTACCATGTCTGATTTGGACCTTGCATAAAGGACCTGGAATGTGGAACAGCCTAGTTATATTTCTCCACAACAAATGTTCTTAGGAAACCTGATAAAACCCTGATTTTCATTTACATACTTCAGTATGGTCATGAGTTCTACTCGTAAAAAAGTCCGTTATTCCTCATCACATAATGCCAATGCCCAGTTCCTTTGTAGTTCCCGTATGTGCTGCTCCCCTTCTCATCAGGGTTTCATGTGTTTGCAGTGGTCTTTTCATCAGCCATTAATTTTGTCCTGTGTCTGATTTATTTGACTCTGATGACAACACCAAGCCTGGAGTTTTGCCTTTCTCCTATTAAGACCCACTTTACTTAGCGTGTGAATGCTTTGTGGCTTTCTTGGCTCCATATTAATTTATCCCTAAGGTTTCAAGGGACAGTGCTGTTTATCTCTTGATTGCACGATGGCTATGCTTCCCTCACTGTGTGCTCAATCATGTCAGCTGCCTTGCTGCCCCCTTGGCCATGATTTGAGCATGGAATAGGTATGAAACAGGTCAAGCTAGCAGAGCACTGTTGTTACTCACGAAATATCCTGTCTTGTTACTAACGTCTTGGATGGTGCAGGTTAGGGAGAAGTCAGGATGTAGTAAAAAGAAGTCAGTGACAGGCTGGAGGACAGATGCAGGTGGCAGCTTGGGCTTCTGGGGCAGCACCAGGCCAATGGTGTTTGTTGCCATCTCCTGGGTGCCTTGAATCCCTTTGGGTACCCAGGAGATGCTCTCTAGGTGCTTGTCAAGTGAGTGCGTGAGTAAATATACTTGCTTGAAAATTTAAAAGAACCAATTGGAGCTCATTCTCCTAGAATCACCAGGTTCAGAAAAGCAGACAAGACGGAGCTGGATGATTGCATAGGAAACAGAGTTGTGCTTTATTGGTTCTGGATTCAAGGGCCTGTATCAATTGCATGAGATAGGGAAGGAAAATAATGTTGCCACTAAAACTGTCAAGCCAGCCTTTCTTCCCAAATCTTGTGGGTTGTTTTGAGAAGAGCCTCTGTGAAGAACTATGGTTGCTGCAGATAACGTAGAGGAAGGGCAGATAGGACACAGGACCCCAAGGAGGATGTCTTCTCCTGAACACAGAATTCTTAAGTCAATTGTTCCAGAAGTGGACCAAAATAGGTAAAGAACTTGAGAAACTTGGGATATAAAACGTAATTAAAATGTTTATGTCTATGAGTATTTAATATACAGGGTCTTGTGTTCTATTTGGGGCGTTTTGATGAGGTCATTGACCACTGAATTTAAACTTGTATTCTAGGCTGTTGTTCATGAATCTGAAGGGTTGCTGGGATACATTTACTGTGATTTTTTCCAGCGAGCAAACAAGCCACATCAGGTAAGCAAGCCTCAGCAGTTTATCAGTATGAATGTGAACAACTTCATATGTCATTTTTGTGGTTCCATAATATCTAAAGGCACCAAAAATTTACTAAATATGTAAATGTGAAAAAATGGTAGATTTGAAAGTAATGAAGGTCATGAGAAGACCTGCATGGATCCATATCTACTGCCCCTCATCTACCGAATCTGGGATGTGATATGAAATTAATAATAAGGATTGGTGACATTTTACAAGCTCATATTTTTGAAAGCCAGCACATAAGCCCTTTATATATTCATACCTTTTAATGTTCACCCCAGCCTTTTGAACACAACAAGGAAACTAAGGCTAGTGAAATTATCCACTTGCCCAGGACACAGGTTTTTAGGCCTTCACCCTAAACATTCTGTCTAGAACCACAGCTCTCAACCCCTCTCCATGACAGACAGTTGTCCTACTTAGCACTGTCAACCTGACACAGCCTGGAAGAGTCTCAGCTGAGTAGTTATCTTCTTTACCAAGAACATCTGTGGACATGTCTGTGAAGGATTATGATGACTGCTAATTGATATAGGAAGGCTCAGCCCACTGTGGTTACCATTGCTAGCCAGGTGATCTTGGGCTATATAAGAATACATGGGAGAGTAAGCTAGCAAGCAGTGCTACTCCATGGTTTTTCTGCTTCAGTTCCTGTCCTGACTTCCCTCCTGGAAGTGTAAGTTAAATAAATCCTTTCTTTCCTCAAGTTGCTGGGCCTGTAGAAGCTGTTGTGCTGCCAGCTTGCTTCTTTTCTTTCCCTGCATGCTAGATTTTCCCACAGGCCATCTTTAGATTTTCATGCAACTCATTGGGAAATATTGTGACTTCAGGCTACCAATTATAACAGAAGAAAATGGTGCCTGTCATTTAATAGGGATCCACAGCTTCCAAAGGTTTGAATAGGAGATAAGCTTAGTCTGGGATTTGACAGGTGGCATTCTACAGTCTGCAGATCAGGTTCGTGGAAGTAAATTGCTTCCCTTGGTGATCTGGTTAGCAGGAATCAAAAAGAGGACCAGAGGATGAGTCAGCAGGCTCTGGGTCCCAACTTTTCCCTCTTAGCTTAGTGGGTGGCTGTTTAAGGATTCTCAGCTCTGGCCTCTGACAGTCAGCTGGGTTCAGACCCAGGAGGCAACACATCCAGCTAGCGTGCTTGGATGCGGCACTTGACATTTTCAAGGCTGAGTTTCAGTTGTCTGTCCTCATGTCATTGTGAAGGAGTGACAGTATGTCTGTTCCAGACTCCGCTTAGAGCTCAGAACTTGGCTACCCAGAAACCAGGATGGCAGACTGGAAGATTTTCTGTTGGTTGCCTGACACATGGTAGGGACATCGGGGCCTCTTCCCACTCACTGTTAACGCTAAGAGTGTGGGTCTCAGCTCTTCGGAGCCTTTGTTCCCAGCCCTGGACAGACACATCAGGTCAAGGCATGTTTTTGGAGTAACTGAATGAATTCATGAATACATTTTAGTGGTTTAAAATTTACAGTTTTAGAAAAAAAATGGAGTAAATATTCAGAGTAAGATTGAGCAAGTTATGAGTCCAAACTCACGTATTTCTATAGAGTTTTATATCTAGATTGTTCTTTAGAGTGTCTAACACCTTTGCCTCCGTTTATTTCTTAAGTTATAAGTCTGAACTGTAACTAAAACTATAGAGTTTTAATCTAGACTTGTATTTTAGAGTGTCTAATACCTTTGTCTTGTTTATTTCCCCTCTTAAAGGATTGCCACTTCACCATCCGAGGGGGCAGATTAAAGGAAGATGGAAGCTATCAGCTCCCGGTCGTTGTTCTTATGCTGAACCTTCCTTATTCCTCCAAGGACTCCCCCACCTTATTAACTCCTGGGATGATGGAGAATCTCTTCCATGAAATGGGACATGCCATGCATTCGATGCTCGGACGAACTCGATACCAGCATGTCACTGGTGAGGGAGGCTTGTTTTGGGAATCTGTGGTGATTTCTGGTGTCTGGCCATTGCTTCCTGAGTATTTCATCTCAGATGAGTTTCTAGGTGCTTTCCTGCTGTTCTCTCTTGATGGGAAGTCGTCTCAGTTGTCAAGCTTGAGTTCATGCACGTTTATATTTTATGATGCCACAGGAGACTGACACTTGTGTGTGTGTACGCAAGAATAGGGCTATGTCTCCTCAGTCCCCGGCACAGTTGCTGAGTGAATTTTTTTTACTTAAAATAAAACTCCATGTATCTTGTTACTTCTTAATAAATTACTTCTTAAAAGTATGGTGAGGTATTTTACCTGTAGTACCCCTGAACAATATTGTAATTATGCTTTATGAATTTTAATGATGTCCGATTACATTCAAGATGTCATTATTAGTTTTTTTTGGTCTCTAAGTTTTTTTTTTTTTAATTTTTTTGAAACAAGGTCTCTGGTAACCCAGGCTGGCCTTGAACTCACTGTATATTCAGACTGGACTTGAACTCCTCACCTGGCTCTACTTCAGATGAAGTTTCCAGCTCACTACTGTCAGTGGTCATCATTTGACCACCTAGTAAGGTGTTGGCATCTATTGCTGATTAGCTAACTCTGAACACACAGAACTTGGACAAGGAAAAGGTGTTTGAAAAGAGTGTGGGTGTGTTGACTGGAACAATTCAGTGTCACCAAGAGGCTCTTAGGGGATTTGTTGCTTTAAGGAACTTTGAATTTAAAATATTGATTTTCCTTACCAAGGATTGACTTTGTAACAAAGCAGTATGTAGCTTAAATAAAGTCCTTTGAAAACAAATGAAGGCTAAAAGCATTTGCTAATGGAATTCATTGAATTAAATACAAATGCCTTAATTGTTGTAAGAGGGTTTTAATTTGTATTTCATGTCAAGTCAGTATAGCAGAAGACAAGCTATGTGTGGAGGGTGTGAGCTGTCGCTTTGTAAGGTGTTTTGGCAGCTGTGCAAATATTTTGTTTTACTTTTGATATAAAGAAAGACATATAGGATTATAATAAACTTTTCTGCAAATATGTACAATATTTTATAGAAGTAAAATATTGATTCAATGAATTAAAACTTATCATAGTTCATCAGAAGTACAAATAGAAGTTTTAAAACTGCACATAATATGAAAGACAAACATGTTGCTTTAACTCCCTTTTTTCTTCTCCCCATTTTAGGTACCAGGTGCCCGACTGACTTTGCAGAAGTTCCATCCATTCTGATGGAGTACTTTTCAAATGACTACCGAGTAGTCAGCCAGTTTGCCAAGCATTATCAGACTGGGCAGGTAGGAACCACTAATACAGGTTAGTCACTCCAGAAATTCAGATTTCAAAATTGAACACTGACATAGTCACAAATAGACAATCACAGACCTGACCTCATGCAACAGGTCATGATCAAAACACAATACACAAAACAAAATGCCACATCAAGTGGTCTCCAGGTAACATGTCTGTTCAGCAGTGAATCCCTGTTAAGAGTTGGGTCCTATTCCTAAGCTACATTATCTGTGTATATGCAAATGCCACCACCCTGAAAAAAATCTGAACTAGCTGTCTGGTCGCAGGCATTTTGAATAAGAGGCTCTCACCCTTGCTACTGTATTGTGTATTGGGTTGCCATGACTGGCTTTTATGGCCTCTTGAAAAACATTTTGTGCTTATTTCTAATGTTTTCTCAGACATCATCCCTTAAGTTGTCTAGTCTTACTCCCAGAGCATGGTCATATACAGATAATAATCTACTCTCGTTCCCATCTTCATCCTATAAGGAAAGCACTGTGCCCCTACTTTGCCCTGCTGTGTACTGATTGGGCGTTCAAGCTTGTCCCATTGCAAAGAGCTTTGCTTCTGGACATTTGTTCTCTTTGCTTGATTTGTTTCTTAGCAGCTTTATTATCTGAATGATATAAAGTCTTAAAATTCCTCAAATTCAAGTTTGTGTGTGTATGTGTACTGTGATGTATTGCAATTTTAAACACTTACAAATTAACATGAGAGTTATAGTACAGTAGTTCCCATGACTATAACTAATGTATGTTGTCCTTTAATGACCTAATGACCCAAATGTATTTTTTTGTTGTTGTTGTTGATGTGCTGTGGTGCTGGGGATCTAACCCACAGCCTTGCACATGCTAGCCACATGATCTGCCACTGAGCGACATCCCCACCCAACTATCCCATGCTCACTGGAAAATACACTCATATCCTCTGAATATTTCCCACCATAGTATACCCTGCTTTACACTGCTATTTGCATCTCTTGGCTCTAGTACAGGGATGGGAAAGAGTGAAAGGAATTTATTGAATTAGGAGAAAACAAAGGGCTGACCCCACCTTTGTTTCCTCTATCTCTTTTTGACTGTGTCCCCAGATGTGGAATGTGACTTGGTTGTCTTTTGAAGGCTTGATTCTGTTTTCATCAATCTAGGACAGTAGATGTGTTTCTAGGTAGCTAATCTGAACAAGTCCTCATTATAATCTAGTTTAGTTATTAAAATGGCAAAGTTAAATTATTTTTGAAGAGTCATTTGGGGATTATGTAGGCACGGTCAGTGGTGTGGCAGCACATCCCCCTGTAAAAAGTAGTGTGTCATCCACAGCTCCGTGTTGGGGTTTGGGAGTGATAGGAATGTTGTAATTGCTTTCTGCATGAGGCCAATGGAGTGGAGCCATGTGCCCCATACCCAGGGTAGCAGGGAAAAGCCTGCGTAGGCTGCCTACGGGTTGCAGGGAGTGTCTAGAAGAGTGGTAGTGAATACATGAGGTCTTGGAAAAGGCTGTAGGAAGGAAGCTCCCAACCAGCTCTCAGTAGCCCTGTCTGAGATGTTAAAGCATCCTAGCACTTACTGAGGGCAGGCTAAGGATGTGAAGCCCTCAGCCAGAAAGTTCCTATTGAGTTTATGCTTCATCCAGTCTCCAAGTCTCACAGTTACTAGTGAAAGGCAAGCGCCATCCCAAGGCTCCTGCCTTCAGTTCCTGAGGCCAAGGCAAGGTGAGCCATTTTGGCTAGAGGGAAAAGCCCCTCAAAGGTCTGGAAAGCCCTCACAGGGGATTTGGAGGACTTTGGGGGATGGATAGTAGGAATGGCCAGAGAATGGGGGAGAGGCCTGTGGTGAAGGACTCGGGTAAGCACGACTAACCTAGTGAGGGAAGAAGTCATGAAAGAATCTTCAGCAAATCATTCTTTTTCAGAAGTGTCCTTGGCATCAGGAGGAGACAGGTGGGGATGATTGGGCCAGAGTCTAAGGGCAACAGTTGACCTAATGAGTTGTGCCCCGTCCTAAGGAACAGGCTGGGAGCATTGCATGTCTGAGGGTTTTTGTGTGAGCTGTCCTGTGAGCAGCTCCAGCTCATCTGTCTCCCCTCGGACCTGCCTGTGCTTGTCTGGAAGCTGCTCTGACCAGAGAGAAGGGGGAAGGGGAAGAGAAGAAGATAGTTGGGGTGGGGTGGTCAAAGGTAGCCATTCCATGTTAGAGGATTCTGTAAGGCTCAAGTCTGAAAGAGAAGTTGCCAGGTTCTTATTTGGATTTATTAGTGGGTGACGTTATTGTCCAAACAGCATTAACAATACAAACTTAAAATCTAGAAGTTAAATGGGCCCTTTTGGTATGTGGGATCAATGACAAATTGATGGCTGTAGGAACTGTGTGATAATATCTTGCTTGTACAAATAAAGACCAGAGAGAAGAGCAAGCCACATCCATGCCTTACTTCCTTAGTGCCTCAGCAGTCAAGAGAGCCAGTTCCTGTTTCTTCCTACTTATATCCTCTCTGCCCAGCCATCTCATTTCTTGTTTCTGCCCATCCACCTCACTTCCTGTCTGTCTGTACAGACCTCCAGGCCTCTATGGTTAATTAGTGGCAAGCTCCATTCTTTGATCTTCAGACAGGCTTTATTTCCACAAGCAAGATATTACCACAGAAGGGAAATTAGTAGTCACTAGTGGAGGGAAAAACAGAGGGTGCCGTATGCAGAAGCAAGTCAGGGACACAGGACTGAGGACAAGGGTCCCCAAGGGTTGCTGCAGAAGGACATGTAGCTTTCAGAGTCACTGTGGTTTTGTTTTTTGTTGTTGTGGTTTTGTTTGTTTGTTTTTGCTCTATTTGGCTCGTGAACTGTGTGTGTGTGTGAGTGTGTGTGTTAAATCTTGGGTTCAAATCCATCATTGGTACCAACATCAATTTTTAAAGGTGAGCATCCCTGTAAAGAACAGGCAGAGGAGTGGAGAGGGGCCCGAACCACTGCAGAGGGTGGAGGAGTACTCATTACAGGAGAAAGTACAGGAGAGGAGCTCCCTCAGGAAGAAGCCTTTTGAGGGGCTAAGCATGCTCTAATTCCAGCACTTGGGAGGTAGAGTCAGGGGCATTGGAAGTTCAAGGCCAGCCTGGAGACCCCATCTCAGGGGGGAAAAAGCCTCCTTGAAAAAGATAATTGCAAAAAACCAGTAATAGGCCCCAAATGCGCTCCAAGATAGAAGACATGCTTCAGGGAAGAATTAAGCTGCTTTGGATTAATTTCACACTCAGACTCAGAAGTCAGTCATGTCCAGTGCCCCTCAGGACTTACAGACACAGTCTCAGGAATTTAAAATAATTTTGTGATTTCATGGAGAACACAAAGCATGCCCACAGGCAAGAGACAGAAATAAATGTTCTAAGATCCTCAGAGGCTCGCCTCTTCTTGTTTTAATTGAGACACCCTGTGGCTAGATCTCCACCTCCCTTTATTTTAAGGGCAGTTCTAGCCTTGAGAATACAGAGTTAATTTCTGAATCCAAGTCTTATAAGTAAATGGCAGATAAGCTCAGGACAGTGTCTTCATGTTTAAGTCCTATCCAGTTGCTTTCAGAGAAGGTGATATCCCCCTCCTATGAGGTATAGTCGAGAAAGCTTACAGAGTACATCATAATCTGTCAGAAATTTACTGGCTTTGACTAGGTAAGAGTACAGGCAGTGAATTCCTTAAGTTGAAAGAATTAGAATTTGGCTTTTGTGAATCACAGATGCTTTGCGCAAGTCAGGTGACAAACACTGGAGGTCTTTGCTTGACACTGTCCCCACAAATTCCTTGCCTCTTGGACCACATTTGGGGACCTGTGGTACTGAAGGCCTAGGTGTCATATTGTCTGTCTCCTCTCTCTCTGCTTATTGGTTCCATTCTTTGGAACTTCACAGTGGCTCTGAGTGAGTATAAAATCACCTGCAGGCAGCGCATGCTTCTGGAGGCATGCTCTTCACCCTCAGAAAACCTTTCTAACGGGCGACACCCCTGCCTCTGCAACCACAGTTCTTTGTTGTTTGCCCATTTGTATTTAATGGCCAACTGGTCTCCTACCCCAGATCCATCATAAAATCACAGGCAGTCGTCATAACTACTGGGTTCTTAGAGTCAAGAAGATAGTCTTAACTTCTACACCCAACATTAAGAATGTTGAGCATCTCCAGACTTGATTCCTAACCTCTAACCTCAAAATACCTCCAGAGGAAGTGAGGTGTGCTAAGAGTTTTCCTTCTCTTTCTCTCACTGCCCTTGGATACTTGATTACTATATGGCAGAATCACTCTGTACCAACTTGGGGAAATGTGATTTTTTTTCACATCAGGATTTAGGTAAAATTTTAAAATTGAGCCCAAGTATAGTGGTTAGGTTAGGGTTTCCTTTGTTCCAAGGTTCTGTCTCCATCCCACTTTTTCAGAATAGATTTTAACCAGGGCTCTAACTGAATTGAAGTAGCCATGCACCTAGGTAGACCCAATAGCTGCTGTAAACTCTGCTTGTGTGCAGTAGTAACCTCTGCTGTTTACAGTTTTTTAGTTTGTAGCTTTTGTTAGCATTGACATTCAAACTGCCTTGCTCAAAGCACGGGTTCCCCCTTCCTCCAGTGACCTGTCACCTAAGCAACAGTTAGTGCCGTGTGCTCTATCTTACCTCTAAGTTGGCTTGGTGGAATTTCTATATGCCCTCTGTTACTATAGCTTTATAATAAGCTCAGTACCATAGGACCAATTCTCCTCGATTTGTTTCTCAAAAATTTTGTCTATTCCTTGGCCCTTGTGTGTTTTTCTAGACATTATGGAATCAAGTTATCTATTTTTTGATAAGTATAGTAATCTAGTATTTCTGTGTGTGCATTAGCATATCTGCATTTATGGTTATCTATGCTGTATACCAGTGTCAGGATTGAGTCCTCAGATTCATGACTATGGCATAGCTCTCCATTTATCAGGTCTCCTAAAAAGTCTTGGAATAAAGTTTAATGTTTTCTTCCTGAGGCCTTGGTCAACATTTGCCAGATTTAGTTTTAAAAGCTTCCTATTTCATACTGCTGTAAATAGTCTCAGCAACCTTATGACAGATTACTAGTTCTAATAGCCTTCCTGTAGCCTTTGAAAGGTTGGCCCCCATAATCTCACAGGGAGTGACACTATTAGGAGATATGTGGCTTTGTTGAAATGGGTATGGCCTTGTTGGCGGAAGTGTGTAACTCTGGAGTTGGGCTTTGAAGTTTCCTATGCTTGGGATACCGCCTAGTGTTATCAGTCGACTTCCTGTTGTCTGCAAGACGTAGGACTCTCAGCTACTACTCCAGCAACAAGTCTGCCTGCATAATGCCATGCTCCCTGCCAATATGGTAATAGACTGAACCTCTGAAACTGTAAGCTAGCCACCCTCAACGAAATGTTTTCCTTATAAGAGTTGCTGTGGTCACAGTGTCTCTTTAAGCAATAGAAGCCTTAATGAAAACAACCTCTTCGTTAGTTACTTCCTGTGTTTTGTTCTCTTTCAGGCCCGCATATCTTTTGTTTCTTTTTCTTGCCTCTTTCCACTTTTTGAGTAGAAGCTGTACATGAATATATCTTGCCTTGATTCTGATTGATATTTTTGTTTGCTTGTTTTTGTTGACCCGGTTTTTGAAGAAATGTTTCTACTGTTTTATCATGAAGGAAGGTGCTTATTATAGGTTTTGTAGAGACCCAGGAAAAGTAAATTACTTCCTATTTTTAGCTTGCAGAGTTTTTTTATTATTATTATTTAACCATTAATAATTATCATGTTCTACTAGATTTTTTTCTTCTATATCTCTTGAGGAATTGGATAGTGAGTATAAGTGTTAAGAACTAGCTGTAAGACACTTTTAAATTCTAGGATTAAACAGGTTTGGTCCTGAATTTGTATTTTTTTTTCTAATACAGAGCTAACTTCTTACTGGTATTTTGTGAATAGAGGAGATTTGGGTTTGTGAGAGAGATCAGCTAATGACTTATTTCTCTGGTGTTGAGTACAAGCCATTTTCTAAAATGAGCTGGTGGGTTGGTGTGTGTTCTTCTTCTGTTCTCTACATGTGTGTGTATGTATAAGTGTGTATGTCTATGTATATGTGTGTGTGTGTCTCTGTGTGTCTGTGTTTAATAAAGGTATAATCATCTGTTTCATAAGAGTTTGTCAAAGTTCATCTCTAAAGCCATATACGATTTACTTTGTCTGTGGGAAGATTTTTAGAGAGTGGTTCTTTAATAGTCATTGGGCTCCTTGGACTGGGCTTTCTTCTCAGTAAGCTTTACTAAGTTGTAATTTTCTAGAAATTTAACCCAAGTTCTTAAGTTTATTGGCATAGTTATTTATAGTATTCTTTTATCTTTGATTTTCAGCTTCATCTGTAATTATGTCCCTTTTCACATACTTAGTATTGTTTTTCTCCCTTTTTTCCTTTATTAATCTTGGCAGGTGTTTGTCTTATTAGTATTTTCAAAGAGCAAATGCTGAGTCTTCTGGTTTGAGTTCACTGATTACTTTTTGCTTTGCTGTTATTCTTTTCTTCCTTCCTTGTTCCAGCCATTCCCCTGATTTCTTTTTCCTTTTTGTCTTCTTTTTTTTAAAAGGGTCTTATTACATAAACTTATTAGCCTTTGAATTTACTATGTAGACTAGACTAGGATGTCCTTGAACTCATTGAGATGAGCCTGCCTCTGCCTCTCAAGTGCTGGAATTAAAGATGTGTGCCATCATGCCCAGCTTCCCTTATTTCTTTTTTTCTTTTTTTCTTTTTTTTTTTCTTTTTGGTTTTTCGAGACAGGGTTTCTCTGTATTGTTTTGGAGGCTGTCGTTCCAGCCTGGCCTCGAACTCACAGAGATCCGCCTGCCTCTGCCTCCCAAGTGCTGGGATTAAAGGCGTGCGCCACCACCGCCCCCCTTATTTCTTAAGATGACATTTAGCTAATTGTTCAGACTTATATAATTTACACATTTAGATTTGAATGTTATTTGCTTAAAATTTCACAATGTGGAGCAGGGTCAAGGTCTTTGAAAGCTGGTTTGAAATTTTCAGAAAGAAGCACAAACGTTTTTGTTTTTAAATAAAAAACAATGATAATCATAGAAAAATCAGAATGAATGACAATAATAAGCAAATGAAATGACGATAGTTATTGGCAAGTATTTTTTAATTGTTGAAATAGCGTGTCTACCATGTTCCTATTTATCAATGGCAAAACTGGAGTGGGGGAACCGCTCCCCATTTATTTATTTATTTTGGCGTGTTTCAAAGCTGATCCTTGAATTTGACATTTATTAACATGGTGCCGCAGACAGAGCTTGAGTTGAGAAGAGAAACCCCTTGTTGTCTTCTCCTAGCTAACCATGTAGTAGCTTATACTAGCAGTTTATTGGTTGAATGGATGAAAAGTTGACTGGTACCTTTAGCATACTTTTTTTATTTTATCATTTTCTTTGAAATAGTCAAAATATTTGCCATCTAATGCTCACTCATTTATTGCACAATGGCTGTTAATCAAACAAAGGTATAGAAGTTTACAAATGAGCTTACAGGGATGAAGCTCGTGTGTGAGCATCGTTGTGATTAGTACAGTTGAATACTTACAGGCCAGATGCTTCATTCTACAGGAAATTGTGGTTAAGCCCATGCTTGATCCTTGAGCCTGAGGGGACTGAAATGATTAAAAACTATGTTTAGTTTTCCAGTAGTATTTTTTTTTAATATCAAGATGGGCTAGAGTGTAAGTTCGTGAAGAACTGAGATTTCTGTCTGTTTTCTTCTTGACCAATAGCTGTACCAGTCAGAGGAAGGGCAGACTGTCAGCAGACACTTGCTCAGGGACCTATCTCTTGGTTAAAGCCATGGAATTGGCATGTAGTACTGACTCACACTATCTTGTTATACAATGCCAAGCCATTGCAGGAGCCTACATGCACGCCTTTAATAAGGACTGCTGGTCCTTTTTCAGGCGTTGCTGCCTTGCTGTCAGAAATGCCTTTTTTATGAAACACTGACCTGTAGGGTGTGTCCCACCCTCCAACCATGTAGAAAGCTTGGTAGGTTCCCTGCCAGCATGGCTGCAGGAAGAGGCAACTAACATTTCAGCTCTTCCTGAGCCACAGGACCTTGTAGTGTCTGAGTCTAAGGATGCAGAGCATGGCAGAGCACAGGTGACAGTCTTGACTGCTACAGCAGGCAAGAGAGGCCAAATAACATTCTAGCTGAGAGAAAAACCAGGTTTGAAATCGCTGTCAGAACTGAATCTGTGTGTGTGTGTGTGTGTGTGTGTGTGTGTGTGTGTGTGTGTGTGTGTGTGTGTGTGTGTGGTGTGTCTGTGTTTCACAGGCCACTGTTCTTTGTCCTCTACCAGTAATCATAAAACCATAGGGAGTAGCAGTAAATCACAGCGGCTGCCTCTTCCTCAGAACCTGCTGTGCTAAATCTGACATCCTCAGTTTTTGAAAATCTTTGCTTGTTTCTTGTCTTACCTGTCTGGTTTGGTTTATTCTAAGTGTGCATGTGTCTGTGTGTGTGAAGCTATTGTAAAAGGGATAATTTCTCCTGATTTCATTCTCAGCAAGTTCATTATTGGTATATAGAAAACCTGTTGACACCTGCACACGCACACACTCTGGTGTATGCATGTGGCCTTCCTCCCTACTTGGTGTGTGCATGTGACCTCCCTCTCTTCCTCTGGTTTGTGCATGTGTCTCTTTGTGTGCAAATACACGTGTGTGTGTGTATGTGTGTGTGTGTGTGTGTAGGACATAAATTGTTGTATAGTGTGTTCCATTGTTCTCTACCTTAATTTTTGAGATAGTCATCACTGAACTCACTGATTGGCTAAACTGGGATTATTGGTGTGTGCTGCCAAATCCAGCTTTTTACATGAATGCTAGAGGTCTGAACTCAGGTTCTCACGTTTGTGAGTCAAGCAACATGTACCCAGCAACAAAGCTGCTCATTCCTGTGTGTTGATTTTGTATTCTGCCACTTGGCTGAAAGTGCTCATCAAGTCTGAGAGCTCCCTGATAGAGTCTTGAGGGTCTTTTAAGTGTCATTTGCAAATAGGAATGATTTGATGCCTTCCCCTCCTGTTTTCTTCCTCTTGTCGTATGTTCTAAGACTTTGATCATTATTCTGAGTAAGAGCAGTGAGAGCTGGCTCCAATTGTCTCCTGATTTTTTCACGTTAATGCTTTTCAGTTTTCCTGTTTAATATGTTTGGGGCAGATAGAGATTTGTTACTTGTATTCCTAGGTTCCTTGGGGCTTTTATCATGAAGGGATGTAAAATTTTGTCGAAGGCCTCTTTTGCATCTATTTGAGACGATTATGAGATTTGTGTCTTTACATGTGATGTGCACATGTTGGGCAGCCTTCCATCCATGAATGAAACAAACTGGTCATGGTGTTTGATCTTATGATTTTTCCTATTGTGCTCTTAAATTCAATTTTTGGTATCTTACTGGGAATTGTTACATCTGTGTTCATTGGTAGAATTGGTCCACACATTGCCCTTTTAGTCTCCATTTCACCAGTTTCTTTTCTTCAGTTTGGTGCTACCCACTGCTTTTGAGTTTGGCTTGTTCTTCCTTTTCTAAGATCTTGGTGTGCATGATTAAACTGTTTGAAATCCTTCTGTAGGTTTTTTTTTTAAGTGCTCGCATTTATGAAGTTAGTTGTATATCAAAGGTTCTGTTAAGTTATGCATTTATTTTCATTTGACTGTAGGAATTGTTAATTTCTTCAATAACAGTGATCATTCAAGAGTGTACGGTTGGGACTCCTGGTACTTATGTGGTTTTTATTTCTTATTACTGAATTCTGGTTTTATCCCACTCTCTTCAGAAAAGATACATGAAGTTATTTTGATCCTTTTGTATTGCTGAGATTTTTCTTCTGGCCTAAACTGTAGATTGTTTTAGAGGGTGTTTGATGGGTTGCTGAGAATTGCCTTCACTTCTGTGGGTGGAATATTCTGTAGGTAACCATGAACCTAATTGACTCTACTACTTCTACATTGACTTTTCAGTCACATGGCCTGTGTGAAGATGTGAGTGTGCATTGACGTCACCTCCAGTTTAGTATCAGGGTCCCTCTGGTATCTATGTCTATTAGTGTTTGTTTATGAACTAAGGAGCCCCAAGAGTCGTTGCATGGATTTTTTCCATTTCTGCAGATCTTATTTATTTTCCATTTTTTAAAAATTAAATTAGAAGCAAGCTTGGTGCATGGATATTTACAGTTGTTAGAGCCTCTTGATGATTTGTTCCACCAATTAATTTGTAGAGATCTTCTTTATCTCTACTAATTTTAGTTTGAAGTCTACTTTGTTAGATATAAGAATAGATATCTATGCCAGCTTGTTTGTGCCTTCTATTTGCTTGATAGATTGACTTTTATCCTTTGGTTCTCAGCTTTGCTTGTGACGTATATTTCTTGAAGACAAAAACCTCTTGGGTCTTGCTCTTTTGTCCAGTCAGCCAGCCTGTATTTCTGGCCACTTACATTTCAGGCCATTGTTGAGATTTTTTTTTTTTTTTTTGGTTTTTCGAAACAGGGTTTCTCCGTATTAAATAGTTTTGGAGGCTGTCCTGGAACTCACTCAGTAGACCAGGCTGGACTCAAACTCACAGAGATCCGCCTGCCTCTGCCTCCCGAGTGCTGGGATTAAAGGCGTGCGCCACCAACGCCCGGCTTGAGATGTTTTTACTAATCTATGATTTTGTTGTTTTTCTGTTTGGGTTATTTGTTGCTTTCTTTCTACTAGTTTGTGGATGACTGTGTTGGACTTGATGGGGTTTTTTCTACCTCTCTCATTTATCCCTCTCATGAAATTTTTTTTCATGTTCTTGTAGCTGAATGTTTTTCCTTCTTTATATAATATCCCTTTAGATATTCTGCAGTGCTGGCTTGTTCGTTTATCACGAACCGCCTCAGTTTTTGCTTGTGAAATGTTCTTTCTCTGTCTGTTTGCAAAGATAGCTTTCTGGATGCTGCAGTTTGGGCTGACAGTAGCTTACTCGGAGCTTGCTTATTCTCCCATGCTTTCCTGGCTGCTATTCTGATGAGTTTGCCTTTGTAGGTGAATCAGTACTTTCCCATTACAACCTGAAATGTTGTTCTTTTTTAGTTTTGACACCTTGACTGTACTATGCTGTGGAGAAGTTCTTCCTTGTTCATGTCTGTTCAGGGTTCTAAATGCCTCTTGTGGTTGAGCTCCCTGCTATAACGTCATTGAGTAGACATTCTATGCTTTAGTGTTTGTCTCTGCACTGTTTTCATCCTGTGCATTCTTAGGTTTGGTCTCTTGATCAGATCCAAAAATTCTTGGGTATTCTGGTCATGCTCTCTGTTTGTCCTCCCACCCATACTTTTTGTTTGAGTGTAGTATTTCTTTGTCCTTGTCCTCCATTCCTGATAGTCAGTCTTTCCTCTGCTTAGTTGAGTCTATTCACAATGCTTTCCACTATTATTTATTTGACTTATTTCTTTTTTATTTCTGAGGGGTTTAATTATTTATGTTTTCCCTTTCAAAATCTGTTTCCTTGTTGAAGTTTTCTCTCGTTTCCTGCTTTTTCATCCATATTGCTGGTTTTATTTATCATGCATTTGGCTGACCTTTCCCTCTATATTGCTGACTTGAATTAAATTCATCTGTTTGCTTGTATCCCTTTTCAGGTCACTGGTGATTTTGCTTTTGAACTTTTGAAATCTTCCCCAGCTACTTCAGTGTCTCATCTTTCAATTGAGCCACTGAGGAATTTGGTTCTTCTGAAGCAGTTCTGTTTGCCTTGTTTCTGTCATGCTTCTTGTGTTCGTGTGTTGTGCTTTGTACATCTGTTGGTTTGTCTGTCTTCCAGTTTTATTTGGGGATCCCCTTACTGACCAGTCTACTCAAGAGGGCAGACTCCCCAGGACCACTTAGACAGAAGAGAACAACCCCAACACTGGTATCTATGTGGGCATGCCTTCCAGACCTCCTAAGTCTTAATCTCCCTCCTGGAGGGTGACACCAGTTTATACACTCTACAGCAGAGGACAAATAGGTGGCTCCTGAGGGTGATCCACTGGCCAGCTGACCTCAGGATGAGGGGCTGTCAAGTTCAGTGGTACTCTCAGTTATGAGTGTCTTAGTTGCTTTTCTGTCACTGTGATAAAATATCCTGACAGCAGCAACGTAAGAGTGAGAGAGCATATTTTGGCCTGTAGTCCCAAAGGGCTACAGTCTGTCATGGCAGGGAGCAGTAAGCTGGTTGGTTGCATTGCATCTGCACTCAGGAAACAGAGAGTGAGGATATAAAGCCTCAAGCCCTGCCCACCCCCCTCCCTTCCTTTAGCAAAGTTCCACCTCCTAAGGGCTTCACAGTGGTGCCCTACAGTGCCACCAGGTGGAGGCAAAAATACTCAAACATATGAGGTCATGAGGGGCTTTTCACATTCGAAACAATGCATCACCTGTCTTTGTCTATCGCTGGGAATCTCCATGGATTCCCAGTGCTCTCTCTTTATTCATTAGGAATTTCTTCCTTACTCTGGTTCTCCTCTTTAACCAGGCCACAGGAAGGGCAGCTCCTACCCAAAGTCTGGTTGGCTTTTCTTAGGGGGAAGTGGAAAGAGAAGAAAAGGCTCCATGTTTGTGTCTGAGTTGTCTTCAGTTCCTACTGTAGTTTTCACTTCAGCAAATCACTAGGAGCGATTCTTGTATCTGTATGTTCCATCAGCCAAGCCTTTTAGAGTCCTGTGTGGCAGACTCTGTTCTGAGATGTAGATTGTAGCTGTGAATGAGCCTACACTCAGAGCTAAACTGCCCACTTCTGCCTCTGCTTTCTTAGATGGTGTGTTTCTCTGCAGAATGGATTTTAGCTTTCTTCAGTAAATACCATAATAATTATTCTAAAGACTTAGAAAAGTACTTACTTCAACTACATTATTCGATTTTTTTTTTTGAAGAGTATGAGTGTCATAGGATTAGGTCTAATTAGTCTCTAGAGAAATTCTTCAGTAATACAGGAACTTTGTACTGTACCCAGCTCTCTAATTCTCCCAGGTTGGAAAAATAAGAACCCAAGTTCATCATCACACTGATTTCTCAGGGTGTCAGTCCAGTTCTAACCCTGGCTGGCGCTGTGGTTTAGTGTTTATCTCAGCATTTGAATCTTTTGGGCTCATTGTCAGTTATTATGTGTACTTGAAAGTTAAGAGAGCACTTGAACACGCTTGCTGGAAACAAAGGAGCAGAAGTATTCCCTTTGGGGTTTAAATAGATTTGAAAGATCAGTGCCAGTACCGTCACTCCCTCTAATCCTGGTTTTTCATGTGCAAACCCTTATTTGACAGTTAGTCCTTCTTAAAATTAAATGAACTGTCTTCAGCCATGTTAACTTGTCAATTAAAATATTCAAAGGATATTCTTAGACTATGAGATCTGCCATTCATTTTTTTCCCATTTGATGTTATTTTTAAATTCCCTGATGGTGAACTGTACTTGTTTCAGTGGGTTATTAAACAATTTACTGATGTATATATTGTTTTGTTTTATAAAGCCACTGCCAAAAGCTATGGTGTCTCGCCTCTGTGAATCTAAGAAGGTTTGTGCGGCCGCAGAAATGCAGCTTCAGGTGTGTATGCATGCCTCATGCTAACGTTTTTCCAGTTATTATCCCATATATGCCCATACCTTTCAGTTCTTGCCAGCGCTATACATTTATTACAGTAATTATGCTTCTGAACACCTTTCATCTCAGTTCAAAGAACTTGGCCAGAATTGACTCATGAAATTCTCACACTGTCTGTATGAAGTGCATGTGAAATATGAAATATGCTCATTTCCCATTTTTATCAAGGAAATCATCAAAGCCCTCACAGGGCTGCAAAACCTAGTCAGGGCTCAGACTCAGCCATATCTATGGCTACTCATTTTCTGTCTTTCAAAACAAATTGTGGTCGTCTGTGTGAAGTTTAAACAGTAATTACCATTAGATTTAGGATAATATTTATAGACAATTTCCTGGGTTACCAGATGAAGACAGATAGAATTTATGAGCCATCTGGATGCCAGGTCTGTTACCAGATGTTCAGCTATTTGCAGTTACTAAGATTGTTTGTGGCAGTGTTCTGTCCTTAAGTCTTGTTAGTTGTATCAACAGTGCCTGAGCACTCGCCTTTCATCTCAGCAACGCCCTGTAGTGACCACTTAACTCTTTCTGATGGAAACCATTCTTCAGGGTTTAATTTTTAAAACACTTCCCACCAAAACCCCCAAAACAAATCCAGTCCCTACAAAGCAGTAAATGTGCTCTGTTTTTTTTTTGTGTCTTGGCATGTTTTCCAGCTGGGGGTGTAGTGTAGTGCTAGGGTGTTCACAAGCCCCGGCTTCAGTCCCTGATTCAGTGAGGGGGATCGTTATATAGGGACAACCATGGATTTTTCAATTGATTTTCATTATTCAGTGGCCAAGAATGTGAATACAATGAAAAATTATTTAAAAAATGGTATTACCTGGGGAAAGTCCTTTTATAACTTGGTTTTGAGACATGGTTTCAGAAAATGGTCCAGGCTGGCCTTGAATGTGATCCTCCTGCCTCAGCCTTTCAGTGGTGAGGTCACATGCATGTGCTTCCTGGTACTGAAGCCTTTTGATTGGCTTTTGCATGTCTCTTGGAGCTTTCACTTTGAACGTCACCTTCAATGATTATATTTTAAACCAGGAACCGATAAGCCTAGAGAGGGAAGCCATTCCTGACAATGCAGGCACTATATCCTGCTTCTAAGCTGATGCTATGGAACCGCAGGGAGACAGGAGGGGGCCTGTTTTATGTTCTGAGGTGGTGTAGACAGTGTTTTAGGAAATGTGAAGCTCCTTGTGCCATGGACTGTTTATTTTTGTGCCATGGGCTGAGCACATGTGTGGTACCAGGAATGCACCTGCTGGATGAACAGTGGATTAGTTGCTTTTTTGTTGCTGTGATAAACACCATGATCAAAGCCAACGTAAGGAAGAGAGTTGATTCTGACTTACAGTTGCAGAGAGATAGGAGTAGAGGCACAGCAGCGAGGAGCAGGCATGGCGGCAGGAGCGGGAAGCTGAGAGCGTAGATGTTGAACTGCAAGCACTAAGCAGAAAAAGTGAACTAGAAATGACATGGAGTCTTTAAATTCTCAAAGCCCACTTCCAGTGACATACTTTCAACGAGGCCACACCTAACTCTCCCAGAACAATGCCATCAAACTGAGGACCAAGTGTTTGTAAAAGTCTACATTTGCATAGTTTTTAACAGGCATAACTGAAGAAACAAAGCTCTTGAATTCCAGCTTGTTTGTAGAGTGGACAAAAAGTGTACCTCTTCAGTTCAGGGTAGAATTAAGTTTCAGTTCACAATCATTTGCTCCATCAGGTCTGGTTTCTTTGGCTATTGTTATCTATTGTTACCCATGACAGAACCGAGAGAGCTGTACTTAGCTGTATGTTTAGATTACCAGCTAAGGGAACATAATGTTTATATTCAGAAAATGTCTGTATTTTTCCAGGGAAGGCTTAACTTAGCGTTATAATTCACAAGCATAATTCTATATGTAGGGGAAGCCAGCGGCCAGAGGTCGTTTGCATGTTGTCTTTTATGCAGACTAATCCTCATCTCTTTCAAGTCAGCAGCTGCACATTCTCTGCATATTCCATTTCTAAATCAGAAAGATGCACCTCAGCTGTAACTGCATGTCAGACTTTATCTTCAAATAAAGCACTTAACTTTGTTACAAGGCAAATTCACACCATGTTAATACTCAAGCACTCGGGTCAGATGTCCTGGTGAAAGCTTCCTTCCCTTCCCTTAGGTTTTCTACATAGTACTTAGTGCTCAGCACTCTCCCAATTGCAGGTTTGGTGCTCAAATTTCCTCGATTCTTCTTTACTCTGTTTCATTTCCACGGCTGCTTTCTCCTGGGTGTGTGTGTGTGTGGTGGTGGGGGAGTTCCTCCTCTCCAGGTCCCCTATGTTACAGCTGCTTCCTTTGTTCTCCTGACATAGATATGAGGTCTGCTGTGGCCCTTGCTCCAAACCCTACAACAGCTGCATCAAAGTTTGTTGCTTCTGTATCAACACACATACTAGAATGCCTTTGACATCCTCAGAAACTCAGCTGTATCCATGTAGTGGTCTTTCACCTCTCCATACAAAACTAGGATTTTGATCACTTCACACCTCTCATTTATGATCTACTAGGATCCAGGATGAAACCAAATAGGATTTGTTAGATTCATGGGACCACAACCAATAATTCTGATTTTTTAAAAACATTTTTAACTGCATAATTCCAATTTTGTGACCACAAATTTAATGATGGATAAGGTTGAAAATTGAACACCAATGTGTTTTATGGAAAGCTTCAGTGTACCCTTTAAGCTTTTGACTGGTCATATATGTGGTATAGAGTATGTTTTAAATAGCACATGTTTGTGTTTGTGAGTCTTCTCAGCTGTGGTTCATAGTTGCCATTCTGGTGTACTTACAACATCTTTGACTGACCACATCTTAAATACAGGATAGACTACCAAAGCTAAACAGAGGTTTCTGTCTGCCTAGGTCTTCTATGCCGCCCTGGATCAAATCTACCATGGCCAACATCCCCTGAGGAAGTCAACCACAGACATCCTCATGGAAACTCAAGAACAGTTTTACGGTTTGCCCTATGTTCCTGACACTGTGAGTCTGCATTTTAATCTGTCATGCTGTAGAATCGCTCTGATTATTTCTCTGGTTGCCATCATTATCCTTTGGAGGACTTGGGATCCCTACATTTGTGTTGCGTTTGTTTTGCATGGGCCAGATGCTAGGAATGTCCTGGCTCATCTAATGCTCCATGCACGCTTTTCTTTCTTCTCTCAGTGCTTATTAGATTCCTAGGAAAGTGGGTGTTAGTCAATGTTGTCTTTAGTTTTTTTAATTACATATAATATACAATATATAAATTTATATAATACTTTATCTTTATACATATGATGAGACTCTAATAGTGTTCATTGTAAAGAGAACTAACATTTATTGAATACCTTACATTGTATCAAGGGTTGTACTATATTCTTTATAGCCTGTCTTATTTAATGCCCTGTTGGACTAGAGGGCAGGGGTCTAGTTGTCGTTTCCAAATTCTAGGTGCTTGACTTTACCTCACTGCTTTGGAGAAAGAACTTTAATTTCACTCTTTGGTTGTTTTGTGTGTGTGTGTGTTTCTTTTGTTTTGTCTTTTGAGATAGGGTTTCTGTGTGTTAATAGGCCTAGCTGTCTTGGAACTAGCTCTGTAGATCAGGCTGGCCTCGAACTCATAGAGATCCATCTGCCCCTGCCTCCTGAGTACTGGAATTAAAGGTGTACACTACCACCACCCAGCTCAAATTTCATTCTTAAATCAGCCTAATCTTTTACATAACTCTCCTCTCATTGGGGCTGGTATTGAGGTTATCCCCAGGATTAGATAGTGATGGGTTGGGATCGAAAGCATTTGACCTGTACAATTTGACCATGTCATTAATTTCTTATTGTCTTAGAAGCTGAAAATTCTAAAGATACAGAATGCTTCATTAGAGTGGGAGAGCCGACCCTGCCCCTCACTGGCGGCAGCACTTTGGAGAGTGGGCCTTGTACCTTACTTGAACAGCACAGCAGAGCTGGTCCTGTTGACAGGGGTGTAGGTGATCTGGCCTGGAGGGTTTGAGAGCAGGAGAGCTGACCCTACCCATCCCTTGCCACCAGTGACAGGCAGGAGAACTGGCCTTAGGGACATGAGAGTAGGAGAGCTGGTTCTGCCCCTCAGCAGCTGCATCACTGGGGAAAGCAGAACTGGCCCTAGTGATGTGGGTGCTGGTGAGCTGGTCCTGAGGGCCTGAGAGCAGGAAAATTGCTGCTCCCTGCTGCATTGGGTGAGCTAGCCAGGGCAGTGCCAGAGAGCTCACCCTGGTGGTGACAATGAGGGAAAGCTGCCAGGCTGACCAACCCAGCTACCATCCAGGCCCAGAACCAGGACTATGAGTTAGTCCACCTCAGCGTCCACCTCATCTGTGAACTGCTAGAGTATGTGAAGGGGCCATACTGGCAGATCCAAAGCTGTGGGATCTCCATAACACAAGGCAACAACAGGGTGTCCAAGAGAAATCCCAGATAGGGTGTAGTATCAATGGTGTAGCAGAAGCCAGAGGCCTCAAACCAGACCAATGACTTATTGCAGTGAACACTTCAAGTAAAGATGTGTGGACTTAAAAAAAAATACAGAATGCTGATCAGAATGCCCCCTCCATGTATGTGTACATATGCAAATGTGCTGTCTTTGTGTATGCTAAGTATAAGCTCTACCATTGGGCTGCACCCTGGCCTTAATTGCCTAATTTTGATGTTCTGTCATTTGTTATTCCAATCTGTGATCTGTTGAGCTCTTAGACATACATGTTGGTGAATATTGGTAGGGATGAAAACAACCTCTTAATTATGAAAGACATAATACAAAGACTTTCCTAGGTTTTAGTAGCTGTCACCTAATTTGTAGACTTTAGGACGTGTGTGTGTGTGTGTGTGTGTGTGTGTGTGTTTATGCTTACCATATTTTTCACTTTAACCCCTTTAAAAATGATAATGCAAGTTGGGACTGGAGAGATGGTTCAGTGGTTATGAGCACTTGATGTTCTTTCAGAGGACCCAGGTTCAATTTTCAACACCCACATGGAGGCCTACAGTCACTGTCTTCTGGTTTCCACACGCCACAAACAATAAACATACAGTGCATGCATGTGTTTGAGCATGTATACCCACACATACATATACATGCAAAACACTCAGACACAAAGTAAAAATAATAAATCTTTTTTCAAAATTAATACAAGTTAATTCCATGTAGATACAGCATAATCAATAAGGAGCATGTGTCTGTGTCTTGAATAAACCTAGAGTAGGAGAGGACTGGACACTCTCCAAACCTACAGAACTTCAGTGTGGTTGAGCATAATGTCTGCCACCTTTCCTTATCTCATGTCTTAGTTGCTTTTCTATTGCTGTGATAAAACAGCATGACCTAGGCAACTTTTGAAAGAAAGCATTAATTGAGGTGACAGTTTCAGAGGGTTAGAGTTCATTATGGCATCGTGAAAGAGCAGCTGAGGGCTTACATCTGGTCCACAGCCACAAGGCAGAGAGAGGCAGCACACGTTGTTTTAAAAACCCGACAACCCACCTGTAGTGACACGGTTCCTCCAAAGAGCCCACACCTCCTAATCATTCCCAAACAGTTAGACCACCTGGAGACCAAGTATTCAAGTGTATGAGCCTGTAGAGGCCATTCTTACTCAAACCACGTGTTCCACTTCTGTGGCCATGTCATAATGCAAAAAGGCATTTAGTCCAGCTTCGAGAGCCCCCAGAGTTTTCCAGTCTCAACAGTCTCTTCTGAGATTCAAGGACATCTGTTAATTACAATTCAGGTTACAATCCCTGTAAAATGAAAACGCAAATTACATGCTTCCAACATACAGTGGCACAGAGTATATACCATACCAAAGGGAGGAAAAGCATAGTGAGGAAATACTGGACCAAAGCAAAACTGAAACCCTGCAGGGCAAACCCTGAATCCTGTAGCTCCATGTCTGATGTTAAAGGGTTTAGATGACTGCCCTTCCAGCTGTGCACACCTGTCTCTCAGGCTGGTCCCACTCCTATATGCAGCTCTTCTTACTAGTTACCACATGGCTCTGACACTTCTAACATCCTGGAGGCTCCAATACAGTTTAGGCTTTACTTCCACAGCTTCATGCAGTGACCTTCTAGGGTCTCCGTGAAGAGTCCCTGCCATACACCTGTCCTCATTGGCTCTCCTTAACTGTGGAGGAGGATTCCACTTTACCCAGAACCATATGGACGACACTGCCAAGTTTGACTACCATCTTGGGGTGAACCTTGGTACCCTTGATTCACATATCAGCTTTGATTTGTTGTTGCTTTTCAGAAGCAGAAAATTCCTTAGGCCTTTTCACCATTTGGAACTTGAGCTGTGTGATATCTTTCCCCGAGGGCACCATTCCCTTATTCCATTTCTGATCAGGCTTCTCCTTTATCTCCTTGTCTCTTTCAGCACAAGCCTGAACTCCAACATTAAATTCCCTACTGCTCTTCTATGCTGTACATTTTGTTTATCTATTTTGCCCCGCTTGTTTTTTTCTTGTAGACATACATAAGAGTAATTACTAACAGCCATGCAATAGAGTCAATATTAGGCTTTTTTAAAGATCTCCACCAAGGAGATTAGTCCATTACTTTTCAGTTCAGCCTCAGGAAAATTATGTGGGCAAGGGCAAAGAGCAACCATATTTTGCCTAAATACTGTAAGAATGGTCTCCAGCCCAGTTGCTAATATTCTCTGAAACAGCTTGAGCTGGTCCTCAGTACTCCATACTGCTCTTAGCACAGTAGTCTTCCAAGTTCCTGCTAGGCTGACCCAGTAAGCTCTGCTTATAGTGTTCAACTGCTGTCATAGTTCAAAGTCCCAAAGTATTCCATAGCAAGGTCAGACCTGTCATAGCAATAGCTCACTCTCTCTGCCTTAGTTCCTTCTACCATCTTAGTTATCTTCACGCTATGGTTAAAAAACAAAACAAAAAAGCAAAAAAAACTGTGACCAGGCCAAATCATAAGAGAAAATGTTTAATTGGGTTTACATTTTCATAATGATGGGGAATCCTAAAACAGACTCAACATGCCTAGATTCCAGTCAGTGTGTATAGAAGAACCATTAAGTGCATGGTTTATAAAACAGCACCCATACCACATATAAAAGGTCTGAAAATCAGATCTCTGTCTCTCACTCACTGTCCATAAAACATTAAGCAAGTTGGAGCCCAAATGTGGGAAGTGTGAATGCAAAAGGATGTCATTCCCATAGCCTTTTTATTCTAATAGAATTGAACACCTTACATACAAGTCAAAGGCATTAAATGTAAAACAGAAGACTGACAAATTTAACTACATTTAAATTTAAAATAATAAGTTTAATATAGAGTAAGCCGGTCTACTCTTTAACAAAAGTGGAACTGGGTGATGGTGGTGCATACCTCTAATCCCAGCACTCTGGAGGCAGAAGCAAGCCAATCTTTGTGAATTTGAGGTCAGCCTGGCCTACAGAGCTAGTACCAGGACAGCCAGAGCTGTTACAGAGAGAAACCTTGTCTCACAAAACCAAAAAAAAAGAAAACTAAGATATAGAAGTAGCTATTTCCATGTTACCCATTTCCTTTTTCCTTTTCCCCCTTTTTATTGTAAAGAGCATAGAATTTGACATGCTAGGAAAGATGTATTTTTAAAACACTTTGAAATGACACAAGGTACAAGTATTTAGTAAACCACATGAAATGACCTCCATATTGACCAAAGAATGCTGACTAAAACCATATCCTATTACCATTTTATTCTCCTCAGATTGGTAAAAAGTATGTCAGTTCAGAATACCAACTTTGGAAGACTATGGCATCATAGGACTATGGCAGGAGTGCAGAATAGTTCCCCTATTATGGAGAAAGTTAGGCATTATTCACTAACATTAGATGTGGGCCCTCCTGTGGCCAGCAGTCATCTCTTTCATTCAATGTAGGCAGCATGCTGCCAGGTATACTCTTAGTTCCAGGAACTAAAAACAGGAAAGTTCATAACAGGTTGTACATGTTTTTGAAGAGAACTTGAGTGGGGAGGATTCTGTGGAAATCCCAGGTAATTGTCAGCAGGGAAATGAAAAGCATTGTACAAAATGAGAAACTAGGGATAGAGTTGCTGAACCCAGCAGTCATAAGCTGCAGTCAAAATAAGTGAATTTCCTAAGAATCAAACTGAGTAGGACTTCCATACAGTGTTCACAGCCATTTAAAACTGAGTACTGCAGACCACAAAGGAAGGGGAGGTGGTCACACACAGTGCAGTAGAGAACCCCCTGGCTAAGATGTGGAACCATGTGCACTGTAGCAGTGCTTATGCATAACATTGGTGGCTGGCTATATGGCTGATGACTTGGTCTTTCCACAATGTATTCTTACTATTCAAAAATTTTTTTAATTCTTAAAGGTGATTTTGTTTCCACTGTATGGGGTAAAGATGAAGAGTATGTTTTGAGAGACACATTCTAGGGTGTTCTGTGTCATAGCAAAACTGATGGTGGCGTGAACCAGGACAGTGGTTGCCTTGTACAGGATGGTGCAGAAGAAAAGGTGAGTTCTGAGGCTGGGCCACAAGTGCAGGTTGGGGCAAAAGCCAGGCAGACAGAGTACGTGACTGGTAACAGCTGTGTAGGATGACAGACAATGTCATAGTGACTTTATGGCATTCCCTAACAGCTCACTTCTAGGAATTGTTTGTCTTAAATAGTTTCATCCCATGAAATGAAACAGTAAGAAAAGAAAAGAAAATTTGAATAATAACTTAGAGAATATTTGTAGGGCTTTATAGAATCTACACAAATATCTGGATGCTTCTAATGCTGTCTCAGCCTTTAGGCAATGGTCCCAGATGTATCTTACAAGCGTTCCTTGTGTGTGCGACTCTTCATGGGAATAAAATGTCTCAGCCATCTTTGGGAGATATCATGCACCAGCTTCACAACCCAGGTCTCTCCCGTGAAACTCTCCAGAAGGTACAGTGTAAGAACAGGGTCCGCTAGCCTGAGAGGTTTTCACAGACCATTGTCTGCCTGAACTCATGTCGCTGTAACTGCTTACATTACTGTATGTCTTTGCTACTTGTGAAATGCAGGTGCTGGTTCTCTGAGTACTCACTCACTGTGCCAACATTTCATTAATATTTATATGAGTGCTAAACCTCTGTGTAAAACACAGAAAGTTAATTTGTACTTGACGTGTTTTTCCATGTAGCAGTTTGATCCTGGGAATCCAAAAGTCTTACTCAACAGGTTAGAGGGTGATTTTAAATCATAGTCCCACAGGCTGATTTTCTGTTGTATTCCATCTCTTAATGAGTGGTGTTCCTTTTTTTTTAAAAGATACTTTTATTTTAAAATTATGTGTACCTGTGGTGCTGTGCAGAGTGTAGGGACCCGCAGAGTCTGGAAGAAAGTTTCAGATCCCCCGGAGCTGGAGTAAGGAGTAGGTGTTAGCAGCCCTCTTCAGGAGCAGCACGTACTCAACCCCTGAACCATGTCTCCAAGTCCTTGTTGCTTATTTTAATCACTGGCTCCTCTCCTAAGGATCTTCTGTTTCAAAGTGGCTGCACGGTTCTTCCATTTTAACCTAGATGGTATACAGTGTTGGCGATTGTACTGTTGTAGGATTCTAGATTTGTATCTTTGTTGCTGTTGTGTTTTAAGACAGGGTCTCTTGAAACAGTCTCTGTAAAGGCCAGGCTGACCTGGAGCTCATGCACCCTGTCTTAGCTTCCCAAGAGCTAAGATTAGAGGTATGTGCCAGCCACACTGACTGGGTTTGTGTTTCTGCATTCCCACTTGCTCTGAAGTAGAGAAGTTTGGGAGAGCTCCTGTAACCTGTCCCTGTCAGTTGGCCTAGTGAGTGTTTTCAGGCATGAACAATGGCTTCCTTGTGGGAAGGTGTGTGGGCGTTACCACTGGGATATTGGTGCTCTACAGTGCTTTGTTGAACTGTGGGTGGTAAAGCTGTGTTTCTAGTACAGCTCTTTTTGGACCAGCAGTGTTCCTAAAAAAAGTTTGGTTTGCAAGAGCTGCCTGCAGGCTTCCATATCCTTGTCCAAGCAAAAGGAACACAGCCTCCCTGCTGTGCCAGCAGTTGTCACGGACCCAGACCAGAACTCCCTGAGTATAACTGAAATGGAAACAACAGGAAAAAGAAGGCTGGCAGGACAGGAGAGCATTCCAAGAGTGCAGCTCAGCTATCACCTTAACTGAATGATTGATGGGTGTAGCCTGGGAGGCGGCGACAAACAGGAAGACTTGAAATGACACAGCTTTAGCAGTCTAGCTATCAGGGAAACATAGAGCCTATGAGAAATGAGTACTTTGTATAGCATAGAAATGTGATAGGTTTGATGCCACACGACTACAGAGTATCCAGGTGTTGGGTCACCATATGTGTACCCCAGGACATAGGTCAAAACATGAGCACTGTGGATTGGGGAGTTAGCTACCTCGGGATCTACAAGCTGTGGGTGACCATGCTGGGAAGATGAGGGTAGAAGATAGACTAATCATACTGCTAGTGGGCAGGAGCCCAGCCAGGATGACTGGACATGACTTTCTCATAGGGACAGCCATTTCTCAAGTATCAGCAAAACCCCCAACTTCACACATTCTTCTGTTTTCCTTTGTACTTCTACTCCTACAATCCCAACAGTATAATGTTCTGCTCTCTATTATGTTAGGGTTACATTGGCTAGATGGTGGCTTGAATATTGTTTATAGAGTGCTTGCTTTGAAATGTGGTCTCCAATTCCCAAGGACAACATAACAAATGAAGGCTCACCATACGATTTTTGTGTGATCTGAAGGCTTCCCACATTGGAATGGCTTACTTTGGGAAGCAGATTCCTAAACTGACATTTCTGTGGCCACGATTGTTGTGTTCAAGGGCGAGTAGCTGTTCACTGGCTGGTTGGGAGGTGATGAGCAGAAGTGCTGAAGGGAGATGCTTTGCATTTGCGCACATTCCACGTGTGTGTGCCCCAGAGTCTCATCCCACAGCCTTCCTGATTGCAGGGCCAGCAGGGACAGGGAGTGTAAAGAACTTGTGAGATGCCAGGCCTTGCTGTGCAGCCTAGGCTGGTCGGGACTCACAGTCCTTCCTCAGCTCTCTGAGTGTGGGGCTTAGCAGGCATGCACCACCATAACCCACTAGAAGATTTTCCCCCCGTTTGCTTGATAGGTTTTACAAGTTTTTTGTTGAATTATTTGTGTAAAGCATGAACGCTATAGAAAGAACTACATGAAAATGCATATTTGTTCATTTAAGCATATTAAAATTGTCTTCAATTTTTAGATCTAAATATGCAAAGCTTTTCACAGGCAGTTTTATAAATAAATTAATTCCCAGGGCACCCACACGCTAGGCGAGCACTCTGCCCTAAGCCCTCCACCCTCAGCCTCAATGTCATTGTTCAGTTCCAATATTAATATGAACTGCCATCACTGCTTATTGGATTAGCAGCAGGCAATAATGGGCTTCTTTATTTTCATTTTTATTTTTAAATTATGGATGAAGCATGACTATAAGGAAGGGTTATTAGTTAAATAATGTCTACCATGTAGACTACAGGAGTTTTGAAATTTTTTGTATTGATGATCTTTGAAGTAAGCTGGTGAGAGAAACCATGAGCACACTAGGTCTTCATGCAGATGTGTGAAGCCCACTTTCCACCTTTGCTGCTGAAGCCCACTTTCCACCTTTGCTGCTGAAGCCCACTTTCCACCTTTGCTGCTGAAGCCCACTTTCCACCTTTGCTGCTGGCACCTCGCACTGGCTCAGAGACTGCTAAAGAACTGAGACACTGTATATGTGTGTAGAATAGAGTGCCAGCTGGGCACTAGCACTTGCACTGCTGAGGCAGGAGCATTGCTGTGAGCGTGAGGCCAGCTTGGGTTCAGAGTAACTCTCTTTCTCCTCCTCCTCCTCCTCTGTCTGTCTGTCTGTCTGTCTGTCTGTCTGTCTGTCTGTCTGTCTGTGTGTGTGTGTGTGTGCATGAGAGAAGCCCCCCCAGAGAAGTTAGATGTTTACTCTTCTCCCAGGAACAGTCAAATAAATTCTGTGGAGGAATTGGGGTAGTTCTGTCTCTTCCCACCCCTTTGGTCCAGGCCCCCTGCAAATGGCCAGTCTCAGTGAGGTGAGGGTCTTGCTTGGGTAGAGCTACCTCTGAGTATCTAATGTTGCTAAGCAGTGTTAAAGAACAGCATACTCACTCATCCTAGCTTTCTTTATCTTCAATACAGAGCCATCTGGTGCACATCTAGAAACACCTAAGTGGTTAATGGTGTGTTAAATTCCTTTCCTCTTTGGCTACATAAACAACTGAGAACTTGTTTACCTTGACTGACATGGTAGATTTACTATGGCTTTGTAACTAAAACACATACGTGTTGTAAACTGGAACGCTAAGCTCATGATCGGCTCATTTTCTAAGAACTTCTATGGCTTCAACTTGTGGGAGAACTGCAACTCTAGATCCCACCCATTTAAAACACGCAATTGTCTGGGTTGTTTTTATAACAGTCCTGCTAGCCAAGTCACCAGTGTTCATTTTAGTCTTAGTTTCTGTGAGTAGTGCTGCCCTGATTTTAGCCTGTAATTTGCTGCAGCTTGGATATAATGAACTGTCCCCCAGAATATTAGAAGCTTTGTGCTTTGAGCAATGCTCATGTGTTTCTATTTCTGGCAGCCTTTATTCTGGTGACTTCGAGGTCAATCACAGTATCAGCCACAGGGATGTGTACAAAACACAGGCCGTCCATTGCTTATGCAGAAATGGGCATGCAGAGGGGCTCCTGCAAATGCTTAAGGGCCTCTGGGCCTTACTTGGAGCCTCTAAGCTGCCTGCTTGGCATAGTAAGAAGGGCTTTGACTGAGTGCACCAATCGGGCATTTTAATGGCATTTTGGGAGGCATGATGTACACTTGATTAAGAGTTTATAAAGCTGTGGAAGGCCCCCGCAGAATCAAGTCTCTACTCCTCTGATGCTTAGCTGTCCTCGAGAGCAGCCTGGTTGAGAGTGGCATAGTGAAGTATGCCAGACACAAAGGCCTCAGCTCTGTAGCTCCTAGTGACTCCTTCCCACTGCTCTTCCTGTGTCCCTCCCAGGCAGGTGACAATACACTGGCTGGCCTAGTGAGCAGGTGCACACACAGCAGCAGGGACACCTTCAGGAGGACAGCTAAGCTTCCTTATGTCTTCTGGTGAACACAAGCCTTTATTCATGTTAGCCATTGGCCATCACTGTTGCAAAGTGATTCTCTGAGTTCCTTGCCCCCAACAATGCTAAGATGTTCATTTGTTTTGCGTTGTCCCCCAGTATTCGATATTGCTAACCCTTCTTATTCCAGCCTTCCTACAGGCCAAGCGTGGTCTCACTGGTTTTCATTCGATGGTTCCCAGTTTGCAGGCTGCTTGTCTGTCATCTGGATGGCAGACTTTGACAGAAGACTGTCAAGCTGAGGGGGCGTGGCAGTTGAGAGTGGTGACAAGGGATAAAAGGTTGTGTTGAGTAGAGAGCACTCTGGGGAGCACCAAGAGCACAGGCTAATGGAAGATCAGGGTCTTGGCAGCACTGAGAGAAGTATCTCAGGACATTAGGTGACCCTTGCTGAGTGCCCAGCTGATGTTGGAGCAGGGGCTGTTGGAGCATGGAGTGGGGTGAGACTGGCCCGGGACCGCTCATTCTGCAGACACTGGGAGTCTGAAAGGGAACATAGAAATGATGAGTTTTCATAGTTTGCGAAGGTGTGAATCCAGCTTTGTGTTGAGTGTCCCAAACTGGAGCTGTGTTACAGGGACCCACAACGTGAGGATTGAATAGCTGACTCGAGGTGTCACAGGTGGTATTGGTCTACAAATTTGCACTAGCATTGGACTGGGGTTCTCTCATTTGTTCTAGTTTACTTTCCTAAAGCAATGACAATAGAATAAAAACATCTCTCATAATATAATGGATAAAGCATAGGCCAGTAATGACAGACAGATATGTATCATTTATTTATAAAGTTAGTTGTATATATACTGTAAATAATATACAGTTACATATAATTTTTATTCAAATATGTGAAAATTGTTCAATTTTTTAGTACTCAGAATGTGACAAGTGGACAAAAAAGAATGCTACACTTGTATATCAGATAGTGACCACTCGTGCAATAGTAACCCTGAGTACCAGCTTTGATACACCATGCTAGACACCTGTGTTTGTTCATAAACGTATACTCAGGTTTGCAGGAAGGATCAGTAACCTAAAGAACTTATATGCCTACCTAACTCAACAGTTACTTGGGGGGGGATTCATGTTAAAGAAAAAAAATAAAAACAAATAAAACTGTAGACTCAAGCCTCAGATGTACCAAAACAAATTGGAAAGAATCCATTGGGGCCATCGTGGCTATCCTTATGCCTGCTTGGTAACAGTACCACTCACCTGTCTCTAGCATGGGGCACAGTCTCACCCCTTGTCCCTCGACACTGTAGCCATGGAAATGTTTTGACTAGTGATGTGTGAGCAGAAGTGATGTGAGGCATCACCTTGGCAGTGACCCAGAGAGCTACCATCTTGCCCACGTGTCCTCCCTCCCTGTTGCCCATTCTAGATACTGAGAGATGCGAGAAGAGCAGCTGCCACATGGAGCAAACAGGTTGTGTGGTTTATGTTATTGGGTCCTCACTTGACGTAGCCTGACCAATGGTTCAGATGATTAAATGAGCTGCCACAGGCGGTACTTGCAGACAGTTCTTTTTTTTTTTTTTTAGGTTTCTAGAGTAGAAACATTTTTTAATTAAAGTAACAATAAAATGCCCACTATTAATAATTTCTTGTAAAACATCATTTATGTTATCTTTTTTTATTTTTAAATTTAAATTAGAAACAAGGCTGCTTCACATGTCAATTCCAGGTCCCTCTCCCTTTCCCTCTCCTCCTCCCACGCCCTCCCACCAACCTCTCCAATATCCCCTCATTTCCCCAGGAAGGGTGAAGCCCTCAATGGGGGCATCCATAGTCTGTCATTTCATCCAGGTTAGGGCCTAGACCCTTCCCCGAGAGTCCAGGGTGAGAGTATATCTTTCATTGTTGGATGGGAGTCCAAAGTCCATTTGATACCCGGGATGAATGCTGATCTACTACCCAAGGCTCAATAGATTACCTAGGCCTTCACTGACACCCACATTAAGGGGGTCTTGATCAGTCCCATGCTAGATTCCCAGCCATCAGTCTGGGATTTAACAGCTAACCCTTGTCAGGCCAGCTGTTTCTGGGGGTTAAACCAGCCCAGTCTTAACCCCTTTGCTCATCAGTCCTCTCTCTCTGTCACTGGATTCCTTGAGTTCAGTTCAGTGTTTAGCTGTGGGAGCATAGACAGTTTTTAAGTCTAGTGGAAATAGGAGTTTATAGTTGTGATTTGGAAAGAAAAAAGCTAAGGAGAATGTTAAAACATTAATACATATTTATTGCTTATTTTGTGGACTAAGAATGAGTTTTGTTCTTTTTAATGTGTCAATCCACATGTGTGCATGTGGAGGCCAGAGGTTAACATCAGTGTTTTTGTTTGTCACTCCCTATATTATTAAGTGCATGTTACGTTTTACATATGTGTCGTGTATGCATATATACATGTACAAGTGTATGTAGCAATTTTATGTGTAGAGACCAGAAGGAATGCTGGATATCCTGGTCTATCACTCTCTACATTATTATGTGTGTATGTTATACATATGTATATATATATGTGTGCAGGTATATGCACCAATTTGTATGTATAGAGACCAGAAGGAACACTGAGTGCCCTGCTCTGTCACTCTCTACATTATTCCTTTGACACAAGGTCTCTCACTGAACTAGACTGGCAGCCAGCAAGCCCCAGCAATCCTGTCAATGCCCTCCTCCCTGCAGTGTTGGGGTTACACCCATGCCCAACTTTTAATGTGGTGCTGCGGATTTGAGCTCAGATCCTTATACTTAGACAACACATACACTTAGTTACTGAGCCACTTCCTCAGTCCAGCTCAGTATTAGTTTTTAAGACAGGATCTCTTAACTGAACCCCTCCTGTGAAGCCCACTAGTCACCTAAACTAGCTGACCAGCAGCCCTAGGGACCCTCCTTTCTCTGCCTCCCCAGTCCTGGGTTTATAGGCTTATGCTATTGCTTCTGGCTCTCTCCCTGGGAACTCAGGGTCTGAGTAAGTCCTTTATTGAGTGAGCCATGTCTTCAGCCCCTTGATTTTTTTTAATTGTAATATCCCATTTTTTTCACTAACAAGCATACATTCCTCATAAACTCAGAAAGGCAGAATACCTCTACCCTTTCCCCAATTGCTCCCTGCTTCCTGTGCCATTAGAGGGGAATAGCTTTTTGAAGGGACATTTGTCACAAGGGTTCAGCTTGTTTTAGCTCTGGATGTAGCATACACAGCCCTGGAGCTGGGGCCTTGGGATGTGTCGTCTGGTCTTCTTCCTAAAAGAGCCTGCAGTTCTTCTGCTGCAGAAAAGCCTTGTTCTGGACGACAGTGTCCTCTGGCAGAACGCACAGAAGTGGCCTGGTGGGGGCATTAAAGATAGGTATTTGGTTTGGATTAAACACACATAGTTGAAGCCCTAGCCATAGTGGGATGATGTTGAGGGGTGATGCCTCCAGGACTTGCTTCTTAGGTCATGAGCTAGAGGTCTTTTGAAGGCCCAGGTGTCTTTTGAAATGGTTGAGTTTTCTGTCCTCGTCATCTTCAGTTTCCCTGTGTGAAGACAATCACCCACCACCCAGGTGCAAGTCTTCGTGCACACTGCCAGTAACTGAACCTTGCTCTCCCAGCTCCCAGCAAGCAGTGCCTGATGGTGTAGACTATCTAGTCTACGTCAGTTTGCTACGGCATCCCGGGCAGGTGGACAGCTAAGACACGGAGTTCAGACTGACCTTTTCACAGAGTTCTGAGTAACTTTACACTGTGCTCAGGCCGTTGTGTTACTGTTGTTATGGAGTGACAGGTTGGCACTTACCTGCTCACCAAGGTGTGCGGCCTTCCCTTCCGTACTGTGGTTTCCCAGGCCCCGCCTTCCTGTGGGGTTGGTGTTTTACTTCAGCTCAAACCCTGCCCCAGAACCCCATTCTCTTGGCCCTAACCTTTGTTCGAGGCTTGGACTCACTTTTATCTTGTAGAAGACCTGCAGGGTCTCTGTGCGCATCACTGCTTTAACCTTTGTTATATTCTTAAGACCAGGACGGCTGGGTAAAAGTGCATACAGCTCATATCCCACACTGCACAGCTCTCATGCTGAGAGTTCCCTGATGACCCTCGTTACTGACTTTAATTTTTGGCAGCACTATAGTTTACAGCTTTTTGCCTGCTGCCTTTTATTTCTATTCAAACTGATGTCTTTCCTGACTGTCTATCCCTGTCTTTATGGAGAAAAGGGTGAGAAGAGTCATATCAGTTCTGTTTCCCATGTTTATGTTGGTTGTCTTTTTACTACTGGTTTTTATTGGAATGTTAATATCTTATCCTTTTTATAAATATTTTCATATATTGACTCAGCTTCTTCTATAGGTCTCTTAATATTCGGAAATCTTTATTTTTGTTGGATTGATTTTTGTTTTTGTGCCTTGTTAGCTCTAGTAGGAGCTATCAGTTTTCTTATGGTGTTCTCTATCATGCTTGAAAAATACTTCTTGGCATTGCACAACCCTGTCTGAAAAACAAAAAACAAAGACTTCCTTTTTTAGTTATTATTACTATTGGTGTGTGTGTGGTGTGTGTGTGTGCGCACGCGCGCGCGCGTGCTCATGTACAGCCCCCCATGAATGCACTGTTTACGGAGGCCAGAAAGAGGATGGTGGGTTGTAAGCAGTCTAATGTGGATGCTGTGAAACTTGGTCCTCTAGAAGCACAGTAACGACTCTTAACTGCTGAGCCACCTCTCAGCCAAAAGACTTCCTAATGCAAACTCTTTGTCCTTACTTTCCTTTGATACTCATAAGATTTTATTTATTTGGTGTGAATAACTTTTGGTCTGAGATTTGGAGCCAACTCTAGTTTCTCTCACTAGTTTGTTAATCACTCATCTTTCCCATACATAAAGGTCTTCTTTGTCAGAACCTTCTGGAATTTTTGTGTACAGCAAGGTTTATTTTGTTTCTGAGCTTACCGTGTCATAACCATGTGTGTTAGTTGTGTTGTAGTTAATTTTTAATACAGCTGCCTTTGTTCTACTCTTCTGTTTACCTGCCTAGTCCTCTCCCAATGCCATGGATTCATCATGTTCTTAGCAGTCTCCTACGGCATCTATTTATTTGTTCGTTTATTTATCTATATACTTTTTCTTTGAACTAGGTCTTGCTAAGTAATTATTTTGCTGTCTTTTCTAATGTTTGCATATTTTCATTTTTCTTAGACTGGTGTAAATGGTTTGAACTTTCAAAATAAGGCTTAAATAATAGTGAAAAAAGATAATCATCCTTTTATGGTTTAATAGGATGTTTCTTGTTTGAACTACAATTTGGAAGGAGACTAGAGGCTATGTTTGAGGGAAGAGAAGGTTCCAGGTATAGAGTGGTTGATTCTAATGTCAAAGATGAGAGGGAAGAAATGGTGTGTGGCCACAGTGTGACAAGAACACCCCCAGCACATATAGAGGGACTCCTCTGAGCCTGAGTTTAATCAGACATGATGTAATGCAGGAGTCACATGGAGTGGAGAGCAGCAGAGTTGGACCTGGGTCAAGTCTTGTGTACCAGATCGTCATCATCTATACCCGAGCATCAAATGAATGTGGTTGGTGTTGACTGCAGCTTGACAGGACCTAGGAGATAAACCTCTGCTCAGATGAGGGAGTTTGTAGATTGGGTTAGTTTAGGAAAAAGAGCCACCCTGTGTGTGGGTAATACCATCATATGGGTTGAGTAAGAAGAAAAGAGCTGACCGCCAGAGTTTATCTCTCTCTGCTTCCTGACTGTGATGGTGGCCAGCGCTTCATGCTCCTGCTCCCATGCCTTCCCCACCATGCCTGACTGCACCCCCAAACTGTGAGTCACAATAAACAGTTCCTTCCTAAAGTTGTTGTCTTTGATCTGATAAACAGGAAAACAGTGTGAAGCTGACACAGCCTAAACATTACAGATGTTAAGCAATGTCACTGTTGGTAGTAGAATAATTGAGGTACAGCTTAAGAGAGGGGAATTTAAATGTTAAAAATAGCGTGTGGGGAAATAGCTTAACACTTGCTCACAGAATGGGCAGAGCAGGAAAAGAGAGCAGACTGACTCCAGTGGGGATCTCCCCGTGTCCAGCCTGTTGTCCTTGGGGATTTGATAGTGGTCTCCGCTTTTCAAGAATAGCCCTTGTCAGGCCACCAGAGGTCCCCATCTCAATGCCCAGCTAGTTGTTTAAGTGGCCGTATGTCAGGTGTGACCTTCTAATGGCCCTATCTGGCCATGTGCTAGAGTAATGTACCTCAGATGCAGCTCCACTTGAAACGTGTGTGGTGATTCATTAGAAGAGCGCTGGGATAGCTGCTTTCTTTCACACATTGTCCTCAGACCCCGACATAGCACTGATGCAGTCTGTCTTTTCACATGTGTATTTTTTTCTGTCTCCAGGAAGCTTTGAAATAGTCTCTGATTTATGGGGAGTGAAAAGTGAACCAAACTTTCTGGGAACATGTAGAAAAACTCAGACACTTAAAAGCCAGAATGAAATAGCATTTGAAATGATTTATACAATCACAGCAGAAACTTTTTTCCACTTAGCCAAAGTACAGTCTAAATACTGTCACATCACTGAGTCCTTTAAGTGGAAGCAAAGTCTGTCTATAAATCAAGCGTCGTTTACATTCTCAGGTCCACTTGTAGCTCATTTTCCCTCTTGAAACCTAGTATATCCTCCAAACAGTTGAACCAGTCATGTATTAAATTAAAGTGAAGATAGAAAAACAGGAAAGTTTTAGGGAAGGAGATGTGGCCCCGGCTGTAGTTCAGAGGGTCACAGCGCTGACAGCAGGTGGACAACACTGGATGCTGTTGAACCAGCTCACATGCATCCAGGTGTTGAGCTGAGAGCTCAGTGATCTCACAGTGGCCTTTCTCACACACAGATCCTCAGTCCTCAGACTTGATCCAGACTGTCTTTGGTTTTTTCCAGACAGGGTTTCTCTGTGAATCCCTGGCTGTTCTGGAACTCACTGTATAGACCAGGCTGGCCTCGAACTCAAAGAGATTCACCTGCCTCTGCCTCCCAAGTGCTGGGATTAAAGGTGTGCACCACCACATCTGGTGATCCAGACTATCTTCCAGTAACTTCTCACTTGAAATAATGTCCTAGCACCATGTTTCTCCCACCCAGCTTCCCCGTAGTGATGCTCCTCACAGCCATGGTGTGTCAGCAGAGGAAGAAGACCAGCTTTGCTCTAGTATTGCCAGCTCAGGAGTCTGAGTTAGGTCATCATGGCAATTTATGGAATATACTCGTTTTGTTTCTAGGATGGTACAGCGAGAGTGTTAAAAAGTGAATATGATTTCGTTCTGTTTAGGTGGGAGTCAAATTGCATGCAACTAGAAGCAGAAGAGTGGGGATCAGTAGAGACTTGGAGTGCATGGAATGTCTGTATACCATAGGGTGGTAGAAAGCATAAGTGCTTGGGGTGCTAGCTACGGAAAGCCGTGAAGGCCCTTTCTGTTGGGGCTGCTTGCTGATGGCTGCAACTGGCATGTGCTGCCAGGTCCTATTTAAGCGTTTGGACCCAATGCTGAAACAGAGTACCACAGATCAAAAGTTGCCCTGACTTTGTACTCAGCCATTTTTGGTCTGTTTCTTTCAGAGCTGGACATGACTTCTTGTATTGTTTACAAACACCTAATATATAATGACCTGCAGTTTGAAAAATTGTGTGTTCACTGTCTTGGCCTATGATTTTTTTCTTTCTTGCATAAGGCATAAAACATTTTTCAGACAGACCAGTTTTAGACCTAAATTATTTAGAAAAACCTAACCAAGGCTCATACTTAGTCTTAGCATGCCTATTTCCCTCGTGTGTTATATGTCCTTTGACAGACTTTGCCCAGGACACATGAGTAGAAATGATAGGATACGTGTTAAGAACTCTGACATGGTAGGGATGTGTTTGCCCTCATGGAGTCAGAAATGGCACTCTATCTGAGCATAGTTATTTCTAACTCGGATTTGACCCTTTGTCAACCATGGTGCCTAGGTTATGTCTTCGGAGAGGTGTACAGAGTTCCAGAGACCATGGGCCTTAGAAGGTTTGAGGTTGGTAACAGAGTCCTGACTGCTGGAGGAATGAACTGTGGAGAGATAAGAGTAAACTTGAACTCCTGCATATTTTTATATGTAAAGGCTTGCTTAAAATAGAGTAGAGAACTCAATTTAGGAGTGAAAACTAAATGTTGCTAGAAGAACATGGGTCCACATAGTCTTTACCTTGGATTAGACACTAGTTTCTAGATTTGACACTAGCAAACAGCCAGGGACTGGAGGTAATTTGGATTCCTTGCTGCTTTAGAAAGTTTACTCAAAAGGCATTCCTGTGGATGTGAAATGACAGCACACCGTGAGTAGATTGTGTCAGATGAGTGTTTACTATCTGGAATGTACAAAGAATTCTGGCAGCAGTTAAAAGGCAAACAACCCACTTTTGGAAATGAGCAAAGGGTTTCAGAAGCTGCTCCTCCCGGGAGGATAATAGAATGCCTAGCATTCAAGGTCATTAGTTAAGAAAATTCACGGAGATCCACCTGCCTCTGCCTCCTTAGTGCTGGGATTAAAGGCGTGCAACACTACTGTCCAGGTTCAGAAGCTGGTTCTTTTTGTGCTTTTTTCTTTGTTACTTTTTTTCCTGTTCCTTTGGTTTTATCTTATTGTGTTATTTTAGATAACTATTTGTGTCTTAATGGGAGGAAAAAAGGGTGTGGATTTGGGTGGGTTGGGAAGTGGGGAGGATCTGGAAGGAGTTGGGGGAGGGGAACGATAACCAGAATATTTTGTATGAAAAAAATATATTTTAAGTTAAAACTATCATGTTCACCAAGCATGTATGGGTCAGATTTGAAAGCAGGTGCTCTTCCTGTGCTTCTAATGCTGTCCTATGCTAGTGTGACTATGCCCTTGAGTAGAAATGAGGAGCTGAGTGCTGCATTGATGGAATAAATAACTTGATGATGAAGTGGCCAGGACCCAAATGCTAGTTGTGCCATTTACAATCTTTTGCTGTGCTCTTAATTTCTACAATAGTTTCTCCTCGTTGACAAAAATCAGACAATAAAATATCAAAAGTGGTGAAATAAAAAGTTGATGTTGACACAATACTTGGAATGGAGAGAACTCTCTAAGGTCATACTTGATGGCCTTAATTTGCTTCCAGGAATGACACCCAATTGCTGCAGACGTCAGAGAGACCTTATTTCCAAGGGGTGTTTTTCTTAGTGTTACATAGAACCAGGAAGTGTAAGGCTGTCAGTACATGGCATGCCCATCTCACTGGCTTACCTTTGGGATATTGTATTGGAGCTTTAAACTTTAAGCATGACACAAAATACCCCAATATTCCTAGACAACTCCCGGATGGAGCTTGCATACAGTGCTGTAACCCTGTTGCTGCTGTTATGCACATTGCTGTATGTGTGTATTGATTCTAACTAACGGTGTTGGTCCCCTCATCCCACTCCAAAGATTCCAGTAACAGGCTGTTCAGCCTTACTCAGAGGCTTCTTATGTTTCAGCCACAGTTATAACAGTTCCTACTTTTGTGGGAAAGGGATTGTACAAGCCATTACTTCAGGAATTTTGGACACTGTTCAGAGGGGGCAGTCAGGGAGGATTGATGGCATGCTGATAGAAAGCGGGCGGCCCTGGTAATTTCAGTGGATCAGTCGCGTGTTTCATTTCTGGCAGCCCTGCCATGCGGGACGCAGGTAGTAACAGGATCTTCAGATGACAGACTGTCGCCGCCCTGGGCGATACTTGAGAATGCGCAGTTAATAAACTTCTGGAATGCCTTCTCAGGGTGACAGGTGGAGGCAGTGGCTATGTAGTTCCAGGGCTGAGGGTGTTCTTATCATCTATGAACTCAGTTTCCTCAGCAGGGCACATGGTTCTCAGAGAACCCTGCTCTACTTGCATGCAGCTAGCTTGGTCCTTGTCAGTAGTGTATAATGTTCGGATGAGTTGGAGGCTCATTCACCAGGATGATTAGAAAGTAAGTCAGAAGCTGCTGGTCCCCCGCCTGGGCAATTGTAAGCAGCATTTAAAACTAGTAGATAAGGAACTATTAAGAGGTAAGTGTGGGACAGTGAAGACACGTCTGGAGACTGGGCCTCGGGACTACACATGTGCCTCAGCCTGGCTGAGAGGTCAATAAACTTAATAATGGCATTGTCTTCATTCTGATTTGTCATTGTAGATATTCAGAGGTGGGTGAGGGGTATGCAGTAAGTCATATCACTTACATCCTGTTATCCTTGTAACTTTAGTGATTGCGCAAATTTAGACCCAGGAGTTGGACTGACACATGTAAATTGTGTATGAGAAGTGGGTACTTATGCCTTATTCTTTATTGTTCACTGTGTGGATACTTTACTGCAGAAACAAACTGCAGCTCACAAGACATGAAGAAGTACCCGTGTGCTGCCTGCCTATAGCAGGTTTGCATAACAGCATCATAATCCCAGGAGGACAACACCATGTACAGAGCTGTTGCAGAATTATTTGTTTACATTGTGTAAAGATGTGTCACTGTGACTAGTTTAATAACAAGCTGAATAGGCAATAGCTAGGCAGGAGAGAATCGACAGGATTTCTGGGGAGAGAGAGAAGAGGAAGAGGAATCTAGGCATGTAGATTATGCTAGTGATATACCAGGGAGACACTGAAGACATCAGACTTACAGTATAGAGTAGAGGTAACTGAGCCAGGTGGCAGAACATAGATCAATAAAAGCAAGTCAGTTAAAGTCATAAGAGCTAGTGGGACAAACCTAAGCTAATGATCAAGCTTTCATAATTAATAAGAAGTCTCCATGTCTGTATTTGTGGGCTGGCTCTCCACGGATAGTCTAACAAGAAAGCTTGCTTCACAGAGCAGCCCTGTGAGGCAACGCGATGCTGTCATATCTGGAAGGGAAGACTTAGGAAGGGCATCTCATGTAATAGAGTCATTTCTGTGACATCCAGCACCATTGCCATATTCTATCAGCTGAAACAAGGAACAAAGTCTGTTTATGAGGGGTTGACAGGATTGTGCCCAGCGTGACTGTTTTATTCAGTTATTGCATATTACAATACAAAATTCTTCAGCTTGGGCACTATTGTGTTATGGGTTTTGGGAAAATATCAGAAAATCTTTATTTCTATTTTTAATACGTGTGTGTGTGTGAGAGAGAGAGAGAGAGACAGAGAGAGAGACAGAGACAAAGACAGAGAGAGACAGAGAGAGAGACAGAGAGAAACAGAGACAGAGAGAGAGAGAGAGAGACAGAGAGAGAGAGAGAGACAGAGAGAGAGCGCGCACTCGTGTGCCACAGCACACATCTAGAAGTCAGGGATAGCTTGCAGAAGTCAGGTATTTCCACCATGATGGTCCCATAGATTGGGAATCAGGTTGTCAGACTTGGTATCAGGTGCCTTTGCTCACTCACCCGAGCCATCTCGCCAGCCCCAATTTTATTTTTTTGAGACAAGGTCTTTCTTGTCTGGAATTCCAGACCACCCTGAGCTATTTACAAGAGCCTGTTTTAATAAAACAAAAGCAAACAACCCCCCCCAAAACTTACATCTAACAAATTATGTGGGATCCAAATTTGTTTTTTGCACCATAGCATTCTCTTGTCTGTAACAGGAATTTAATAATTCCAGGGCTGCTCATCTGGGTCAGAGTCCACTCTTGTATAACATTGAATATCTCCATAGAAGAAGCCCATAGTGTCTAGCCAGCCACCGTCAAATTGCTGCTGTGTCCCTGTAGTATGTGTGAGTCCACACCTGGACACGGCAAGTGCTCTGGGTTGAGTGGCACACACCAGAAGCATAAAACACTGTGCTCTCATGCAGCCTGGTATGCTCCAGTGATAGGTGGTCTTATGGGGTATTTTAGGTTACATATCCACACATATCACTGGAAAGGAAATGATGTGTGCTCTGGTTTATAGTAAATCAAGAGAAATGATTGGTTCCATTATTCAACATTTATCTCTGCACAAGTCTTCATCCGAGTTCAAAGGGGACAATAGTAAATAACATAATGCCCCTTTGTTCCTAGAAGGTTGTGGAGTCAGAGAAGAAGGATGAATAAGGGTCCCTTAGCCTCCACTCTGTAAGTTCTACTGCAGGTTGCAGTGACCATGCTTTCCCTGCCCAGTTTCACCAGCAGGTGGGATCCTGGGTCATCTAACCCACAATAAGAGAGTCATTTTGGGCTGGTGTGAGCTGTGTAGCTGGCTCTGCAATACTGTTTGTGCTGTGTGTTTTGAAAACAATGAGGGAAGGTGAGAACTAAGCTCTCTGATACATACCTCTTCAGAAGAAAATGTAACGGGAGAAATGATGCAGCCTCACTCCAGAAAGAACACGTCTTTCATTTCTTTCAGATGAAAGAGGGCAATAGAAACAAGAACCTAATGTTAGGTTGAATTAGCAGGAATCTGGTAATTGTGTTCAAACAGCAGTGGAATTGCAGGGCTTCTCCCGAGCTCCTGCACCTCTGATGAAAGGGGTCAGGTAAAGAAAGGGCTTAGGACCAAACTCAAGGCTGTAATTAGGGAGTGAGACAGCAATACAGCTGACTCCGCAGTGCTGGCGGCCGTCCCCGTGCTCCTGATGTCTCTCTCTCCTGTTCTGAAAGGTCTTGTTTTTGTTGTGAGGGTTATATAGCACTCACCTGAGTTGAAAACTAAGGCACCTGGAAATTTCTTAGCTCAGTCAAGTTGTTGTTGAAGTATGTCTGCTCTCCAGCTAGAACAAAACAGTACTCATAGCAGGAGTCTACACTGTACCTATCCTGCCATCACTGTGAAGCTGGTTCTGCAGGTCACCAAGAAGACAAAGACAAGCCCCTTGGCTCCTGTGCTGCTGATTCTCGAGATGTTGGATCTGTTTCCTGGTGAAGTGTTAACAGTGAAGCAGCAAGCCATGGTCTGCCCGAAGTCTCATCAGAGCCAAATGGCCCTCTGAGAAGCTCCCAGGCGTAGACTGATTCCAACATACCATAAGAGCATGAAGACTCCCCCTCCAAATAAGGCAGATGATGCAGAACTCTGTGTGCATTTTAAATGAACTCCAGGGGACCACCCTTTTGGCAGATTGCAGCTAGTCAAAGTTAGCTGTACTATAATTTGACCACAGATGGTCATGGGCAACTTGGCTTGCTTTTAAAAACCACTGTGGGGCCCAGAAAGATATGGTAGTCAGTAAAGTACTGCATGAGTGTGAGGAGGTATCCCACATAAAAAGCTCTCTTGGCAGTACATGTCTGCTGTTCCAGTGATGTCTACTTAGCAAACCCTAGGCCAGGGAGAGACTCTGTCTCAAAAAGTCAGGTGGCAAGCAACTGCAAAAGACACTTGATGTTGACTATTACACACACACACACACACACACCACCTTATCTGAACAAGGCCCATAGTCAGCCCCCCCCCCATTTGCCTCCCTGCTGCAAGGGGCTTAGGTGACAGAAGACTGAGAGGCTGCATTTCTAGTGCTTTTCCCAGCAGCCTCTGGCAGTCTCCCTTCAGAGTGGTTGTCCTTGTTGCATGCTGCCATAAGAACTGCACCTGTGCATGGGGGAAGAAGCAGGATAGAATCATGGATCTCAGCTGCATAGAGAGAACTGGAATGTGGTACTCTGAGAAAAAACATGGGTTACGAATCCAAGGCAGCATGACACTGCAGCCTCTCAGAATGTAGAAGAAAACTGAGTCCTGCCTATCCCAAGCCCCAGCTTGTCTGCTAGCTCTGAACAGTAGGAAGCAGCCAGCTGGTTTATTCTGCACACAGTTGTCACTGTGGGATGTGTATAGCAGGAGATCCCGTAATTCTATACTCCTTCCCCTCCGACTCTGTGCCTTTTAACTTTGCATGAAATGATACCGGGTACCATAAAGTGACATAATAAAAATACAGGAGCATTCAGCCTTAGGAAAACCTCCATCAGAAATGAGGCACACAGCAAACAGTGGCTGCCGAGTCAGGTGATCAAGAAAACATCAGCTGATCACATTGTCTTTTTTCTGGGTCATCATATGAAATAAACTGTAATGAGTAATTAAACTCAATGAAAAGAAATTAACCAGAAGAATTTAACCAAAATTAAAACATATTTTTGTGTGCTAAAGTTTGTGTTCACCTGAGGCCAAGTTGTTCTCAAGTATGCATTCATCACTTAGGCTGTCAGAACAAGGGCTCCCAGACTGGGTCACCTAAACAACAGAAATGTCTTGGCTGAAGGCCAGGGTGACAGCTTATCTTCTTCTGAGGCCATGCCCCTGGGCTGCAAATGGACCCTTCCTTGTCCTCAGGACCTTCTCTCTGTGTGTATGTCTTAGGGTCTTTGTCCAAATGTCCTTTTCTGAGGACACCAGCTTCGTTTTGATTTCTTCACCTCTTTAAGGGACCAGTCTCCAAATTTAGCCACATTTTGGGCTGGAGAAAATAGCTTAGTGGCTAAGAGAACATGTTCTTGCAGAGAACTCAGGTTTGATTCCCGGCACTTCATGGTAGCTCACAGCCATCTGTAGCTCCAGCTCCAGGGGACCTCTAACTCTCTTCAACCTCCGTGGGCACCAGGCACGGATGTGGTGCACATACATGCAGGCAAAACACACGTACAGTTAAGTAAATATAAAAAATTCAAGTGCAACGACATTCTGAGGTATTGCATTATAATTTCTGTTTATTCACACACAACTGAGGGAGACACGGAATAGTCTACAGATCTGACAATATTGATATTGTGAGAGACATACCTCTTTGGAGTGAGATTTAAACTGTGACATAAGCTTTGTGTGTATGCTGCATTGTGTCCTAAGATGCTGTCTCAGGCTGGTTTCTGTTTTGGCAGGCCTGGCAGCTGCGGTTCAGCCATCTCGTGGGATATGGTGCCAAATATTACTCATACCTGATGTCCAGAGCTGTCGCGTCCATGGTCTGGAAGGAGTGCTTCCTGCAGGATCCTTTTAACAGGTAACAAGGGTAGGGTGGAGGCAGTTTATGAATATCTGTTGTCCTCCTCCCTGCCATAATCCATAGGGTACAACATACACACTGCATCCAATATGAGCTGTTTAGAACTTTGTGGTCCTGGCAGTGTGTGGGGACACTGTGACCTATCTCTTACTAGGCCTCTACCTCCAATGCACCCTTCTGCCTCCTGGTGTGACCATGAAGTTACCCTCACTGTACAGCTCTGTGGCCTTCTGTGGGACCTGCATGGTATCCTGGGATGTAGAGGGGACCTTATGTGAGGCCTCCCGGTGTCTGCCCAGAGCAGTCCTGGACTGCCTTCCATAAGGACAGGGCTTCCTGGTGCTTTCCCAGGCTTTCTTGCCGAAGCCTGGGTAACTGGAGTTCCAAGTCTAGGGACACCATTATTCCTCTCTCCTGCCCACTGCAAGACTTGTCTTTCTTCCTCGCCTGGGGCAGCTTGGCCTGTGCCATTAACACCCAGTTTGCTTCTGGAAGTGGACTTTCTTCCTGCTTCTTTCTCTGGCGATAATTGCCCATACAGAAAATGGGCTGTCCCAAGGAGGGGCCTGTTTTCCTGTTCATCTTGATTCAGGCCCTTTCCCGGTGGCCACTCACTGCCCCTTGAGCAGCATAGGTACCTGCTGTCCGGCCTCTGAGGGCCACTGTGAAGCCTTGCCCCCATGTGTCCCTCATTAGGATGACCAGTGGTTTAGACTAGCATTTATCATTGGGATAGAATTTTCAAGACATGACTTTCTAGGCCACTCTAGGGAGCACAATATCAGTTAAATAGATTAGCAACAAATGTACCCCTTGTAGTGACTGTTCAAAAGTGGGGGACATCAAGTTCACTCCTTCCCAGAACACAGCCAGAGCTGGCCATAGGGTGCTCAGGGGAGGGTCAGTGGCCTGTCTTCTAGCCATGGTCTAGAAGGTGTGGACCTTGCACAGGTCAAGAAGAACAGAGCATCTTATGTTGTGTCCCTCCTTGAGTTCCTCCTGGTGTCCTCACAGGACCTTATAGCAGTAGGAGCCCAGAGAACCTGTGGCCAGGATTCCTTAGAAGGAGCTTCCTTTGGAAGCAAACCAGTAATTACAGCCTGATGTCATCGTCGCTTAGAGCACTGTATCTCCTCACCACCCAAGTGAGATATCTCTAACACTCTCAGGCAGTTCCAGGAGATGGCTATCGGCTCTGCACTCTGTTCAGTCTCTAAACTCCCCGTAGCCTTCCAGCAGCTAGGCAGAGCTGACTTTCCCTGCGAGTGCACTGGGGCTCACAAGATGGGTGACAGCTAGCAGAGGGACCAAGAGGATTCTGTAGGTCCCCTGCCCACCTCCTTGTCCCCACACGATCCCTGTACACCTCAGCTTTTCCTGCTGCTTCACAGATTCAGATCATCTCAGAACTTAATAATCACATTCATTCTAGAATCTTTTCAACTTGGATCTGATGTCCTAGAGTTTCTGCTGTTTTTTATAACTTGGTACCCACATTTTACATTGTCTCCTGCCCTTTGCATACTGCAGACACTTGACTTGCTTTGCAGACTTTACGTTTTCCAAAGGGTCCACAGCCAACTTGACTACAGTAAATCATGGATGGTAGCTCTTTACTGAAGATTTCTATAAAATGAAAAAAATACCATCTTGTTTGAAGAAACTATACTTTAATAGAAAACCACATGCTAATAAAAACATATCTGCAAATATTTCTCTGTTGGTTAAATGTGAATTCTTGCCTAGACACGTAGCTGCTATACTTTTATGATCATGTAAAAGTGAGCTCGTAAAAGTACTCTCTGGACTAGGAAATTCCTAAACTCTGTCAAAGAGTCCCTTTTTTCTTTCCCTTGTTGTGTTTGGTTTGGGTGTTTTGTTTTGTTTTGTTTGAGGCAGTTGGCACAGGCTGCCCTGGACTCATGATTCTCCCTCCTCAGTCTCCAGAGTTAAGTCTGCACCAAAGAACCCTTCTAACCAAGAGCCAGACTCGGGGGCTCCTTGGGGCACAGGACTCCAGAGCAGAGGCATGCCAGGGGAAGGCACCGAGGAGGGCTTTGTTTGAGAGAAGGGTGCTATCTCCATGGGCAAAAGGAGGGATACTACGTCCTCCTCCACACCAGGCCAGAGGTTAGCGGAAGCCTCTTCACACTTTGCTCTGAGAAGGCCCTGCCTCCGTGTGAGTTTCCTGTGTTGCCTTACTGTTCACATTAAGATACTGACCATGATCATGTTTTATTCATGATGTAATGCTGCCTAGAATCCAGCACCCAAGTGAAAAACCAAATGTAATGACATAGGCTTGCAGTCCTAGTACCAGGAAGGTACAAATAGGTATATCCCAGAGCTCACTAGCCAGCCAGCCTAGCTGAATCAGTGAGCTCTAGAGTCAGTGAGAGAGATTCAAAAGTTAGGTGGAGAGTCATTGAGGAGTCACCTGAGGGTAACCTCTACCTCCACATGCTAACACACTTGCACATGCCAACTATATGCGTATGTGCTTCAGGAGCGTACACCACACGCACAGTTAGAGACAGAATTACCTATTAAATTAAAAAATACTCCAGAGCAAGTAGAATAAAAATAATATCAGGGCTGGGTAGCTCAGTGGTAGAACACTCACTTAGCGTGTACAAGGCCCTGGGTTCAGTTGCTAGTACTATGCCAAAAAAGTTACCTAATCTCATTAAACTGTGTGGTTGGTTGTGTTAAAAGGACTATAGTTGCATAAAATGTAAAAACACTAAATACTTTATTTTTAAGTACAAAATGTCCCCAGAGCTTAAGACATGGATAGAGTCACAGAGACTGTGTGCACAGGTGTGGATAACAGAATCTCTTCCCCAGGGCCGCCGGGGAGCGCTACCGCAGAGAGATGTTAGCCCATGGTGGGGGCAAGGAGCCCATGCTCATGGTTCAAGGTAAAGTACAGCCCACTCTGCCACCTCTTCTGGGACTGAGGGTTTGTTTTCATTTTCATGGGTTATGTGATGGTAATTCTCTAATAGAAAATAGTTAACTGACCAGAAGTCCCAGGAAATGTGCCATTAGCTCTGAACAGGTCACAGTGGAGGGTTTGTTTTTGTTTGGGTTTTGCTGTTGTTTTAATCTAAAGAATTCATATATTTATTCCCTTTTTTTTCCTTCTGAGAAATCCAAAGCTTAAGGTTAGAGATTCAATCTATTTTAAAATTAAAACCTAATTAAAGAATCTTTTAAAAATTTTTATTGACTATTTGGGAATTTCACATCATGCATCCAATCCCACTCACCTCCCAGTCTCCTCCTTTCCCCTGTGACCCCCCCAAATTAAAACAAGTCCATTTTCTGTGGCTCATATGTTCACTGGAGCGTGGTTAAATTCCTAGTGGCCAGCCTCCCAAGAGAGGATGAGTCTTTTTCCACCTACATCTATGCCAGCATCCATCAGCTGATGAGAATCCTGGAGTGGCCAGAACAGTACAGGGCCAGCTCTCCCATGCCAAGGCCACTGCCTGCACTGTAGTGATGTGGACCACCAAAGGGAAGGACCAGCTCTCCTGAGCCCATGGACATCAACATGGATTCAGGCAGCAGCTCCAAACACAGACAGCTGCAAGGGCTTGGTGATAGATAACATGTGCCACAGACATCAACATGGTCCTTGACTGTGGCCCTCAGTGGACGCATGGATCACAAGCCTCAATATGGCCTTATGTGGTTGCATATGCCACTTACATCAAGCATGGCTCCCCAAGGCAGCAAAGCCTGAGGACATCACCAATGTTAGTGTTCATCGCAGTCTTGGGTGGCAGCATGAACCACCAACGCCAACATGGCCTCTGGTAGTATCTTAGGCCACAGTGGTCCTTCAAGGAGGATGGTGGCTGAGTTTGTATCTGCATAAGCTCCAGGCTATTGTGCACCATCCTGGGAACCCACTCCGTTTTTCTCTTTCCCACCTCTGACCATCACCTATTTGTTCATTGTAGTGGCACTGGGAATGTCTTCTGGCTACCTGGAGCCACATAGCCCCAGGAGGTGTAAAGAGTCTTTTTATAGTACCAAAATTAATTCTTGTTTTCCCATATAATTGACAAATGTTAATTTATGGAAATTTTAATTGTAAATGGAAGTGACTGTCATGAATTTTCATGAAATGTTTTCACAAATATTTATAGGGAGATGTGCTTCTTATTGGATGCTCTCAGTATATTGACAGTTATAGCTAAGCTTTTGATTGTCTAATGAAATCACCCTAGGAAGTGATTTCCAGTATTTGGGGAGTACTGTCGTATTGTCCCGGAAGTAACTGATACTTGCCTTTGATTTTCCCCATGCTCGTCAGATGTGTGAGGAGTAGTGTGCACTGGGCCTGCTCGTAAGCTCCAGGGGTAGAGGAGTGAAAGATGCCAAAGCAGACACTACTCCGTTGTTAGTTTGTGTTCATTGATCAGCCTGCCTGGATTGGTTGGTAGTTGAGATACTGGTCCAGGCTCCCTTTGTTCGGTGCTTGATGATGTTACAGTGTTGTGCACCAGTGAATAACTCCAAACTGCCTGCTTTCAATGAAGACCATATGCTAATCTTGCCTCAGTGTCCTCCTTGCTCCCTCTTGGCCCTTCTTGATCTGTGCTATATCTAGAACTGTTTGTGTGTGATTTTTTTTTCCTTTCAATAGAATCTGGCTATGTTGCCCTGACTCTTAAATGGAGCAGCCCTTCTCCTTCAGCCTTCCAAATGGCTGGTACTGTAGGCATGCACTACCACATGCCTGGCTAGACTGTTTTAAAGGGGGCTTACATGGTAATTTAATCTCCTTAGGAATCTGTTGAGGCGTGAACTGTCATCATCTCCATTTTATAAATGATGAAGCAGCCAGACCCCTTGCTCCTGTTGGGAGTAGTGAACAGAAGAGCCAGGATTCAAGTCTGGTCCTGTAGCAAAGACCAAGCTTTTCCGGAGTCTGAGAAACAGGCTCCAGGCAGAAGGGAAATGAATTGTCTCTGATAGTGGACTGTGGATTGCATACCGGTAGTGCATGTCCCATGTAATATCGTGGTGATGGTCTGTGCTGTGTGTGACATTAGTGCTTCCCTAGTTCTCAGTGCTGTTCTCTCATGAGTAGTAATTCCCATGCTGTTCAGCACAAGTCAAACCGTCATTGTGTTCGTGGTTCTCTGGACTGCTCTGATTTTCCACTCTTCCCCTGACCATGGTGCACCCTCCCTGTGCTTTATCTGAAGCATTTTTGAGCTAAAAGAAAAAACAAAAAACCTATATTTTTTTTTAACTCAAATTCCCATAAGAGAAAATCAAGTTGATGATTTGGACTAGAGCTGCAGCATTTAGATTCCAGTTATCACCAACAGTAGATCTACTCTGCTTGTACACTATTTTATAATTCTTTTCATGTTTTCCCATCACATACTACTATTGATTCATAAGATATATCACATGAATGGGGAGGCGTCTGCAGAGAGGTGACAGCATCTGTTGTCACTTGAGTTGAATTTATAAAACAGGACTCTCAATGGCCAATCACTTGTATGCTACCAGCCTGTACCCAGAACCAGGATGTCTTCAGGGCACCCCTGGGCTTAACTGGTAGGTTGCTGAGCTTCGTGATATGCAAGTGAAGCACTTGGTGGAGACCATCTTCTTTCTCCCGCGGGCTCCCCTCCCACCCTCCCCCAAGAATGCAGTGGGTAGATACCCAGAGCACAAATGGGAGATGCTTTCATATCGAGTCTGTCCCAGAGCACAAATGGGAGATGCTTTCATATCGAGCCGGTCCTGACCCACAAGCTCTGCATGGGACAAGACAGAACAGATTACCAGGTGGGGTTTCAATGAAATGTTTGAACTCTCAGTCGCAGGGGTATGCTAGATAAGAGAAGCTCTGAGAACTGTTAAAGCTCAAAAGCTTTTTTGGGGTGTGGTGGGGCTTCTGGGTGCCAGTGGTGAGCAGTCCCTTTGCAGAGAAAGTCTGCATTTCACCTTCAGAAGTAGCAGGAGCCGCTGGTCTCCTGACTCCAGCAGGCCTTGACTCTAGAAGTAACTGCAGGGACAAATCCCCTCTGCCTGCAGTCACTGGTCCTATCCTGGAGGCAGTCTCTCTAGCTCCTTCCCTGGGGCAGAAGCCTCAGGTATGAGGAAACTCTGGGGGAGTCTTTGCTCTCTGGTGAGGGAGCTGGACTCTGAAACCTTGTCACTTGACCCCCACTACTGCTGTGGTTTTCCAGCTTCAGACAGCCCACATTTCTACAGCTAGCTGCTAAGGTGGGCCCTGCCTGGCTGAACATGTGTATGCAAATAAGATGAAGAAATAGGACCAGTCAGGAGAGCTGTCAAGCCTGGTGGCTGGAGGAGAATCCTCAGTCTGCCAAAATTTGCCAGAATGCTGTAGTCAGGTCCACAGGCCTTTGCAGAAGTGGGGAAGGTCGTGAAGACTTGGTGACTGCCCCTGGCTGCTACAGCACATTCTACAGGCTGCAGTCTGCTTCCCTACTGGGTTTCAGCTGGGTCCTGCTCTGATTGGGGGTGGTGGGCGGGGTTTTTATTTGCTTGCTTCAGCTGTGGCTACAGTAAGGGTTTTCAGTAGCTGAGCCTGCTCTATGTGACTCCTTTGCCCTCAAGGCTTGAGCTTACCAGCTGTAACAAAGCTGGGGGGACCACTTACCTCCCCAAAGCATGTTTGATCTAGTTGACTTTACTTACTTCATGGGTGTCTTATGTATTTAACTGTTTCTAAATATGGAGAATTAAATAGCAGAAGATAAATAGCATGCCTGCCTCTGGACTCTGGACTTCTTTGACCAAACCTGGCCCTTATTTGCTACCCCAAGGAAAGAATGGGTTTCAGGTGTACCCCTGCATCATTTCTCAAGGCCTCGTGCCTCTTCACGGCACTCAAAGACCCTGAGAGGGGTGCTTTAGAGAGTCAGGGAAGGCTTTGAGTTCCTCAGGAATAAACACTGCCCTTAAAAAGCAGATGCCCCCGATCCTTGCGTCTTCCACAGTGAGCCATCTGTTTAACCACCTAGTCCCTCTGGCATTTGCAGTCTCTGGAGACACACAGGCCTCAGTGGCCTGCATCCCACCTAAGGGAGCCCAGAGAGTCCACAGGCCTGTCTTTACTGTCGCGTTTGCCCCAGCTCATCAGTGAAAGCGTACTGCTAGGCAGTCATGCCTCTGCCACTCCAGATGCCAGCGTCGGCACATCACCAGTGGCTGTCACAGGAGATAGCAGCCTGTTCTGAGGTGGGGCCTTTCCCCTCAGTGATGATGCACCATGGGGAAAACAATATCCCCCTCACTGGAGAAGTGAGCCAGAACAGAATTGAATTTTCAGTTTCTAGGTCTGCCACTGTTTCTTGGCAAAATCAGTCTCCCTCAGTGAGATAAAATGAAGTGTGACTTGAAGGTGCCCTCCTTCTGCTGTCTGGTGTGTGTGTGTGTGTGTGTGTGTGTGTGTGTGTGTGTGTGTGTCAGAGCTTCACAGACAGTTCAGCTGGATAGATTTGTGAATGCATTCATAGATCACATAAAAGTGTCACAAGTACCTTGCTTAATGATGAAGCTCCCCAGCTGAACATGGTGTGGCAAAGCTTTTCTGAAATCCATTTTCTGGTCACCACTCTAGGTAAGGCCACACCCCCTCTGTGTAGTGTGAGTGAAGGTTCTGACTGTGCCTCCTATACCCTGTTGAGTTTCTGTGTTTTATTTAATGTCAGATTTCCAAGTCTTTTGCCTAAGCTAAAACACAAAGATACGGCATTTTCATTCATCTTGCTGTTCTCTAAGAGCCCTGAGCTGGTGAGTATCCAGCCAGGACTAGTCTACCCTTCCTTAGAAGCCCAACTGTTTCCCAGCAGCAAGAAACATGAGGTGGAGACTGTGTCAGCAGTTTGTGAGTGACAGGTGAACCCCTTGTGCAAGCCAACACCCCATCCTCCCTAAGACTTTGTCCCGTGCTTGTGTGCTCTGTGCCCTTGCTGAGTTTTTGGATTTAGCTTTTACTTAATTTTCCATAGTTTTTGCTAACTACTGAAAGGTCATCATGCCAGGCACTTTTTTTTGTGTCACCCCTCTTAGTTCCCTGTAACAAGGGTCTCTGTTTCTATAAAGAAACTTAGCCAAGATCCACACCCTTCCACTGCTGCCTCCCTGCAAGAATTCCGACCCAACTGATCTATAGATCATGGGGTGTGACATAAGCCTTGAGGGCTCCCCCCCCTTCCTGTGTCGTCTGCTTTTTTCAGTGTTGCAACCCAGCTCTTCCCATTGCCATTTAGAGTCCCATTTGCCCTGTGTACCTGTAGAGGAACCCTCCTTCTTCTGGCTTCCTCTGAGCACTTTGCACTCCATGGCAAAGCCTCTCGCTTCCTTCCACATGTAGCAGCAGTGAGTAATCGCAGTGACCCTAGCAGAAAGACTGGCCAAAGCCCTGGCTCCTACACACCCTTGTGCTCTGACTACAGGCCCTCTACAAACAAGCTCAGCTTTATTTTGATGTCTCTATGGCCAAGAGCAGTTTGCAGAGATAACTGACAGCCTTCTAAAGATCAGATAAGAGGAAAAATTGGAGATAAATGAGTCAGTTCTCAGGAAACTGAAACTCCCAAGTGACTCACAGAGCCAAGGTCTAGAAGCCCGCAAGGCCTGACCTTAAGCTGATTAAAATTCATTTACTACTTAGCAGTTCTGAAGATCTTTATAGGGACAAAAATGCATTCACTTTACCATAATAATTCTGAATCATCTCTTCTAACTCATTAGATATTATTTATGTTCATAAAAACAAACCAAAGGATTATGGCTTAGACTCCCAAAGGTTACCCCAAGGAGATTAATAAAAGTAATCAACTCAGATATTTACTCTTCTTTAAAAGACTTCTTAGGACCAGACACGGAAGACTCCCAGCACGGAAACAGACACTGGATCACACTATCCACCTAGACTTGGGTTCACACCATCTACCCAGAGACAGGTTTACACTATCCATACAGACATTGGTTCACACCAGACACAGGTTCATAGCTCCCTCCCAGACTCAGGTTCACACCATCCTTCCAGACACAGTTTTTAACACCATCCATGTAGATACTGGTTCATACCACCCACCCAGACACAGGTTCACACCATCCACCCAGACACAGGTTCACACCATCCATATCCACACACAGGCTCACACCATCCTCCAAGACATGAGTTCACACTGTCCTCTCAAACACCACCAGGTCACACCACCCCCCATCCCCCAGAGCATCATGCAGACCTCTCAGTTTGCAACATCTCCCTGAAATGGAACCAGGGCTCTTTGGGGAAAATGACTGATGCTAGGCTTAGAGCAGGGAAGACTTTGGAAATGATCTAGGAGGATCTTTGGTGCGACAAAATGAGTATGCCCAAAAGCACACTCAGGAGCAGCAAGTGTGTCATAAGCAGTGAGCTTGCTGACACAGAGCCCTCAGTGGCCAGAACCAGGAATCTGAGCACCTTCGTCAGTAGTGCCATGGCAGGGTAAAACCCAGACCCTCAAGTATGGATCTGTCTGTCCACACTGACGGGTGGACAGACAGTGCAGACAGGTCCCCTGGAGGAGTCTCAGCATGTGTGCAGCTTTTCGGGAGAGGGCACCATCCCTCCCCCAACTTGAGTCTGTGGTGCAAACCTACTCAACCCCACATTCCGTGGAGAGGCACAGGTGGAACTTTAACCACAAATTTGGCAAATAGCGTTGGGGGATGGCTGACGGTGACAAGTTGTGAGGGCACTGTGTCCCTAATGAGGAGAGATGTGCTCCCCATGACACTTCTACCCCAAGTCACATTCTCAGTTTACCATGACTAGATCAGATAATCCAAACTGTGAAATCATTTGCCTGATGCCTGGATAGCACTCAGCAAAACTGTTAAGGTTGCAGATAAGGAGGGACATAGGAGCCTGTAGAGAGAGACCAGTGTATGCTCTGGGTGGGACTCGGGTCAGAAAGAGGCCCTAGATAAAAACTGAGATGATGAAAAGCACACATTTCATCAGTCACACTTGGTATTGGCCTTTTAGTTATAACCAATATGCTGACCATCAGGGAGCTCGCTTGCTGTGGACCGTATGGGGGCTCTGTACATCACAGATTTTAGTAAATATTGATGGCCTACTCATGATTAGACTGAGGCCGTGATATGGGGCCAAAATTGTCTGCATTCTGGAAGCCATTCCCGCTGTAGCAGGGCAGGAGAGTAGAGCTCTGCACACAGGTTAGGTTAGAGTAATGTGATAGAAATGCAGCTGGAAGGAGTAGACACCCGGCTCGCAGAGCTGTGCGGACACTGTGGAGACTTTGGGCACTTATTGAGGACTGAAAGGAGCCACGGTGTTCCAAGGCAGACTTAGTTCTGATAGTATCCCTTGACTGTCAAGGGCAGATGCCTAAGCGGAGGGCAGTGGTGAAGGTTAAGTTAAATAAACCCCTGGCTGTTGGAGAATGGACACTTGGGAGGAAGGAAATAAACTGAAAAATATTCATGAAATAGACTCAGTGTGGCCTGGGATTTGACATTGCGGTGAGGGGGTGAGATGCCATGGTGACTTTTTTTTTTAAACCTCCAGGCTTTAACCTCAGAGAGATCATCTTGTTGTTAGGGCAACTGAGAACTGTGGGATTTAGTTGGGCCAGCAGAGTCTAATGTATAGGCAATACGATGGAGGCAAAGAAGCCAACACCAGGTCTGTGGTTCAGTCACAGGGAAGAAGTCAGAGCAAGTAGCGCCAACATAGAGGATTAAATTCCTGTGTTGCTGAAGGAACCCAGGTGGAAATGGCTCTCAGCCACCCTTCTGTGAAATCAGTGCTGGCGACGGTGGGAACCTACTTTTCCAGAAGTCAGGTTCTCCCAGTTACACAGCTCCTGCTGACAAGATGGCACATTTTCTCAAATTGGTGCAAGACGTTTAGTTTGCTTTAAAAGTCTGATGCCTTACCAAGGCATCATCCAGGTATTGAACATTGGAGTTTTTTGTTGTTGTTGTTTTGTCTTGTTTTTTGATAACACAGTTATTAACCTAACATAACGAAATATGCTTATTGTTTGACTTTGCTGCTGGTGTAGTTTGTACAAGACAAATATGATGACAGTCAAGGAGCCATAAGTCCTGTCTGTCAGCAGAAATACAGCTGATGTCTGAAGTAGGAAAGTCTAAATAAACAGTCATTATTCAACACCAGCTTGATTGATTTTTTTTCCCTGTTGTCGAAATGTATGCATGGCTATTTAGGAAAGGCATTCTTACATGGTTTTTAGTACTGAAAATTAGTAGTTATTATTTCCAGTTTTTAAAACATGATTAACTTTTAATCATGCAGTCTGATTAATCCCCAAATACTGGCATTGTGGCAGGAAGCTGGCAGGCTCAGTAGGTATATGCTGCCTTTGGATGGTTATTATTCTGAAGTTTATTTTTAATGCCTGTTTGCTTTTTAAATTTTTAATCAAGTGGAATTTTCAAGAAGATAAGCATTAACATATGATAGGTTCTACCTGTCTGAGCCAGCATCTGTGCCCTCAGGGACAGCAGATTCAGCAGACGCCAGAACATGCTCAGAAACCCTGGGCCTGGGCTCCTGAGTGCAGGCCCTGAAGTATGTTTTAGCGACTTAGGAAACCCCCTCACATGGAGATTAAACATGAAGAGGTAGATGATTTTAGTGATAGTGGTTTTGTTTTTCACCTAGGTCTTAATGTGTAGTCTAAGTTGACCTGGAGGTAGTCCTACCTCCGGAGTGCTGGGAATGCAGGTGTCCAATCCCATGTCTGGCTAGGATAAGGGGCTTTTTAAGAATTCTAGAAGTATATCGTTCGGATGACTTGTGATAGGTTGTTCAGAAGTTTCCATAGACTCTGTGTTTCTCTCTGTAGTGAGAGAGTCCTCTCCTATCTCTAAACCACCTTACCCTGTTTACTTCTGACTTAATGTTAATGTATATTAGTTCACAAAATCGGCTTATTTTTGTCTCTGCCCTCAGTAAAGTCTGAGCTCTCTGAGTTCTGAACTGGCATCGTGTTCCTAGTCATATCTACAGCTCTATGGTAGGGTTCCGTAACCTCCAGTGGGGAATTGTTAAATGTATGACTTTAAAGTTTGAATATTTAATGTCCCCATAGGCTCCTGTTTGCATGCTTGTTTGCTGGTGCTATCCGGGGAGCTTCAGGAAGTAGACCACAGGGAGTGGTTCTTTGCAGGGATAGTGCAGACCCTGGTTTTTTCTGTTTTCTGTATCTTGTAGTGAACAGCTCTCCTCCAGCACCTACTCCTACCATTGTCCTGTCTAAGTGCAAGGGGTAAGCAACTGCAAACTGAATCTTGGAACTGACACTGATGAGTGGGAACCATGTCTCCCAGGTGCACTGAGCACTATTAAGGTGGTAACATTTGTTGGAAGTCACTGTTAGTGTTAATAAAAGGTTCTGTCCCTTTGTATTGTAAGTGTCCCTTCTGATGTTCGTTTTCTGTAAACAAGAAAAATATGTCGAGGGATTGGGCAGTTTGACTGTCAGTAGCAGGTGTTGGACTCTCCTTTGCTGCCCTGCTGCCTACAGCAAAAGAACTGTCATGCAGACACAAGCACCAGCCGTGAACAGTCCACAGACACTTTGAGAGAACTTCAGCCAGGGCTGTTTGGAAAGTTTGTGCTAGCTATTTTGCTATTACAACCCTGATGAATTCTAGTTTACCCTGCAGCCATTTCCATCTAGGCCAGAGAGGGAGCTCTTCCCTTAATGTAAGGAAAGGATGGTGATTGGTGCTAAGAGGCAACACTGAGTTTGAGCCAAAACAAATGTCTGTGGTTGGTGCAAACAGCCCTTGGCATGTATGTGAGAGGCTGCTGGGACTCACGGCCTGGGGCAGCTGGAGTACTCTCTGCTCAGGCTCACCTGCCCTCTGCCCTCCTCTGGCCTTCACCTCCAGCCTGGCCTTCACCTCCCTCCACCTGCTTGCCCCTTCAGCCCACACACCGTTATTGCCCCTCCCTGCACTTGGTCCTCTTTTGATCAGTCTTATCAAAAAGTGGAGACCTGAAGTGGATGCTGCCGTTTGGTTCTTAAAGGGCTGTGTGTTCTTTTCTTTGTAGGTCTCTGCACAGAATGCCACCGAGTTATTAGTTGTACACAGCCAGTCTTCCACAGGGCATAGTAACATAGAACAGTCTTTCCATTTATAATTCTTTTAATGGAAAACCACCAAGTTGTTCTAGTAACTTAGTGGAACTGTTTAAGAAATAAACATCAAAGTATTAATAGAAAACTCAATAGGAATTCAGAGATAAAACTGCTGCTTGAGCGCTTTGTGCTTTGACAGTGCAGGGCAAAAGAAGCCCTGAAATGTTCTGACCTCTTCACAGATCAAAAACTAAAGCCACCTCTCTCCAGAAGCTGGTAGAACAGCTTTTTCTTACACTACCACTAGCCAGAGCCTCTACTATCCTTGATACTTTTTGTTGGCTTTATTGTGAGTTTGGGGGGTTGTGAGGCATGCCGGTTACTTTTTGTCAGCTTGACACTAACTAGAGTCACCTGGGAAGAGGGAACCTCAACTGATAATTGCTGCCATTGGACTGGGCTGTGGTGGGAGGGCATTTTCTTGATTGATAATTGATATTGAGAACCACTGCTCCATTGGCAAGTTGGGTATTACGTGAATGGGCCTGACTTTATATGTTATTTGGTCTTTTTCCCCTTGCAGCTTTTTCTTTGTTCTGTCTGTTTAGTGTTTTATTATGTGCCATGTTCGGGGGTTCTTTTCTGGTCCTGTCTGTTTAGTGTTTTGATTATTATGTGTCATGTTCGGGAGTTCTTTTCTGGTCCTGTCTGTTTGGTGGTTTGTATGCTTCTTGTACCTTGATATGCTTCTCCTCCTTTAGATTGGAGAAATTTTCTTCTATGATTTTGTTTAAAAATATTTTCCATGCTTTTGACCTGGGTTTCTTCTTCTTCCTCTAATCCTATTGTTTGTAGCTTTGATCTTTCCATAGTGTCCCAGGTTTTTGGATATTTTGTGAGTGGATATTTTGTAGGTTTGAAATTTTGACTGAGGTGTTCAGTTCTTCTACCTTGTCTTCAACACGTGACATTCTCTCTTCATTCCTTTACTATGTTGGTGGGGCTTGCCTCTGAGGTTTTATATGGCATGCTTAGTTTTTCATTTCTAGTTTTATTTCAGCTCAGGTTTCGTTAGTGATTTTTATGGTTTGTTAAATTCTACGTTTGTGTCTTGAAATGCTTTTATTGTTTCACTCAGTTGTTTTTATTTTCAGTCTTCATTAAAGAAAGCCTTTTTTCATATTTTCTTTAACGGCGTTGAACATATTCATCATGGCTGTATTGAAGCCATTGTCATGTGTTTCAGTTTTCACTGCCTATCACAATAGGGTTGCTGACTTCTGGAGGAGGCTATTGTCTCGGTTGTTCACATTTGTGCTGGAGTCTAAGCATCTGGACTTACTATGTTTGAAGTGTTTCTTGGTATAATAAGCAGTCTTATTTTTGTTGGGGGGGGGAGTTCTGTTCTTTGGTTGCTGTTGCCCACTCTGGATCCTAGCCAAGTATAGCAGCTTTGGGGTCCCTAGATCCCAGCCAAGTGTGGCGATTTAGGGTCTCTGGGTTCCAGCCAAGTGTGGTGGTGTAGGATACCTGAGTCCTAGCCAAGTGTGGTATTTTGGGGGGTCCCTGGTAGAGAGCAAATCGTTGAAAGGAGTTATAAAGGAATGGAGGTGTACTAGTAGGAAGGGCTAAGAGGAGTGGCAAGAAAGAACTAGGGGAGCCTTAGGCTTGCACCAAGAGCACAAGTCCCAGGAGAATGGAGGTAGGCTGGGAGGAGGGGCAGCAGGCAGGCTGAGACACTGAAATGGAGGACAAGAAGGAGGATGAAGGTTTCCTGCCTGAGTCACAGCCTAGTTTAGCAGCTGTGGTAGAGAGAGGGTCTGTGCGTTGGTGCAATCACAAAGGAATGAAGATGGGTAGAATTTGGAAAGGCTGAAAGGGTTCACCAGGAATAACTAAGAGACCCTGAGTTGGAACCAAGAGCAGCTATGTTTTTGAAACAGGGTCTCACTCTATAGCCTCCTTCCTCACCTTCTCAAGGACCAGGATTGCAAGGGTGAGCCTCTTTGGCCTTAATGTTCAAGTGAGGGAAGTTAGGCAATTTTATTTTATTTCATTTCATGTTGAGAATTGAACTTGAGGCCTTGCACTTGCTAGGCAAGTGTGCCAATGATCTGCACTTCCAGACCCAGATGACATCTCTTTTGCTAGGAAGGACTAGGAAAATCCTCTGGTAACGTAACTTTTAAGTAGGCAGAGTTTTAACTATTAGTTTTGAACTTAAAATGTTTCCCAGACTGCTTCTGAACTTGTGGGTCCGAGAGATCTTCCTGCCTCACCCTCCAAGTAACGGGACTATATGAGTGTGCCATTTTGAACTTCTTACCTGTAAACGCTCTGTAAACTGTTAAATGTATTTCAGTGTAATTCCTGTGCCCACAGAGTGGGACAGTATTTATCAATGCCTATGGGGCCAACCTCCAGGTAGCACAGAGCTTGAAGGAAAATCTACAGTGTTGGCACATACTAGACTTTCTATCTGAGGGGGTTAGGGAAAAAGACACTCACACAATTCTCCTATGGTCTCTTTCCCTCTACAGCTCATATACCCCAATAAAATCTTTCAGGCAATGTAGGAGTCACAAAGGGGGTGGGGGAAGAGTTACATTCCATTTCTCAAGTGATTATAGATAAAAGATTAAAAACAGAGTCATCCTGACAGCTCACATGCAAATATATCTAAGTAACTTGTCACAGAATAATAATAGATCATGAGCAAGCAAGGAGCATTCTTTTTTTTTTTCTCAGTAAACTCTTATTGGCAGACTGCAAATTGTGGTTATAAAGAAGGAATCTATCTTGAAAGGTAATCTTATAAGAAATTTTAAAGGAGTCATAAACCTAAACTAATGAAGAGCCCAAGAAAAATTTTAAAAAATGTGTACTTATAACCTATACTTCTGAGTGTACTAGGATTGATAGCCACTTCGACCTTTTACTTTGTATTCTTCCAGGCAGGGGAAAGACAATTCAAACTAACCCATGACTATGTAAACGTTTTGTTCAAAACTCTGTAATCATAAGTTATAAATCCTGGATTCCCCTCAGACCCAGAGGTGCCCAGAGAGTGCTAAGTCTTGGGACACAGAGATGCCCAGAATGTTATAAATCCTCTAGTTGAGACTCAAGTCAACATCCCTGAGATATCATAAATCTATTAGCTTCAGCTCAAGTCAGCACTTCCAAGATACTGTGGCACTATGATCTCAAAATGTACTTTCTGCCCTATATGTAACCTTTAACTATAGAAAGAAACTTGTAGCCCTTTCCCCGAGCTCTACAGAGTCGAATTATTCTCTGTAGCCCTTACTAGACAGAATTTCTTTCCTTGCCATGTTTTTGGATGAAAAAAATGCTTCTGTTTCCAGACTTCGGTGTTCTACTTCCTGTTATTTACACAATTCCAGGACCCAACACTTTAGTACATTAAAAAAAAAAAACAGCTAAATTTTGAATCTTCAGGGTACATACCCATATCAGAAAATTGAGGTCAGGAATGGGTACAAGGAAATCATTTGTCATCTAACCACAACCAGGCTATTTTGTATTTATGACCCTAGCCTAATGAATCAGATAGCTCAGTTATGTGTCCTTGTAAACTTTAAATTGTTTTCCTGGGGTTGTTTATCTTGAAAACCATTAGCAAGGTATCTGACCTAACCTAAAGTTATCTTGTAGTTTTGTTTCAGCTAATGGTGCACACCGAAACACGTGACTGCATCTTTCAGCATTAAGAGCATTAGAGTCAGCCTGGCTCCTGGACTCAAATGTTTTCCTTAGTAATTAACATAAGCTGTGATCTAAAGTAGCAGCTTAAGTGGAACTCATAGACCTTAGCTGTGAAACATATCCTTGTATTTATTTTTATTCACCAAAACTCTGTATAAGCTATCATTATCAATTAGGCAATACAGCTTAGGGAAGGTTCATCTTCTTGACCATCCACAGATAAAAATGCTCAGTAGATTGAAATGTTTCCATAAGATAAACATACTACATTACAGGCAGTGGGGATCTCCCCACATCTTCTCACACGTGCCAGATATCAGGGAGAAATTTCAGTAGCAAACATGTAAAGGCACAGCAGAAGCAAAAGACAGTCCTGGGTCTACAGTCCTGTGGCCTTGCAGAAACAAGATTAGCCCATCAGAGTTTCCTCCCTGTGGGCTGACACCTCGAACTTCATACCTGATGCTCCTCTGATATGGCCACCAGCAAGTACTGTTTATAAAACAGCACTACAGAAGAGATAGAGGAAAGACCATAGACTCACAGGCAGATCACTGCTCTTGCTCTCTAGCTTCCTGTCGCGCCGTCAAACAGCTCATACTAAACCTAGAGCGTTAGAAGCACCTGCCCAGGTGACTTCAGATCTGCTGCACTGTGTTTTCAGCGATACTTTGGAAGCAGATTTGCTCCCCAGGGAAGGTAATGAGGACGTAATCAGAATGCATTATGTATGGACAGCATCCTGGCTCTGCCTTATGTGGCACATAGGTTGCAGAAATAGATGTGATGAAGTCTGGACACTGGCCTGGTCCTTCGGGACTAGTCAGTAGTACAGTCAGTGGTTCTTGGTTTACCTTGAGTGTGGAGTGGTCGCAGCATCGGCTGATTTAGTGCCCTTCTTCTGCCTTCCTGAAAGTACACCCTCATTCCTGTCTTCAACCCATTTGTCACTTCCTAGTTTTAATGGTTTCGATAGTTTCTTCTGAATTATAGAAGCTGTTATTTTTCTATCTGTTCTATAAATTTGTCCAAACCTTTCTATGTGTAACATTTCAGAAAAGTGTTTGGGGGTTTAGCTTATCTCAAAATTGAGATACCCCCAATAAAGTAGCTTCTGGTGGGCTGGAGAAATGGCTCGCCCTTAAAGGCTAGGCACACAACTACGAATATCTTCTGGCAAGCAGACTCAACCAGAAAAATATACCAATAAATATACCAATGGTTCTATTTTTTTTAATTGTGTCCTCTGTAAAGAATGTAAGTGCTAGACATTATGGTACACATCTATAATCCCAGCACTTAAGAGGCTAAGACAGAAGACTTGCCAATTCCAGGCCAGTCTAGACTACATCCTGAAATTCTCTCTCAGAAATATGTGAATAGGGTTGGTTAGATGGCTCAAGTGGGTAAAGGCACTTCCCATGTACACCTGGTACCTGAGTTCAGTACCCTGAACCCACATAAAGGTGGAAGGAAAGAACCAACTTCACACAGTTGTCCTTTGACCTCTACATGTGTGCCATGGTGCACACACCCACACAATAGTAGTAAATACATTGTTAAAACATGGTTAGATGCATGTACCTTTTCAGACTAGCACATAGATAATATATTTCAGTGCTATGATTACTTACTGGGAATATCATAAAACATTAACAGTAGTCTGCATATATGATGTTAACTATGTGTATGTATACATGTTTGTGAATGTATACATGTTCATTTATGCAAAAGTGTTGAGGGCATACATGGGAGGGGGCTTGCTAGAAGTCGTTGTCAAGTGTCTTCCTTTTTCACATCTCCACCTTACTTTTTGAGACAGGACTTTTCACCAAATCGGCTGTCAAGTCCCAAGGATCCTAATGTGCTCATCTGTCCAGTACTGGGGTATACAAACCCATCCCTCTACACCAGGTTTTATATGGGTGCTGGGGATTAAACTCAGGTCTTCATGCTTTTGTGATAAGCATTGTACCAACTGGGGCATCTCTTTAGCCCCCAGTTGGTATTATGTTAGGAGTTGAGACAGGCGCTCTCTCTCTCTCTCTCTCTCTCTCTCTCTCTCTCTCTCTCTCTCTCTCTCTCTCTCTCTCTCTCTCTCTCTCTCTCACACACACACACACACACACACACACACACACACACAGAGAGAGAGATCCACTTGCCTCTCCCTCCTGAGTACTGGGATTAAAGGTGTTTACCACTGTGCCCAGTTCCCAAATATCATTCTTAATATGAGGTTGGGACTATGCATTATGAACAGTAATATTAGAAAAGCAGGTGTCATTTGCCTGGGGCTCTGATTGGAGTCCTGGTTTTCATGCCCAGGCCTGGAGCTTCTGAGTGGACTGATGCTGGGGCTAGCACCAACAGAATCCATGAGACATTTGCCTACAACAGAGTACTTAGCACTTAGAGTGTAGCTAACGCATTGAAACTTGGCATCTGGAGAGCTGGCTCAGCAGCTAAGAGCAAATACTGCTCTTGCAGAAAACCTAAGTTTGTGTCCCAGCACTCACGTCAGGTGGTTCACAGCTGCCTATAAGCCAGCCCAGGGAACCTGACACCTCCAACCTCCTCAGGCACCTGAACTCATGTGCACATACACAAATATAATTAAAAATAAAATAATTATTTTTAAAAATTGAAGGTAACATTTGCTAGCCACCTTCTGTTGGAAATGTTGCTACAGAGCATCAGAATAAGAAAATGTCCTCCAACAGTCATCACAGACTATCTTCTAGCATATGAGTCCTTTAAATATCGAAAGGGAAGGAAGCTTCTAGGTGTGGTGCAGCATTAATGATAATGAATTTAGGTTGTGAAATTGGCGTCATGCACATGTTTGACGCTAAGGTGAGGATTCCATTAAAATGATAATGCACGAGTATGCTGATTTTTCAAGCATTAGTGCTTTCTATTGGATCTTAGCAAATAATCTGACTTTATGTTTTTAGAGTTGAATGTATAGGAGAGAGTTGCAAAAGTAGCAAAGGTGATGAGGACAGTAGCAAACTACAGCTGAAAGTTTGTGTCCAGGGTCTCTGAAGTGCCGAGTATTGTGAGCATTGTATGTATTGTTTAATCCTTTGAACAGTTCGGGATGCTCAGTAACTCACTTGCCTGAGGTCAGTTGGTAGCAAGGACAGAACTTGGATTTCGACTGGAGCGCTGACTCACCTTGCGTGGGCTGGTAATTCCTTCAGCGTCTTTTTCAGGTTATACCAGGCAATCCTTGCCTTGGAAGTCGTTCCCTTCATGTTCCACTGTATTTTTCCTCTCATTCCTTTCTAATTTTTGGTGATTTAACTCCCTCATCAGAAATACACTGACACTGAAAAAGATGCCAATGAGCTAGCTCTCCGAGACCAGAAAGGATACACCTCTCTTGCCATACCAACTGGGAAATGACCTTACAGTAAAACCAGATCTGCCAAGTGTGGATGCAGGATGTGGTTCCTGAAGCATGCTCACTGGTGGAAAACTCCTTGTCTTGAAGAGCATTTGCCCAGGAGTAAGTGAAGACACATGTCATGACAGCAGACCTAGAGTTGGGAACACTGGGATTATGACATAGTTTTGGTAATAAAGGTAGATGGCAGCCCAGCATAATAGCCAAGTAAATAGAAGCTTTCCTTTTTGCTTATTCAGTTATTTACCCAGCATAGCTCAGACATACCTGAGAGCTTTGTAGAAGGAAAAAAATGAAAGAGAGCACCTGCATTCTCCAGGCTGAGGCCTCACTTTTGTTACGGGTGCTGAGCTTTTTAAGAGGGTGTGTCTTTATTTTATGTGTGGGCATGTTGGCCTCAGGAAGACATTGAGCTTCAAAAGGCAAAATGTTTTGTAACCCAGAAATGTAATTGTGAGCAGATTATTATATCTGATGATGAAATGAGAGCCAGCTAGTGTGCACATAGCACGTGCAGGGTTATGCTTCCTTTGAGAGAAGTTCAGAGGCCCTCTCTACTTGAACACAGCCAGTAACTCACGGAGATGCAGCCTGTTTGAACAGGGACAGATGCTAATCAGCCTAGGAACAGGCCAGTTCTTCAGTTCAAAGGAAGAGAGGAACTTGACTTGCTGGCAGTTTACATGCTGGTGACGGTCTGATTTCCTCAGGAGCTGATGGTAGATAGTGGGGATCCACCTTCAGCCAAAAGTGTGGGTAGCCACCGCCTTATAGCAAGGAAGAACTTCAAAGTGGGGAAGGTAAGCCACACAGTTGCCCCAGGCTTGGGAGAGACAGACTTGGAATGGGAATTCCAATCTCATAAAAGTCACTAAACAGCTCTTAGGCGTCAGGCAGCCTTTGTAGCTGTAGTTCCCAATTGGTCTGAACTGAGTTTGGCACATATAATTATTTTGGCATAAAAAGTAGCCATTAAGTACTACGGAGGACCTTTAGAGTTAGCCATGGTGTTGAGGGTGGATGTTCAGACCTCCTCATGAGTTCCTGAGTCTTTTTAAGGTCATCTGCTTTTCTGAAATGTTGGGTTGGCGTTTCAGCCCAGACCACCACATCGGATGAACAGTGCGCTGCATTGTAGTACTTCTGATCTCTCCTCTTTCAACTGTGGTCAGGAATACATAATATAAAATTGGCTGTGTGTGTTTGTGGGATGAGGTGCCAGAGGCCAGTATTAGGTGCCTTCATCAGTAATTATCCATCTCAGTTTTTGAGACAGGGTCTGTCACTAATCCTGAAACTTAGCAGTTCAGAAAGGCTGGCTAGCCAGTGAGTTCCAAGGACCCACCTGTCTCTTCTCCAGCCTTTTATGTGGACACTGAGGACTTGAACATGTGTCCTCATGCTGTACCACCTGAGTGTCTTCCCAGCCCCAAACCATTTCACCTTACTATGTTCAATAGCATAGTATTTACAAGATTGTGTGATTATCCCTGGTGTCCATTTCTAGAATTTTCCTATCATCCATTTTTGTGTTTAAGAAACCTTTTCTTATTGTAATAGCAGGTCATCAATTGGGGTGACTTTAGCAACATCTTTTTACTTACCTTATTAAGCACTTACCTATCTTTAGATAGCAAGAAGCAGAAAAAAGTAAAATAAGCAATGATCTGTGAGCTGGATAATTAGCTTGTGGCTATAAGTTTTGTGGTAGTAACCTAAATATTTAATCACAGAGCAGTATCCTGAAATTCAGCTTGTGCAAAAATAATGAGCAGCTTCATCCATCAACTCCTGAACTGGGAAGAAGGTTTTCAGACCCCTGAGGCTGAGGGTTACTGTTACAGTTATTAAGCATTTTCCTGCATTGAACACAACCTTATTTAATCCGTGTGACAGTCTAGTAAAATAGGTGACCTTAAGCCAGTTTTCTAAGCTTCAAGGCTATTAAACTTTGGCATTTTTGCTTTTCCTTGGATTGCTTTTGGCAGGACAGAGGCTTAGGGACATTAGATGCCTGGTCCAAAGGCCTTTAACCAGTTGCTTAACAAAGGCTAACTGTTTACCAGATGCTCTCTGTCCTGTCAGAATAAATTGCTTTTTTAAGAGACCTCCAAAGTATACTTAGAAACAGAAGAATTATTTTCTCTCTGCTCCTCTTTCATATGCTTCAAAAAAGATGCCCACATAGAAGAAAAGTAGAGTGGCATCTTAAGTTACTGAGTACCACGGGAAGCCAGCTAATGTCCCATTCTGCCCCAAACCCAAGCTTGTACAGTGCCTCTGTAGTTATGTGGTAGTTCCTGTGTTGATTTTCATAACTGGCCTGCAGGCCTAACAGGTCATTTCCTTTTGGAGCTTGAGGCTCCTATCAGTTCACCAGATTGTCCCTAAGTAAGTGACAGCGTAAGTAGGAACTGGTCTGCTGGAATTGAACCAGCTGAGGTGGAAGTGCCCCGGCTGTTTGTCCTGGCAGTCTTGGCCTCTGAATACTGCCTCTCCTGGCTGGTGTCAGGCCATCGGAGCTCCAGAGCCTTCTGTCTCCTGGGAGTGCATGTCTACCCACAAACTACTCCTGTACCTACAAAGCCCACAAACAAAAAATGTCCTTGCCTGACTTGATAAGCGAAGAACCAATTCTAGGAGGACCCACGGACTGTGGACACAACACTGCCCCATGTCTTCCTGGACTAAGCATGACTGTCTCCTGCTGCTCTCTGGCCACTTTCTACCCTACCTTGACCAGAAATGTCTGTGTCCCTACAGGGGTGGGGGTGAGGTAGAGAACAGAGCTTAGCCTTCAGAACTTGCTCACCTGTCACCTGGACCTTCCTCCTCACAGAAAGGCAGCATCTCTTGAGTGAAAATTGCCCTTCTCTGCATGCAGACCCTGCTCAACTGTTAGCCCTAAATTCCTCTAAGCCCCCTAGACTTCATCAGCTCTTGTAAATAGCTTGTGAACTAACCTTTTTATTAGCTGGCAATCTTCGTGACAGACTCAACTCTGACTTCCTAAAGAAAAATAGGTGTTTGGGGAACCATGCAGAAGAAGCTATAGGAGCAAGTGGAGAAGTGAAAACTCGCTCAGGGAAGAGCAGTGGAGCACCTGGTATGATCTCAAAGATGCCTCAGGACTGCCCAGATGGCTTGGGTCTAGGCATCTTTAGTCCCTGTCTCAGCTCAGGCTCCTTCTGGAAGCCCATAGGGAGGGGAGAGGTGTGTGGGGCTTGATGTTTTGGCAGAGAGAGAGCACCCATTTCTGGAGACTCTGGCTCCTATGCAGTGACCATCCACTCTCTACTGAGCATCATCGCTGTTGAATACCCAAGGCATTCCCTCAGGCCCCCAGTGTCTGTGCTCACCAGTGGGCCTTCCCATGAGGTGGTGACTCCCTCCGGCTCCTGCTGGACTGAGGTTTGCTTGTTCACACACAGAACAAGCAGTGGGCACAGGAAAGAACCACACAAGAAGTATTTCTGAGCTTTCGTGCTCAAGTCACCCAAACACGGCTCTCCTGCTCTTCCTGCTCATTGGTCCATCTCCTGCTTTTCTAAATAACACTGTTCAGTCCTTACACAGAGCCACCTCGTCTCTACAGCCTGTGTGTCTAACTTTCCCAGTTCCCGCTGGCCTGCCCATTCCAATCCCTGCACAGATTTTTAGGCATTTTCATGGAAATCTGTTTGGTCATTTTAGGTGTATTTTTAGCTACCTTGTCCTTGTTCTGGGAACTTGGTATTTGATGTCCCAAACAACTCTAGTTTTTTTCTGATGATGATTGTTTCCTGTTGTTCTTGGGAAGCCTTTTTGTGGTTTAAATAGATGTGCATTTTCAAGGACAGCCGCCAGCTGAGGATAGCTGTGTCTCATTTTCAGGTTTAATGTCCTCTTCTGGTCTCTGGGGCTAGCCATTCTATACTTGAGCAAGATACAGACCCTAGAACACTAGTTTTGAGGCAGGGTCTGGGGACCCAGGATCAAGCATTTGTGTTTCTTAAACTAGGCATGTAGCTCATGGTAGATTTCTTGCCTAGGATCCAAGGGCCCTGTATCAACTAATCCAGCACTATGAAAACAAAAGGTAGTAATAAGTTACACTTCTGATAGGTTTCCAGATTAACACCAGCAAGATTGGTCTCAACTTTTTAAACCCATTATTCTTATAAGAAAGTCTCAGGATTTTTATATATAATGTCTTCCTAATAAATAGTAGGTGTCTTCTTTGTTAGTCTTTAGTTCACATTGGGTTCTCTGGCATAAATATCAAAAAAAGAATGAACAAGTGGATGGAAAACCCCTTACAAAGGTTCTCTTTATAGTGTCTTCATTGATCCTCCTTTGTCTTTCTTCACTGAACTTCTGCTGAACACAACCACACATTTATGTTATTGGACATCTTTGTTTGGTGTTGAACAATCTATGAACTAGATTCAAAGGAGAGATGTAACTCTTTAACTTCTTTTTCAAAGGCTTAAAGGAATTCTAATGTTTTTAATTGCCGGTAATCCCCTGCATTCTCTAACCTATACACAAACCATTTCACCCCAGGCACTTAGTAGAGGAGCCAGAGCAAGGCTCTGTCTCTGCAGGGCTGGCTGTTCAGAAGCATACACATGCCAGCTGCCAGGCAGCTGCTTTCAGCCGTGTTTGCAAATAGACGCATTAGCTGCGTGCCCAGAAGGGCAGGCATTCTAGGACCTAAAGCGTGCAGGCCACTGTGTTGGTGTTTTCAAGGTCTGGCTAGATGGCATATGTGCTGTATTGTACAGTCACAGTGTGTACTTACGCATGTGCTCGGACATACGCTGTATGCCTCGTCCTGGAGCAAATAAGGACTTTTCTGGGGAAAATATAGATGCATGTTTAAGTAGCATTCCCCTAAGCACATAAGGCTTCTGTTGCAAGGACTTGTCACAGATACATGAGGCCACCCAGAAAATACTACAGGCTGAGAACTATTAGGTGCTTTTCCTTCCTATGAACAAGACAGCCCTAACCACAAACAAGCATTCAACATGTGCCCTGATAGGATGAGGCCTTGGCTTATGGACTGTCCATCCTAGTCTCCTGAATGTTTCGTTGTGGCCATTACCAGCCTGCTGCTCTGCCAGCACAAAGCAGCTTTTTCTGTCTGTGTCTCCTTTGAGGCAGTCACAGCTGACTGCTCATAGTGTGCTAAGAGCAGCAGTGTGATAACTGGGTGTGCTGACTAGCAACAGTGGGTTTGTTGTATGTAGGGTCATGTGCAGCGTTAAGAAGTTGTAAGCGCCCAGGATTTCTCCACACATTTGTCACATCAAGGGTGCTGATTGTCTAAACATGGCCTTTTAGGATAGTTATCGTCTCACAGAATCAGAGAACATGAAAACTGTATTTTAGTACCTAAAGAACATGGTCTGGACTCAAACTCCCAGGGTTCAAGAAACCAACAAGACCCATGAAAGCTGGGTGACCTCTTCTCTGGTTGGGATATCTGTTTCTGGTAGGTGGTCAGCCTTGAAACCATAGACACACAACAAAAACAGACTCAGCAGGTTCTGTTGATATATGTTTGTACATACAGATGCACATATATATGTATAACAAATATAATAAAAGGAGACTAACAACTTGAGAGTGGGGGCACATGGGAGAGGTTTGGGCTGGTGACTGGGAGGAGCTGGAAGGAGGGGAAATGATGCAATTCTATTTCAATTAAAAACATTAAAAATAAAATACACTTTAAAAAAGAGCCAGGAGATTAATGCTCTTAACACTATGCATGGCACTCAGTGCCCACTCCATTTTGAATGACTGTTCGCTTGCAAGCCCATTCGTTCTACATCATCTACCGCTGTGAACCAGCCCTCCCCACCTCTGCTCTTTCTAGCCCAGTGTCAGCAGTCACTTAGAGAGTGGCACAAGGTACATTTTGGAAACCTGCCTCTGCAACAATCAGTTCTGGAATCCATTTGATACCATAATTTATTTAGTTAGGCCCAGAATAGTTGCTCTATTTCAAGGTTGTCAAGGTAGTAAAATTAGACCAGCAAGAATGCAGGTGTTCTGGCTTATACTGTCTTTTGTTGGCCAATTTACCTCTCTGGTAAAATGAGGAAAAGAAATTGAAACATGCTCACCTAATGGCTTATTGGATATTGCTTGACCCCAAAGATGGGCAGGCACATGAGACTCAAGGTCCTAGTTTTCCTTTTCTGCACTGATGGGTGCACACTGTGTGTCTGAATGCAGTTTTGACTTATTTTCTTGCCATTGTCATTTTCTCTTTTCAGTTGTGAGCACAGTGCTTACTTGTTTGTATCTATATCCCCCATGGTGGTTTCCACAGAGTACGGTGTTGTCAGTGCTGCTCAACCCAGAGTCTCCTAGAAACTACAGAGCTGCTGTCACTCTTTCCAAATTAAGACTTAAAGACAAATGGAACCTTTTTGACAATTTCTTTTCCAAACACAGGTGTTCCTAGAGGTTTTTAGGTAGGTAAATAGATAATATTTTAGTTTGCTTCCTGTTGCTGTGACAAAACACCAACCAAAAGCAACATAGAAAAGAAAATTTATTTCTCCTTCAGTTTGAAGTCCTTCAGGAGGCAAGTCAGGGCAGGAACTCCAGGCAGGAACCTGGAGGCAGGAACTGAAGCAGAGACCATGGAGGAGCAGAACTTACTGACTTGCTCCTCTGGTATAACTCCCAGGGATAGCACTGCTCACAGTCTGGGCTTTCCCACATCTGTCATTAATCAGGAAAGAGTCCCCACAGACTTACCTGCAGGCCAAACTGAATGTGGCACCTTTCTCAGTTGAGGGTTCCTCTGTTCACGTGACTCGAGCTTCTGTTGAGTTGACTAAAAACTAACCAGGACTGATAGATACAAGAGCCAAGTCTAGTTGTGAAGCTGTGCAGATTGGGTTTATCTTTAATTCTCTGTGTGGAATCGGTTCCTGCTGATACTTGTAGAACACTTCAGTGTGGGATTTGACCCTTTGATGGGAGCGGTTGTGTGCCCAGCAGCTCCTTCTCCTGGTCCTCCAAGTCCCAAGCTCTTCTCCACTTTTCACCTTTGACAACCACACTACCGACAAAATCATCAAACTTACAATTTCTTTTTGAGGAAACACCAAGCTGTTTTTATTTCTCTCTTGTTGCTATAGTCACCATTTGAGGCGCAGGAATGGTGTGGTTGGTATAGGCAGTTAGTTAGCACAGGACTTGTACTGGGTATCTCTGTTCCGAGGATGAGACCAGGTCACATGTATGCTGGCAGGTTGTTGAGTTGAGGTGAACCACTTCAAAGACACAGGATGGTCATGCTTACCTGTGTAGGTTGGCTCTAAATAGATGTTTTTTTCCCTCTGACCGTTACAGTCATTTAATTGTACGTAAGCAGTTATGTAATTATAGCAATGTTTCCGATATTAAAAGAAAATGTATAATAGTTGGTTGAAAGTCATGTTTAAAGATTTTCCTACAAATGGGCTGTGCATCAAGAAAGCTAGCACCCAGGGAAGACATGCGCCCTACTGTCCAGTCAGGTGGGATCTACTTACAGCACGGCCTGCATCTGGAAGGTGCTGTGCAGACCGTGCTGTCGAGTGGCCATCAGAGACCCAGGACTGTGCACTAACAGCGCAGGAGAAGAACCTGAGCATCCGCTCTCAACCATGCAAGTTTTTACTGAAAAGAAGAACATGGTTCTTTGAATTTCAGTTGTACAAATAAAGGCATCACGGCATAATTTACTGTCCATGTTTTCTCAAGGTGGAGCTATTTAAATCTACCTTTGAAATAGAATGAAAACACTTTAATCTGTAGCTGCAAATGAAAATATCGCCCTCAGACACCCAGAGTAGTTAGCAGGCTCTGCATGGTGGGGGCTGCTTTTACTTCCCTGTGTCTCACTCCACTCCACGTATGGGCGTGGCAGGGACTGCATGACTGTCTGTAGACCTGAGCCGTCCCTGCCATCAAGGTCTTCTCACTCTGACTGCAGCCCAGACAGCGCCACGTGACTCTTCTTTGCTGCTCACGAGGGCCTGTGGTTGTCCCTGCAATCGTGTCCCTCCTGTGCCCAGGGGGGTTCCTCTGGTCCCTTGCCACTCTGGTCCAAAGCCTGATTGTCCCCTAAGTCCTCTTCCCCCCTCACCTTGCACCCCTAGTCAAGCTAGTGGATACTTTTGTAGGTTCCCACTATTGTGCCTCTCCTCTCAAAGGCACACATTTGCACTAAATGTTCTTTTTTATTGGTCATTTCTAAATTACTTCTCTTTATTTTTTGAGATTATAATTGCATAATTTCCCCCTTTCCTTTCTTTCCTCCAAACCCTCCCATATACCTCTACTTACTAGGTCTCAAAATCATGATTTTTTTCATTGTTGCTACATGCCTATATGCATATATATATACATATGTATTTCTAAATATAACATGTTCAGTCTGTATAATGCTACTTGTATGTTTGTTTTCAGAGCTGACCATTTGGTATCAAATAATGGTAAAATTTTTTAGACATCTTCATTGTTCTATTCAATGAATTTAACTCATGCACATAAGTGTAACTTGAATTATCCAGACAGAGAACAAAACCATTACTCTAGAGTGTTCCCTCATGCCCTATTCCCTGTTGTGTAGGCAACTCTACCACTCAGTTTTGACTAGACTCATTTTGAACTTCACATAACAGGTTCCATCAGCTGTCTTTTGGATGAGGCACCTTTCCTCAGAGTGGGTTCTTGAGATCTTCAGAGTTCCTGCAGATCTGAGTTGTCTTCCCTTCTGGTACTGAGAGAAATCTAGAGGGACTTAGATGCAAGATTTCTGCAAAAGAACTAATACCTCGTTGGGTTTGAAGAGTGTAGGATGTACTTAAAACTCTACCAATAATCAAGCTGCCTGCGATTCTAAATTATCCTGGTCAACAGTAACTCAAAAGATTCAATCTGGTAGCGTCATTCCAAGTGGACAGCAATATCTACAGAAACAGAATTTCTTGGGAAATGCATTTGGGCCTAAGTCTCTACGCCAGGTGTTGCTTAAAGAATAAAATGCTTTAAAGTCATGAACAGTTTTAGGTCACAGGCTACCTGTGTCTTCATGTAAAGTCCTCTCATGTGAGGCTATAGGGCCAACCACAGTGTCGAGGGCTTTGGCCCTTTGTCTGCCCCTGGTGTCTCCGGGTGCTAACATTAGCCTCCTGTTGCTTTGGTTGCAGGCATGCTGCAGAAGTGCCCCTCCATCGATGACTTTGTGGATGCCCTTGTTTCTGACTTGAATCTGGACTTCGAAACTTTCTTCATGGATTCTAAATAGCAGAACATGGCTCATGCGGATAAGAAACTTATCACCAGATCCTAGAGCTATGAAACTCCATCTAATATCAGTTCACTGAGGAAATATTTTCTGACAAGCCTTAAATTGACGGAACTTGGAATAAATAATGTGTTTGAATTACACTGTGTCTCACCTGCTTGGCAGAATTTTGAGCATTTTTTTTTTTAGTCTATTTGTGAACCACAGAAGTTTCTAATTATAGAGTACCAATTCCCAGCTTGGTGACTATGTCCAGACTACACCGTTTCTGTTATCTCTAATTGAATGAGTTGGAAACTGCAGAAAGCTAAATTGTTGCGAGTCAGAACAATTTGAAGAGTTCTCAGAAAGAACACCCCTATTTTTTTTAAAGGAGGACTACCATTTCTTAAGACCTCTATTCTAATATCTTGGATAGTCAGCTACAGCAACCAAGAAGCCAAACCCAAGTATTGCCACTGACAGGCTGTCTTTCCAGGGTGTTTAGGTTCTACACCACTGGGCTCCGACTGGAAGGATTTGAACTCAGTCTTTGCTGGCTTGACTGGGAAGAGACCATTAATAGGACATGTGGTGGTCAAGTAGTGAGCACATAGGAAACCGATTCACATCTTGTCAGTCATCTCCCGGATGTTGCGAATAGGGGGAAAGAAATTATTCATGGACTTAAGGTGTCTTCCCCACCATTAAAGTCAAGCAGTTAATTGTAGCTTTTCACTCTAAAGTGGTTTCTGGTGGTACCTCTTCCTGCTTCTCACTGAGTGGCCAGTGACAACAGAAAGGAGAGTCTTCCAACCTGGGACATTCACAACACTCAGACTCTAGAAGCTTCTTACAAGCTCATCAGACCGAAAGGTGTCCTCAGTGACCTGCTGTGCTGGCCCTGCATGAAGGTGCTGACCCTTCTCACCTGCCCACATGTGCACATCGACATCTGGATTAATGGGATTAACGGGTTGGCACTCTGAGGCCCGCTTCCTATAGCTAGGATGGTGTAGTGTTGTCTGAGCCCCACTCTGAGGCTTGACACACCAGCCTAGGCAGCATCCGGGAGCCTGTTCAGAGTCTGCCAGGAGCAATCAAAGCAGGGCGGGTTGGGTGACGTTGGTGACAGAATGGACTCCAATGCCAAAGCCTGGCAGGGGTGGAGCCAAATTCCACCCTGCTTATTCTCCTTATCTGATTTGAGTACAGACGATCTGATTTTTGTAGACTTGCACTCACAGATGCCAGCTCTGTTCCGGGAAATGTCCTGGGAGTTATCAAGCTGCTGTCAGCTGCAGAGCCAAATAAAGAGGTGCTGTAACAGTCTCTATGGTGTCCCCTGGGTGCTAACTCCCTGTGTATTCATCAGTGCTACTTTTACCAGAAGCTTGGACTAGTCAGGAGAGTTGAGGCAGATTGGGAAAGCAAGGATAGGCCCCTTTAAGAGGGCTGTTTCTGATTCCTGGAGGACTTGGCAACTGCTACAGCTACTAACTCAGGGAAGGGAAGGGAAGGAATTTAGGGATGGGAGCATTCTGGGGTCTTATAAAATGTCCCCTGAGCCCACTTGGTTCTCTGAGGCTGTCATTTCACTTCCTTTGGTCTTTCCTACAAACAGTTCTGTGTCCATCTCACAGAATAAGCATTGGTACCCCAGACAATCATCCCTCATCCCACAGTCTCCACAGCTATGGGGTCTCAACTAGGATTTGAAGACCCACCCAAAAACGATGTGACCCACCAAAGTCATGATGGAGGACTCTAGATGGATGACTGACAGACAAATCCAGCATTCCAGCCAACCTCATGGAAGGAGAGGACCTCTGGCTGCGATTAGCATAACCAAGTCCCCCAACCAGTACCTCTTCGTTTCTTTGGGGACTGGTAAAAGTAGGGAGCCTGATCTTTGGGGAGTCTAATGGCTTTGAACTCATAAAGCTAAACAGAGCTACCACACTCTCCACTAATTGGAGGAACCAGCTTAAAATTCATACTTCCCCTCCCAAAGTAAGGTTTAGGCCACCATCCTAGAGGAGATAGTACACTGCTGGGGAGCTCTCATAATATCTGATTGATCTTTTTTGTTTTCATAGTGCTTGGGCAACGTGTGTCTCTCTGTGTGTGTGTGTGTGTGTGTGTGTGTGTGTGTGTGTGTGTGTGTGTGTGTTTGAGAAATCTCCACACTGATTTCCATAGTGGCTGCACCAATTTGCAATCCCATTCACAATGGATAAGCTTCCCTTCCCACACCCTCACCAGAATTTTTAATTTAAATTAGAAATAATCTTATTTTACATATCAATCCCAATTCCCTCTCCCTCCTATCATTCCATTCCCCACTGGCCTCCCTCTCCCCCCTCTCCCCCCACTTCTCATTCACTCCTCAGAGAGAGTGAGGCCTTCCGTGGGTTGGGCAGCTTTCTTTATGGAAGCGTGGACATGATCCATGAAAGATGAATACCCCTTAGTGGACCATCAGTACGTTATGCAGACCCCTTCTGCAGTCCCCTTTCTCTTGGCTTATTCCTTGTCTTAGGGTTTTCTATTGCTATGAAGAGACACCATGACCAAGACAATTCTTATAGATAAAAACACATGATCGCTTGCATTTTCAGAGGCTCAGTCCATTATCATCAGGATGGGGAGCGAGGAGGTATAGGCAGATGTGGTGCTGGAGCTGAGAGTCCTACATCTTGACTCAAAGGCAACTGGAAGTCAGCTGACGGTTACACTGAGTGAAACTTGAGGAAAAGACCTCGAAGCCCGCTTCCACGGTGACGCACTTCCTGCAAGACCATGCCTACTACAACAAACTGAAACTAAAGATGGCCCTACAGTAGAGACTGATCTCTCCAGTGCTTGATGGATGGATGTGAAGCATATATGAAGAATGCCTTCATCTGTGTTAACAGAGACTGTTGTCAGGTTCTCAAAGAAGGCTGCACTCCAGTACTGAAGAGGCACATAAGAGAGGGAAGAGAGCTTGACTGTATGATTAACCATCTGACAGCTGACCCGATTAGGAGTTTTGGAGACTGATTCTTGACCTGTCAATGAAAGTTCTGAAACAGGATGCGGAATGCTTCACACAGGGAAAACTCAATTTGACAGGGTCCTATTGCACTATGAAGAACAGCTGAGGTGCCAGAATTGTCCTGTAGACATCTCAAAGGAGACTGTGTCCCTCCATAGTTGGAACTGTAATACTTCACACTGTTTGGAAGAAAGCTATGCTTTCAAGATGAGCATCCCCTGAAGATGTGTGCTGCAAGTCACCTTCCTGACCTCCATGTGCCTTGTACGCCATCAAATGAGTCGGGCAACCAATTATGAATTCCTTTGTGTGTGTGTTTATTTTTTATTTAAAAAACAATGGGAGAATGTATATTTTAATAAGCAAGGGTGTTAATTTTTTGAAAGCCGCACAGCAAAGACTAGGAAATGTGATTTTATTATCTTTTTTCTCTTTGTGGGGTTTTGGGGTTTATTTTTGGTTTTAGTAGACCTTCAATTTAGACAGGTGGAGGAATGAACATCATTGTTTTGTTCTGGAGAATTCTTGATAGTGTTTCCCCTACACACCCCAAACTGACATAGTTGTTAAAATCTGGTGCTTTTAATTGTCTTTAAAAAGGAATTATCAGTGATTCAATTAAAATTAGAAAAAAAACAGCAAATATGCTGGAGGCTTGTCTCTTGGTGGTTCTAGGTTCTGTTAAGCTGACAGTGGGAAGCTTGTTTCTCTGGAGACAGATTAACTATGGGAGAGCTCTTAGAAGTGGAGATCACATGTCCCCTATTTGAAATTTGTCTGGTATGCCATTGTCACCTAGTGGAGTTCTCTTCTGATGTTTTCTTCCTGGCTCTGTAAGATACACTTTTCCCCCTACTCCATAGGGTTACAGGCTTCAAAAGGTAATGTTTGGTGGCAGGTAACATTTCTGTGTGCTTGTCCAATTGAAACATTTCTGCAACTGACTGGGACCCACAGTTTCTGCCAATGTCAAAGGCAGGCTGGATGACTCTTGTCTAGCTTGTTAAAGGATCCCAACATAGAATCCCATTTGCAGCATCATGAAGTTGAACTAGCTTCAGCTGGACCAGTGCTAACCTGGGGCCCTCCACACCTAACTCTTGATTAGGCTCTGCTTCTTTGGAGAGAAACTAAAGAATCTCTTGTCCCGAGTGTCCGTTTCATCTCTACTGCTTTGAAGTCTGGGAACACAAACCTGAAGGGGCGTAGGAGATCCTGAATGACATACCTGGTCTTTGCAAAGCTCCCTCCAAGAACGAACCAGAAGGAGCTGTCAGAGCTTCTGACTTGCAGCCTCCATGGTCACTAGTAGATTCAGCTCACAGAGCCAACTGGATTTTCTCCATGGGGCGAACAGGCGGGGCCCTGAAGAAGGCAGGGCAGGAAGGAGCCTGGAGGAGGAGCTGCTGGCCCATATTGTTACTGAGTAGGAAGCACAGAAGGCACACTGTAGGTTTACTGTTCCTCTCCTGAGCATTCACCATGGCCAGCATACAGGCTGGCTCCGTTGCCGAGCTCAGAAAGAAGTCGGGCCAAGTGGACTCAGAGTTTTCAAGTGGAGATCAAATTCAAAGCATTTCAATTGTAGTAAAGCATTATATGACACATGCAAATCCTGCTCTTGTATCGTTCTTCCTGGGTCCCATCCAATTGGTCACATTTTATCACTTTTTAAATATTTGCTGTTAGTAAGTTATTTCTGGGTCCCATCTAATTTGGGCATGTTTGATTTGTAAATAGCTCATAAAACAACAAATAAAAAGAAAACTGTGCTTACCCACACTGAAGGAGGCAGTTCTCACGGTCACTAAAGGTTGTCAGCAGAAATGGTCTTTGCCCTACATAGCTGAGCTAACTGGTGGAATGACCATGGATGGCCCCTGAACAGCCTGGAGATGGGGAGAAGAGAAAGCAGGGATTGGTCTTTGTCTCTTTCAGCCTAAACTCTCTGAAACTTGACCTTCCAGTCCCATGACAGACTTTCCTGGGACTCTTGAGTCATCTGAAATGTTTGAGGTCAGAAAGATGATTCTCCCAAACAATACAGTCTCCACAGGTCACTGGTTGATAGCCTTCAGTTGTCAAATCTAGGACAAGAGTGAAGCCAGACCCCAATCCAAACTTGTGACTTGAGGCCACAGCACAGCCTCTGAAAGTCTTAGTGCTCCTGCCTGAGTGTCCCCGCAGGTCTCCTCATGACTTCCCTCCATACAGGGCCACTCAAAGCCCAGCCCCTCCGGTGCTCTCAGTCCCATGATTTCTATACAGATGCGCCTGACTTAATATGGAGCTGGAGTCCAACAACCCCAATAAAAAAAAAAAAAAACTAAAATCGCTTCAGTGGAAAGTGGATTTAATATACACGGCCTGCCCAGTATCCTTTCTTGCCTAGACTACCTTAAATGCTCTCAGGATACTTTTTTAGCCTATAGTCAGGAGGCAAAAGTAACATGAAATCTATTTTATAATGTGGTGAATGTCTAATGTAGTTTATTGACTACAGCACGGAAATGAAAAAAGGTGGGTTTTTCACCCTCCATGGTAGGTTGGAGAACAGTGTCCCCACATTGTCACTCAGTCCTAAGAGCCAGTGCCATTTTCTTTATAGCACTCAGGGGTACCAAAAATGGCCTATTTGTCAGCTTAGAAGCTGATCATGTCACATCTGCAGCAAAGTTCAGTTGTGTTGGTTAACATTGTGGGGCTCATGTGGAAGGATTTACCATGTGTTAGCCCTCAGCTCCCCCAAACCCACAGCAGGCATGATTTTCACATAGCACCGGGTGGGGAACAACTGGAGGTAGGGCGTCAGCAGTCCCAGGTGGCTAGTGGGAATGTGTGGGCAGAGGGGATGCTGCTATTGAAATCGTGGGTGGATTTCCTGAGCCCAGATCGTTTACTAACACTTTAGGAGAGATGGAGTCCTTTTCCCTTACCTCCCTCCTGTAAGGACTAGGACCTAAAGACTCTGCCTGGGAAATTGCCATCCTGACTGCTTGCCCTGCTGGGATGCTTTACTCCTGAACACCCCTTGGCACAATGACTCCTCTTTGGGGAAGCCTGCATGGAGTGAAGAGCAGTTACAAGAGATGGCTGAGGGAAGTCACAGGACAGGTGTCTTGAAAGAGGCACAGAGCTGATTCTACTTCCTCATGAGCCTGGAACTCATATCAGGTAGGGGCAAAAGCTATTATAACTGCTGGAGGCTGCAGCTCTCTGGTCCTTGACATCATCATACCCACCCTCCTCACAGTCACTGCTCATCCAGAGTGGCAGCTGCTCAGCTTCAGGACAGAGGTTTCTGGATTTTTTTGAAAAGTAGTTGATTTGTTGAGCCAGCCTCAATTAAAGAGTAAAACAGGCCCGATGAGTGTGCTGTAGAGCTGACTGTTGTGGAGTCCCATTCTGTGGACATCGTGTCTCTGACATCATTGTTATTGTCTGTGATGGAATGGTACTTACTGCCCAGGGGTACAGAAGAGCTGTCATAAGGGCCCACAACTCTGGCCTGATGGTCTGATGGTACAAGAAGCTGTTATGTCCAGGCACACAGGCACACCCAGATCCTTCCCTGACCCAGAAGTCCCCATGTGGAGGGTCCAGAAGTGACACTTCCCATCCCCAGATACTGTGACATTGTTATTTGCTGAGCTACAACACACCCTGAAACCAGGTGTCAGCATGCAGCAGGAGCCAGGGCCTAAGGGGAGGGCCTCGTTTTCAAGCTCGCCCCTTAATCTTCTGCCAGCTAGACAGAAGCAAGAGGACAGCCTTTATGATAGAGTGCTGAGGGAGACGCCAGGAACCCCAGAACCACAACAAGGACAAAGGTACTGGGGGATATGAAAAACACAGGCCCTGGAGCATAGGATCCTGTCTACTGGGCCTCCTGACCAAATCCCAGCTGATGGCCTGTCGGAGTAGCTGTGTCCCCATCCTCAGGGACCTGGAACACTTTTAATCTTTATACCCTTAGTTACACAATATGCAGCTTTTAGGATGGGGAGCACTCACACACACACACACACACACATGTACACTCTCACATGACTGTGAACACACACATAATGTACATATATATGACTTTTTGAGACGGAGGATTCCAGGCTGCTTTCTGTTACTGTGATAAACACCGTGGCCATGACTTTGCGTGAGGGTGTTTCCTATTACAACTCCTGGGTCATAATCCATCACTGAGGGAGTCAGGGCAAGAACTTAAAGCAGAAGCCTAGAGGTAGAAACTGGAGAAATGCCAGGTGCTAGCTCACTCACTGACTCAGCTCAGCTAGCATCTTTATACAGCCCAGGCCCACCTGCTTTGGGATAGTAGCGCTCAGACCCTCCCATGTCAACCATCAGCTAAGACAAAGCTGTAGACAGGGCCCATCTGATCCAGAGAGCTCCTGAGTTTCCTCTTCCCAGAAGTGTGAAGTTGTCAATAAACCCTTACCAGCACAGAGCCTCACATATCCCGGGCTTACCTCAAACTCACTGTATAGCCAAGGACGACCCTGAACTTCTAATCCTCCAGGCTTCATCTCCCGAGTGCTGGGATTTTAGGCATGAGCCCTGGTTTTATGTGGTGCTGGGGATGGAACCCAGGGCTTCACACATGCTAGTCGAGCGCCTCACCACATCTCCAGCTGAGTTTTGCATATTTTTAAGAAGCTTTATGGAGCATCCGGTTTCTTATCTAATGGTGCTGAGTTCCAGCTTTAAAAGAAGAGCCCTGGAAATGGACTGAAGGAGCAGAGTCAGCACAGGACACCCCAAGACCAACCTCTCAGCACAAAGGAGATTTATTTGCCCCAGAGGGACAGAGGGCAGGGAATAAGAGACAAAGACAGGAGACAGAGGATGAGGGAGAATGGAAAATAACAAGGGAGAGTGGGCAGGGGTGTTTGCCTCTGGATAGAGAGAAGACAGATGTGACCCAGAGGCAAATGGCAGTTTATAAAGGGAAAAGGAATCCCCGTGCTAGGATGAGGTGGTTAATTTAGACTGGACAGGTTAATTAGGGTAGCCAAAGGGGGGGCTTCTGATTGACGGACTTCAATACTTTGATAACTGAACCTTGGAGGTCAGCCTTAGGAGGAGGAAGTGGCCAAATAAGGGAATGGACCTTGGTGGCTAGCTTAGGAATGTAATCTAACAGTTTAGGAAGGCAGAGGGAATGGGGGAAGGGCAAGGCCTGCCAGAGCTGTGTTTGCCAAGCTTGGGCCTACTAGAGCCTTTCATGGACAGTGCTGATGGCCATGTATTAGGAAAGTGTTTAGCAACCTGAACTGTCCACAAGGCACTGGGTAAGGCTACACTAAGTGAGCTTTCCTGCAAGGAAAGAATTAAGGAGCATCAGTGGAGGACCGGGGTGTAGCTAGGTGATATGGTGCTTGCTAGCACACACTGGGTCCTGTGTCCTCCCCTCGTACCCTGAAAAGGAAGTTAGTGGTTTCTTCTTCGTGGAAGAGACTTTCTGAGACATTGTGGCCATAGTGTAGGGATGACATTCCTGAACCCTGCTTGTCCTGTGTCCTGTGACCTCCAGGACAAGAGACTAAACACTGGCTGCTCACTTGGAGTGTTGAGTTCTGGTGAAGGGCTACATGAGTCTTCTGATGTCAGTGTAGGTGACCAGGGTGTGACTCAGTGGCAGCTAGGCGAGGCTGGGCTCCCTCCCCAGCACCACAGTGATAGAGCATCCTCCCTATTTTCTTTGATGGCTAGTTTTGCCATCTTCCGGTGAAATATTTATGTAGAACTCATTTTTTTTTCTCCTGTCATAGTGCATTTTGTGAGCCTAACAATTAAACTCTGGCATTTGTTTTTTGTTTGTTCTTTGGCCGCAAGTAAACACATGCTTACGCAATAGCTCCCTTCTGCTATCAAGTTATGCAATCTAAACATACCAGAGGGCTTTAATTTTAGTTTTGCAGACTATGTAATTGCAAAATACTTTCGCATACAATGAAGAATGGTAATAGAATGGTAAGTGGGGGAAAAAGAAGTGTTTCTCATTGCACACCCCTCCTTGTGTCCTCAGCTGGCCTCCTGCCACCTGGTCCCACTCAAGTCAGAGGGAACTAACTCCTCCAGGTGCTCTGCACGCAGGACAGAAGTGACAGCCTGGAATCTAAAGAGTACAGTTGGCTCTAGGCCTCAAGGGGGACTGCTACAGCTACCTAGCACACAGGCACTTGAGTTCCTCTCTTAAAATATGGCAAAGTTTGCCTAGAAGCTATGTACAGTCTCCTGTATGCACAGAGAGTACCCAGCATGGTGTAAATGTGGTGCAGACACTCACAGTGTTGCATGTACACCTGCTCAGTGCAGAAATGGTTCTATGTGAATACTCTCTGTCCGCAGCTGGTTGGACCTGGGCAATGTGGGTCGCATGTGCAGACAGTCCGTACCTTTTCATGCTGTGCCAGGATAACGTGCAAAGCTCATAATCACTTGGGGAGGTAGGCACCATTTTGAGGGAGTTGCTTGTTTTTATGTATATGGGTGTTTTTCCTGCATGGATGTGTGAGTATGACACACATGCAGGGCCCACAAAGACCAGAACAGAGCATCGGATCACTTGGAACTGGAGTTGTGAGCCACCATGTGGGCACTGGGGACCAAACCCGGGTCTTCTGGAAGAGCAGCCAGTGTTCTTTACCACCAAGCCATCTATCCGGCTGGAGGTTCAGATTTTTGTTTTGTTTAGTTTTGCTTTTTGAGACAGGGTTTCTCTGTGTAGCTTTGTAGACCAGGCTGGCCTCAAACTCACAGATATCCACCTGCCTCCCTAGTGCAGGGACTAAAGACGTGCACCACCACCACCTGACTTGAGGAACAGATTTTTAATCCCATTTTATGGATTAGGTAACTGGGCCCCAGAGAAGTCAAGTGGCTTTTGAGGAGGAGGGACATACAGTTTCCAACTCAGTGTGGATCCAGGATCCGTGGATTTCACCCCCATGTTGAATTTCATGCCTAGAAATGCTGTGGCCTTCACCTTGCAGGCCCTTCCCCTACCTGCTTTCCTCTGCCTGCTCCTCCCTTCTGTTAACCTAACATTCACATCAGGGTGATGGGGTAAGTCCTTCTGTGTATATTGGTTGATGAGTAAAGCACTATTGGCAAATAGGGAAGCAAGAAAGGTGGGACTAGGAGAGATGGAGGATTCTGGGAAAGGGAGGCACAGTTAGTCACCACGTAGGATGTGAGAGGAATAAGAGGTCCAGACCCTTTCTCTGGTAAGAGAAGACCATGTGGAAATACTTAGATTAGCAGTTATGGGTTAGTAATTAAATCAGAGCTAGCCAACAAGAAACCACAGCAAATGGCCAACAACTTCATAATTAATATAGCATCCTGCGTGTTCATTTGGGACAGATGCAGCTCTGGGACCAGGCTGGAGGGAAGAATGCTTGTAACATCAGGGTTCTTGATTCCTTCTGGGATCAGAGACCTGGAAATTGACTCTCATTCTCATCACCACCCCATGGCCTGCTAAGTCAATGCTCAGGGAAGATGCTTACACAAAGGGACTCCATAGGACCAACCTAATGCCAGGCATATTCTTTTTTTTTTTTTTTTTTTTTTGGAGGCCACCTGTCGCTGCTGCACTGGGACTGATATTAACATGCCCTATGATGGTCACCTGGCCTCAGCCTGACTGCACGGGTGACCTCGGGACTATCTGTTGGGATTGAATGGCTCCTTTCCTCATCCCATCAGCCCACCTGTACCACTCTCCTCTATGAGCCTCCAGCTCGCTATTCTGCCTTCTGCTGCATCCTGCTCTTCTCTCCTGGGCAGGAAGTATGTCTCAGGAAGTCATAGGAAGAGCAGGTGAACCGAATGTTGACAGGAGAAATGGCCCTGATCCCGAAGTGTCTCCCAGAGGTAGGACCTCGGTGAGTGAGACTGGGAAGAGAACTGGGGTCTTTGCATTCCCACATAGTATCACAACAGTGACAGACAGTGAAGACTTGTCCCCTGATGTTGGCTGTTTTATTACTTTTTACTCTTTGGGGGGGTCCCACCACCCAACTCTCAAATAAAAACACATGGAGGTTTATTCTTTCTTATAAATGCTTGGCCTTAGCTTGGCTTGTTTCTAACCAGCTCTTCTTAACTTAAATTATCCTGTCCCTTTTTTGTCTCTGGACTTTTATCTTTCTCCATTTCTGCATATCTCTCTTTACTTCTTACCCAGTGGCTGGCCGTGTAGCTGGGTGGCTGGTGCCCGGAGTCCTCCTCCTTCTCCTCCCAGATTTCTCTTCCCATTTATTCTCTCTGCCTGCCAGTCCAGCTTTTCCTTTCTCCTGCCTCACAATTGACCATTCAGCTCTTTATTAGACCAATGAGGTGTTTTAGACAGGCACAGTAACACGGCTTCACAGAGTTAAAACAAATGCAACTTAAAACAATGTCACACATCTTTGCATCATCAAGACAAATGTTCCACCACATAAACAAATATAACACATCTTAAAATAATATTCTGCAACAGTCCCCTTCCCATGGAGCACACCTTGGGTCCCTGAGGATATTGTCACCTGTTGTGAGGAGCCATCACATGGACCTGAGGCTTCTGTGGTGTCTCCTGTGACTTTGCTGCCTTTTTTGTCCAGATCTGCAGGCCTCATTGTCATGTTCTCCTTTGCCCAAGGACTACCTCCCAGCCACCCACCGCTCACCACACCAGTCAGCTGTGTCTGAAGCCAGGTCCCCACGCCTGTCCCTCTGTGGTCACCCTTAGCAGTTCCCCCCAACTCTTCTGAGGGCCGCGGCTGAGGTCCCTGGGGCTCTTGGGGAGCACTCTAGCTGTCCTAGACTATGACTTGCTCTTTGAACTACATAATTCAGAATGCTTTGTGTTTCATGTGGCTGCTCCAGACAGATCGCATTGCATGCTCCTATGTAATTTCCTGGCCTTTCCTTAGCCCCTGGAGCCTCTCCATGTTTGCATGTCCAGTGCTTTATCTCCCTGGTGTCAATGACTATTTTGGGTTTGTGTCTTCCTTAGGGTAAATAGTTTGCATTCCTCCCCCCCCCCAACCTCCTCTGACTTTAATTCTTGCCTCTTTCTTCTAGTCTTCTCTTCTCTTTGAGTGGGAGACTGACCTAGTTTCTGTTTATGACCTGCTGTTCACCCCAGTCCTCCCAAGAGGGAGATGACTATACCAAAGATAATTAACTGGGATTGATGGCCTCCTGCTGTCTCTCTATATAAAGTGTCCAGCCTGGAGTATTTTGTTGTATCAACAGAAAATGGAGTAAGATAATCACTTCTAATTATATCCTGTAAAGAAGATAGGTTTTTTTCTAGGCTTGGAGATGGTTGCCTATACATAATGAGATAGCTTAGTGATGAGTCCCAAGTCTCCATACAATACCATAATGCTTTGTCAAGAACACAGGGAGGTCACTAGTCTCCGGAAGCACCCCCGAGTCACACGTCTCAGTTCTTCCAGCCTCAGCAGGTGGAACCTGGACCACTCGAACAAGCTCTCACCACCAGGAGACAGCAGGAGGCCAGCAGCAGCAAAGACAAGATTCTGGGGGTCCCTTGGTCAATCTGTGGAGGTTCCCTGTTTTCTATACCCTTCCAGTTTCTTCTCCTGCTGTCGCTCCACCGGCTCCCCTAGCTGGCCCTCAAGGTTTGTTGTTGTTTGTATGACACAGGAAGGACTCAGAGCCAAGGTGATCAAAAATCCATGTGTACCGAGATAGGTTCTGACCTGAGACCTAGCTATAGTGTGTTGTCAAGTTCTTCCAGCCCCAGGGTCTCTTCAGCAGTCCCAAAGCTGCTTCCTGCTGCCTTTGCTAAACTAGGATATCTGAATTCTTTGGACTAGGCAGCATCTATGATGAAAGACATGTTCCCCTTATTTTTGAAGTTATGGTGACCTGAGAAACTTGAAATTCCGTGAAGCCAGAGGGAGTACAGCACATTCCTGTCCCCTGGGCAGGAGCACATGAACTGGGGACAGGCTTTCCTATACATTTCTCCTAGTTACAGGCCAGGAGAATGCAGGAGACCAAGAGATAAGTAAGTGGGGGATAAAGCTCTCGTAATCCATCAGCAAGTGCCCTTTGGGTTGTGCATGTGTACATCAGAGGCTGCAGGGAGACACGGGTTATGTGCGTGTGTACATCAGAGGCTGCAGGGAGACACGGGTTGTGTGTGTGTACATCAGAGGTTGCAGGGAGACACGGGTTGTGTGTGTGTACATCAGAGGCTGCAGGGAGACACGGGTTGTGTGTGTGTACATCAGAGGTTGCTGGGAGACACGGGTTGTGCGTGTGTACATCAGAGGTTGCTGGGAGACACGGGTTGTGTGTGTGTACATCAGAGGCTGCAGGGAGACACGGGTTGTGCGTGTGAACATCAGAGGTTGCAGGGAGACACGGGTTGTGTGTGTGTACATCAGAGGTTGCAGGGAGACACGGGTTGTGCGTGTGTACATCAGAGGTTGCTGGGAGACACGGGTTGTGTGTGTGTACATCAGAGGTTGCTGGGAGACACGGGTTGTGCGTGTGAACATCAGAGGTTGCAGGGAGACACGGGTTGTGCGTGTGAACATCAGAGGTTGCAGGGAGACACGGGTTGTGTGTGTGTACATCAGAGGTTGCAGGGAGACACAGGTTGTGCATGTGTACATCAGAGGTTTCAGGGGACACGGGTTGCACCTTGCCACCCGTGCTTCCCTTCACCTTCCCCTTATCCTGGTGTGCTGGCTAGTTTCATGTCAACGTGGCACAAGCTAGAGTCATTTGGGAAGAGGGGCTGCCAATTAAGGAAATGCCTCCATAAGATCAGCCTGTAGACAAGTCTATAGTGCATTTTCTTGGTTAGTGGTTGATGTAGGAGAGCCCATCCCACTGTGGCCAGTACGCCTGGGCTGACGGTCCTGGATGGCATAAGAAAGCAGGCCGAGTAAGCCACAAGGAGCAGGCCAGTAAGCAGCACACACCCCCTCCATCCGCCCCCATGGTCTCTGCATCAGCTCCTGTCTTCAGGTTCCTGCTCTGTGCTAGATGCTTATCTGATTTCTTTCAGTGATCAACTGTCATCTGGAAGTGTAAACTAAATAAACCCTTTCCTCTCCAAGTTGCTTTTGGTCATGGTGTTTTATCATGGAATGGAAACTCTATCTAAGACACTTGGCATTCACCTAATCTTTAGTTTTTAAAAAGTGTGTGTGCTCAGGGAGTTTACTGTGAGACCGTGTCTCCTAGGGATGTGAGAAGCCACACCCATAACATCTCACCAAACCAACATGACGGCCTCAGCATGTGCTGAACAAGGACAACGGCAACACAACACGCTAGAGCAGAAGGGAAAGTACTGAAGGCCCGAACCCTACTCAAAGAGCAATGAAGGGATGCTGAGAGCAGGAGAAATACTCCTCCCCAGTAAGAGCACACCAACTGGTTAAGCAAACAGTCAAGTGTCATTATACCGTCTGAGCAGGCTGTATGCATCTGTATGTGCGTATGTGTATGTATGTATGAATGTGTGTATGTATATGTATGTGTATGTATGTGTGTAAAAGTATATATGAATGTATGTATGTATGTATGCATGTGTGTATGTGTGTAAATATATATACATGAATGTATGCATGTATGTGTATATGTTTGTATATGTACATATATGTATGTGTGTGTATATATGTGTATGTGTGTTTTAGGAAGTTTATGAGATAGTAGGTCTTTCAAAACATCCTTAATGTTAGTGATCCTTTTCCCCATCCTTCCTCTATTCTTCCCTCCTATCTTCCCACCCCCATCGTTTCTCTTCTCCCCTTCACTCTGGGCTTTTTGACCCCACCCCATAAGCACTACACAGGCAGAGAACACCGAAGCCAGTCCCAGCCCAGGCATCTTATCAGAACAGTCCTGGAAAGGCAGGCTCTCGTTTATCAGCACTTCCCAGGAACACTCGGGCTTTGTTCACTTGCTCCTTTGTGGTGAAGTTGGTCCTGCCTGCACCGAGCACCTTTGTGGGGTTCTCTTCTCCCCGGCAGGGCAGCAACTAGCTATGGCCTGCTCTCAGGGCCCTTTGTTGGGATGGTCACCTGCATGCTCTGTGTCTGGGATGGAATGTGCTGCAGGTAAAATCTAGACCACTGCAGAGGCAGAGAAGGAGGGCAGGCTAGCCCAGCCTGCTGCTTGAAGGTTCTTCACCAGAAGGATAAGAGAGGCACCTCTGCCTCCTCCTGCCCCTGCCCCCTGCCTCCTGCCCCCACCTCTTGCCCCTTGTTCCTGCCTGCCTGCCCCTGTCCCCTGCCTCCGGTCTCATGCTGTAGCAGATCAACCACCCCACTCAGTAGCTGACTAACTGGAAAGAAAGAACAATGCTGCATTTAACAACTTGCACAGGGCTGGGCCACCTGGGTCTTCCTGAACCCAGTTTTTTGGGGGCTCTCTGCAAGAAAAACTCCCAAGGTAGAGACTGTTGCTACTTTGGTCCCTGCTTGGATTGGAGAGCCCCGAAGCCAGTCTAACCTCTTGGCCCAGAGCCTGAGCTCTGCTAATGGCTTTGCTAATGTCAAGGAGGAGTGAAGATCAGCTAGCCTTGGCTGTTCTCCTTCCCAAGGGAAAATGCCAACACTGGCCAGCGCTGCACAGCAAGCATGGTCTCTCCAGCTCTGAGCTTTATAATCAATCTTACCAAGAACCAGACCAGCCAGTGATGCTTATACAGAATTCCAGATGTGCAGCAGCCTGGCAGCAGGGGCCAGACCACCCCCCATCCCTTTAATCCCCTCAGTGCCAGGTTAAGGTCACTCAGCAGCTGCTCTGCAGTAGGATGTCATGTTGCACATTACCTGGTTCCCATTCTGTTACTGAATGTTTCCTTGACCAGCCAGGTCCCACTGTCACTTCCACCCCAAATAAGCACACACAGACACATACTAATTTATAAACTGTTGGCTGATGTCCAGGGCTTCTTCTTGGCTAGCTCTGTCTTAATTATTAACCCATTTCTATTAATCTAAGTATTTCCACGTGGTCTTATATTACCGGAGAAGGGTCCAGACCTGTTACTCCTTCCTCTGTTACATGGTGTCTCTCTCCATGGCCTCTTTGCCTACCTTTCCCAGAATTCTCCTGTTCAACTAGTCCCACCTATCTTCCTGCCTCTATTGGTCAAACAGTGTTTTATTCATCAACCAATAAGAGAAACATATATACAGAAGGACATTCCCCATCACCATTCTCTGGTCATTTTTCCTTCTAAGCATCGGAAATGTTTAATGTATAGTGGAGACATTTAGCTAGCAAAAGGAAAGCAGGGGGTTAAACTCAGTGTTTTTCCAGAGTCACCTCATAGGCCTTCAATAAGTTCTCTTCGATGCTCCCCACCTTAATTCCAAGCTTTAAAGACCACCTGGGTGGGAGTGTAAGCAGTCCAGCTCAGGTCATCAGACTTGGCAGCAAATACCTTTACCAGCTGAGCCTTCTCGCCAGCCCCGAGATTTTATTCCTCAGACATAAGTACATCTACCGTTGTTGACAGATTTTTTTTTCGTTTCCTCATCAATCTTTAGGAAGCAAAGGTAGGAGAATCTCCAGTGTGAGGCTAGCCTGGGCTCCATAGTGAATGCTGTCTACTCAGGAGAAAAGGCAAGGGAACCAAGAGCTCAAAGTCTGAGCTGAGGAGATGGTTCGTGGGTAAAGTACACACATGAGGACCTGAACCCCAGCATCCATGTAAAAATCTGAGCATGTCAGTACATGCCTGTAACCCCAGAGAGGGAGACAGGGCACTTTGGTCAGCCAGTCTAGCCCAAATGGCAAGCAAACTAAGTGGAGATGGAGGAAGATGCCTGACACACCTAATTCACATATGCACACACATTCTCAATACACACACACACACACAGAGAGAGAGAGAGAGAGAGAGAGAGAGAGAGAGAGAGAGAGAGAGAGAGAGAGAGAGAGAGAGAGAAGTTCAAGACCATCTTTGTTACGATAGTTACTTTTCTTGAAACAAAATAATTGAGGAAAGTAACCCAGGGGAAGGTTTCTTTTAGTTTACAGCTGGGGTACAGACGTCATGGTGTGGAAGTGGGCAGCAGGAATCTGAGGCAGCTGGTCACACTGTGGTTAGAGTCAGGAAAGAGCTGAATGCTGGTTTTTGTCCAGTCCAGGGCCCTGTTCTGTGGAAGTGTGCTGACCACGTTCAAGGCTGTCTTCCTCGCTTGCTAACTGTTGTCTTCCTTCCTCTGTGAGGAAAACCCCTCACACACATGTGCAGAGAGGTATTTCATGGCTATCCTAAACACAGCCAGGTTGAAAATGAAGATTAATCATCGCACTTGGCTACATAGCCAGTTTGAGGCCAACGTGTCTACATCACACACACACACTCACACACACACAGCCATCTTTTTTCTCGTTTTTTATGAATTCCCTGTCATCTTTGCACAGGGGTCATGCTAATCTCTGTATCATTTCAGTTTTAGTATGTGTGCTGCTGAAGGGAGCACACAAAACCATCCTTTTTTGATCATATACTTTTCAAATATCTTTTCCTTGCCTGTAGTTTATTATATCAATTTATGATGACTTTTATGACAAATATAATTTAAATTTGACCATAGTCAAATTTGTCCACCTATTTTACATTTGTTTGTTTGTTTGGATGGGTATGTTGTTTTTTTGTTTTGTTTTTTTAGACAGAGTTTCTCTATGTAGCCCTGACTGTCCTGGAGCTTGTTCTATAGACCAGGCTGGCCTCAAACGCAGAGATTCACCTGTCTATGCCTCTTGACTGTTGGTATTAAAGACTACAGTTTGTTTTTAAATATCCATTGATAAAATATTTCTCTATCCATGGCCAAAAACAATAGTCTCTTTTTATTGAAAATGGTTTTTTTCAGCGCTTGGCAGGGAACACAGAACCTCACACTGCTAAGTAGCTTTCCCCCTCTGACCAATACCCCCAGCCCTTCCCTTTATCTTATTCTAACAGTTCCAACTTTGGCCTTGAATACTTAGGACTTTCACTCATGCAGAACTTAAGCTGGGCATGGTTAGGGAGACTTCTGATTTTAAAATGCTCATAAAGACACTGTCCTGGCCCTGATGCCTTCGTGCCCTCTTTCCCCTCATCTATTGGCTGTTCTCTAATGGTCTGGAGGAAGTGCAGTCTGTTGTTTGTGCTTTATGAACTTGCGCTTAAGATGTGGAGTTTAGATCAACTCCACAGCATCTGGCAGAGTCTAACCTTCTGGATGACTGAAAGGACTTGGAGAGGCGACTCTGGTCTAGTTTCCCATCTGTCATGGCATCACTCTGTGAAGCAGCCCTGATGATGTGTGATTGGGAATGACACTGACCTATCTAAAAGGTGACAGTGGATATATTTGCACATGTGCTCACATATGGGCACAGCCAAGATAGTGAGCCCGACTTTGCTTCCAAAGCCCTAGAGGCTAAAATGATCACAGTTACCTCAGCCATTCACACGGGCACACCACGTGTTCCATTTATTTGCTTTCTTTTGTTTTTCCCAGTTTACTCTTTTGTCCAAGTTAGTCTCTCTCTCTTTTTTTCTTGGATAAACAGAGGCTCCTCACAGTATCTCTGTGAATTGTATGTGCTATGCATTTCATCCTTTGACTTCTCATTTGAATAGAGCTCTATCTGGGTACAGAATTCTAGACCGTTTCTCAGCATTCCAAGAACACTGTGGTGTGGAATATTATTTTAACCAGACAAAGATGTGTTACATTTGTTTGTGCTGCAAAGTATTATTTTAACTGTGTAAGGTGTTTCCTTTTGTTAATGCTGCATTCGTTTAATTATGTAAAGATGTGTCACATTTGGTTCACCTTGTCTGCTTAAGCACCTGATTGGTCTAATAAAGAGCTGAACAGCCAATAGCTAGGCAGGAGAGGATAGGCAGGGCTAGCTGGCAGAGAGAATAAATAGGAGGAGAAATCTTGGCTCAAGAAGAATGAGAGGAAGAAGGAGTAGAGAATGAGGGAGGAGGAGAGGGACCTGCCTGGGACCAGAAGTCCAGCAGCCTCCAATCATGGAAACAGCAGAAAAGTCAGACATTCAGAAGGAAGGAGAGAAAGGTAGAAAGCTCTTAGGCAAAACATAGATGAAGAGAAACAGGTTAATTTAAGTTAAAGCAGAAAGAAAGCTAGCCAGAATCAGCATAAGCTAAGGCCGTGTATTCATACCTAATAAGTCTTTGTGTCGTGATTTGAGAGCTGGTTGGTGGCTTCAAAAGAAAAGGCCTTGTATACACTGTTCTGTGCAAGAGAATAAAATGGGAATGTTGTAAAGATATCAGCACTACCCTGGGCATTGCAGCACAATTCATAATACCCACGATGTAGGAATAATCTGTGTCCATCAGTGGATGAATAGGTTAAAAAATGGGACATACATACACAATAGAATACTGTTCAGACACAAAATATGTCACCGTGAAATACAGGTGATCCAGTATGATATTGTGTTACCTGATATGAGCTGCGCATGGAGAGGCACGTAATTTTACCTGTGGGAGGGAGGGCAGGGAGATGTTGGCCAAAGCACACCAAGTTTCAAGGATAAAACAGTAAGAAATCTATTGCATATCATGACAGCCATAATCAGTCATTTAGGCAGGGGTTCTCAACCTGTGGGCCATGCCCCTTTTGTGGGGTTTGAAGGACCCTTTCATAGGGGTCATCTAAGGCCATCCTCCATATCAGATATTTACATTGCAATTCATAACGGTAGCAAAATTGCAATTATGAAGTAGCAACAAAAATAATTTTATGGTTGGGGGTTGTCACAACATGAGGGACTGCAACCTGAGGAAGGTTGAGAACCACAGTGACATAGATGCTAAGGGTGGAAAGGGTAACTGAATGGGGTGATATGTATGGTGATTGGCTGGGCTTTGTAGATGGCAAGCAAACACATTACATCCCCAGAGCTACTCTGGTAGGTCTGTGCTAACTACACCATCCCTAAACAGATCAAGCTGGGTATGTGGCACACATCTGTACTGTACTTGGAAGGCAGAAGCAGGAGGACTGCTACAGGAGGAAGGCTATCCCCCAACCATAATGAGACAGAAGGTCTCAAAACAACAATGACATATTTAAAAAACAAGCCTAATAGCACCGGGAATGAAAGGGGGCAGTGAAGAGTTCTGTCTTCACTGACTGGTCATTGAAACCTGCTTCAGGAGACCACCTAAGGTGCAGAGGAAGAGTTGCTGTTGGAAAGTTTTATAAAGTCAAGTATTTTAGCAAGGCTAGTTTGAAAGCAGCCATCAATCACAAGGAATGCAATGCCAGCAGGGGGTTATGAAACTGCTGCTACCCAGCCGGCTCAAGCCTTGGAAGAGAAGCCCTGGGACCCTCCTGTGGCTAAGATGTCACCTAATGAGGTGAACTATATAAGGCCACGTGCCAGAACTTACTGAAATCTGGCAGGTCCAATAGAAGATTCTGGAAAGTCCTAGAACACTATAGAGTTTCAAGATGATTAATGTTATCAACTTGAACTTTACTTACAACCCTCACTGGGTTACAAATGAATCTAAAAAACATCAGACAGGACCTGCTGAAGCAAAAATGGAACAGGCGAACTGAGCTGTAGATCCCTTCACGGTGCTGGCAATGAAAGCAAGCAGCTGTTATTCTTTTGGAGCATGCCAGCTCTCCAGTGAGAACTTCATCATCTCACAGCTCCTTTTCTCAGGGAGCTGATGGATTTATGTTTTTCCCAGAAGGCAAGCCAGTCTCCTGATGGGAGGGAGTCTTCTGTACATATGTTTCTCTTATTGGTTGATGAATAAAACACTTTGGGTCAATAGGGAAGCAAGCTGGGTGGGACTAGGAGACAAGGAGAATTCTGGAAAGTGTAGTAAGAGAGAGGTTGCCATGTGATTCCAGGAGGAGAGGACTCATGAGTCTGGCATTCTTGGTAAGATAAGACCATGTAGAAATACATATGCTAGTAGTTAAGGGTTAATACTTAAGACAGAGCTAGCCTGTAAGAAATCCTAGTCACGAGAAAGAAATCAGAGAAACATCACCCTTTACAATAGCCAAAAACAGCATCAAATATCTGGGGATAATGTTAACCAAGGAAGTGAAAGACCTGTATATCAAGAACTTTGTGTCTTTAAAGAAAGAAATCAAAGAAGATACCAGAAAATGGAAAGATCTCCCATGCTCTTGGATTGGTAGGATCAACATAATAAAAATGGCAATCTTGCCAAAAGCAGTCTACAGATTCAATGCAATCCCTATCAAAATTCCATCACAATTCTTCAAGGACGTGGAAAGAACATTAATCAACTTTATATGGAAAAACAAAAGGCCCAGGATAGCCAAAACAACCCTATACAATAAAGGAACTTCAGGAGGCATCACCATACCTGACTTCAAGCTCTATTATCGAGCTATAGTCCTGAAAACAGCTTGGTATTGGCACAAAAATAGGCAGGTAGACCAATGGAACCGAATCGAAAGCCCTAATTTTAACCCACACACCTATGAACACTTGATTTTTGACAAAGAAGCTAAAACTGTACAATGGAAAAAAGAAAGCATCTTCAACAAATGGTGCTGGCATAACTGGGTACTGGTATGCAGAAGACTGCAGATAGATCCATGTTTATCGCCTTGTACAAAACTTAAGTCCAAATGGATCAAAGATCTCAACATAAATCCAGCCACACTGAAACTTTTAGAAGAGAAAGTGGGAGATACTCTTCAACGAGTTGGTACAGGAGACCACTTCCTAAATATAACACCAGGGGCATAGGCACTGAGATCGACAATTAACAAATGGGACCTTCTGAAACTAAAAAGCTTCTGTGAGGCAAAGGACACAGTCAGAAAGACAAAAAGGCAGGCCACAGAATGGGAAAAGATATTCACTAACCCTACATCTGACAGAGGGCTAATCTCCAAAATTTACAAAGAACTCAAGAAACAAGTCTCCAAAACACCAAAGGATCCAATTAAAAGGTGGGGTACAGAACTAAATAGAGAATCCTCAATAGAGGAGGCTAAAATGGCCAAGAGACACTTAAGAAAGTGCTCAACATCCTTAGCCATCAGGGAAATGCAAATCAAAACAACTCTGAGATACCATCTTACTCCTGTCAGAATGGCTAAAATCAAAAACACCGAAGACAATTTATGCTGGAGAGGATGTGGAGAGAGAGGAACACTCCTCCACTGCTGGTGGGAGTGCCGACTCATACAGCCTCTTTGGAAATCAGAATGGAGATTCCTCAGGAAAATGGGAATTAATCTACCATTAGACCCAGCAATTCCACTCTTAGGCATATATCCAAATGAGGCAAATTCATACAACAAGGGCATCTGCTCCACTATGTTCATAGCAGCATTATTTGTAATAGCCAGAACCTGGAAGCAACCTAGATGCCCCTCAACTGAAGAGTGGATAGAGAAAATGTGGTACATTTACACAATGGAGTATTACTCAGCAGAAAAAAACAATGGAATCTTGAAATTCGCAGGTAAATGGATAGCACTGGAAGAAACCATCCTGAGTGAGGTAACCCAGTTGCAAAAAGACAAACATGGTATGTACTCACTCATATATGGATTTTAGACATGGATCAGGATAGTGCCAGTCTGCACTTCCACGGATAGAGAGTCTGGGAAACAGGAAAGAGCCTAAAAGATATGCATATATGCATAGTACCCAAGAGAAGAGGATTGAGACAAGATCCTCTGAATGGATGGGGAACACGGCGAGGGGTGGGAGGGAGTGGGACCTGGGAAGAAGAGAGGGGGTGAAGAGGAAGAGAGTTGGTCATGGGGGAACAGGAAGTTGAGTGGGTGGGGGTAGAATAGGGGGAAGAGGGAATCATAGGATAGAAGACAGATCAGGCACCAGAGTGACCTCGAGTGATCTAAAGGGATAACACCAATTGGCAAGCTAAGCAATAGTGGAGAGACCACCTCGAATGCCCATTCCTGATAATGAACTTGATGTCTATAACCATCCAGGAGCCTTCATCCTGTGACTGATGGAAGCAGAGGCAAACACACAATTAATCACTGAACTGAACCCAAGGAACCCAGTGACAGAGAGAGAGGAGTGATGAGCAAATTGGCAAAGAATGGGCTGGCAAAACCAGCAGAGACAGCTGATCTGAACAGGGGAGAGCTCTTGGACCCCAGACCGACAGTGGGGAGGCCAGCATGGGACTGATCTGGACCCCCCAAATGTGAGTGTCAGCGAGAAGGCCTGGGTAATCTATGGGGCCCTGAGCTGTGGATCAGTGTCTATCCCTGGAATACAAACAGTCATCATGTGCCTATAGCACAAAGAGGGATGCTCTCTCAGCCTGGACTCTTAGGGGAGTGCCTGGATCATACCCAGAGTGAAATGACAGACTCTAGATATCCCCTATGTGGAAGGATTTGGCAATAGGGTGGGAGGGTGGGGGGGAAGGGGAGTGCGGGAGGAGGGGAGGGGAGGGAACTGGGATTGACATGTAAAACAAGCTATTTAAAATTAAAATAAAAAATGATAAAAAAAAGAAATCCTAGTCACCAGCCAACAGCTTATAATTAATAGTGTCTCGTGTGTTATTCGGGGGTGGACTGCAGGTTTGGGTGTTTTGAAGAAACCTTATTGTCCTTTCCCTATAGTGCCACTTCCTACTAGAGACACCTGCTAGCAATGCATGCTGCCACTATAAAATAAAGTCAAGGAAATGCAGGATCCTATCTCAAAATCTAGAAATGACCTAAGAGTTTAACTGGGGGGAAAGAAGAGATTAAAAAAGAAGAAAAGTGGGGCATGGGAGGGGAAAGGCACCCATGATTCGGTGCTGCTGTGTGCACGATCTGTCCATCTGGTCTCCAGCAGATCAAACCCACTGACTTCTAGGGGGAAAAAGAGCTATAAGGTTTTTTTTTAAGTTATTTTACTCTTGTATGATAAAATGTACATGTGCTAACGTCTTGATAGCCATGCATTTCAAGTTAATTTGGGCATTCCTCAGAAGTTGATACCCTGAGAAATAGCCAGACCAACACTCAGGATAAATGGTACGGGTAGACAGGGTTCTAACTGAAGGAGCTGGAATTTGGTGGCACTCACTATGACTTTATATGACATTCACAGTAACTTTGTGTGACACTCAGTGATTGTGTGTGTACTCACAATAACTTTGTGTTCTCACAATGATGTTCTGTGCTACAATGACTATGTGCATCTTACAATGACTTTGTGTACCCTCAAGATAACGTTTTGTATTCTTACAATGATTTTGTGTGGCATAATGACTGTGTGTCCTCAGAATGACTTTGTATGCATATATAACTATATCTTCAAATGACGGTGCATTATACCCACAATGATTTTTGTGCCCTTCAAAATGACTGTATGCCCTCACAATGACTTGTTGACCCTCACAATGACTCAGTGTGTCCTTACAATAACTTATGTGCCCTCATAATGACCCTGTGTGCCTTCACAATGACTGTGTGACCATCAAAATGATATTGTGTGCCCTCACAATGACTCTGTGTACCCTTATAATAAACTTTGTACCCTCATAATGATTGTGTATGTCCTCACACTGACTTTGTGTCCTACTGGAATGACAAAGTGTGTCTTCATAATGACTATGTGTGTCCTTCACAATGGCTGAATGCCTTCACAAAGACTCTGTGCCTTCACAATGATTGTGTAATCTCATAATGACTCTGTGTGACATTTACAATGATTTTGTGTGAGCATTACAATAACAATGTATAGTCTTTACAATGACATGTGTGTTATTATAACTGTGTGACCCCAATGACTTTATGTAACATCAAAACAACACTGTGTGACCTTCACAATGACTCTGTACACCCTTAGATTAACTTGTGTGCCCTCATAAGAACCTGGTGTCCCATCACAAAGCCTCAACGTAACTTTCCAAATGTTTGTGTTCCCACTCAATGACTCAGTGTGACCTCATAGTGACTCTGTGACCCTCATGAATCTATGTGCCCTCACGGAGACTTTGCATGCCATCACAATGATGACTCAGTATGCCATCACAATGATGACTCAGTGTGCCTTCACAGTCACTATGTGTGGCAATCACTATGACTGTGTGACCTGTATAATGAATGCAAGTCCTCACAATGACTTTGTGTGCCTTCACGATGACCACGTGCCCTCAAACAACGACTCTGTGACATTCTCAATGAATCTGTGGGCCCTTCACAATGGCTTCTGTGTGATATGACTCTGAGTGACCTTCACAATGACTTTATGAACCCTCACAATGACTCTGACTGGCTTGCACAATAACTTTGTGCAGTGACTTGTGGGCTCTCATAATGAATCTTTGTACCCTCACAAAGCCTCAGTGTAACCTTCATAATGACTTTGCATGTCCTTACAGGGTTCTATATGAACGTCACAACTATCCGTGTGCACTCTCTATGACTCTTTACCTTTATGACTTGGGTGCCCTCATATTGACCCCATGTGATCTTCAAAATGACTCTGTACATTCAGGATGTTTGTATGCTCTCCATGTGATCTTTATAATGACTTTCTGTGATCTTCAGAAAGAATAGTGCTCCCTCACAATGGCATTGTATGGCCTCTTAATGAGTTTGTGTGCCTTCACAATGACTCTTTGTGGCCTATGAAGACTGTGTGACCTCAGAATGATTTTATGTGCTCTTCACCATGACTGCTCACAGTGGTTTGCATGACCTTCACAAGCATGGCATGCGTTCACAATTTTCCGGACCCTCATTATGATGTTGCATACCCACGAAATGGCTCTGTGGACCTCATGGAGATGTTGTGTGACCTTCTCAATGACTTGTTATGTCTTCACAATGCCTATGTTAATTACTATCACATTGATTTTTGGGGACCTCAGAATGACTTTTATGACATCACAATGACTGCTGTGTGCCCTGTCAAATACTTTTAAAGTCATTCTTATTATGTTCACACAAACTTACTGTCATGCACACATTGATATGTTGTGCTTTCATAATGACTATGTGTGACCTCATATGAATATGAATGCACTCATGTTGACTCTGTGATCTTCACATGATTTTGAGTAAGCCTCACAATGAGATTATATGTCATGAAACTGACTATGTAGCTTTCACCATGACTCCTCGTGATCCTCATAATCACTGTGCCCACGAAATGACGTTGTATGACCTCACAATGACTTAGTGGCACTTAATGTGGATTTTTATTGCCCTCACAATAACGTTATGTTCCCTCAGCATCACTTTATGCCTTTCAGAATGATTCTAATGATTCTTTATGACCCTCACAATGAGTTAGTGTGCTCTCACAGTGACTTAGACTCTGATGCTCACAGTGATTTTGTGACCTTCACAATGGCATTTTATGAGCTTACAATAACCTCTGAGCCCTCATAATAAGTCTCTTTACCAACAAAAATGAATGTGTGACACCACAGTAATGCAGTGTGACTCTCACAGTGACTTCATGTCCCCTTACAATGATTGCATTGATGCATGTGCATGCATAGTGAGTTTGTGTTCCTTCACAAGAACTTCGTGGCTACCTACCATTGACTTATATGCCCTCACAATGACTGTCTTCCTTCACATTGATTCTGTATGGCCTTCACAATGATTCACTGTGATGTTTACAGGACTTGTTGCAAGGCTCACATAATTCTAAGTGTTGTTACAATGAGTATGTGTGACCTTTACTCTAACACTGTATAACTCTCACCATGACATTGTGTACCTTCACAGTGACTCAGTGTGACCCATGCGATGAGTCAGTGACTCTCACAATATGATTATATGCCCACAAAATGACTCTATGTGATCTTCATAATGACTCTCTTGACCCTCATAATGACTTGCATACCCTCAACATGATGTTGTATGACCTCAATTTACTTCGGGGCACATAACATTGACTCCTGGGCCTTCACAATGAATTTGTATTCCCCTCACAATGATTCTTCGTTGCCCTCACAGTGAGTCTGTGGTTATAACATTGCTTTATGTGCCATCACAATTACAAATTCTTCCACAGGACTTCATAATGACTCTGTGTGACTCACATAATGATACTGTGTACCCTTACAATACATTTGTATCCCCATACAGTGACTTTTTATGAACTATAGTACTCTGTTAAACATTTACAATGACCGTCTATGACCTTGACAATGACTGTGTGCCCTTTACAGTGACTGGTGTGTTCCAGTAATGTCTCTGAGTGCCCTCACAGTGACTCTGTGTGACATTCATAGTGACATTGTACATGCTCAAAATTAAGTGTAATCTTGACAGTGACTTTTAATATCCTCAGACTGACTTGTATGCCCTCAAGACAATTCTATGTAGCCTGCACAATGACTTCATATGCCCTCAAGATGACTCTTTCTAACCACCATAATGATGTGTGTGCCCTCACAATGATCTTGTGTGCCTTCACAATGCCTTTGTGACCATGTCCTCCTCAAGATATTTATGCCATTCCATTCACAATTTCTTTTTGTGTCCTCACAATCATTTTTGTACCCTTGAAATAATTCTGTGTGCCCTCACCATGATGTGTGACCATCACAATGACTTTTAAAAACCATCACAATATCTTCTATGGTGACTCTGTGTGACTTCACAATGTCTTTATACCCTCACAATTATTCTGTATTGCCTTTGCAATGACTACTTGTGATCTCACAAAGACTGTGTGCCCTGACAGTGATGTGTGTGCCCTCATAATGATGGTGTGTGCCCTGACAGTCATGGTGTGTGACCTCATAATGTGTGAACTCATAATGATGGTGTGTGCCCTGATAGTGATGGTGTGTGCCCTGATAGTGATGGTGTGTGAACTGATAGTGATGGTGTGTGCCCTGATAGTGATGGTGTGTGACCTCATAATGATGATGTGTGCCCTGATAGTGATGGTGTGTGCCCTGATAGTGACGTGTGTGCCCTCATAATGATGATGTGTGCCCTGATAGTGATGGTGTGTGCCCTGATAGTGATGGTGCCTGCCCTCATAATGATGGTTTATGCCCTCATAATAAACATATGTGCCCTCACAATGAGTCTCTGTACCATCACAATTACTCTTTGTGACCTTCAAAATGACTTTATATACTCCCACATTTTTGCCCTTATAATGATTCTGTATGAGCCTTATAATGACTCTGTTTGCCTTCACAATGATTGTGTGTATCTTTCCAATGACTTCATGTGACCCTCACAATGACTTTTTGAATCCTTAAAATGAGTCTCTGTGCCTTTACAAGCACATATGATGTTCACAATGACTTTTTTGAGACCTTTACAATGTCTCTTATATGCCCTCACAGTGACTCTTTGTGACCTTGATTATGACTATGTGACTTTCACAGTTAGTCTGTGTGACTGTCACAATGACTTACTGTGTCCTCAAATTGACTCTTTATGACCTCTCTCCAATGACTCTTTGTGACCATAATAATGACTTGTGTGTCCTCACAATGACTTTCAAATCTTTGTCACTCAGTGACTTTCTATGACCTTCAAAGTGACATCCTGCATACTAACAATAGCTTCTGTATTCTTATAATAACTATGTATGACACAAAATGACTCCATAGGATCTCACAGTGACTCTTTGGGGCCTTCATAATGACACATTTTGATGTTCACAATGACTTATGTGCCCTCATATTGACTCAGAGTGACTTTCACAAAGAGCATGGGTGCTTTCACTATGATATTGTGTGACATTCACAATGATTCTGTGTGACCCTCATGATGACATTGTGTGCACTCACAATGATGTGTACCTTTATGATTACACTGAATACTCTCACACAAGGGCTTGTAATGAATCTGTTTGCTCTCATAATGAATTTTGAGCCCTTGAGATGACTTGTGTGCCTTATAATGAATTTGTGTGACCCCCCTCAATGACTCTTTTGCTTTCATAATGGTTCTGTGTATTCTAGAATGACTTTTTGTCCTTACACCGAGGTTCTTTGCTCTCAAAATGTGTAACCTCACAAAGACTTTTATACTTTCACAATGACCTCATAATGACTGTGTGGTCTTTACAATGACTCTGTGTGACACCCTCAATGCGTTTGTATAACCTTCACAATGACTCTGTGTGAACCTCTGTGACTCTGTGTAACCATCACAATGATTGTGTGACCTTCCCAATGACTCTGTGTGCCATTTACAATGCCCTCACAATGACTCTGGGCACTCACACAATGTGTACCCTCACAGTGACTCACTGTTGTAAGCAGTTTTCCTGTTCCACAGCTGCTCTCAAATAATCACTCAGAGGCTTATATTAATTTCAAATGCTCAGTGAATAGCTCAGGCTTGTTACTAAGTAGCTCTTACAACTTAACCCATTTCTATTCATCTATGTGCTGGCCAGAGGCTTGTGGCTTTTACCTCTATCTCATTTTGTGTGTCAGACTCATTCTTTGTCTGACTGGAGACTCCCCTGACTCCACCCTTCCTCATCCCATCATTCTCAGTTTGGCTTTGCTGCCTAACTTTATCCTGCTCAGCTACTGGCTACTCAGCTTGTTTATTAAACCAATCATAATGATACATATTCACATAGTGTACAGAGGATTATTCCACAGTACTCCACTATCTTTATTGTGACTTTGAATATGCTCACAAATAATTCTGTGCCCCCAGAAATGACTCTATGTCCTTCACAATGACTCCCTGTGACCCTCAGAAGGACTTGTGTGCCCTCACAATGACGTTATATGACAGCATGGTTACTTTGTGGCCACCTAGTATCAACTTTTATTCTTTAATCGTGACTTTGTATGCTTCACAATGATTCCTTGTCCCTTTACAATGACTTGTGTGTCCTCAAAATTATGTGATGTGTTCTTTCCAATGACTCTTTGTGATGCTCACAATGACTTTCTGTGACCTTCACAATTATACCTTGTTCACTCACAATGACTTCTGTGCTCTCATACTGACTTTCTGTGCCCATAGACGTAACCTCACAGACACTCTGTGGTATCTTCACAATGACTTTATATACTTTCGTGATGACTTTCTGCCCTCATAAAGACTTGTGTGACACAGTTTCTCTGTGTGACCATCACAATAATTTTGTGTACTGCAATGATTTATTGTCACTCACATGGTAATTCTTTGTGCCCTCACAATAATTCTGTGAACTTTACAACAAATCTGAGTGGCCCTTAGAATGAGAATGTATGTCCTCAAATTGACTCTATGTGGTTTTCACAGTGATTCTCTGTGATTCCCATAATGACTTGTTTGTCCTTACAATGACATTGGATGATGATCTTGATGACTTTTGTTCCTGTATCATGACTTTGGTTACCTTTCACAATGACTCTTTGTGACCCTCTTAAAGGGTTTGTATGCTCTCCAAATGACTTTGTATGCCCTCAAAATGATTCATTTATTTTCCCAATGACTTAAGTGCATGCACAATGAGTGTGTGCCTTCACAATAACTTTGTGAACACCTTGAGATTACTCGTATACCCTCACAATGCCTTTGTCTTCCTGCACATTGACTGTGTACACCAGCTGCAATGAATCTTTGTGTGCACTCACTATAACTTCGTGTTCTTACCAGAGACTCCTTGTGCTACAATGACTTCATATGACTTACATGGTAACAATCTTTGTATTCACAATGACTTCTGTTCCCTTTAATGATTCTGTGTGCCCACACAATGACTCCGTGTGACTTTACAGTGACTCTTTGTCACACTAACTCTGTATACCTTCATAATAACTTCTCTGTTCTCATAATGACTATTTGTGGTAAATACAATGACTATGTTTGACCTTTACACAGACTCTGTGGGCCCCTAACAATGACTTCTGTGACAGAACAATTCTCTGTGACCTTTACAACGACTGTGTAGCCATCAGAATGATTTTTGATGCCTTACAATAACTTTTGAACCCAGGCCTGAATTGGTGATAGTCACAACACAGCCTGTCAGGGCCAGGGGATCCTAATCCTGGCCCACAGTGAAACTCTATTCAAGCCCCTACTTCAGGCCATGTGGCCAGGGTGGACAGAGCACAGCCAAACACACGAACCAGGAGTCCAGCATCTGTCAGTTGGGCCCTATAATGATCTCCTTGGATGAGGAAGCATGGCCCAGCCCAGCCTCAAGGCAACCTGAGTGAGACAGGGAGACCCACAGTCAAGCCTGGGGCTTCCCACCCTGGTCTCAGAAGAGAAAACGCGGGCCTACTTGGTACTTTGTAGCACCATCCAGAAGGCCACTAGTAGAGTGAGCAGAGGTACAGTATCAAGTCTTGAGAGGAGAGAGAGCGAGAGAAGGGGGTTCAGGTCCTATGGACAGAGGCAAATCTGAAGAGACAAGAGAGGAAGGTGAGTGGTGAGGGAACTGACCCCTTGACCAGTGACAACACAGGGGAAAGTGAGCCCTGTACTTTGTCCAGGCAGCATAGCAGAAATGACCCTGTTGATGAGAGCACAGGTGAGCTAACCCTGGGGACATGGGCATGGGAGAACTAGCCCCACCCCTCATCTTCCACATGAATGGGGAGAGATTCCTCCCTTTAGTGCCTGGGGCAGGTAGGAAAGCTGGCCCCATGGTTATAAGTATGGGAGAGCCATCCCTGACCTCCACCAGCTGCAACATTTGGGAGAGCAGGCCCAGCACATTGCCAGGGCAGCAGAATAGAGCCAACCCTGGTAGCTCAGGTGTAGGTGAGCCAGCTCGGAAATTGTGAGTATGGGAGAGCTGTCCCCATTACCCATCTCTCCTGTGGTGGTATTAATGGGAGAGAGCTTACCCCCACCCTGCACCTAACACATGGGGTAGGTGGGAAAGCTGGCCTAGTGATCATAAGAGCAGAAGAGCTGCCCTGACCCTCACCAGCTGCAACACTCAGGAGAGCAGGCCCTGCACCTTGCCAGAGCAACACAATTGAGCCAACACTGTTAGCACAGGTGTAGGTGAGCCAGCCCAGAAATTGTAACCATGGGAGAGCTGTCCTCATGTCCCATCTGGCAAACCAACCCTATAGCTGCCCAGTCCCAGCTCCATGGTTATGACTTGGCCTGCCCCAATATCTACCCCATCCATGATCTACTGGAGCATGTGAAGGAACCTGACCCACAGACTCAAAGCTGCAGGTTCTCCACAACATGGAGTGTCAGTAGGATGTCCAGGAGGACTCCTAGTGGGGACCCAACATCAAATGTGTAGTGAAGACTAGGGACCTCAAACCAGACCAATGACTTTTTGCTATGAACACTTGCAAGTAGAGATGTATGGACAAAGGGGTAAACGGTATGATTTGTTGGGTCAAACTGCAGCTTCCTTGACAAGATTTTTAATTCCTTCCCTTTTAAAATTTTTCTTATTTTTTTTCTTCATTTTTTTCTCTTGAATTTTGTTTTAGTTGGGAGTGCTTGCAGAGGTGCAGGAGTGGAGGGCAGATGAGAAGGGATGGGGAATGAATAGAATAAAGAAATATGATGTGAAAAACAGAATAAATAAATAAAATTTAAAAACAAAATGATGGCTTTTGACCCCCATATTGCCCCTGTGGGACTCATGATAACTCTTCTGTGTATTCTTCACAATGACATATTCTGACATTCAGAATGTTTCTACTTGCTCTCAGAGTGACTATGTGTCCTCATATAAGCATATCTCCTTCACAATGACTCATTTTGATGTTCACTATGACTTTTTTCCCTACAAATGACTCAGTATGACATTCATAATGAATATGTTAGCCATAACAATAACTCTGTGTGTTCTCACAATGAGGAAGTGTGCCCTTGCATTGACATTGTCTGACCTTCACAATGACTCAGTGTGACCCTCACAATTTCTTTGTGACCCCCTCACAATAATGTTGCATGTACTTGACAATTTCCTTTTCTACCCTGAAAACGACTAGTGTGCCCTCAGAATAAGGTTGAGTGCACACACATTAACAATGTGTGCCTACACAACTGTACCATCACATTGATTCAATGTGAACTTCGCAATGACTTCTTATGCCCTCATTATTATGGTTTGTCCTTACAATGACTCTGTGTGACCTTAAACATGATTCTGTGATACTCACTATGAAGTTCTGTGCCCTCAATACAGTTCTCAGTGACCTTCATAATCATAATGACTTTGTGTGTCCTGCCAATGATTTTGTGTTTCTTCACAATGACTTTTTATGCTCCCCACAGTGATTCTTTGTAACATACATTACAACTCTGTGTAATCTCACAATGATTTTATGTGTTCTTCTTAATGTCTCTTTGTGAGGCTCATAATAATTGTGTGACTTCATAAATTTTGATTGTGTATTCTGAGGTCTTAACATGTCTCTTTTTGCCAACATGATGAATGTGTGACCAACTGTGACCACAGTAACCATCTGTGACCTCACAATAATTTCCCCTGACTGTTGATATATTGTTTATGATTTATTATCATACCTGAGGGTTCAGAAAGGAAAGTCAGTCACAAACCACAGAAGCTAGGCACACACCTTTAATCCCAGCAGCCAGAAAATAGGAGGTGGTGGTATACATCTTGAATCCTTGGACTTAGGATTAAGAGATAGGTGAATCTCTGTGAGTCTAAGACCACTAAGATCTACACAAGAGTGAATCAGTCTAAAAGAGAATTATAGCTCATACCTTTAATCCCAACATTAGGGAAGTATCTAAGTCAGAAGCAAAGTCTCAGAGAGGCATTCATTCTCCATTCACAGTCTGAGGCTTAGTAAGAGTTCTTGGAGACAAGATCAGCCAGTTCAGCATGAGGTAGAGGTAAGAAGCTAGTGGCCAATTGCTTTGCTTTTTCTGATATTCAGCTTGAAGCTTAAACCCAAATATCAGTCTCTGGGTCTTTTATTTATTCGTGTTACAGTACTCTTCAGAATGACTTGACTGTATTCACAATGGGTTTCTGTTCTTTCACAATAAACTTTTTAACACCTAACAATGACTCATATACCCTCACAATGAGTTTTCCCTCACATTGACTATGTATGTCCTTCCAAATAAATCTTTGTGACTCTCACAGTGAGCTTGTATATGCTTTCAAATCACTTTGTGTTTTTCTGATGGTCACTCTTGACTATGATGTTCACAATTACTTTATCTGACCTTCTCAATGACATTGTGTGCAATCACAATTACTTTTGGACGCAATAATTAGTCTATGTGCCCATAGAATGACGATGTGTGACCCTCACATGGGTATTCTGTGCTTTCACAATGATTGTGTAACTGATACAATGGCTCTATGAGTCTAAGGACGCTGAGCTTCACAATGACTTCATATATTCTCACAATAACTTGTATGCCCTCACAATGATTCTGTGACACTTATGATGACTCTGTGTGACCTTTAACATTGATTCTGTATGATGTGCACAATGACATATTGTGAGGCTCAGAATATTTCTATTTGCCCTCAGAATGACTGTGTGTGTCCTCAAATGAGTATGCATCCCTCATAACAACTCTGTGTGACCTTCACAATTACTCATTAGATGTTCACAATGATTACATGTCTAAAAATTATTTAGTGTGACATTCATAATGACTATGTATGCCCTCACAATGACTCTTTGGGTCCTCACAATCAGGCTGCGTGTCCTCACATTGACCTTTTCTGTTATTCACAATGATTCTACATAGCCATCATAGTGACTTTGTGTTCCCTCATGGTGATATTTTCTGTGATTCATAGTAAGTGTGCACACACAAAGATTATTGTGCACCCAATAATGATGGATTACCTGCACAATGACAATGTGTTCCTACACAGTGACTCTGTTCCATCATAATGACTTCATGTGACCTTCATAATGACTCTTTACACCCTCAGCATAATTGTATAACTTTAAAAATGACTCTGTGGGCATTCAAAAGTCTCAGCGTGAACTTCATACTAGCGTAATGTGCTCACAATGACTCTGTGTGATCTTCACAATGATTTGCTGTGATATTTACAATGTCTTATTGTGATGCTCACAATAACTCTATTTGGCCTCATAATGACTCTTTGTGCCCACACAATGACTCTGCATGACCTTTCAGAGACTGTATGTGACTTTCATGACTTATCTATGTTCATAATGACTGTCTGACATTCATAATGACTCTGTGACCTTCACAATGATTCAGTGTGATGTTCACGATGACTTATTGTGATGCATTCAGTGATTCTATGTGTTCTCACAATGACTTGTGTAACCTTATATGAGAATGTGTTTACTCACAATGACTCTGAGTGGCCCTTCCAATAAAATCTAGTGCCCTAAAACTGGCTCTGTGTGGCCTTCACAATGATTCTTTGTGATTCCCATAATGACTTTCATGGCCTCACAATGATATTATATAACCTCACCATGACTTTCGGGTTCCTAACATTGATGTTTGTACCCTCACAATTACTTCATGCTTTCTTCACCATGATATTGTGATCCTCTCAATAACTAAATATGACTTTCATAATGGTATTTTTTGATTCAAGTAACTTCTGAGAACACAAAATGAGTTTTCCAGCCCATTGAATTGTGACCTCACAGTAACTCAGTGTGATGCTCAAAATAATTTTGTATGCCCTCACAGTGATTTCTTTGACTTTCATGTTGCTTGTTTGTGCTTCTGAAAATGACTTATATGCAATTACATAGAGTTTGTGTGCCTTCAAAATAAGTTTGTCATCTAACAATGACTTTATTTTCCTTCCTGTGTAATGAATTTTTGTGACCCTCGTAGTGAGTTTGTGTGTATTCACAATGACTTTATGTGTTCTTCTCAATGACTTTTTATGATGGTCATCAATGACTCTTGTGAATTTCAGAATGACATTGGGTCTACTCAAAGTGACTTCTGTATCCTCATAATGATTCTGTGTTACTTCAATGACTTGTGATTTTTACATTGACTTTGAATACCCTCACAATGACTTGTCCACCTTCATAATGACTATATTTGATGCTACAATGACTCTATGATGATTACACTGACACAATTATATGTCAGTGTGAACTTCATAATTATATGTCCTCCCATTGACTTCTTGGGCATTCATAAGAGTTCTGAGTGATGCTCACAATCAATGAGTAAGCATCACAGTGACTTTTAGTGCCCTCACATTGTTTTTTCAGCTAACACAATGCCTCTGTATGATACCCCAAAGACTCGGTGTGACTTTTACAATGACCTTGAGTATCCTCACCGTAATCCTGTGTACCTTCATAATGACTGTATGATGTTCATGATGACTCCATGTGACCTTCACAACGATTCTGTGTGATGTTCACAGTGACATTCAGAACATTTTTACTTGCCCTCAGAATGACTATATGTGATATCATGAGTATGTATATCCTAACAATGACTGTGCCTTCACATGATTTATGTGTCCTCCCAAAAAGTTTGTGTGTTCTCACATTGACTTTGTGTGACCTTCACAATGATTTTGTATGGCCATGAAAATGACTCTATGTGACCCTTGTATTACATCAAAATGGCTTTGAGGCCCCTCACAATGACTCTTTGTGGGGTTTTTTTGTGCTATGCAATGGCTTTTTGTACTTTCACATTGAATAGTGTGCACTTAGAAAGACACTGTGTGCCCCCACACTAACACAGTATGCCCATACAATGACTCTCTGCACCATCTCAATTACTCCATGTGACATTCACAATGATTTAATATACTTCACTGCGATTGTGCACCCTTATATTGACTCTGTGAGCCCTCAAAAAACCCCAGTGTGACTTTCATTCTGACTTTGTGTCCTCATAGTAATTCTCTGTGACCTGACAATGATTGTATGCTGTTTAATATGATTTATTTTGATGCTGATAATAAATGTATGTGTCCTCATAATGACTATGTGGGATCTTCAATCTAACTCTGTATGGATCTCACCATGACTTTGTGTGCCCTTAATCTCTGTGTGATCTACACAATGACACTCTGTGACCCTTGTATTGATTTGTGTGCTCTCAACAGTGACTTTTAGTTCTTTCACGACTTTGTAGTTCCTTCACAATGATTCTTTGAGACCCACACTATATCTTTGTATGACTTTCAATGACATCTTATGCACTCACAGTGCCTTGTGTCCTCATAGTGATTCTGTGTGACATACTACAACTCTGTGTTACCTAACAGAGACTCTATGTCACCTTCAAAATGACTTTGCTTACTGTCACAATGACTTATTTGCTCTCATATTACATGTGTGTAGCACTCACAATGTCTCTGTGGGACTGTCAGTATGATTGAGGGTGCAGTTCACAATTACTTTGTGCATTGGCACACATGCTATGATTTCATTTGCTGTCACAAAGCAATGTGTGATCTCATATGAGTATGTGTGCCCTCACAATGACTCTTTGTAACCTTCACAATGCCTTTATGTGACTCTAGTAATGACTTTCATCCCTTCACAATGACCTTCTACACCCTTACCAGGGCTTTTCGAATCCTTTACAATGACTCAGGGTTACCCTCACGGTGAGATTGTTGTGTATTGTTCTTTCACAGTGAACTTTTGTGCCCTTCACAATGATTCTCTATGACCCACACTGTAACTTTTCTGCTTTCACAATGCAATGTCATCTGTGCCCTCATCATGTCACTGTGTGCTCACACAATGACTCTGTATGACTGACTACACAGACTCTGCTTTCACACTGTAAGTCTGTGTGACCTCACAAAGATTCTGTGTGACCCTCATAATACCTTTGTATACCATCACAGTGACTTGTCTACCCTCATAACGACTGGGCGAACAATAGCAATGATGTTGTTTCTTCTTCATAATGACTCTCTGTGATGCTCACAATGACTTATTGCCATACACACTATGATTCTGCTTGCTTTCACAAAGACTTGTGTGATGTGCCCTCTCAATGACTCTGTGTGACCTTCACTATGAATCTGACTCTCATTGTTACTTGCAATGACATTGTGTCCTCAATGACATTGTATGATCACATAACCACTCTTTGGGCCCCTACTGTCTTTGTTAGGGTTTCTATTACTGTGATGAGACACCGTGGCCACAGCTACTTTTATAAAGGAAAAACATTAATTGGGGTGGCTTACATTTTCAGAGGTTCAGTCCATTATTATCATTGTAAGAAGACAGGCAGCATGCAGGCAGACATGGTGCAGGAGAGGTAGCTAAGAATTCTTCATCTTAACTCTCGGGCAACAGGAAGTAGTGTGTCACACTGAGTGAAGCTTGAGCAAAGGAGACCTCAAGGCTCACCACCACCTTGACACACTTCCTCCAACAAGGCCACACCTACTCCAACAAAGTCACATCTCCTAGTAGCGCCACTCCCTTGGGGCCATTTTCTTTCAAACCACCACACCTACCATAACTTTGTCTTCCCTTACCATAACTTTGTCTTCCCTTACCATAACTTTGTCTTCCCTCACCATGACTTTGTAAATCTTCCACAATGATACATTGTGACCCTTACGTTGAGTTTGTATGCATGCCCTCACAATGGCTTGGAGTTTGCTTGACCATGACACTGTGGTCATAATGGTTTGTGTGTGTGTGTGTGTGACTTTCACAGTGACATCCTATGTACTCACAATGATTTCTGTCCCCTCAAAATGACATTTTGTCCACACATTGAATTTGTGTCCTCAGGGTAACTCAGTTTAACCCTCAAAATGACTTTGTGTCCCCTCACAATGGTTTTGTTTGACTTTTCTATTGACTGATTGTGTTTCTCTTAGAGACTTGTGTGTACTCATAGTGAGTTTGTGTGCATTCACAATGACTTTGTGGGCACTTAATATTTACTCCTATGCCCTCAAAATGACTTTGTCTTTCTTCATGTTGGTTTTGTATACCATTCACAATAAATCTTTGTGACTCTTCTAGTGAGTTTGCATGTCCTCACAATGACTTTTTTTGACCTTTACCTTGACATTATGTACACTCAAAATTATTTCTGGGCCCTGATAATGACTCTGTTGCCCATACAATGACTCTGTGTGACTTCACAGTGACTATGATTTACACACTGACAAATCTGCCTACATAATGACAATATCTGACATTCACAATGATTCTATGTGACCTTCACAATGACTGTGTACTCACTCACAATGGCTTTTGTTGCCCTCACAATGTTTTTTACACCATCACAATGACTGAATTTCTGCTCAACAACTCTGTGTTACCTACATAATGACTTTACATATTCCTGCAATAACTTGTATGACCTCATAATGGCATTGTGATGCTTATCATAACCTTGTGTGACTTTCACAATTATTTGTATGATGTTCACAATGATCTTAGTGAAGCAGAGAATGTTTCTATTTCTCTCAGAATGACTGTGTGACCTAATAAGACTATGATTACCCTTAGAGCAATTTTTGTACCATAATAATTACTCAATGTGACATTTGCCAAGAATATGTTTGTCCTCAAATAACTCTTAGGACCCTAACAATGATTTGTGCATCTTCCAGTGATGTTGTGGGACCTCAGTCATATGCCCAGACATTGTCTGACCATTGTGTAACTATCACAGTGACTCTTTGTGACCCTCACAATTGTGATTCACAATGACATTTTGTAAACACCTGATATTTTTGCTCTTGGATTGTCTCTGTGAATCCTCAAAAATCCTCAGTTTGACCTTTACAATGACTTGGTGGACTCATAATGATTCTTTTTGAGCTCACAATATTTCTGTATTCACACTGACTTATTGTAATGCTCACAATGCTTTTATGTGTCCTCATAATTAATGCATGTGTCCTTCACTGTGACTCTGTATGACCCTCATGACATTGTGTGTATGCCTTCATAATGACTTTTTTGTGATAACTGCAATGACTCTGGATGACCCTAATTGATTGTGTGCCCTCAAAACAACTTTAAATGACCTCCACAATGAATCTCTGTGATACTCATATGTCATGTTTGCCCTCACAATGAATAGGTGTTTCTAATAAGGAGGTTTTTCTCTTTTGGTTCTTAACATTAACTTGTGTGCAATCTCAGTCTTTTACTTATTCACAATGACTTTGCCTTTCATAATGATTCTTGAGACTCTCTCTATGACTTTGTGTGAACACACAATGACATCTTGTTCAGTCACGATGTCTTTTGTGTTCTCATAATAACTCTCTGTGTCTACACAATAACTCTGTGGGACCTCCCAGAGACTCTGAATGACCTTCACAATGTTGTTTACCATCACATGACTGGTTTGTTCTTGTAATGACAGTATGTAACATTAATTTTGTATTATGTTTTCTGCCTACAAAATGACTCTTAATGACCTCATATCAAATTGTGTGCCCTCACAATGACTTTTTGTGTCCTCACCATGATGTGGTGTTTCTTCACAGTGACTTTGTACACCCTTCAACGATCCTTTTGACCCACAACGTAACTTTGTGTGTCCTCATAATGACTGTGCACTTCCCAATGACTGTGACTCTGTGTGACTGTTATGATCACAAATTGTGTACTCACAATGACTTCTTTGCCCTCATAAGGACGTGTTTGGCACTCACAAAGATCCCTCATAATGGCCACAGGACTCTGCATGGCCTCACAGAGACTCTGGATGACCTTCCCAATGACCTTTTCTACCCCCACAGTGACCTGTCTGTCCCCATAATAAGTATGTGTTACAATCACAGTGACTCTCTGTGACCTTCACAGTGGTTATGTTTGATGTTCAAGTTGACTTTTTGTCAGGCACACAGTGATCTTTGTGCACTTTCGATGACTTTGTGACCACCACTGTGACTCTGACTCAGCTTCACAATGTGATTTCATGCAATCAAATTGACTCTGTGTGGCTTCCACAATGACTACTCTCTGTGATCCTTGTAACTGGTATGCCCCCACAATGACACTGTATGACCTGACAATGATTTTGTGTATTCCCTACAATGACTCTTGTGATACTTACAATGAATTCATGAGATCTTCAAACAGCTGTGTGACACTGACAATGACTTACTCTCATCCTCAGAATGACTTTATGTGCCCACACAATGAATTTCTATGACATTACAATGAGTCTTTATCGAATCAAAATGATTTTTGTAACTTTGACAATAAATATGGGTGTGTATACAATAAATCTGTGTGAATTTCACATCAGCTGGTGACCTTCACAGACTCTTTGGCTCCTTTATCCTGACTTACAGTGGCTCTCACTGTGACATTGTGTGTCCTCACACTTACTCAGTGTGACCTTCACAATTACTCTGTATGAAACTCACTGAAAAGCTGTGTACTCTCAAAATGGCTCAAGACAAACTTCACAATGACTCTCAGTGACTCTTATAAAGAACTGTGTGCTCTCACAATGACTTTATTTTCCTTCACCTTGACTTTGTATGCCCTTCAAAATGACCCTTAATGACCATCGCATTGAGTTTGTATGCAGAATGACTGACTTTCTGTGTCCTATTCAGCAACTTTTTGTGATGCTAACAGTGACTTTCTGTGACTTAACAATGACACTGTGTGTACTCACAATAATGCCTGTCCCTCATAATGATCCTGAGTGCCCAGTTAAAGAGTCTGTTTGACCTCACAGTGATCTTTGTGATTTTCACAATGACTTTGTATGCCCTCATCATGGCTGTTTGTGACATCCACAATGACTCTATGTGACCTTTACACTGACACTGTGGACATTGTGTGACCATCACCATGGTATTGTGTGTCCTCACAATGGCATTTACAATGATTCTCTGTGACCTTTACAATGACTTTGTAACTATCACATGAATTTTGTTCCATCATAATGACTCTGTGTGCCGTACCAAAGACTCTGTGTCCTCCACTATTATTTTTGTATACCCTCATAATAAACTCATAATGACTCTGTGACATGCATGAAGACTCTGTGTGACCTTCACAATGATACTGTGTGATGTTAACAATGACATATTATGATGCTCACAATGATATATTGTGATGCTTACAATGACATATTTCTATTTGCCCTAAGAATGACTGTGTCTCATTTTGACATCCACAATGACTGATGTGCCCTAACATTGACTCAGTGTGACATTCACAATAAATGTCTTCTCTCACAATGATTTGTGGGTTCTCACAATGAGGCTGTGTGCCCTCGTAGTAACTTTTCTTGACTTTCACAATGACTGTTACCATCACAATGACTCCATTTGATCCTCACAATGAATTTGTGGGTCCTTCACAATGACCCTTTCTGCACCTCATAATGATGCTATATGTGTTTCACAACAACTCTTTGTGCAGTCAAATGAATACTGTGCCCTAACAATAACAATGTGTACCCATATTCTGGGTGCTGTCACAATGACTTTGTGTGTCCTTTTTAATGACTTTGTATGTATTCATCATGATTGTGTGTCATTAAAATAACTCTGTGAACCCTCAAAAAGACTTAGTGTGACCTTTACAATTGCTTTGTGTGTCCTTGCAATGATTCAGTGTCATATTCACAATGGATTATCATATTGCTCACAATAATTGTATGTGCTGTCACAATGGCTATGTGTGACCTTCACTGACACTGTATGACCCTCACCATGGCATTGTGTGTCCTCACAGTGACTCGGTGTGATGCTTACAGTGAGATATTTCCTTCAAAATAACTATGTATGTAATTTCCAATACTTATCTGTGTCCCTCATAATGACTTCTTGGTGACTTTACATGCCCTCAGAATTGTTTGGTATATTCTTCACAATGATGCCTATGATATTCACAATGACCTTGTGTGGCCTTAAAATGGCTGTATGATGACGACAATGTGTCCTCAGGAGGAATCTGTGCATTTCATGATGACTATGACCCCACAATAACTCTGTGTGACCTTCATAATGATGATGCTTTTTGCTCTTCTCGACTACATTGTAAACCCTCACAATGACTGTTACCTTACAATGATTGTCTGTGTCCCCACTATGATGCTGTCTGACCATCAAATTGACTTTGCATACCCTCACAATGACTTCATGTGCCCTTGTAATGGTGTGTGCCACTCACAGTGCCTACATTTGCTCCTCACAATGATTTGTGTTCTTTCACAATGACTTCCTGTGTCCCACCCAATGATGTGTGCACTTCACAGTGACTTCTTGTGCCCTCACAAAGCCTCATTGTAACCTTCACAATGACTTCATATACCCTCACGATGACCCTGTCTGACCTTCACAATGATTTCTTGTGAACCTTAAAATGACTTTTGTCTTCTCACCATGACTGTGTGCCTTCACAGTGACTTTCCATGCCCTTTACAATGATGCATTGAGTCCTTCACAATGGCTTTGTGTGCCATTTACAATGTATGTGATCCTCAGAATGACATTGTCCAACCACAATGACTACTTCATATTCTTTAACAAAAACTTTTATTGAAAAAAATTTCATACACTGTATTCTTTTCTTTTTCCTCTTTTTTTTAGACATGGTTTCCCTATATAATTGTGGTTGTTCTAGAACTAGCTCTATAGTCCAGGCTGTCCTTGAACTCAGAGATCTGCTTGCCTCTGCCTCCCTAGTGCACACCCACCATACCCAGCTAAATGATCATGTTTTCCTCCCAATGCTCCCCGAATCTTTCCAAGCTTCTACACACACACTCTACATCCTTTCTTTTTCTCTATTTAGAAAACAAACAAGAGAAAGAGAAACCCAACAAGATATATACAATTAGATACACATTCACAAAACAACAAAGCTCATAAAAACACAAACTCAAAAGCCATAACATATCAGCAAATGAACAGTAAGACAAATGAATGCCCAAACAAAGCATATGAGACAGAAAGGTCTACAAAAATATCATTGAATATGTTTGGTGTTGGCCATCAACTGGGCATGGGACCTCCCTTTGAGCATGGATACATACTCAGTGAGACTCCATTGGAAAAAAACTAATTTTTCCTTTGCAAGGAGATAGTTTCTTGGTTAGTGATGGGAGCCCATGTCCATTTCTCTCTCTCTCAGCTCTGGGACCCCATCTAGCTTGAACATGTGTAGACCTAGGCCCATGGCCTATCCAGACTTAGTTCTTCACCACTCAAGCAACAGTACCCAAGCATCACCATCTTGTGGAGTGGGCCTTACATAAAAGCAGAGAGTGGTTGATTACTCCCACAATGTAGCACATCGGGGCCAGCAGGTAAACATTGTAGATCTCAGTCATTTGCTAGAATCCAGAGTACTTTTTCATGAACACCACTCAGTAAGTGTAAAGGCTCTACTTAGGCACCAGCTCAAATTCTCCATATGAGATATGTAAGTGCAGTCTTCAATAATAGGGTCTTACCATCAGGTTGTGGAGAGTGACCAATAACCTTGGCAATAGCTTGCAGTATTCAGAGCTTTCCATAAGGACCCTTTGGCCAATGACTCAACTAAATGCAACCCATTCCTAGCTCTAAGGTTTTACTTCGGTGGAAAAATGATGTCTAGTAGGGGCATTATTTCCTCTGTTATTTAGTGACTCTATTTGTATTTATTTTATATATATGAAGCCTATACAACAGTAAGTTTCCATGTGACCCCTCAAACAACCCTTAGTGCTAGTTGTCTCTCCCTGTATTTCCTTCCTTAGCCCATCCCCCACCCTTCTGCTTCACTCTTCCCACCACCCATCTCTCCATAATGATCTATTCTATTTCCCGTTGAGAGATTCTTACTTAACCTTTGTAGCTATACCAATTATAGCACACATGTCAAACATCCACATATAAGAGAATATGTGCACATTTTGGTGCCTGGGGTATCTCATGCAGGATGATTTTTTTCAAGCTCCATACATTTACCTGAAATTCTCATTTTTAAGAGTTGAATAATATTCCATTGCATAAATGTACCACTTTTTTATTGTTCATTCATTAATTGACGAAAATCTAGGCTGTTTCCAATTTCTAGCCAATATAAATATAGCAGCAATGAACATGGATAAGCAAGTATTTCTGCAGTAGCATGTAGAGGCCTTTGCCTAAGACTGGTACAGCTAGATCTTGTAGATCTATTTCTAGTTTCCCGAGGAACTTTCACACTAATTTCGATAGTGACTGTACGAATTTTCACTCCTACCAGCCATGGGTAAGTGCTCCTCTTTCCCCATATCCTTGAAACCAAGAGCTGTCATTTGTTTTACTGATCTTGGCCATTCAGCCTGGTGAATGATGAAAACTCAAACTAGTTTTGATTTCTAGTTCCATGATGACTAAGGATGTGGAACATTTCTTTCTGAGTCATTTGGGTTTCATCTTTTAAGAACTTTCTGAGTTTGGTATCCCAATTTTTAATCGGACTATTTGTTTATTTGTTGATATCCTGCTTTTTTTAGTTCTTTTTTCCTTTTTTATCTATTCAGTTTATTAAATTTATTTTCTTGAGATTTTCTTCTTTTAATTTAAATTAGAAACAAGCTTGTTATACATGTTGTTGAACATAAGAAAGGCTCAGATGTGAGGCCCAGTGTAAGCTCCTGAGCCTGACTTGAGTTTAGGGCTCAGACGTGAAGCCCCGTGTAACCTCCTGAGCCTGGCTAGAGTTTAGCGACCTGTCTCTGACCTGTAACCTCCACATGGGGGTGACTCAGCCAGATCTGATGCAAGATTGCCCCTGCCTAGCTACCTGCCTGCTTGGTGGAATACTATTGTCTTCCTCCTCACCTCACCCTATCCTATGTTTCCCATCCCCTACCTTAGCCCTATATAAGTTCCTGTCTGTTGGAGTAAATCGAGATCCTGCTTCGACAGACTCCCAATTCGGTGTGTATTTTTTCTCCCTGTAACTAATGGGGCGAGGGTCTGAATCGTCGACACTCACCATCCTGCTCAGCCCCAGGAAGAGACAGATGGACTGGCCCTTTCCCCACTCTACTTGCCGGGAAGACCCTGCAACATGTCAATCCCAGACCCTTCTCCCTCCCCTCCTTCTCTGCCCTCCACCAACCCCCTATCCCACCCCCTGTCTGTTCCCCAGGGAGGGTGAAACCTTCTATGGGGAATCTTCAAAGTCTGTCATATCATTTGGAGCAGGGCCTAGATCCTCCCCCATGTGTCTTGGCTGAGAGAGTAACCTCTATGTGGAGTGGACTCCCAAAGTCCATTCGTGTACTACGGATAAATACTGATCCACTATCAGAGGCCTCATAGATTGACTAGGCCTCCTCACTGATACCCACATTCAGGAGGTCTGGGTCAGTCCGATGCTGGTTTTCCAGTTATCAGTCTGGGGTCCATGAGCTCCCCCCTGTTCAGGTCAGCTGTTTCTGTGGGTTTCTCCAGCCTGGTCTTGATCCCTTTGTTCATCACTCCTCCCTCTCTGCAACTGGATTCCAGGAGTTCAGCCCAGTATTTAGCTGTGGGTGTCTGCTTCTGCTTCCATCAGCTACTGGATGAAGGCTCTAGGATGGCATATAAGGTAGCCATCAATCTCATTATCTGGGAAAGGCATTTAAGATAGCCTCTCCACTATTGCCTAGATTGTTGGTGTTATCCTTGTAGATCTGTGGACATTTCCCTAGTGCTAGATTTCTCTTTAATCCTATAATGGCTCCCTCTATTATGGTATCTCTTTCCTTGTTCTCCTCTATTCTTCCCTGACTCAATTTTCCTGCTCCTTCATGTCCTCCTCTCCCTTCCTCTTCTCCCCTTCTCTTTCTCCTAACTCCCTATCCACTCCCCCCCCATGCTCTCAATTAGCTCAGGAGATCTTGTCCCTTTCCCCTTTTCCTGGGGAACTTGTATGTCTCTCTTAGGGTCGTCTTTGTTTCCTAGATTCTCTGGCAGTGTGGATTGTAGGCTGGTAATCCTTTGCTCTGTGTCTAAAATCCATATGAGAGAGTACATACCATGTTTGTCTTTTTGTGACTGGGTTACCTGGTTCAGGATGGTTTCTTCTAGTTCCAGCCACTTGCCTGCAAATCCAATATTCCATTTTTTTCCCACTGAGTAAATGTACCACATTTTCTTTATCCATTCTTCAGTTGAGGAGCATCTAGGTTGCTTCCAGTTCTGGATATTACAAATAATGCTGCTATGAACATAGTTGAACAGATGTCCTTATTGTATGAATGTGCATCCTTTGGGTATATGCCTAGGAGTGGCTGAATCTTAGGGTAGACTGATCCCTATTTTTCTGAGGACCTGCCATACTGATTTCCAAAGTGGCTGTACAAGTTTGCACTCCCACCAGCAGTGGAGGAATGTTCCCCTTTCTCCACATTCTCTCCAGCATAAACTGTCATTGGTGTTTTTGATTTTAGCAAGATGGTATCTCAGAGTTGGTTTGATTTGCATTTCTCTGATGGCTAAGGATATTGAGCACTTTCTTATGTGTCTTTCAACCATTTTAGATTCATCTATTTAGATCTGTACCCTAATTTTTAATTGGATTATTTGGTGTTTTGGAGACTAGCTTCTTGAGTTCTTCGTATATTAGGAAATCAACCCTCTGTCAGATGTGGGGTTAGTGAATATCTTTTCCCATTCTGTGGGCTGCTGTTTTGTCTTGCTGACTGTGTTCTTTGTTTTACAGAAGCTTCTCAGATTCAGGAGGTCCCATTTATAAATTGTCAATCTTAGTGTCTGTACTATTGGTGTTATGTTCAGAAGTGGTCTCCTGTACCAATTCGTTCAAGGGTACCTCCTACTTTCTCTTCTAAGAGGTTCAGTGTGGCTGGATTTATTTTGAGGTCTTTGACCCATTTGGACTTAAGTTTTGTGCATGGCAATAGACATGAATCTATCTGCAGTCTTCTACATGCCAATATCCAGTTATTCCAGCACCATTTGTTGAAGATGCTTTCTTTTTTTCCATATAATTTTAGCTTCTTTGTCAAAAATCAGGTATTCATAGGTGTGTGGGTTCATATGGGGGTTTTCAATTTGATTCCATTGGTCTATCTGTCTATTTTTATGCCAATACCAAGCTGTTTTCAGGACGATAGCCCTACAATAGAACTTGAAGTCAGGGTTTGGTGATGCCTCCGGAAGTTCCTTTATTGAATAGGGTTGTTTTGGCTATCCTGGGTTTTTTGTTTTTCCATATAAAGTTGAGTATTGTTTTTTCAAGGTCTGTAAGGAATTGTGCTGGTATTTTAATGGGGATTACATTGAATCTGTAGATTGCTTTAGGCAAGATTGCCATTTTTACTACATTGATCCTACCTATCCAAGAGCATGGGAGATCTTTCCATTTTCTGGTAGCTTCTTTAATTTATTTCTTTAAAGACTCAAAGTTCTTGTTATACAGGTTTTTCACTTGTTTGGCTAGCATTACCCTAAAGTATTTTGTAATGTTTATGGTAATTATAAAGGCTGATATTTCTCTGATTTCTCTCTCAGCTCATTTATCATGTGTATGTAGTAGGGCTATTGATTTTTTTGAGTTAATTTTGTATCCTACCACTTTGATGAAGGTGTTTATCTGCTGTAGGAGTTCCCTGGTAGAGTTTTTCAGGTCACTTGTGTAAACTATCTCATCATCTGTAAATAGTGAAAGTTTGACTTCTTTTCCAATTTGTATCCCCTTGATCTCCTTTTGTTGTCTTATTGCTCTAGCTAGAACTTCAAGTACAATATTGAAGAGGTATGAAGAGAGTGCACAGTCTTGTCTTGTTTCTGATTTTAGAGGACTCAAGCTGAGTTTCTGTCTATTTAGTTTGATGTTGGCTGTTGGTTTGCTGTATGTTGCTTTTATTATGTTAGGTATGTTCCTGTTATCCCTGATCTCTCCAAGAGCTTTATGGTGAAGGAGTGATGGACTTTGTCAAAGGCTTTTTCAGCATCTAGTGAGATCATCATGTGATTTTTCTTTTTCAGTTTATTTATATGGGAGATTACATTGATAGATTTTCATGTATTGAACTATCCCTGCACCCCTCAGATGAAGCCTTTTTGATCATGGTGGATGAGTTTTCTGATGTGTTCTTGAATCTGATTTGCCAGTATTTTATTGAGTATTTTTGCATTAATGTTCATGAGGGATATTGGTCTGAAGTTCTCTTTCTTAGTTGTATCTTTGTGCGCCTTGGTACCAAGGTTATTGAAGCTTCAGAAAAAGAGTTCGGCAATGACCCTTCTGCTTCTATTGTGTGGAATGTTTTGAGGAGAATTGGTATTAGCTGTTCTTTGAAATGCTGATTGAATGTTGCACTGAAACCATCTGACCCTGAAATTTTTTGGTTTGGGAGACTTTTGATGACTGCTTCTATTTCATTAGAGGTTAGAGGTGTTTTTAAATTGCTTGTCTGTTCTTGAATTAATTTTGGCAAGTCATATCTATATAGAAAATTGTCCATTTCTTTAGATTATTTATTTTTGTGGAGTATGACCCTGATGATTCTCTGAATTTCCTCAGTGTCCGTTGTTATACCCCATTTTTCATTTCTGATTTTGTTAATTTGCATGCTCACTCTCTGCTTTTTGGTAAGTTTGGATAAACATTTGTCTATCTTGTTGATTTTCTTGAATAACCAACCATTCGTTACATTGATTCTTTGTATTGTTTTCCTAGTTTCTACTTTATTGATTTCAGCCCTCAATTTGATTATTTCCTGGCATCTTCTCCTTCGGGGTGAGTTTGCTTCTTTTTGTTCTAGAGCTTTCAGTTGTGCTATTAGTTCTCTAGTGTGATTATTCCCCACTTTCTTTATGTGGGCACTTAGTACTATGAACTTTCATTTTAGCACTGCTTTCAAAGTGTCCCATAAAGTTTGTGTATGTTGTGTCTTCATTCTCATTGAATTCTAGGAAGTCTTTAACTTCCTTTTTTATTTCTCCTTTGACCAAAGAATGGTGCAATTGCACATTGTTCGATTTCCATGAATTTGTAGATTTTCTGCAATTTGTGTTGTAAATTCTAACTTTAAGCCATGGTGGTCTGATAAGATACAAGGGGCTATTCCAGGGTTTTTTTGTGCTTATTGAAGTATGCTATGTTGCCAAGTATTTGATCAATTTTAGAGAACATTCCATTTTGTGCTGAGAAGAAGGTACATTTTGTGTTTGGATGTAATGTTCAATAGTTGTCTATTACTCCCAATTGGATCATAACTTCTATAAGTTCCTTTGTTTCTTTTTTAAGTTTCTCTCTGGTGCTCCTATCTAGTGGTGAGAGTTGGGTATTGAAGTCTCCCACTATAAGTGTGTGAGGCTTTATGTGTGATTTGAGTTTTAGTAATGTTTCTTTAAGTAATGTGGGTGCCTATGTATTTGGGGCATAGATGGTCAGAACTAAGTCGTCTTTCTGATGGATTTCTCCTGTGATGAATATGAAATGACCTCATTCATCTCTTTTGATTGCTTTTAGTTTAAAGTCTAATTTGTTAGATACTAGGATTGCTATACCCACTTGTTTCTTGGGTTCACTTGAGTGGAAAAATCTACTGTCTGTCTTTGAAGTTGATGTGTATTTCTTGTATGCAGCAGAAGTATGGATTCTGTGTTCGTATACATTCATTATGTTAGCCTGTGTCTTTTTATAGGTGAGTTAAGACTATTAATATTAAGGGATATTAATTACCATTGATTGTTCATTTTTATTTGTTTTTGATTTGCTGTTGGTGGTGGTATTGTGTATGGATTCCCACCCCTTTTTTCTTTTAGCTGTTGGTAAAGTGGGATTATCTGTTGCCTATGTTTTTGAGGGTGTAGTTACCTTCCTTGGGTTGGAGTTTTCCTTCCTGAACTTTCTGTAGGGCTGGATTAGTGAATATGTATTGTCTATATCTGGTTTTGTCATGGAATATCTTGTTTTCTCCATCTACAGTGATTTAAAGCTTTGCTGGGTATAGTAGTCTGGGCTGGCATCCATGGTCTCTTAGTGTTGGTAGAATATCTATCCAGGACCTTCTGGCTTTCAGAGTTTCCATGGAGAAGTCAGGTGTAATTCTAATAGGTTTTCCTTTATATGTTACTTGGCCTTTTTTCTTAGCTGCTCTTAATATTCTTTCTTTATTCTGTATGTTTGGGGTCTTGATTATTATGTGGTGAGGGGACTTTTTTTGTGGTCCACTCTATTTGGTGTTCTTCATTGGCATGTCTTTCTTTAGGTTGGGAAAGTTTTCTTCTATGATTTTGTTTAGTGTGTTTTCTGCACCTTTGAGATGGGTTTCTTCACCTTCTTCTATACCTATTATTCTTAGGTTTGGTCTTTTCACTGTGTCCCATATTTCCTGGATATTTTGTGGTAGGGATTTGTTGGACTTAAGATTTTCTTTGGTTCATGAATCTATTTCTCCTAGTATATATTCAATGCCTGAGATTCTCTCTCCCATCTCTTGTATTCTGTTTTTTATGCTTGTATCTGTAGTTCCTGATCGTTTACCCAGCTTTTCTATTTCCATCATTCCCTCAGTTTGTGTTTTCTTTATTGTCTCTATTTCAATTTTCAGATCTTGAAGTATTCTCTTCATCTGTTTGATTGTTTTTTTTTGGCTTCCTTTAAGAGATTTGTTGATTTCTTGTATTTTTTGTTTTTTTTTTCTTCAAGTTTTTAAAGGGATTTTCTTATATTCTCTTTGAGGGCCTCTATCATTTTTATGAAGTTGTTTTTAATGTCATTCTATTCTGCTTCATCTGTGTTCGTATGTTCAGGTCTTGTTGGTGTAGAGTCCCTAGACTCTGGTGGTGTCATATTGGTTTTTCTGTTGTTGAATATGTTTTATATTGTCTTCTTCCCATACTTTCTCTCAGTGGGTGCAGGTGGAATTTCTTCCTCTGCTGTTGGGTATGGGGTCCATGGTTCCCTTCCAGTGAGTGCAAGCAGGTCCAATACACTGATGACTCTCCTCTTCCCATGGGTGGAGGCGGATCTAGTATTGGGACATTGGCAAACACTGAATGGGCTGTTCTGCCAGGACAGGTTCCCCTGTGTGCAGGCCCCAAGCCTCAGGAGTCTCTGAGTACCAGAAGGCAGGATGGAAAATTACCCAAGGTTACCTCCTCCTCTAGATGCAGGTGGGACCAGGATGCTGGCAGTTACTGGGTGGGCTGGACTGCCAGGATGGGTTCCCCAGTGTGCAGTCCCCAGGCCTCAGGAGGATCCAAGCAGGACACAGGAAGGCCCTTTTTTAGTTGCTTATATATTTCAGGTATTAAATCTTTAATGGAATTGTAATTTTTAAAGATCTTTTCCTATTCTTTTGTTTGTTTGTTTGTTTGAGACAGGGTTTCTCTGTATTGCTTTGGAGCCTGTTCTGGGAACTAGCTCTTATAGACCAGGCTGGCCTCGAACTCACAGAGATTAACTTGCCTCTGCCTACTGAGTGCTGGGATTAAAGGTGTGTGCCGCCAATGCCCAGCTTTTTTTTCCTATTCTTTAGGCTACTGCTCTGCACTAATGATGGTGACCTCTGCTATACAAAGCGTTTCATTTCAATAAGATGACATTTATATATTTTTAGTCTTGGTGCCTGAGCTGTCGGTGTCCACAGAACTTTTCTCTTATGTTAAATTCTGATTGTCTGGACTTATACTGGGGTCCTTGGTCCATTTGGAGTTGAGTTTTACACAGGGCAACAAATAATGTGTCTATTCGCATTCTTCTACATGCAGACATCCAGTTTGACCAACATCATTTGTTGAAAATCTTGTCTTCATTCCATTTTTGTTTTATTTTGTTTTTTTCGAGACAGGGTTTCTCTGTATCATTTTGGAGGATTCCCTGGAACTCGCTCTGTAGACCAGGCTGGTCTAGAACTCACAGAGATCCACCTGCCTCTGCCCGAGTTCTGGGATTAAAGGCATGTGCCACCAACTCCCGTCTAAATCTTGTCTTCTTTTCTAGAGTATATTTCTACCTTCTCTGTCAAAAATGAAATGTCCACAGCTGTATGGACTTATGTCTGGGTCTTCAACTTGACATAAGAACAGACAAGATCAATTTAATCAAATTGAAGACTCAGACACAAAATAACTCTGTGTGATTTCACAATGACTCTCTGTGACCTGCACAATGACATCATATGCCCTCACAATTACTGGTCTGTGCTCATAATGATTGTATGCTCAGGATGACTTAATGTGATCCTCAAAATGTTTTTATGTTTTTATGTGTGTTTATAATGACTATGTCGGACTTCATATGAGTATGTGTGCCCTCATAATGACTCTGTTTGGTGTAACCTTCACAATGACTTTGCATGACCTTCATAATGACTAGTATGGCAGCACAATGACTCTACGTGACCTTCACAAAATCTCTTTGTGACCCTTCAAATGACTTCTGTGCCTTCACAATTACTATTTGTGACCTTCACAATGATTTTTTTATGCCCTCACAATGACTCCGTGTGCCCTCAAATCCTCAAAGGACCATTTGTGCCTTTTCAAGGATTGTTTTACTCACTGTGATTTTGTCTGCCTTTACAATATGTTGGGAGTTCTCTTTACACACCTTTACACACTCTCATGCTTAGTCTGTGGGTTCTCAAAATCACTATAGATCTTTCACAATTATTTTTGTTTCTTCACAATTATTCTATATGCTCTCACAATGACAATGTGTGCACTCAGAATGTCTGGTGTGCCCTCACAATGATGTTATTTGAATTCACAGTGACTTGTGTCACCTTCAGGTGGTTTTTTGAACTATCAGAATGATTCTGTGACTTTCAGAGCAAATCTGTGTGATCTTCACAGTGACTTTTTATAAGCCTCACAATGACTCATGTGCCATGATAATGACCCTATACGATGTTCACAATGGCTCTGTGTGATAGTCAGAATTCTGATGCTCACAATGATACATGTGCCTTGACAATGACTTTCTTCTGAGGGGGACCCTGCAGATGGTCATAGCAGGCAGAGAATTGAACCATGAAGAGGTGAGGATGAAAACTTGGTTGAGATTGACTTTGTCAGCCTCACAATGACTTGTGTACCCTAACAATTACTGTATGTGACTTTCACTGTGATCATCGTGTATCCTAACAATAAACTTGTCACCTTTACAATTTCTTGTGTGTCCTCTCATTTACTCTTTGTGTCCTTACCACCCTAGTTGTGTCCTTCACAATAGCTTTGTGTGTACTACAATGACACTGTGTGCCCTCATAATGATAATGTATGCACTCAGAATAACTTGTGTGCCCTCATAATTGTCCACTGAACCTTCAAAATGACCATGTGCCTTCCTAAGGACTCCACTTGGCCTCTACAATTACCCTAGCTTTCACAATGACTTGTGTGTGTCCTCATGGTGACTTCATAGTGACTCAGTGTACCTTCACAGTGATATTTTGGGAAACTCATAATGAATCTGTGCCCTCATCATAACTTGTGTGTGCCCATAATGACACTGTGTGCCTCCACAAAGCCTTGTGTAACCTCAACAATGGTTTTGTGTCCCTTCACAATGACTCTTTGTGATCATCAGTGACTTAGTATATGATCTTCACAATGACATCTGTGCCTTCACAATATACCATCATAATGCCTCTGTGTGCTCACATAATGGCTTTGTGTACTCTCACAGAGACACTGTGTGACCTTCACAATGACTCTTTGTGACTCTCACAATGACTAGTCTGCCTTACTACCAAGTCTTTGTAACATTCACATTGGTTCCATGTGACCATAACAATGACTGATGCTCAGAAAGATGTTGTGTGCCTTCACAATGACTTTGTGTAACCTCCAATGAGTATGTGTGGCCTCACAATAACCTTGTGACTTTCATAATTACAGTGTACACTCTCACAATGACTTCTGTACCCTCACAGTAATGCTGTGTGCCCTCATAATAATTATTTGATCTTCACAATAACTATGAATAACTTTCATATTCATTTTGTGTACTCTAACAGTGATTCTCTGTGCTCTCACAATGACCTTCAAAATACTGTGTGATACATTAACAATGGTGACCCTCACAATGACTTTTTGTGCTGTTGCATTAGTGTGATGTGCATTCACAATGACTTTTGGAGGCTCACAATGACTTTAGGTGACCTAAACAACTATGTAGAACCTTCATGGTGGATTTGTGTGCTCACACTATGACTCTCTGTGTTCTCATAAGACTCTGTGACCTTCACAATGATGGTTTGCAATCTTCACAATGATTGACATTCATGATGACTAATAACCTTCACAGTGACCCTCTTGAATCTTTACACCAACTATCTGATCTCCACAATGACTTTCTTTGTATACCCTCACAAATACTTGTTGCCCTCAGACTGACTATGTAATCATCACAGTTTCTCTCTGTGGTCCTCAAAATGCCTTGTGTGCAATCAAAATGGCTCTTTGTGAACCTAACAATGATGTTGTATTCCATTCACAATGACTTTTAAAGTCTTCACAATGACTTGTGTACCCTCAGGCAACTGTGTCTTTTATAGAGATTCTGTGTGACCATTGCATGTTTGTGCATGCTCACAATGTACCCTCAAAATGATTCTGTGTGACATTTACAATGACTTCTTGTGACATCACAATCACATCTGTGCCATTATGCCTCTGTGTGGCTAAGCAATGATTCTGTGTGCCTTAAAACTGACTATGTGACCTTCACAGTGACTTCAATACCCTCATAATGACTCTGTGTGATGTTAACAGCTTACTATAATGCTTGCAATGATTTTATATACCCTCATAATGACTTTACCTTATAATGTTTATGTGTGCCCTCACAATGACTCTAGGATATTCACAAGGACTCAGTTTGATGCTCACAATGACTCTGTATTTCTCACAAAAATTTTGTGTACCTTCACAATGACTATGTGAAATGAACAATGAATCACTTTGATACTTACAATGACTTTGTGTGCCCTCACAACAATAACTGTTTATAGTATTCACGGTGACCTTTCTTCCCTTATAAAGAGCCTCTGTGCTCTCTCATTGAATCTGTGTGCTCTTACAAAGACTTTCTTACCTTAACCATGACTTTGTATTCCCTGACAATGACTCTCTGTGACCTCACAACGGTTGTCCTATCTTCACAATAACTCTGTGTGACTCTCACAACTCTGTATGATCCTAAAAATGACTTTGTTAGACCTTAAAATGTCTCTGTTCATTTCTAATGACTCACCATGACATTTTATTTTTAAATTTAAATTTAAATTAGAAACAAGGTTGCTTCACATGTCAATCCCAGGTCCCTCTCCCTTTCCCTCCCCTCCTCTCACACCCTCCCACCAACCCTCCACCCGGTATCCCCTCATTTTCCAGGGAGGGTGAGGCCCTCCATGGGGTGTCTATAGTCTGTCATTTCACCCAGAGGAAGGCCTAGACCCTGCCTCAAGAGTCCAGGATGAGAGTGCAACTCTCATTGTGGGATGTGGACCCAAAGTCCATTTGTATGCTAGGGATAAATACTGATCCACTGCCCAAGGCCCAATAGATTGCCTAGGACTCCTCACTGATGCCCACATTCAAGGGGTGTTGATCAGTCCCATGCTAGATGCCCAGCCATCAGTCTGAGATTCAAGAGGTAACCCTTGTCAGGCAGCTGTTTCTGGGGGTTAAACTAGCCCAGTCTTAACCCCTTTGCTCATCAGTCCTCCCTCTCTGTCACTGGGTTCCTTGAGTTCAGCTCAGTGTTTAGCTGTAGGAGTCTGCCTCTGCTTCCATCAGTCATTGAATGAAGTTTCTGTTTCCCAGACTCTCTGGCAGTGGGATTGTAGGCTGGCACTCCCCAGATCTATGTCTAAAATCCATAAATGAGAGAGTACATATCATGTTTGTCTTTTTGTGACTGTGTTACCTCACTCAGGATGGTTTCTTCTAGTGCCATCCATTTGCCTGCAAATTTAAGGATTCCATTGTTTTTTCTGCTGAATAGTACTCCACTGTGTAAATGTACTACATTTTTTCTATCCACTCTTTAGTTGAGGGGCATCTAGGTTGCTTCCAGGTTCTGGCTATTACAAATAATGCTGCTATGAACATAGTGGAACAGATGTCCTTGTTGTATGAATGTGCATCTTTTGGGTATATGCCTAAGAGTGGAATTGCTGGGTCTTGTGGTAGGCTGATTCCCATTTTCCTGAGGAATCTCCATACTGATTTCCAAAGTGGCTGTACAAGTTGGCACTCCCATCAGGAATGGAGGAGTATTCCCTTTTCTTCACAACCTCTCTAGCATAAACTGTCATTGATGTTTTTGATTTTAGCTATTCTGACAGGAGTAAGATGGTATCTCAGAGTTGTTTTGATTTGCATTTCCCTGATGGCTAGGGATGTTGAGCGCTTTCTCAGGTGCCTTTTAGCCATTTTAGACTCCTCTATTGACAACTCTCTATTTAGTTCTGTAGCTCACTTTTTAATTGGGTCCTTTGGTGTTTTAGAGACTTGCTTCTTGAGTTCTTTGTAAATTTTGGAGATCAGATGTGGGGTTAGTGAATATCTTTTCCCATTCTCTGGGCTGACTTTTTGTCTTGTTGACTGTGTCCTTTGCCTTACAGAAGCTTCTCAGTTTCAGGAGGTCCCATGTATTAATTGTTGACCTCACTGTCTGTGCTACTGGTGTAATGTTCAGGAAGCAATCTCCTGTACCATTTTGTTCAAGGGTACCACCCACTTTCTCTTCTAAGAGGTTCAGTGTGGCTGGATTTATGTTGAGGTCTTTGATCCATTTGGACTTAAGTTTTGTGCATGGCAATAGACATGGAGCTATTCACATTCTTCTACATGCCAGCATCCAGTTATGCCAGCACCATTTGTTGAAGATGCTTTCTTTTTTCCATTGTATATTTTTAGCTTCTTTGTGGAAGGTCAGAGGCTCATAAATGTGTGGGTTAATATCAGGGTGTTCAGTTCGATTCCATTGAACACCCTGATATTGAACACCCTGTCTATTTTTGTGCCAATACCAAACTGTTTTCAGGACTACAGCACTATAATAGAGCTTGAAGTCAGGGATGGTGATGCCTCCAGATGTTGCTTTGTTGAATAAGGTTGTTTTGGCTATCCTGGGTCTTTTGTTTTTCCATACAAAATTGATTATTGTTCTTTCAAGGTCTGTAAAGAATTTTGCTGGTATTTTAATGGGGATTGCATTGAATGTGTAGATTGCTTTTGGCAGGATTGCCATTTTTACTACATTGATCCTACCTATCCAAGAGCATGGGAGATCTTTCCATTTCTGGGGTCTTCTTTAAAGACTCAAAGTTCTTGCAACACAGGTCTTTCATTTGTTTAGTTAGCGTTACCCCAAGGTATTTTGTGTTGTTTGTGGCAATTGTAAAGGGTGATGTTTCTCTGATTTCTTTATCAGCCCTTTTATCGTCTGTATATAGTAGGGCTACTGATTTTCTTGAGTTGATCTTGTATCCTGCCACTTTGCTGGAAGTATTTATCAGCTGCAGGAGTTCCCTGGTAGAGTTTTTTGGATCACTTATGTAAACTATCATATCATCTGCAAATAGTAAAAGTTTTACCTCTTCCTTTCCAATTTGAATCCCCTTGATCTCCTTTTGTTGTCGTATTGCTCTAGCTAGAACTTCAAGTACAATATTGAAAAGGAACGGAGAGAGTGAACAGCCTTGTCTTGTTCCCGATTTTAGTGGAATCATCTTTAGTTTCTGTCCATTTAGTTTGATGTTGGCTGTTGGATAGCTTTTATTATGTTTAGGTATGTTCCTGTTGTCCCAGATCTCTCCAAGACCTTTATAATGAAGAGGTGTTGGATTTTGTCAAAGGCTTTTTCAGTGTCTAGTGAGATGATCATGTGATTTTTGTTTCTCAGCTTGTTTATATGGTGGATTACGTTGATGGGTTTTCATATGTTGAGCCATCCCTGCATCCCTGGGATGAAGCCTACTTGACAGTGGTGAATGATTGTTTTATGTGTTCTTGTATCCGATTTGCCAATATTTTATTGAGTATTTTTGCGTCAGTGTTCATGAGGGATATTGGTCTGAAGTTCTCTTTCTTAGTTGTGTCCTTGTTTGGCTTGGATATCAGGGTTATTGAGGCCTTGTAGAAAGAGTTTGGCAAAGACCCTTCTGCTTCTATTGCCTAGAATACTTTGAGAAGAATTGGTATAAGCTGTTCTTTGAATTTCTGGTAGAATTATGCACTGAGGCCACCTGGACCTGGTCTTTTTTTGGTTGGGAGACTTTTGATTTCCATAGGGGTTATAGGTCGATTTAAATTGCTTATCTGTACTTGACTTAATTTTGGCAAGTGATAGCTATCCAGAAAATTGTTCATTTCTTTTAAATTTTTAATTTTGTGGAGTACAGGTTTTCATTAAAAAATAAAAAATAACCCATTGTTTTGTCCCCCTTTTTGTTTCTGATTTTGTTAATTTTCATGTTCACACTCTCCCGTTTGGTAAGTGTGGACTATGTTGTTGATTTTTTCAGAGAACCAACTCTTCGTTGCATTGATTCTTTGTATTGTTTTCCTCGTTTCTACTTTGATTTCAGCCCTCAGTTTGATTATTTTCTGGAGTCTACTCCTCCTGGGTGAGTTTGCTTCTTTGTGTTCTAGAACTTTCAGCTGTGCTGTTAATTCTCTAGTGTAACTATTCTCCAGTTTCTTCATGTGGGCAACTAGTGCTATGAACTTCCCTCTTAGCACTGCTTTCAAAGTGTCCCATAGGTTTGGGTATGTTGTGTCTTCAGTCTCATTGCATTCTAGGAAACCTTTAATTTCTTTTTTTTATTTCTTCTTAGACCCAGGAGTAGTACAATTGTGCATTACTCAATTTCCATGAGTTTGCAGGGTTTTTGAGATTTGTGTTATTGTTAAATTCTAACTTTAAGGTTTGGTGGTCTGATAAGATACATGGAGTTATTCCAATTTTCTTTTTACCCCTTGAGGTTTGCTATGTTGCCAAGTATGTGATTTTTGAGAAGGTTCTGTGTGGAGCTGAGAAGAAGGTATATTCTTTTGTGTTTGGATGGAATGTTCTATAGATGTCTGTTAATCCCAATTGGGTCATAACTTCGATTAGGTCCTTCATATCCTTGTTAAGTTTCTGTCTTGTGGTCCTGTCTAGTGGGGACAGTGGGGTGTTGAAGTCTCCCACTATAAGTGTGTGAGGTTTTATATGTGCTTTGAGTTTAAGTAATGCTTCTTTTAAGAACGTGGATGGCTTTGTATTTGGGGCACAGATGTTCAGAATAGAGACTTCATCTTGGTTGATTTCTCCTGTGATGAGTATGAAGTGACCTCCTTCATCTCTTTTGATTAATTTTAGTTTAAAGTCTAATTTGTTAGATATTAGGATTGCTATCCCTGCTCGTTTCTTGGGTCCATTTGATTGGAAAATCTTTTCCCAACCTTTAACTCTGAGGTAATATCTGTCTTTGAGGCTGAGATGTGTTTCTTGTATGCAGCAGAAGGATGGGTTCTGTCTTCGAATCCATTCTGTTAGCCTGTGCCTTTTTATGGGTGAGTTAAATCCATTAATATTGAGGGATATTAATGACCATTGATTGCTCATTCTTCTTTGATTTGGAATGGTTGTTGTTGGTGGAATTATGTGTGGAATCCCGCCCCTTTTTTCTTTTGGCTGTTGGTAAAGTGGGATTATCTGTTGCCTGTGTTTTTCTGGTTGTAGTTAACTTCCTTGGTTTGGAGTTTTCCTTCCAGAATTTTCTGTAGGGCTGGATTAGTGGATATGTATTGCTTTAATCTAGTTTTGTCCATCTATAGTGATTGAGAGCTTTGACAGTTATAGTAGTCTGGGCTGGCATCCATGGTCTCTTAGTGTTGGTAGAATATCTATCCAGGACCTTCTGGCTTTCAGAGTTTCCATGGAGAAGTCAGGTGTAATTCTGATAGGTTTTCCTTTTTTTACTTGGCCTTTTTCCTTAGCTGCTCTTAATATTATTTCTTTATTCTGTATATTTGGGGTCTTAATTATTATGTGGTGAGGGGACTTTTTTTGTGGTCCACTCTATTTGGTATTCTGTTGGCTTCTTGTACCTTCATTGGCATGTCTTTCTTTAGGTTGCAAAAGTTTTCTTCTATGATTTTCTTCTATGAAAACCCCTTTGAGGTGGGTTTCTTCACCTTCTTCTATAACTATTATTCTTAGGTTTGGTCTTTTCACTGTGTCCCATATTTCCTGGATGTTCTGTGTTAGGGATTTGTTGGATTTAAAATTTTCTTTGGTCCATGAATCAATTTTTCCTAGTGTATATTCAACTCCTGAGATTCTCTCTTCCATCTCTTGTATTCTGTTGGTTATGCTTGCATCTGTAGTACCTGACCGTTTGTTTGCCTAGCTTTTCCATTTCCAGCCTTCTTTCAGATTGTGTTTTTTTATTGTCTCTATTTCAGTTTTCAACCGTTGCACTGTTTGAATTGTTTCTTGTAGTTTTTGCTTTGTCTTTTCATCCATTTAATGCATTTTTTGAATTTTTTTGGCTTGTTTTTTCTTCCATTTGTTGCATTTTTTGGTTTGCCTTTTCTTCCATGTCTTTCAGTTTTTGCTTTGCTTTTTCTACAATTTCTTGCATTTTTTGGTTTGTTTTTCTTCCATTTCTTTGAGGGATTTTCCTATATCCTTCTTTAGGGCCTCTATCATTTTCATGGAGTTGTTTTTAAGGTCATTCTCTTCTGCTTCATTTTCACTGGAATCTTGGAGTCTTGCTGCTGTGGAGTCTCTAGAATCTGGCGGTGTCATATTTGTTTTTCTGTTGCTGAGTGTGTTTTTTTTATTGTCTCTTTCCCATCTCTTCTTCTAGTGGGTGCAGAAAGAGCCCCTTACTGGTCTGGTGGTTAGGGGAACAGAGTTCCCTTTTGGTGGGTGCAAGCAAGTCCAATACTCTGGTAGTTCTCTTCCTGGTCCCTAGTCCTGGTCCCGTGGTTGGAGAAAAAGACCCGGAATCTGGGATGGGTAGGCTCCCACTGGCAGTCTGCAGGCACTGGTCCTCTGGTCCTGTTGGAGGAAGAGAAGACCAGGAATCTGGGGTGCATGGCTCCCGCCGGGAGGGGAGGCTCTGTAGCAGTCCCCAGACCGTCCCTAGGCACTGAAAGGCAAGCCTGGATACAGGGCCTAGTTTACCTGGTCCCCTGGTCCCATTGGTGGGGAGAAGGCCAGGTATTTGGGGGGGTGTCTCCCATTAGGAGGGGAGGATCTGTAGCAGTCCCCAGGCACTACAAGGAAGGCACAGTTACAGGGCCTGGTTTTCTTGGTCCCCTGGTTCCGTTGGTAGAAGAGAAGGCCAGGTATCTGGGGTGCATGGCTCCCACCAGGAGGAGAGGCTCAGTCTCCCGTGACTTTTTGTAGTTACTTACTTGTGTACTTTGACCATGACTTTAAGTGACCTCACAATGACTTTGTAGGCTCTTCACAGTGACTCTTTTTGACCTTTACAATGACATTACATACCCTTCCCATTTTTTGTGTGTCATCATATTGACTTCTGTGCCCTGATAATGACTGTGCCATCACAATCTCTATGACTTTCAGAATGACACTGTGCTCTCTCCCCCAAATGGCTTTGTTTACACTAAGAATAATTTGTGTGCATCCATGATATTTCTGTGTGACCTCCACAATAACTTTGTGTGCCCTCACAGTGTGTGAGCCATCACAATAACTCTATGTGATATTCAATGACACTTTGTGATCTTAGGAATGACTTATGTGTCCTCATAATGACTTTATGGGCTCCTGACAATGAACTCTTTGTGATCCTGACAATGATGTTGTGAGTCATTTGCAATGACTTTCTGTGATATCACAATGAATTATGTATCTTGAACATGATTGTATGTGCCCTCACAAAGACTTTGTATGTCCTCACAATGATTATATGTGACATCATAATGACACTTTGTGATCCATACAATGACTTTTGTGCCCCAACTATGATTGTGTGAAACCTTCACAGTAATTTTTGTGTGCATTCACAATGAATTTGTGTCCTTCATGAGTTCTTGAGTGATTTCACAATGAGTTAGTTCATGTCCCCTTACAAAGATTCTATGACTGTGTAACGTTATAATTACTGTGTGTGTCTTCACAATGACTGTGTGCCCTCATACTTACTGTTATGCTCACAATTACTCTATAAGCATTTCATCCACTTGTGTGCCCTCACAGTAACTTTGTGTGTCCTCACAATGACTCATAGTGCCCTCACTGTGAGTTTGTATTGACTTCACAACGAATGTTTTGTGTGCCCTCATGACTCTTTGTGCTTTCACAGAACCTCAGTGTGACCATCACAATGACTCTGTATGCCATCACAATGACTATGCAACTTTCACAATGACTCTTTGTGATACTCAATGACATCATATGAACTTCAAATGACTTGTATGCCCTCCAGAATGACTATATGTGCTACTCACAATGATACTGTATGACCTTTACAATGATATCATGTACCCTCACAATGACTTGTGTCCTCATACTGGTTCTGTGTTCCCGCACAAGGACTTTGTGTGGTCTCACAGTGACTCCGTGTGACCTTACTGACACTGTTATCCCCTTACAATGAGATATATCTTCATAACTCTGTGTAATGCACATGCATTCTGTATGACCTTAACAATGACTTTGTGTGAGATGCATAGTAACTCATGCAATAATTTTATGTACCCTTACAATGACTATGTGTGACTTCACAATTGTGTGTGCCCTTACAATGACTCCATATGATTCACAAAATTACATTGTGTTCTTTCTCAAAGACACTGTTATCTTCACAATGGCTTTGTTCAACATTACAATGACAATGTGTGATATTCACAATGAGTATGTATGACTTCGCAACGATTTAAGTGTCCTCAAATGAATCTCTGATTTTTATCATGACATTATACCCTCACAATAAAATTTGACTGTGACTCTGACAAGGGCTCTGTTTGACTTTAGTGACTTGTATGTCCTCACAATGACTTGTGTGCCCTCACAATGAGTTCATGTGCCCTCACAATGATTATGTCTGACTTTCACAATGAGTGTGTAACTATCACAATGCTTCTTTATATGACCTTGACAATGACTCTGTGTGATCCAAGCAATGACTTTGTGCATCTTCACAATAACTTTGGGTGTCCTCACAATGACTCTCTGTGACATTCACAATGACTCTATGACCTCTACAATGACTCTGTGATCTTAACAACTCTCTGTATGATTCAAGTAATGACTTTGTGTGACCTCACAATGAAGCTGTGTAATCTTCACAAAACTCTTTGTGACCATCACCATGACTTGTGCGCCCTCAGAAATAACAACCTTTCAATGATTCTTTGTTCCCTCACAATGGCTTTGTACTCCTTCATAATGACTGTGTGACCTAAACAATGACTTTGAGAACTTACAATCACTTGAATGTCCTCACAAATGACCTTGTGTACTATCACAATCCATGTGACCATCACAATTATTTTTATGCCCTACAATGTGTGACCTTCACAATGACATTGTATATCCTCTCAATGACTTTTGAGCCCTTATAATAACTATATGTGATGTCACAATGACTTTGTACTCATAATTACTATTTGGTTTTCATTATGAATATTTATGACTCTGTGCCCTCACTTTTACAATAACTGTATGTATCTTTATAATGACTTTGTGGATGACTTTTTTTGGCCTCTCAATGACTTTGTGTGCCCTCACAATCCTTTGTGTTCCCTCCAAATGACTTTGTGTGTCCTCATAGTAACTGTACTTCACAATGACTGTGTGCCTTCCAACATGACTGCTTAATCTTCACAATGACTTTTTGTGATCTTGTAATGACTTTGAGTGCCCTCCCAAATGACACTGTATGCTTTTTACAATGACTCCTTTTAATGCTCACAATGACTTTATGTGACCCTCACAATAACTTTGTGTATACCTACAAAGAGTTCTGTGCCTTTGCAATTATTCTGTGTGAACCCCAGCAACTCTTTTTACCTTGACAATGACTGTGTGCTATCTTCACAATGACTGTGTGACCTTCACAGTGATTTATGTGCTCTCACAATGACTCTGTGTCCTCTGCAATGGCTCTGTGTACCCTCACTGTGACTTGTGTGTCACTTTCCATGATTTATGACATTCAGGTGAATTTTTGAAGCAAGTAAAATATAACCACAATCACAAAATTATTTTTACTTGACAAGTAACTAAGAATAACAAGTATCAATTTTATTCACAATTTTTAAAAAGCATTAAAAAAAAGGTTTGTATTGGAAAGAGATAGCTTACAATTTATAAATTCCAGTATGTAAAACAGTTGTGATGATATCTAAGCTGATACAAACTATCTTAAAAGCAATGAGTGTTTCTTTTTCCTTTTCTGTTCCTTTTCTTCTGACACAGACAGCAGTGCTCATTCTAAGTAACAGCAGCAGTAACTCTTTAAAGTAGAAAACCCTGCAATTCAAAATATATTCCATATATTCAAAATAGAAAACACATGACTTGCCCTGACTGTTCTGAAAAACCTTGTCTCCATCTTGTCCTTGTTTCTGCCATGTGAAAGGTGTTGCTGGTGCCCCCATGCCTAGATGCCTCTCCAGTGTCTGACATCAGCCCTCCAGCTCCCATGTAAACAGCCTTGTAAGATGTTCCAATAACGAGAGTGCAGGCTGCAGTTTTCCCCTTTTGTTTAGAGCATAAAATGTAAAACACTATTGCATGTTTCTAGAGTGGCCAGTAGGAGGAGTCGGCCTTTCTGATGATAATCCAGGATTTTCCAAATGCAGTATCAGATGAAATCAATTTTTAACCCTCAGCATTTCTCTTCTGATTGAAAGTGAGGTTTCGGAATTCGGGGCCAAAGTCTCGCTTTCAATCCTGTGTCTATCTTTGAAGTCCATCAGGGCTCGGCATGTGGAAAATATATTCAGGTTACACAAAGGAACACAACCCTTCTGGCTTTGATCATCCCTCTGTCATAACACAGATGATTGGGTTGCAAACAATGGCATACACATGTGCATTATGAGGAGGCCATTCAGGGGAGCTCAGCTTGCATCCTTGTGGATGCAAGCTAGTTAAATCCTAAATATTTTATGACTTTCCTAAAGACAAATTCTCATAAGGGTTGGGGACACACAAACAAAATGCCAATAGGTTATGACTGGGCACCACGTGGACATGAAAGCAGATATGGACTACCATGGAACACTCTGGCAGTGTTCTTCCTACATCTGGTAAAAGAACAGATGTCATGAGAAGCAATACATACAGACAACTCACACATCAAAAGCTATAATAATGAATAGAGAGGTCACAGGAAGGGGCTCATTAAATTCTACTCATATCTTACAAAGAAAGAAAACCATGGTGGGAAACAGAAGATAAAAGAGTCTAGGAAAATAGCATCTCGATGTTTGGTTTCAGGGTTGGGTAAAAGAGCCCGATTTAAGCAGGGCATCGTCAAAACTAGTGAATTCTATCACCCTGATGCTCATAGACCTAGCTTTTTAAAGGATAAAAGTAACAGAGCAACAGACAAGGGTTGAAAGGCAGAGGCCAAATCAGATGACATAAATTCAAACCAAGCAAATCCTGCTCAAGGAAGCCATAGGGTAAAGATGGAGAGAAAAACTAGTCGTAGTTCTTTCTTAGTTTTAGAGACTGTTCTGGGAGGCAAACACCATCATGGAAGAAGATGGAACACCTTACAGAACACCCCCCACATAAGAACACCATGAGTGTTACAAAGCCTTGGTTAGACACATGGCACCAGGGAGCCTGTTCTCCCAAACTGTCTGCCAACCACACTTTTCCACATCTGGTTCTAATATGCACTGGGTTCTCATGAAGGACCCGTCAGTAGCACACTGGATGTGCTGAAGCCTTTAATATAAGCTCATGTGCAGATCACAGATTACTATGTTTATAAATATCTCCTTTCCATATGAGAAATCCGGGCCTCGTAAACAGACCTAATACATTTCCACAGTCACCAGTCCTAGTACGCACAGCCAGGCTTCAGGATACGCATAGTAGGTGGTTTGGATAGTAGAGTAATGCCCTTTCCTTTTCTTCCCCTTGTGCCATATTTCTAGCCACACCACAGCCACATTCTATAACCCAGGCCTCCTCTCCTGTCAGCTCTGTCACACACTTGGGGCGCGGGGGGAGGCCAAAAGAGCTGCTCATAATGGATAGGCTAGTCAAATTCACCAAACCACAATTTAGGCAGGGCTACAAAGTCCCTTCAACCCACTGATGTGTGCCACTCTGCTGATGAGAAAGTCACTTTCTCTCAATAGAAATCCCCAGAGTTCTACCTAAAATTTAAGAGAGGAATCTGCCACAGCTTTTCCATAGGGTAATGGGTCGTTTCTGAAAGAGAACATCTATGAAAGTTTATACTCTGGGACTTGTGAAACCACATTCACCATGAACGTAAGGAGGAGCCAGGCTGGGTCCTGCCATGCCCACAATTTCGCAGGCAGCACATTCCACCCATCGGTCCTTCAGATTGCCCTCAGCTAAAGTTCTTGATGGCGGAAGAAGTGCGGGTCCTGAGGACGCCTACGGTCTCTCCTTGTTTCTCGCTGGGGTTTCAGCTTACAGCTGGTCTGGCTCAGAAGCAACTGGTTGAAAGGCTGGAAATGCTGCCAGCTTGGTTCAGATTATTATTGCTTCCAGAAGCCGTAGAAGGTCAGGACTGCTCAGTCTGTAAGCCTCAACACAGGCGTGTCCACAGCCATACCTCCACTTCAGGAAGATGGCCTTCAGGCGTCCTAAAACACCAATAGAGAAAAGGCTTGGAAAATGGCATCTTCTAATTAAAGCTGCTGTGTGATCATTCTAAAACTGTGCGTAGTAGCTACTAAGAGTAGTATCACATACTCAAGCATCCATTACTGTGTCTTCTGAGAAAGCAGTAACAGTTTTGTAACAACACGATGACCAGTATGTGCTGAGTACTTGAAAGGTGATACCGTAAGCTATAAGAATCACAACTTAAAAGCCATTTCTTTTGGTCATCAACCTCACCCAAATATTTGAAGGCACCCCTTCAATATGGAGCTTCCTAAAACATTTGTAGCTAAGTCATTCATGGTCTCCAGAAATGAGGGTGGCCTGTGAACACTGCTACCCTATCTGTTACCTCAGTCACAGAACCTCAGGCTTCCATTCCTGTCAGATGTTTGCAAAGACAGAGAGACTAGGATGGCTCTTAATGGTCTCCCTGGAATAGACACAGTCTTCTTACAATGATAACCCTCAACAAAGGGTTGTATCACAGAAAGTGTGGCCTCCCTTCAAAAAGAGACCAGGCATCTGCCAGCTCAATCCTTCTGGAAGGGGCTAGAACCTTGTTTTCATGCACTGTCACTTGGCAATGTGTTCATTACTAATTTGCAATGGTAACATAGGTAAACCTAAGGAAAGCATTTCTAGGTAAAGAGGTTATCTAGAAACCAGTCTGTTTGAATACTGGGAAACACTCATACCAAATATGTTGGCCAACTGATGCTATAGTAACAAACTGCAGGAAGCAAGCCATCCTCATTTTATCATATTCAGAAGGCAGATAGACAGATTGGAAAACTGGGTGGTCCTCTCAGAGCTTCTCTAACTTTCTGTTTCTTCCTGTTGAGTTGCTTGTTTCTTGTTTATTGCTTTGAGTGTGTGTTGGGGGCGAATGCTTGTGCCATTGGTGCCTATGAAGGTCAGAGAACGATTGGCAGGTGTCAGTTCTCTCCTTCCGCCATGTAGATTCCAAGGATCAAGCTCAGGTCATCAGGTTCTGCGGCAAGCACCTTTACTTGCTAAGTAATCTCCCTGATATCAACATCACTGTTGACATTAACAGATAATACCAAGAAGGCCAGCAACATGGCTCATGGGTAAAGCACTTGCCATGCATGGAGTTCAATCCCCAGAATCTATAAGGACTCCTGCAAATTGTCGCCAGATATCCACCCATGCTTCTCTGCTCCAATAACAAAAATAAAATAAAATTGCAAAGCCATCAAGAAAGCTTTTCTTTCAAGGAAACAGGTTAGCTTCCTTCTCTCAAATATTTCAACAACCGCCACCCCACAACCCTTAGCTCTGCTCCCCTCTGCACAAATGTGTTCAAACAGGGAGACACACACATGGAGGCTAAAAGTGGCTCTCACACATATATACTCATTCTGAAGGGGGACCATCATCATCAGACTCTGGGTGGTCTTAAAGCCTCCATAAGAACACTAATATGTAAAGATTCTTCATGCTTAGGAAACCATAGCCTCCCACTGGGTAAAGACCACAGTGCTGTATGGCTGGGGCTGCTTCCCAGAAAGTAAGATCCTCTCTGAATTCCAAATGAGCCCATGCTATGGAATCAAGTCAATGAGTAATGAACTTCAGGAATGAACAGGATCATCCAGATGCTTTTGTTCCTAATGGTAAGGTGCTGAAATCAAATATTTTTGTTTGATTTTATTGACTTAAAAAAAACTTGTACAAATTATAGGATGGCTCAAAATAAGACCAGTAAGTCATCACTCCTGGCTACAAAGAACTCACACTGTCTTTTTTTTTTTTTTTTTTTTTTTTTTTTTTGGTTTTTTGAGACAGGGTTTCTCTGTGACTTTGGAGGCTGTCCTGGAACTCGTTTGGTAGTCCAGGCTGGTCTCGAACTCACAGAGATCCGCCTGCCTCTGCCTCCCGAGTGCTGGGATTAAAAGCGTGCGCCACCAACGCCCAGCCTCACACTGTCATTTAAGGACATGTTGATAAGCATGGAGGCAAAATTAGCCCAGGTTATACCCTCACCCAGAGAATGCAAAGATAGGGCCAGATTTCCTAAGAACTTCCCTGCCTTGTGGCTCAGGAAGGCCCCACATCTACTCTCCTCTGCTCCCAACCACCCCCGACCCTGAACCTGATTTGAGCTGTCTGTGCAGGGAGATCTTTCCATGCACTCTGTCCCAGGTCACCACCACCAGTCTAACCAGACTGGATAACGAGCCAACACCATCAAGAAGGTGACAGTGGCTCTGCGCATAGGAGGGAAAGAGGAGTCAGAGACTTCATTTCTGTCTAAGCTGATGATGCACAAATGCCCGGAAATGCCAAGCCTTGACAACAGCAAAGATGTGGGTTGATGGCATTCCACCATGAGCCTCCTCTTTGAGAGGATGCACTCCATACATAGCAGTCAGACTTCAGAAGACAAGAGAGGGAGTGCCCTCTGGGCTCTTATAACATGGTTCTGTTTGTTAGGGAAAACCAGAAATTTACTTTAAAACAGTCTTCTGTAGCATATGAGAAATAACAAAATACAGCTATCCCTCATCTGCCTCCCCAGATTTCACAGTGGGGGCAGAGTTTGGATCCCTCTGGGGTAGCACGGGCTCTCTCTGACACCCATCACTGTCTTACCTGGAAGGGCGTAGATGAGGCTAGGTTCAAGTTGCCACTGCCTTCCCAACCTCCTTGGCTTGGAGTCCTCTGGGCACCCTGAGCTAGGGTCTGCTCCCAGACTTTGTCACCATATCTAAGTGAGTCAGTAGCTTCTGTGAAATTTCCAGAGTCTGGAGCAGCCAGATCCTGACCACCACTGGAATCCAGAGATGTTGAGCTTTTGTTTTCTGGATTGAGGGAGTTGATATCTTCTCCACTGAGTTCAGGATATGAGTCACAAAGAGAGATGTCGTCGCCCATAGGATTCCGCATCAGAGGCCAGCCATCAGAAAACTCACCGCAGATGGACCGGGAGACAGACCCGAAGAAAGCTGGCATGGTTTCCTCCACTGAAGCAGCATTTCTGAACGTACATCAGAAGGTTTGTAAGTATTGTGCAGTGACAGAAATCACTATTATAGAACAGCATTGCAGTTATAATTTTAACTCTATGGCTGCAATATCAACAATAGTGAGAATTCCAGTGCTATTGTTTTAAATTTGCCTCAGTGTGGCAACTGCAGCTACTCCATTGAACTTAAAAGTGCTTCTTACACATATTTCTAATTAGTATAAGTGCATCCAATGTCTAATGCCTACATTTTCTTAGGTCTCAACTGAGTTTTCTGGATTGTTGTTCTAGAACAGTATGCCATCAGAGTGTGACAAGTGAGACATTACTTTGACATGACAGGAATGTCAGGAATAGAGGCTGGAGAGAGGACTGTGCAGCTGAGCACATGTGCACACTGCTCCTGAGGACCTGAGCTCCGTTCCCAGCACCCACACTGGGAGGCTCTCAGCCACCTGTAACTCCAGCTCCAGGGGGAGGGGATGCTGTTGGCCTCTGAGGGCACCTGTACTCCATGTACATACTTACACACAGAAACATACACACACACACACACACACACACACACACACACACACACACACACATTTTAAAATAAGATCTCGTGAAAATGGAGAGATGTCATGAATGTAAGACACAAATGAAATGGGTGGGGAGAAAAGTACCAGAAGATAGTACTGGTTATCAGCAACCCCAGTCCCTGCAATTCCTGCAGGGGAGTCTCTCCCCTCAGGTTCCCGGAAGTTGCTGATAATCTAGATGCAGATCTCTACAGTTTAACGCAAAGCTGTTCCATCAGGAGAATACACATTTGCAAACAGGAGTGTGGCATTGTTGACTGAGACCAGTTACCTCTCCTGAAGGGTAGCCGTAGAATGCAGCCCACAGCCAAGGGCAGAGTGGGCAGAGCTGCGGGCCTCCTCACAGCACAAGGACGGAATCAGGTGAATGGGTCCTGAGAGAGGTAGAAAAGCGTGAGACCCAGGGCTTTTCTCCTGAACTTTCTTGTTCGTGTCAGCTAAGCCTTGGTCCCTTTGGAAAGGTAGCAGATCCCCTTTGAGTGAGTATTTAGCAGAATAAGGAATGAAAATGTCAGATACAGAGAGACAGTTGAACACCAGTGTCAAGACTGAGGTCAGCCTGGGTTGTACAAGGAGACCTGTCAGGAAGGAGGGAGCGGGGATAAAGGTAAGACAGTCTCTTTTCATTCTGTGTGTGACACACAGGACTGAGATGGTCCATCCTGCAACATTACCAAGAGACACTGGGTGATTCCAAGAGGCCACTCCAACCAGCCTGGAATATGAGTAGCTAGAAGCAGATAATAGTGTCCAAGAGATGACTCGGTACTGTCATAAGCACTACACCCAGACAAACCAGAAACTCAGGACAATAGAGAGGGCTACTGGGTCAGACTGATGCCAGAAGTACTGTTAACCACGAGGGATTTATGTGTAGGAGGTCACCTGCTGAGACCTGGGGTTGGACATGCAGTAGAAACCTCTGGTCAGTGCCGATGAGATGGGGGTAGAGGAAGTCATGTCACCTCTGCCTGGCTGGGTCAGAGACACATTTCCACCTGTGTCAACTCTCCTTAATGACTATTTCCAGCAATGGATCAAGAGGCAGGCATGGCTGGACCCTGGACCTCCTTCTTCTCTCTTCATGACAGAAGTCATCGAAATCAGTCACACTAGTGTTCAGTTTGAATTGGCCAGGTAATCAAGGTGTACTGGTTAGTTTTGTCAACTTGACACAAGCTAGTCATGAGAGGAGAAAATGTCTCCAGAAGATGGGGCTGTAGGCAAGCCTGTAGGGCATTTGCTTAATTAGTGATTGATGGGGGGGGGGCAGCCCATTGTGGGTGGGGCCATCCCTGGGCTGCACAAGCTATGAGGAGAAAGCCAGTCCACTCTACACTCCTGGTTCCTCAGGCCCTTCATGACCCAACTCACCATATGTCTGGGCCGAGTCCCGGTGACACTGACAGCATGCTCTGTGGGCGCAGTGGCGGAGCCGAGGCTGGTCAAAACATGACAGCTCAGAGCCATTGTACTGAATGTCCTGTGACCGCAGGGACCCTAGGGGAAAGGAGAGACCCACGGTCAACACTTCTCCATAAGAAGCCTGGCATTTTGTATTTGTAATGAGTCCACACCATTATTCTATATACCCCCTGCTCACCCCAAGACGGTCACTGTACAATGAAGACACTATATGCCAATCTTCCAAACATTAGTGCTTAGTCTAGAAAAACTTCTGCTAGTCTACAGTGAGCAAAATCAATCAATACAAAGCCTATGTCATCATACAGCCCCACACATGCACACACATACATGTAAAAATATCTCTTATTATTTTATGTGTAAGGGTATTTTGCCTACATGAATATCCTGAACGCATGCCTGGTGCCCGTGGAGGCGAGAAGAGGTCATCAGACGCCCTGGGGCCGGATGTACAGACACTTTGTGAGCTGCCGTGTGGATTAAACCCCAGGGCCTTGCACATGTTAGGCAAGTGCTCTACACCAAGCTACAGCCCAGCCTGTTTCATAACTGGGCCCACGTAATTTACTGCAAATGGGCTGAAAGCAGGAAGCAGAGCGTCCGATATGCTGTCTGACCATCATGACATTGAAAACTTGTTAGGCTGAGTGATGGCAAGTTGAGGACTGCCTACCCCTTCTTATACAGACACACACACAGCTTAAAATAACCTGTTAAGAATGTGGGGTATAGACAATTTTCACTTTTTGCCTTGTAGCCTTGGGACATCACAGCCTTGCCAGCATCCCTATGAGGCCCCGAAATCCCTGCAGAAGCCTGCTTTCCTATGCCTTGAATCCTAAATAGCTGCTGACATGTGTCTTAGCTAGGTCTCTTGTGAACCCTTGCATGGCAATGCTAACAAGCTTACATTACAGTAAGATGGCGGGGGGGGGACACACTTACAGCTGGGCTTCTTCTCCATGAACTGCCTCTTGCAGTAGATGACACACAGGATGAGCAGGGCTAGCAGCACAGTGGCCAGAGCGCTGCAGATGACGGCAGCCAGGGCCGTGTCTCGAGGGCTGGAGGCTGTGGACGAGATCTTCACGAGGTTCACCTTGCTGGTACCTGAAAGTGACAGGAAGGGACAGGTCAGCACACCTCTGGGCTCGAAATGCTTCCAGAACATCCACCCTTATCTCATTGTGACACGGTGTTGTCAACCATCAGGTTACATTCCAGAACCATGTAATCTAGTTACTAAGCAAGTTTATGGATTTTTTTTATGGACCCCATTCATTGTTATTCTTGGCTATGCCCATCCTGTGGGTTACAGGCTGGACATAACACACTGAAGCTAGTGGAAATCACCAGCAATTGCTTTCACAGGATAAAAATAAAAGTGAAGAAACCAACTTGAGAGGTGTTAAAGTACTCCGTCCTCTTTCTTGTTATGCCTGAACCTTGCACACCCAAATGCCCCTGTATGCCACCCTCTGCCTCCACAACACTGAGGGCACACTGCCCTCAACACATGCTTTGGTTTGTAAACCTGCCCTTTGCCTCGTGGAGCAGAAAGCTGCATGGTCATCTTGACCACTGAAGGTCCCAGGGCTTGGCACACCACAGTATTGCAGTGAGTGGATTTTCCTTCTGTCTGTCCATCTGTGGGAGGTTTGCTGCCATGAGCTGACAATGCACGGATTAAAAGGAGAAAAAGGCACACATATGTATTTGCATGCGCAGGGAATTGAGGTAGGTAACTCAGGAGATTGATATGCCTAGAGATGCTGACCTTTTTCAGTCCTAATGATGGAACCTTGGGGACAGAGAAGAGTTCTCTGTCATTAAGCTACATCCCATCCCCAGCTCCAAACATCCCCAGCCTTGGGGATGTGTCCCACCTCTCTCTCTTGTGTGTGTGTGTGTGTGTGTGTGTGTGTGTGTGTGTGTGTGTGAGAGAGAGAGAGAGAGAGAGAGAGAGAGAGAGAGAGAGAGAGAGAGAGAGAGAGAACCCTCTGCCCTCATCTGTCCTTTAAATGGATGGTTCCAACTCCAGACCCTGTGCTTGTGCAGAAATACTCTGACCACCAAGCCATCTCCCCAGAACCTTGGGATATCTTTAACTTTTTATTTAAATATACAAAGTTACCCAGGCAGGTCTTGAACCTTCTACTCTCCTGCCCTCAGCCTCCCAACTGCATGGTTACAGGTTTACACCACCAAACCCAGCTTCTGCCCATCTTTGTAAGGACACAAAGAAGAGGACAGGTTTCTATTTTTCTTTTCCCTTTTCTTTTCTTAAAGGGGTGGATGATCACTGAAGGGAGGGAATGGACCCAGAGGCCAGTGGTTTGAGTGATACACCTGGGGAACTGCATGGGACTACCATGTGACCAAGAGTATATATACTACCTGGTGACGAAGTCAGCTCACTGCAGTAACACCCTTGCCTCCTATCTGGCATGCATTTTAATCTCTGGGGAGAAGTTAAGTCAACTGTGTTCCTGTTAGATGCATCTACAACAGCGAACCCCATGTCTTTAACTGAAATGACCAGCACACCAGGGTGGTTAGCCAGAGGGCTGTCAGTTGGGGTGGCATTCTCTGAACCCCTTCAGTTGGTATACAATATTTTAAAATTTAATTGGAATTAGAATATCTGCAGTTTAAAGCAGACTGAGCTCAAGTTTGTTTCAGGGGATGACGTCAGGGGAAAGGAGTGGCCCTGGTCTCTGAGGCAGTAATCGTGGTTAAGGCATTTCCTGGGGAACACCCATGTGACTGTGGCTGTGTGGGGAGGCAGGTGAGACACACTATGGAAGTCAGGGCATGATGTCACCTGAGATCCATCCCTGGGCTGTGGTCACACAGGGTCCTGGCGCTTCATGGTCTGCACCTGCCTCTCATGTGGGATCCAGACATGGTTCTACCATCAAAGCCAGACATATTCTATGATAGGAGCTGATGTGTTCATGGTTTCTAGATGGTTAACTATTAAGTTAAGCTCATCACCTGATACTATATGGGATATTCAGAAGTCCAAAGATTTGGGTTAAAGAGCCCCTGTGGCCTGGCACTGTTCTTTTTTTCTCAAACCAGCATGGAATGGGACTATATACTGGAATGGAAATACTTGCCTTTAGTTTACTATTTTGAGCATATGGGTATTAGCCTGCATGTACATCTGTGCACCATGAGCATGCAGCACCTTTGGAGGCCAAAGAGGGAGTTGGGTAGCCTGGAGACGGTCATGAGCCACCATGTGACTGCTGGGGATTAAACCCAGTTCCTCTGGAACAGCAACCGGTGCTCTGTTTCCACTAAGTCACTGCTCTAGGCCCTGGTGCCATTGGTTTTAAAAAGTCATTTCCAAAGAAGTGGGGTGGTTTGGTGCATAACTGTAATCTCAGGACTTGGGAGGCTGAGTTAGGAAAATATCAAGTTCAAGGCCAGCCCGGGATTCCTGGAGAGACTAAGCCTAAAAATAAATAAACAAACAAAAAACAAACAAATAAGCAAGCAAGCTACAAAGAGTGTTAGTTAACTCAGTTGCCTTAACATAAAATGAACTATATCTAACTTACAAATAGGTTAAAAAGGTCCCTAGAAGGTTCTATTTTTTTATTTAGTAGTTTTCAATTTAGGATTTATTTTCTCTAAACACAGAGGTCTCAGTGAGAGGCAGATTTCAAGGCAAGGCCCTACCTATACCACTGTGATGGCAGTGACATCAATTTACCACAGGACCACCAATTTTAACGACAAGTGCAGTCAACACGCCCCTTCTGTATTTTCCCAGGCAACTAGAGGTGAAGAAGCAACACGCAAGCACGCCAGCACTCACAGAATCAGTATTTGTCCATCTTGAACATGTTGGGAGGTGAGGCACCTATGTGATTCGAGTCACTTTTGAGTCCTCACTGGACCTTGTTCTCCATTCCAGTTTGTATGGACTTATCTAAGGTGACACTCATAGCAAGCCATCCCTTCTGTGGGAATGCTATCGTCGAGGGCGTCCCTCATTTTACCCAGCAGTACTGACCCAGTCTAGAGACTACAGAAGCCATGGAAGCCAGTACTCACTATCAACTAGTCCTCAGGACAGCCCCCAAGCGCCTTCATACAAGTTCCTGCTTTAAAAAGTCCATTTACTTACAATTCTTTTTACTTTAAAGTCCAAGGGGGAGGGCATGGAGGAGGCTTCATTAGCCATATGAAAGGATTCTTCTCTTAAACTGTGGCTGAGATGTGGCCAAGGATTCCTCAAAGGACCGATCGAGTACAAACCAGCCAAAGTACTGCCCTACTGCCTGGGGGGGGGGCATCGATGGCTGTCAAAAAAAGATGTGCTCTGTTCCCCAGCAACATGCCCCACCCTAAGAGTACCTAACAAATGAATGACTGCAAGGAATTAGACACATTAGTAGGTAAAATTAGATGAAATGGAGCCTGTGTCTATTTATGCAAAGGCCTGCTCTCTTCTGTTGAGAGAAACAGCCAAGGGCAGGATCCCAAGACTTGGGCAAACCAGCCCACTCCTCACAAGAACTGGTTTCACATAAGCAGCTCAGCCAATCAGCTGAAGGGAAGGAGGACCTTGGAATCGGCAAAGTAGCCTCTAAGAATGGGGAATGACGGGTGTGGAGGTCATGGGACACCAAACAACGCTTGCGTGTCACCAAGGAAGGAAAAGAAGGTGACTTTTCAGGCTAGAGATGACTGGGCCTGAAAAGGGCTCAGTGAGAAGGAGGGATGGCCACAGACATGCAGAGCCAGCTGTTGGGAGAGCCAAGCTCACACCTGGACCCAGCCTGGGCTTCCCAGCCTCCAGCGCTCTCCTTTCTCTGCACTTCCTGCCTGTACCTCTTCTGCTTCCTTATACTTCATCTTTAAAAACAAAAGTTCCTTCCTTCAGTCCAGAGAACTTTCCAAACAAAGGGCCTTTCCCAGACAGGGCTGGCTGGGAAAGGAGGGAACTGGAATCAAAAATACGGGGAATGCCTCCACTTTGCACTCTGGCATTGACAAACCTTTTTCTTTCCTGAGTATGTTTCCTCCAGGGTGGATAAGAGTAGCTTATTCTGCAGACCCTGAAACCCTGTGAAGCTGAGGCTTTACACTATAGACCAAGCTGAAGCAGTTCACTGAACCCCATGGCTGTCTGACTTCTGGGCTGCTTTTTCTGAGCTCCAGGTTCACATGGACCGTGGTTGCTAGCTGTCTCCATGGGTCTGAGGTACATTAGAGCTCAACAGACCCAGATGGGCTCCTCATTGCAACCACGGCAATCTCTCCCAAAGAAAAATCCATTTCTCTCATGTGATGGCTAATTTGGACTGTCATCTTGTTTCTGAATTAAGAAACATGTAGGGCATTAGTGAGGTACAACCATGGGTTTGCCTGTGAGGGTATCTGAAGAGAAGACTGAGGAAGACCCACCCCGATTGTGGGCAGTATCATTCCATGTGCTGGGGACTAAAAGGGTAAAGGAGAGAGTCAGTTGAGCACCAGTATCCCTTTCTCTTCCTGATTCACTGAGATGTGAACAAACAGCCTCATGTTGCCGCTGACAGGAGCTGGTCCCACTGCCACGCCTTCTGCACCATGATGGACTGTATCCTCTGACACAAACCCCAATAAACACTGCCACCCTTAAGCTGCATTTTGTGAGGTACTGGGTCTTAGCAATGAGTGAAGTGACTACCCAAATCTTTCCTATCTGTCATCGCCCCTGTCTGCTCTTCCCACATGGCCATGCAGTTCACTCCCTCAGCTGTCATTTGCTGGGTGATGCTGTTGACTGAACTAAAGCTGCACTAGCAATCCCGAGGGGTTCACCCTTCCCCCTGCTTTATCTTCCTCCACAACAGTACTGTCTCGCAACATTCTATACATTTCCCTTTGGCTCATTGTTATTCTCCCGACTGCGGTTAGGCTGGGCTGGAAAGAGGTCATGCTTCCAGCCTCCTTTGCAGCTAGGCATGGCAATGTCTAGGGTCAAGTTACCGGGGAGGTGGATGGATAGAGATGTGTGGATCATCTCAATTCACGGACAAATCATTCTCCAGACTTCCCAACTACTGTGACCTGTGAACTGGAAGTAGGGAAAGCAAGAGACCCAACAGTGAGGTAAGGTAATACCAGTAAGGCTGGCCCAGCACCAGGGTGAGAAGCTGTCCTCTGAACTCACCCAGCAGAAACACTCCCTGGCCCAGCTGGCTGGACTGGCACAAAGCTTCTGTATTACTTTGGCAGAAATAGTTTTGAGTTTTTCAGTACAGTGGGTTGGCCTCTTCCCTAGCTAGTTACATCCCTTACACAAGGCACAGGCTCTTTGTTAAACTTGTTTACTATTTATTCGTATTGCCTTCAAGGGATTCTGGCACACCCTTGCATCTTGATGAACAGTGGAGTAAAGAAGTATTTGCTGAAGAAACCCCAGCCCCTGAGTACCTCAAAGCATTGATTCTATGAGGCCTTACAGGTCAACGAGATGAGGCTGGTTACTGTGCACCTCCTGTCTGGTGGCAATGCAAATGGAAATAGCTTGAGCAAACAGCAGCTTCGTTTACAGCCTTTGCTGTGTTTACAAAGAACAGAGACATTACCGCCGTCACAGTCTTACTGTGAACACACACACACACACACACACAGAGAGAGAGAGAGAGAGAGAGAGAGAGAGAGAGAGAGAGAGAGAGAGAGAGAGAGAGAGAGCGAGCGAGGACTGCTTGGCTTGATCAGTATGCAAACCCTGAAGATCATGACCCAAGGAAAGCTTAACCTCCCCTTGTAATGACAACTCATGAAGCCATCCCGGGGAGATGCCAAATTTGATCTTAACTAACTCCTCACAGAAAATGATAGCTGATCTACAAGAAATGCCCAGAAGTCATGTCTTCCATCCAGCCAAAGCTAATCTGGTGCCAAGATAATTATTAAGGGAACCAATAAGCATTCACACCATCTTATTCAAATTAGGCATATTAACACCTAATTATCCCGACCCCATCACACTAGGCCAGGGGGAGGGAAGAAATGTTGAGATCAGCTAGAGAGCTGCTAACAAGAGCCCACATTCATCTTCTGCAAAGCATTCCCCAAGTTCTCATCAAGACCATTACAGCTGGCAGCATTTGCTCAACCCCCGACCTCTCACTTTCAACGTGTTATCATAATGCTTCCTGGTAAGGTTTCACAAGGAAATATGTACAAACGCCTTTTTCATGTAAATAATAAGTTGGGGAAATATTTAATCCTAGGTTTGCCAGATTCTTAAGCTTAAACCTTTTTCTTCCTTTTCCATGAGAGCATGGTATGTACGCATGTGTGTGTGCATGTATGTGTGTGTGTATGTATGTATATATATGTGTGTGTGTGTGTGTGTTCACACATATATATATATATATATATACATGAGAATGCTTATATGTGCATGTGCATCCATGTGAGTTCTTAGGAAGTCTTCCTGGATTGCTCTCCACCTTGCTCATCGAGGCAAAGTCTCTCAGAGCTCATCCATACGGCCAGTCCATCTAGCCAGCTTGTTCCAGGGATCCCTTGTCTCTCCCTTTCCAGTAGGAAGCGACTGATAGTCTGCCCTGTCCACCCAGTGTCTATGTGGTTCTGGGGAGCTAAACTCTGAGCCTCAAGTCTGCTGCTTTTATAGACCACATTTTAAATGGTGATTCATCTCCCCAGGCCCAACCAATGCTAGTGTTTTTACATTAAGATAGATTCTTTGCAACTACTCAGAATAAAACATGTATGCCAGATGGAGTGTAAGGGATGATTGGCTTGGGTTTTGTACAGGAAGATAAATTCTAGTTAATCAGCTGGCATATACATTGGGTTTTGACCTAATATCAAGCACAAATATGGCTTGTCAAGTTCAACTCACTTTATCCCTAAAAATAAAGAGGCTCCTGAATCTTACTACAAATGAGAAACAACACATGGCTTCTAGCATCAGTCCTAAAATGCTACTTTTAATACATATTACATAATTAGACCAATACTGTGCGAAGGAACAAGTAATGAATGGATGCTTTGGGTTTAGACTATTGTCTTTAGGACCTCACTAATGCCTCGTATGTTCTTTAGAGTGGTAGGACACCAAGACACTAATCTGGATTTGCACTTTGTGAGATATCCCTCTGCAAACCGTAACACATAGAAAGCATCAGTAGTCTTCCTTGCTGATGACCATATTTTGGCACAGGCAAATAATTCTATTCATTATTCTGGAATAAGTGCAATTCAGACATCTTACAATATTTCTCAATAGAATATTTTATCTGTTTTACTTTTAGGTGTTTTTCGAGTAAACTACAATTCATTCCACTGCTTTTTGTGATTTCCACCATTAACAACAACCAATATCCAAACTGAATAAAGGGTTAGCACAATGAGAACCTGATGAATTATTTCTAGCCTTGCTCTTTAATGATCACAAAGACTATTAAAAAAAGAATCCTTGCTGTTTTAGCGAGGCAAGAGCACAGCCCCAGAGCAAAGGCTTTATCTTGTTCAACCAAACTGGTGAAAAAATAGAAAATCTATGATAACATTCAGCATATGAAGTCCAGATGTGCCACAGTTTGCCAATGAACAAAACAGTTGTTTTTCACCCACTTCATACCAAGCATTCTGATGATGGATGACATTTTATTCATTCCAGACTTTGATCTTTATCATTTTAATAACAGGTAGAAACATTATTTCAAAATAAGATTTTTATGTTTGTTTTTCTATCCATAGCTATACTTATATTTTAGAAATAGATTTTTTTCTGGAGGGAGGAAAGGGAAGGAGGAAAGTGATATAATTCTATTTTAATTGAAACGGTGTAAACATTTATATTCTTTGATTTAGTTTTTTGTGCCTTTACTTATCGTATTGCTTCTTGTGTGCATTGTGTCCGAGCATGAGTGTCATGTCATGCATGTGGGTCATGGGGAGGAAACTCAGAACTCTGGTCTCCAAGCTTGGCGGCAAGCTCCTTTTCCCACTGAGACATCTCACCGACCCTTATTTTCTCACTGTAACAACATACGAACAAGGTTCTGTGGCAAAGACACTGAGTATATTCACTGTCTTGTGTGGAGATCGTGGATAATTCTAGAACATGTTCATCACCAACACATCCCCACACACTGTCCCCTAAACAATCACTTCCTCACCCAGACCTTGGAAAGCATTAAGCTGCTTTCTGTTGCTATGAAATCAACTGCTCCATGTGTTTGCACATAAATGGAGTTACATAATAGTACATGGCCATTGTGTCTGGCTTTTGTTACTTAATATTTTCAAGGTTCATCTACAGGGTTAGATATGTCAGAATTCACTCCTTAATGGCTGAATAATATTTCACTGAACCATTGCACCATATTTGGTTTGTTTGCCCGTCTGATGATCTTTGTTGTGAACCCTCGTAGCTATTTTAGGTAATGTGCCATGAGCGCTCATATACAAGCTTTTTCAACATATTTTAACTTTCCACAAACACACATTGCCATTGCTGCACATCCTCTCCAAACGTTCATTACCAAAGTTACATTAATTAAACTTATCTGAACAAATCAGTCAAAAATAGTTCCTGAACAATGGTGAGACCAGGGGTTGAAGCAAACCATGTCACAGCTGCCAGGCAGAGCTAGCTCATGTGGGAATTTACTAACTTCTGTGAGGAATTTGGGCTGTACTATAAGGAGAATGGAAAGCACTTGACAATACTGGGATCAGCAGGCTCCAGCACGTACGGGACAGTCACAAAGGGGTGTCAACAAATCTGAAACGCCTGAAACCGTGCAAAATACCTTCCAAACACAGAAGAAAGAAATTGGAAAAGTTTGCAAATATTTGGTATGCTAACAACATATTTGTAAATAATAGACAAACCATGGAAGAAATGGCAAGGGAATTAGAAAACAATTTGAGATGAGTCAAAATACAATGTACCAAAATTTGTAGGATGTGACAAAAGCTGTACTATTTATAGCAATAAGTGACTGAGTTTAAAAAAAGAGAAAAATTAATTCATAATTTAAGCTTCCATTCTAAAACCTTATAAAGTAAGAATAGAGCTGAGAGTAATGAACTATAGTAGAAAAAACCAAATTATTATCAATTAAACAAAGGGTTTTTTTATCTTCAAAATTAACAATCTTTGGATTAGCTAGGGAAAGAAGAGAGCAGGCTAAAACTGTTAAGAGCAGGAAATGAAACAAAAAGTTTTTACAAGAGCACTATGAACAACTGCAGTCTCCAGACTAGACAACTAAGAGGGATTTGTTCCAAGAAGGCAATGGTTAATCACAGACATCAATTAGCTGACCAATTAATCAATTACCTAGTGAATCAATCAATATAAGAATTCAATGGAGAAAAAGACTACAGGATAATCTCAACAAAGCTTCCCTCCTACCCCCCCCCCACCAAAATCACTTGACCAAATGCAGCCTCTTTTCCTGATTAAAAACACAGAAGCAACAGGCTCCTCCTCAAGATGCTAGAAACCACTCAGGGCATTGCACAGCTGACATCTTATGTGGGAAGGAAACTGAGTGCTTTGAAAATTAAGCAGCCAAGGGGTGTCTATTAGCATTTCTAACCAGCATAGTATTTGGAGACCTGGCCAGAGGAATTGCCCAAGAAAAACAAAACTAACTAACTAACAGATAGCTAACTAACTAACAACTAACTAGCATCCAGACTATAAGGAAGGATTAAAACCATCTCTGTTTGCAAATGACATGGTCATATACGCAGAAAACCATGAGCATTACTAAAAATGACGAGAAAGTCCAAAAAATTCAACGGATTTGCAAGGTACAGATAAATATGCAAAGACAGCTATATTTTACATAGTGTTGGCAATGAGCCAAAAAAGAAAATGCAGGTCGAGTGTGGTGGTGCTTGCCTTTCTTGAATCCCAGTACCCGGGAGGCAGGGACGGTAGATGTCTGCATTCGAGACCAGTCTCTTAGGCACAGAGTGTTCCCGCTTAAAAACAAAATGAACAGAAAGCAAGAAAGAAAAAGGGAAAGAACAATTCTGTTTGCAAAGTCATCAAAAAGACTACTAAAGCACTTAGAAACCCAGAACCACACTGCTCCTTCCATGCTTTAGACACTGGGGACCCGAAGTAGAGCCTTGATGGCGCCAATATTTGCCACAGTGAAAACTATAAAATTCCATTGAAAAACACTTAAAGCACAAAGTACACAGGAAGACATCCAGTGTTTGGAGATTGGGAGACTTGCTATTGCTCAGAGGACTAGATAACTCAGTGATGCCTGATTTGATTGCAATCTCTACCAAATGGCAACCCAGGGGGTTAACTTGGTGCACCTGAGCACAGGGAACCAACATGTAATTTGGAAACTTGTTTTACAAAACTTATGTGGAAATTTTTAATAGTTATTAGCATCCATATCTGTGAAGCCAGTTAAACAAAAAAAAAAAAAGATAATTTTTCAAGTGAATGACAACGAAAGGGTTATAGAAGGGTCACAGAAGAATTTGCATGTTTTCCCTAAGAAATCATTCTGCTGTCTGTCTGTCTGTCTGTCTGTGTTTTGTGTATGTGTGTGTGTTTGCTGACATTGCTTCTTACCAGCAACTGAGATGGGGAGCCCTGGCCAGCCATGCTTCTAACATCTGTACCCAGGACAGACTGCTGCGTGCATGAAGTAGAAGCAAATTTTACTCCATCAGACCACTGTTGTTAAACAATCTCTGGGCTGTTTCCAGTCTGGGCCCAGCACTTTTCACTCAGCTTTGCTTTTGAACCGAGCGCACACCAAAAGTAGAAACGTCACACCAGAGCATCTCCTATGGGGAGGAATGCAGTGTTCACAAACACGAACTCCAGAGCCTGCTTGTCCACCCCAGTTCCTCTGGTCGGTAGTGCTGTCCTTACAGGTCCCTTTCATGCCTTAGATGCCGGAGGCAGAGCCCCGATGGCTCCAAGCTGCCTTGGAGTGACTGATTCTTCAGTATTTTATTTTGAGCAGGACTCTCCACCAAGTACAGCTTTGCATCTGCATTTCCCAGCTGGGTTTCTGCATTATGTGTAAAGGCAAAAACAGTGCAGGTGAGGTCACTGGCAGAGCCTGGACCAAACAGAATCCATCACAGTTCAAAGACACTGGTGGGTCCTCTCAACTGCACTGCTATGAGATGGAGGTTATTTAAGTTTCTATTTTTAAGTTATTTTTATTATTTTTTTGGAGGGTGCGTGCATGTCATCCCGCACTCATGGAGGTCAGAGAACAGCTTGTGGGAGCTGGCTTTCTCCCTCTACTAGGAGTTCTGGGAATCGAACTTAAGTTTTCAAACTTGGCAGCATGTGTCTTTACCCACTGAGCCATCTTGCAGGCCCTTCCTTTTATTTTTATTTGGTGAAAAAAATAAAGAGTTATACACATTTATTGACAATAGACTCAACTTTCTCCTAAATAACATCATAAGAGATATGCCTACAGTGGAAGTTCACAGATGATTTCCCTTATCACTTTTCTGTCCTCTCGATTCTAGAAGTGGGGGTCCAAGCCTTGCAATTACGTGCATCAGAGTATGTTGCTGCTTCTCTTACAGCAGGAGGTTGTTATGAGAAAAGCTTCCCTGACTGCAGTTTCCCCTAGCATTTCCAACCGGTGCCTTAGCTCTGCACTCAAATCTTTGCTAGAGCACAGTGAGAAATAAGGTGTGGAGCTGATGCTGAACTAGCCAGGACATTGCCAGGAAGCAAAGGATTAAAGGAAAGATGTTAGTATTTAATTACAAAGAGACTTGTTTTAATTAGAACCAACAATAAAGTGCTACCAGTGACTTTCTAGATAAATTCGTATAATTTATCTAGAATGAGCAGGTTGGATGGAGAAAAATACTTCCTACAAACTCACCTTAAAGCTGTGCTTAGCACACTTGATTTTACTAATGAAGAAAACCAGCAAACAAGCACACCCCCCAGAGGCTGATATGATATCCGCTGGGCTCCGGGGGGCAGATTTTGTGAAAATGTGAAGGGCTGTTTGTTAATCAAACTGAGCATTTGCTCCTGGGAAAACAGGGAATTTTCTGTAAGATTTACAAGGCTGCAACAGACACAAGTCAAAACACCCATTATGAGTTGGACAAAGATTAAAGGGATTTATCTGGAAGCCACGCTGCATTGGGCCACACGAGACATCAGGTGGCCATTACTCCTCTAGCTTTCCCATGCTGTCTGCCTTTAAATATTCCTGGCATGTGCTTTACATTTTAAAGGTTAAGGGCTTCACAACGAAGTCCATATTTGAACCTTAATGTTGCTATTTTTCTACCTGTGTTATCATCAGAAAATGATTACCTCCTGCCTCAGTTTCTTTATTAATGAGATCAAGAAGGATCAGTGGCTAGTAGGATTTTTGTGAGCATCTAGAATCTAGATTCTACAGGAACATTGCTCTCAAGGGATCAGCATGGTTCCCAATACAAAGCATATCTCCATAAGTTCACCAAGCATTCTCCTCAGTATTTGGAACTGCACATTGTAGTTATTATGTTGTTGGGTGCCTGTGGTCCCTTCAAACTCAACTGAAACTGCCTACATAAGGAACACAACTCACGTAGAGAGCGAGATTATATGAAGCAGGACCATTGACTACACCTTGGAATTGATAGAATGAGCTGAGGTTTCTTTTCTGCCTGCCAGATCCAGAATAGCCACTCAGAGGCTTAATATTACTTAATTTGTTTGGCCAATGGCTCAGGCTTATTATTAGCTAGCTCTTTAAATTAACCCATATATATATATTTTTTTAAATCTATGCTTTGCCATGTGGTTCGTGGCTTGTTACCTCATTTTCTACATGTCTTCCTTCTTCGGTGGCTGGTGGGCATCTCCCAGAGTCCATGCTTCTTCTCTTGTCTCTATGCTTGGATTTCCCACCTGGCCCTATCTCTCTCATATTGCCATAAGCCAAAGCAGCTTTATTTAGCAACCAGTGAGAGCAACACATATTCACAGCATACAGAAAGACATCGCACAGCAAATTAGGAAGCAAAACTAATGGAAGAATCAAAGTCAAAGTGTTTGCTCTGAAGGTTGAGTTTCCTTTTCTGTGAACAACATGGACACTACAAAGAACTTTACCAAAGTTATCCAGTGACATTAGCAATACTTTATAACAATTAGCAGAATAATTAATCTTTAAGGATTATTTCAATGGAAATGATAAAGCCACAACTAATAAAATGCTTTGGGGAAAGTTCTTTGACAGGCTAACAAGAACATTTAATTTGTCAGTTACAGAGCTAGTTCAGACACGCTCAGTGAGGGCCACCTGTTAAAACTTTAGGGGAGCCCTGATAGGGAACACTCTCATTCAAGGGAGTCAAGCTAAGGACTCTTACTGTGAAGGCTAATCTTCACTGTCACCTTGACAGGATGGAGAGTCACCTGGGACATGTACTCTAGGCGCACATCTATTAGGATGTTTCAAGAGAGGTTAAATGGAGGTGGAAAAACCCACTCTGAATGTGGCCATGGCATTCCATAGGCCAGGATCTTAGACTTAAAGAGAGGATGGAGAGTTGAGGAGCAGAATTCATCTGTCTATTTCCTGATGGCAGACACAATGTGACCAGTGTCTCATGAACCTGTCACCATGCCTTCCCCAGTCTGATGGGAGTGGACTTCCTGCCACCATGCCTTCCCACTCTGATGGACAGGGGCTTTCCCTTAATTTAGTTCCTTTTCCCAGGTATTTTGCTACAACAACAAAGTGGCCGATGTACTTACTTTTCCTGAAACACAGAGAATTCAGTGTGAATGACAGTATTACATATGGGTATAATTTCTGTATGAGATTTCTGACTCTTTCCCAAAGTATAGAGATGTACTCAATAAACAGAACAAACTAGAAGAGGAAGGCAGAGAAGAAATCTGTTTCCCTCAAACAAGTATCTGCCCAGGTCTACGCCACTGTTCAAATGTGCAGAGGTGGCAGTAAAAAGGAGCATGTGACAATTCTCTATGGACAAGTCAATTAGGTCACAAGTGGGGACCGAGCATGGTTAGCCATGCATCCCTGATATGCTGGGTTAGTGACATGTGGAGAGAAACTCTTGAACTTGGGAGGGAAAGGGAAAAAAAACACACGGAGAAAGGTCTGAACAATTCCCTGGCTAACAGAAGCACATACAACTTCAAAGACGGATAACTCGTGAAAATTACATTCAGTAGTGAGGATATTTTACCCAATGCTTTCCCTTTCTCCCGGACTTTACCTTTTAATTTTAGCTGGAGAGGCTCAAGCTGTCAATCAAGGCTGGGGACATTATAGTAATCAAGGAAGTGTTGAGAATAAGCTCAGAGGGGCTCAAGTCTCCCTGAGGGCATTTGGCTAGGGCTCCAGCACATTGAGGTTCAGCTGAGCGGTTCACCACATGAGCTTTATTGTAATCTCCTTTGATGCAACTCTTCAAATAACTAAAGCTTTTATGACTAAGTCACCCAGTCACTTGACAGACAGCTGACCCTTCCCTCGCACACAGTGCCCTGAACTGGGGAGCTGTCAATCAAACAGCCACTTCTTTGACCCTTGGTGACTGGACAATGGCTTGAACACTTCCTGGATGTTTTGGGGAAAACCGTGCTAGCTGCAGAAACCTCTGTGGCTACTGCTGAGCCATGGAGCTGCTCCGGAGGCCTTGTCCCACTCATGACTGCTCCAGACAGCCTGTAGCAGCTACATAGAGACTTCATTTTAGCTGTGATACGCCTCAATGACCTTTTGATGACCCATTCATCTAAGCTTGTGTCCAGGGCAGAGAACTTGCCTGATGCCTCAGGTTAACAAAAATTTGACTTGAAGCACATCTGAAGCTCAAAATGGGTGGAATTAGGAAGCTGTGCACAGTATGTTATGTGCCCTTTTCTATTCCTGTGTTGATTCTCAGTCTGGAGGCCTCTCCTCTGTGAGTGACTATACCCTGGTGTCTTAGGCAGGAGACCAAGGCAACTCTCCTAAAAGGAGACGTTTAATTGGGGGCTGGCTTACTGTGTCAGAGCTTAGTCCATTATCACCATGGTGGGAAAGGATGGCATCAGGCAGGAATGGTGCTGGAGAAGCAGCTGAGATCGTTACATCCTCAGGCAGCAGGCAGAGACAGACAGACAGACAGACAGACTGACTGACTGACTGACTGGGTCTAGCATGGGCTTTTGAAACCTCAAAGCCCACCCCCAACAGCATACTTCCTCCAACAAGGTCATAACTACTCCAACAAGGTCACATCCTCTGGCCCTTCTAATCCTTTCAAATAGTTCTACTCCCTGATGACCAAGTATTCAAATACACCACCACACCAGGTGTTGTGACATTGGCCTCAATATGGTTCTAAGTGGACTATGGTCTTTCATTTGCCTACGTGTGCTTATCACTGGTAGAGTGAAAGAGCCAATTTCAATCTGAGCAATGACAGTGGCCATGAGTGCTCTTCAGCAACAGAAAAACTCCAGAGAGACGTCTGAAGCAGGAAACTGGAGAGCCTAGGGATGCAGCAGGCTGTGACATTGAGATGGTGAACGCTGCAGGCCTTGATCCCTGGAAGAGTTGAAGAGAACCACCACGGTTAAACTCTGGGGCCCTGACATCCGAAGCTTGGGAACCTACAACATTAACTGGGTGCTACCAACTGACACTCACAGCCCAGAGCAATAAGCCTCTGGCCTCAGCATCAGTACCAATGCTTAAATCTCTGGGTTTGAAAAGCTTGGAACAGTAAGCTTGTGGTCTTGGGGCACAAAGTCATAAGCCTCTGGCTCTGAGAGCCCAGAGTTTGCACTGAGCTGAGCACCTAGAATGTAAGTATCTGGCTTTTAAAGCTGGGAACTGTAAGGCTCCAGTTCTTAGGGCTTTGTTCTGTGGGCCGTGGGGTCTGAAAGCACAGCCCATGAGCTTCTGTCACTAATGTGGTCCAGACTGCCGACACGGAGGGACTGATCCTGCTAAGTCACTGTTCCCACCCGAACAGAGTGAACTGACCCACAGCCGCTGTCTGCAACGACACATGTGTCAGTAAACTGGGGTGTGCTGTTAAGTAGAAATGTAGACGTTTCTAGTTAGCCTTGTCAGCACAGCTAGCTGTGTTTTCTGACTTCCAAAAACTCTGTTTGGTGAGTGTAGACACGGGCGTGTTTTGTTGGCGAATGTAGACACAGGTGTGTTTCTCTGTCCAACCAAAACCATTCTCCATGCAGACCCACCCCCTCTAGCTACATAACTGGCCTCTCAGGGCAGGTTTTAATAGTCTCGGGCAGCCAAACTCCTTCTGGAGACAGCAGCGCCCTGATTACTCCTCACTGGCACACAAGTGATTCACCGAGTGTAAACACAACCGACCCCATAAAGTCAGCTGGCAGGATTAACAGCCTGAGCATGAAGCGCTGTGCTCTGGCCAATCCCGTTTTATCCTCTTTCCTAAGCCAAAAATAAAAAATTAAAAGTCTCATCGTTTATTATGACTGAGGTAGTAAGCAGTTTACATCTCAGTTGCTAAGAAAATAAATAAAGCTCTTTAGCATACCCCTTAAACCAAACTACTAAACCTTAAGAGTCTCCTTCGTCCCTCCTGGCCTTGGTTCCCTGCTTTACTCTCTCCTCTCTACAGGAGCTGGTTTAGTTCACAGCAAACTTTACTGGTTCAGAAGCCACCTGGGAAATAGACAGAAAGTATGGCTTCTGAGGACCATTCCTCACAACGGTGGGCCAGAGGGGAGGAGATGGAAGTATGACATGAGTGTCCTTCCCCACAAGACCTGTGGTCTGTCACTCAAAAGCACCCAGCCCAGGCTATCTGGTTACAAATCACCACTGGCTCTATTGTCAGCGGTTAGTAGTCAAGAGTTCTAAACTTCTCATCAAACTCAACTGTGGATTTATTGGCACAGAATGTGATGGCTTCTCCCTAGGAAACAGACACCGAGTCAGCTGTCAGGTTCTTATGTCTTCTCAAGCTGACACAAGAAAGTTATAGATGGACAAGATAAAGCCATGTTCTCTGCTCTTCAAGATATGTGCATCATACAGTCCACTTGTAGAGATGCTAACAAGATAAAGCTAGACAGAAAGAGTAGCCAGCGGCAGGGCAAGGCAGAGCAGGGAAGGCATGATGGCCAGAGGTTAGGGTTATTGACAGGGGCTGGGGTGATGCAAAAGGTATTTGGCTGACAGCATCCAGGAAGGCTTGGCAGGCACTGAGAGAGAGATGAGAGCCTGAGGTGTAAGTGAGAGACAGACACATAACCACAGGAGAGGCCCGAGGCAGGGATGGTGCTACTTGGAAGACTGAAGCCTGGAAATTTACAGACTGAGTTTCCACAGTTCTACTGGCTTATAGACCCTTTGACCTAGGAATATATTTCCCACCAGGATTAGACAAGTCAAACATTATTGTACGTGTCTCTGAGGAGAAATGGAAGACTAAGAGGAAGTCAGGAAGAGCTAACCACACTGCAGGAGAGTGGCTGGAAAGGCAGGGAGGTTTTTGTGACCCAGCAATGACGACATCCACTGAGGCAATCTGAGGAGACTGTCTTGTGCCTTCATAGGAAGCCTATCCCAAAGGACAATTCTTTCTTTTACATTCTTCTTAAGCACTCGCTGGCTTCCATGTGGGACCTTAATTAGCATAAATACTATAATTAACACTGAAAAATTGTAAGCCAGCAAAGAGCAGCTGATCGTCTGTAGAATTTCTTTGCAAACACAATAAAGTTAAAGGAATTTTTCCTGCTTTCAAGGATGTTTTGTTCTTTTTATTACCCGCCCACCTAAAAGTCTCTCAGTGTTTATTTGCCTGGAGAAACAATGAAGCTTTTAAACGCTACACCAAGAAACAGAAAGACACCATAAAAGAGAGACACATTATGATGGCTTTGAACATCTGTGGTGAGGGACAGGAAACTCAAATAGGACCTCAAAGGGGCGGGGGCAGGACCGCCATCTGGAACTGAAACAAGGGAAACCTGGGCCCTGCCCTCCCAGTCTAAGTGTGCACTTTTCCTTAACCCCTGGACTGCCGTGTGCCACCATGGCCCTTAGAAAGCAGGGCTCTACTGGGGGTGGGGTGTCATGTGGAGACAGTCACATTGAAGTCCCAGAAATCTTCCTGGGATCCCGAATTAGTGAGGTGGTTAAGAAGCAAACTGTGGGATTGGCCCCATTGGATGATACTTAAATTATCTATGCCCATTCCCCAAAATAGGAGCTTGTGCATAATTTAAAACTACTGACTGGATCTAGAGGAAAAGAAAGATCTAGACTTATACACACTGTTTCCTGCAGCCTCCTTTTCTAATAGAGTGAAGAGGAAAAAGCAAAGAGGTTTGCAGTTAGTTGGAAAGAACACTCTTTTGAGTCTTAGTCATGAGATGAATTTGAAACTCCAACCCATGTTTTGTTATGACTAGTAGCTATCAGACCTCCACCTGGTAAAACAGGGGCACAAAGATGGGATTGCCTGTTAGGTGTCAGGGCCAAGACTTTTTCACAAGTGTGGAATGGGGCCATCTGAGAAAGACATCAAGCAGGCCCGTTCTGCATCAGTCTTAGGACGAACAAATGGTGCGCATGTCTGAAAAGGCAGGCTGCAGCATCTATAGCGCTCTGCTCTTGACTGCGGGTGTAACACAATTGGCTGTTTCAATAACCTGTCCCCAGGGCTTCCCCAGAGTGCTGTGAGACAAAGAAATCCATTTCAATGGAAAGGACAAAGAACGATATTTGATTTTGATTTTTCTAAATTCTGGGTGTTTTGTTTCCTCTGTGTGGTGGTTTGGGGGTGGGAAGTTAACCCTGAGTATCGTTGGGGACTCTGCTTCAGGACTTATTTTGTCTCTGGATTCCAAAATCCATGATGTTCAAGACTCTTATAAAATAAGTAACATTTCATAAAGCTACACACATCCTCCTGGACCATACATGCATCCTCTACATGATTTGGAATGCCCAATGCAGTGCAAAGGCCGGTGGATAGCTCCACAGTGCTATGACAAAATAAAAATGCCTGCTCATGCTTTGTGCAAAAGCAAGTCTTTAGGATGTTTTGGACACACCAATTGACTGGAACTCAAATGTGAAATCCATAGATACGGAGGGCCGGCTATATAACTAAAATTATTATGTTCTTAGAGTAATTAAGCTGCCAAATGGCATTTGTTTAAGCTAAATTAGTTAAATTGAATTAATTATCAGTTCTTGAGAGAGGAGCAGAAAGTCTGTTCCTCAAAGTACAAGTGTTTACTGTACCAGCTGGACACATTCTGCTGAATTAGGATACTAAAGCCCAGCTTCTCAATACTGGCCATTGCTGTGGCTGACACTGCCCTGTCCACAGGAGTCTTCTCATCCTGACCAACCTCCTAATCTACACTGTCACTCACACTGACATCCAGCCTCTGAAGGGTGGGTTCTGCCTGTTGCAGGTAGGACTCTGTCCCCAGGTCTCTGTAGTTGGCCTCACCTCAACACTTTGTCATCTTTATAAACTACTTTGCATCCTGGCATTCAAAAGGCATCCTGTAACATGCAGCCTGGGTTAAGCAGCTGACCTTAAAGAAAAGCACTGCTGGAAAGCTGTCCCAGAGTTATTCATTCTGTGTTTATGTGCATGTATGTAGGTGTGTTTGGAGATACCTGCCATGAGTCACAGTATAGATAAAACCCCTCTTATGAGTTCTTAAAATATATTCTCTGTGATGCTCAAAATAAACAACACAGTTAGGATAATGCTTTAAAGACTCAGAGGGAGATACTTTTAAACTGAATTAATTCCTACTTGAAATTCAGCTTCAAGCTTCTAATTTTAAAGGGGAGTGGCTGGGCCTGTGTTCAGGGTCTCCTGAGTGCCACATTCACAGACACAGGCTGCCAGGCCTGGGCCAGCTCTGGATGCCTAGTACCCTTTTCAGTCTGGGGGGTATTTTGACCTAGTATTTTTCGGCAGTGACTCAATCACACTGCTGAAGTGTTAAGTTCAGAATCTGAAGAGCTACTGCGTCTGTACTGAACATGTGCCAGCTTCTTCTCCTTGTTATTATTCCCAAAATAGGTTCAGTAGCGCCATGCAAGTTGATACAAATCCAGAGCTGATTTAAATTATGTACCTGGGTCTTATATGAACTCTGAACTGTTTGGTACAAGAGACTCGAGCATCCAAGGTCACTGGCATCTAGGGCTGGGAGTCTCACCCTAGACTATTTCAATTCCCTGGGGACACCAAGGCATGACTGTGTATTTATTTTTATGTTTACAGTTCTGGGAATGGAACCCAGGCCTGGAGCATGCTAGGCAAGCACTGTACCACGAAGCCACATGCCCAGTCGCACTGTGATTTATAATTTCTTAATCTTGGCATCTGGGAGTTCACTTGAGAAGCAGTGCTGCATTTCCAATAGACCCCAGCCGATCCCCTCTCTTCTTCCACATGACTAGGAACACACAGAGCAGGCTAAGAAGTGTCAGTAAGGGTTCTGGTGCCTTCTTGAAACAAAGAGGGATCTGCTCTGCTGCACTCTCCTGGTATTTTCTTCATTCCATTCTCAAAACTTGTTAGGTTAAACCCCCCTCCTAGGGAGGTTGGAAGCAGCTAGACACCAAGTTTAAAGGACAACTAACCCGGTCCCCAGCATGCACCGACAACCGCCTGAGAATACACAGTCTGGATGAAAAGCTGACTTCTGGGTCCCATCTGCAGGGCCTCTGACTCTGCGGCTGCACTGACTGCTCCCGCCAATGGCTTTGCTTCTCCATCCTCTCCCACTCACTCTTTCCAGTGCTTTCTGGGCACTTGAGGATCACACAGGCTCTTCATTTATTAAAAAACAAAACAAAACTCCACAGCTTAGTGAAATGGGCCTGATAGATCTCTATTTTTAAAATAAACTGAACTTAATGTAAAATGTGTTCAATTTAGCATCCTTTAACCAGATGTAGCTTTTTTTCCCGTAAATGAATATTTAATACAGCCCATGGGCTTTATGTCCAGCAGGGACGGAGGGTAAGAGCTGAGAAGGCAGACGTGCTGGGGACTGGCTAAGAACCGCCTGCCCATTTCTCCATCGGATAGTTCCCTTCCCCAGACTCGGGCAGACAAACACCCACAAAAGAAGCTCCAGGCTCAAGGGATGGCGTGATCTATTCAAAATGAAAAACGTTCTGCTCCTTCTTCCACTGGTAATAAACAAAATTGATGGTTTGTATTTAGAAATTTCTGCTGGGAGAAAAGAATGGCTACAGAACACGTGAGTTTGGAACAAGACTTTTAGAAGAATTTGATTCCTACAGCGGAAGAAACCACTGCCAAGGAGCCATTTAGGGGCATCAGTCTGAGACGGAGCATAGGGCGGTTGCACGGCAGTTCTCTAAGGAGGCCAGGACCTGTGGCCTGAGCTGTAACAGTACCAAGCTTCCATGGAAATGCTACAGTGAGGGGGTGTTGCTCAGGTACAGCGCTTACCCAGGGTCCCAAGCATGACCAAGACCAAAAATCAGCAAACAAAGAAGGCATAGTGGCTCACATCTGTGGCCCCAGCTGATGAAGGATTGGCACAACTTCCAGAATAGTCTAGGTCAGTGGTCCTCACCCTGTGGGCTGCAACCCTTTGGGGGTCGAATATCAGATATCCTGCATAGCAGATATTTACATCAGGATCCTTAACAGTAGAAAAATTATGGTTATAATTTTATGGTTGGGTCACCACAATATGAAGAACTGTATTAAAGTGTTGCAGCATTAGGAAGAATGAGAACCGCTGTCTAGGTTATAGAGTGAGACTCTCAAAAAACAACAAAATAAAACAGAAGAAAAGGACTCACACGAATGTCATTTGATCACCACCTGCCTCCCCTTTGAACATCTTGAAAAAACAAGATCTTAATTACGTACTCCATGCCAAACGAGGAAAACCTCAGGGGTCAGTCATGAGGATGACTAGGTCTGCTTGCTTTGCATTAAATGTCACAAAATGACAGTGTGGTCTGGGTTCCTGTGCCTGCTCTGGGATCAACAGTCCTTGTTTGATGATGGCTTAATGATGGATGATCTGTCCCTGCCTCCTGGCTGCATCCAGTTCTTGACCTCTCTGCCTCCTGAGCCTTCTCTCTCACACTTTGATGATTCTTACAGCAAAAGATAAGCACACAGCTAAGTGTGGTAGCACAGGGCTGGAATCTCAGTGCTCTAGAGGCAAGGGTGACAGGATGTCAAGTTAAAAACCAGCTAAGGCTATATTGGAAAACAGCGTTTTGAAACACTAAGACTTGGGAACATAGCTCAGTGGTATGGCACTTGCCTGTCATGTGCAAGGCCCTGGGTTCGATCCCTAGTGTAGAAAGGAAAATAGATTTCAAGGTAGGCCTTTGAATGGTGTCCTCTGCAGAGAGGGCTGAAATGAAGGGGACTATGTAGGTGTACCGGTTTGTTTTTGAGTTGCCATCTCCATTTATATATTTTCAACTACGCAACCTTTGAGAACTGCTGCTTACTTTCAAATAAATTAACAGAATCGTGTAATAGCAGCAGAAAGAAAGAAGATAACTAGAGACAAGTACCATGTGGACAGTTGCACCTTAAACCAACCAGTGGAGAGGAAGAAGCGTGGTGTCTCCCCTTAGATCAGGACAGGAGGCTAATACTCTAAGCTGTCTCCCCATGCCAGGGCTGTGCTGCCTCTGCTGTTTCTGATCCAGCATCCTTATCTTCCCTGTCTTGCAGGTTGTTTAGCAGGAGAGAGCTAAATTCAGACATCTCTGTGAGCAGCTTCCTCTATGGATTACTGAAGGAATTTGTTGAAAGCACACAGCCATACTCAGCTGTTCCCCCACAATACCACAGTGAGCCTCCACGAACAGCCTCCTTTCCAGCAGTGACCTGGCTGGACACCAGCGCGTCTTGGTCTAGGGACCAGAGACAACTTCACAACCCCCAGTAAGTTGAGCCCTTCATTAGGGCATACTGGTTTTTTAGATCATAACACAGAAGTTCCAGTAAGCATCCTGGAAAATCTGGCCTGAGTAGTGGCAAACTCACCAAAAAATTACTGCAGAAACAAAGCTCCCACATATACACATAGCAAGTGTGGAGGACCTTACACCATGGACGTGTCTCCTGCATCCATACACTGCCATAGTGTGGAGGACCTTACACCATGGGCGTGTCTCCTGCATCCATACACTGCCATAGTGTGGAGGACCTTACACCATGGACGTGTCTCCTGCATCCATACACTGCCGTAGTGTGCAGGACCTTACACCATAGGTGGGCGTGTCTCCTGCATCCACACACTGCCATAGTGTGGAGGACCTTACACCATGGGCGTGTCTCCTGCATCCATACACTGCCGTAGTGTGGAGGACCTTACACTGTGGGCATCACTCCTGCATCTGCATGTTGCCATTTTTCTCTGATCAATATGCATATGTTTGATCGGCGGGCTGAGACAAGAGAATTGCTTGAGATGAATTCAAGACTAGCTTGGGCAACATAGTGAGACTGCAGCCAAAGTAAGTGTCAGCACTGCCCAACATCACAAGGCTAGGTGGCAGCGTAGCAAAATACAACAATAAATAGGTACTATCTACATAGACATTTCTTTACAGGGAAAGCCTGTGCCCTGCCCAAAGTGATTTAAACACAAGAAAGAAGTGCCTGTCCCCTATTGCCATTGTTACTTTTTCCATTGTCATGACAAAACACCCTGATAAAAGCAGTTTAAGGGTTTATTTCGTGTCACACTTTGAGGATTCAGTCCACGACGGTGAGAAAGACAACATGGCAGGAGCCTGAGGCAGCTGGACACACTTAGCACATAGGCTGGTGACCACTGGTGTTCAGCTGGGTCTCCCTCAACTCAATGAACCAGATCAAGATAACGCTTCACAGGCATGGTCAGATGCTAACCTAACTAAGTAATCTCTCCCAAGTGAGCCTAGAGGCTTACGGCCTAGGCGATCCCTGAGCCTGCCAGTTGGCCATTGACACTGACATCACGCCTATCATTTTCTGTAAACCTTAACAAGTTTGGAAGATGTGTTGTCATGAGAGTATGGAGTAGACCCCAGCTTTGACTGGCTGGCAGCGTTTTGTCCTTTGGCTGTGGCTCTGCCTTGTGATGTGACCTGGGCAGTCACTCTCCTCTTTGACTCTTTGACAATAGGAATAATAATAGCTAGGTAGTCATTTTGGGATATAACTAAGTGAACTCATGTCCAGTATGGTGCCTTAAGACCCTGATATAACTCAGAATCCTCCATCTCTGTGCTGGTCTGTCTTGTCCAGGCTATAATTTCACCTGCCTTCTGCCTTTAGCTCCTCCTGGCACGAGTGTGCATTTAGGGAATATGGTAGTCCAGGAGCTGGCTCCTCCTAGGACAGCCTGGATACATGTATATATTTGATACAGGTAACCAGCAAAGGACAGTACAAAGGGACAGTTGACTCTCTGATATGCTGATAGCTGAGGGGCCTTTCGGTTTGTTTGCTTTTTCCTTTCCCATTCCCAATCCCTACCAGATGCATGCTGGGGGCCCCCATAACAATGTAGTCTATGAGAGTGACGCTTCCATGCACCCACAGCTCCTCTGCCAGGTCGTTCATAGCATTAATTGGTGGTAGTGCTTGGCTGATCTTGGATCATGAGGTTGACCGTGGCATTGCTGACAAAGGCACTTAAGGTAAAATTTCTAACTGCAGGTTTTGTTCTTACTGTATCAAATGTGCACACATTTGGGACAGTGAAGGGAGAGAAGAAAACACCCAAGATGTTTTAGAGCTAAATCCTGCCTTGGGTCTGGTGAGAAATGAAGACTTTGTGGGATTTGTTTGGTGTGTGTGTAATGTTTATTCGATTTGGAATGCCTCTGTGGCTGCAGTAAGTGGTTTTTAAATGATTCAAAGTGGCTTTTACCAGAGTACAACTGTATTTAAAGTGTGTTTAAACTAGATGTTTGCTTTGTTCTCGAGGGCTTTGTATAACAGGCCACGTGAATCTAAAGTCATACCCATAAGATAAATCTCTGCGTGTGGGAGAAAGAAAAGCAGGCGCTGCGATGACCTGTGGTGTTGGCCGCTGCGCAGGGCTCAGCACTCCCGAAAGTTCCCACGTCCCCGTATCAATGTGTAATAACCCACACTGTTAAACAGGGACTATTTTCCAGTGCGAATGGGAATGGCCTTCTTATATAATGAATCAAAGTCATTTCAAAATGAACTTTAAAAAGACATTTGAACTTACTGAACATTTTTGTTTTTGCTTAAGGGGGAAAAATAGAGGGAAACACCAATAGTCCCCCGAACAACACATTTCTAGCATCAGAGCTTTATAAAACTCAGTAAGCAAAACACAGCATTCTGAACTCTTTTCAGTCTGTTTCCTATCTGTGTGGGTTTTCAAAAAGATAGATGTAGGGGCTGGAGGCAGAGTTCGTTGGAAGAGTAGGTGTACGTTGGGTTCTGTTCCCAACAGGATAGGTGACTGCTCTGCATACTACTTGTATCTTCACCGCTTCAGATATGGCTTTTTCTATGAATAATTTCATAAGCTTTGTTGATCAGCACGTCACAGAAACATGTGGAGCAAGGCTGTCTCTGCTAGCCATGCTGCTGTTCTCATACACAGGTGAGCCAGAGGCCTTGCCATTGTGGAGAGACTGACACACCCAACTGCTTCTGAGTGCCTGTGTGTCCAAAGATACCAAGACTTGTTTTGATTTTGCTTTTTGGTTGGTTCCTTTAGACAAGGTATTCCTTTATATTCCAGGCTTGCCTCAAACTCAAGGTCATCCTCCGACTCTGCCTCCTGAGTACTGAGACTACAAGTGAGTCACCATGCCTGAGTTGATTCTAAGACTTTCATCTCTTTAAATGCAGTGCTAAGCAATCTGATAGTCAGGTGCCTGGAAAGCATTCTTTTAAAGAAAGAAAATCAAATTTAAAAGGAAATGAACTGATACTCTTAAGAAATCAATAGCAGTTTGAGTTCAGGTTTTGTTCTGTTTTGAAGGAGAGAAGGGAAGTTCCTGAAACCCTCCTCGAATCTAGTACCCAGGGTCCTCGGGACCACAACTCTATGTGAGTCTGGAAGCCCCAGCTGAGTCTGTTTCCACTCATCGTGCCCTTAAAACAAACCCCACTGCTTGAGGCAGCCTGAAGGACGCCTACTTCCCACAGCCAGGATGCTCAGGGGCACAGGAACCCCTCAGGGGGCTGAAGAAGAAGCTCTTTGTGGATACACTGAAAAGCCCTGAGGAGAGATGAAAACATGAGGCGCCATGCATAATTTCCCCCCAAAGACTTCCAGATCTCCTTTGAGGAGATTAGTCGAGCTCTGGACAGCTTCCCAAGGAGGGTGCCAAAGATAGCAAACTTCTGTGACAGAGAAGAAGCTCACAAGACCCCGGGCTCTCTCCATCATGATGTGAAGTCCTCAACTGGGCCCGCTATGCTTCCAACTTCACAAATAGTTTTCTTTGTAGAAAGTTTGACACATCGAGAAATGTATATTTCTATATGTTAGACTAATGAATGATCTTTTCCAAAGGTTTCATAAGGCATGAGAGCTGCACGTGAGTTCTGTGTTCAAAGGCCCTTTCATGTTATCTAAGTTTAGCTAAAATCATAAAGGCAAGATGCTCTAAAACCTCCGGATTACAGTACATCAAACCTGGTACTTTAAGTGGGGCGGGGAGGGGAAGAACCTTACACTTCCCAGCTCTAACCTGGGCTGTATTGATGCCATCAGTTTAATAACAAGTAGTGACAGATGAGCTTTTCAGCTAAAACAAACGGTTGAGCAGGACTGGGTCCTTGAGCTTTAATTGTCAAGAGGACATGTCATGTGTAGATGCACAAAGAGGATCCATCGGTATCTCTTATCTGGTCTGTTTTGTTGATGTTTGCTTGTTTTGCGTTTCTGTCACTTCAAATGGAGACTACAGAGTAATGTATTTTCGTAAAGGAAGTAAGAACATACACTGCAGAGGTTGCATGGCCCTCCCCAGACCTTATCAAACGATGCAGACATTTGCAATTTGTTTGGAAGGAAGTTTTGTTACAGAAAGAGGCAAGAGGGCAGACACCATGGATTGGAAAGTTATCCAGCAACGATCCTGGCAACAGGGTGCCAACAGATGCCAGGCAGAACAGGCACCTCTACCCTCCTGCCTGGACATAGCTTTTCCTGTGTACTGAAGCCCAGCTGGGACAGCAGACCCCGCCTCACCCCTGGCTGGCTGACCCTTGCCTGTGGTGTTCGTTAGCCAGCTTTGCTTAGCATTAAGACAGTGAGCAGTCACCATGTGCTGAGAACACAATAAACCCTCTTGTTTCCAAGGGGGAAGGAAAAGAACCCTAATGGTCCAAAAGACTAATGTTAACACAAAGACTCAAGTGTCTCCTGGACTGCTGCTCCCACCCTGGATGAGGGCCATGAGTGATCTCTCCTCATGGCTTTCAAAGGTGAGAAAAACAAAAGAATGCATGAGCAGGAAGTGCAAGGATGTATTATGGAGGGCAAGGGTGTCCCAGAAGGAACTGTGTGATCCTATCAGGATCAGAGTGTTACATCCGGGGATTAGCACCTGGGCAGCCCAGGGGAGCCAGGTCTCCGGCCCTGAGCACCTGGGAGGAAGGGTGCAAAGGAACAGGGGACAGCAATGTGGTGCCACTGCTTCCCCGGGATGCACTTCAAAGGTCACTGCTGACTGAGCACACCCTAGGAGTCCCATGGTAGAGACAGGTTTTTTATAAAGGCCTGCTGCCACTTGGCACATCACTCACAGTGTGGTTCGTAGGGAGGAGGTGGGTCTCCGCAGGGCACACACTCCATGTCTTGAAAACCAACAAGTTTAGTCTTCCGGTAAAATCTAGAAGAGGAAGGAGAGTCCCGGTTATTGGTGTCATCTAAGATCACTGTTGCAGCCGAGCATCACATGATCGGTCACCAGCAACCTCTGGTGAAGACAGAGGCTGAGGAGATGGTGGACACTGCACAGATTTGGTTCTCTACATAAAACTTCCTGACCTGGGTGGGATGCTGGAGAGGGAATAGAAGCCAGTGTGCTCTGGCAGTTCTGTTGTAACCTAAACCCCAAACACCTTTCAAATAAAGTATTAGATTTAGCATTTGAAATTTAGGAGCCCAGATATGTTCTCATTAGAAATGTTTGGAGGGATGTTAATACAAATTTTAATTATGGTTGCTTATAGATGGCAGGAATTCAAGTCATTCAAGACTCTATCAATAAGTTAATAAATTAAATTTATTTAAAAGAAAATATTAAGCATCAACAACATAGCTAATGAGCAACATCAAATTAAAAATTACTATGAATACACTACTGCCTGTAAATTAAATTATAAGGACAAACTTAAAACCATTACTGTGAAAGTGATGCTACAACTGGAAATAAAGAATTTGTTCTCCAGACACCATTATTCATAATTAAACCAAAGTCTTCATGTCCTATCTTTAAAACTCTAGTTTCTGAATCTCGGCACTTGATTGGTAATTTAATGATTACCCTGTGTGTTAGAGTCTGATGTTATGTCTACTGTGTATTGTGAGCAGGTTGGTAATCCTGGAAACTTCACAGCAGTTTGAAAGGTTTTAGCTGAGCATGCTATGTGGTAGCATGCCTGTAAACCCAGGAGGACTGAGACCAGCCAGAGCTACGCAGGGAGACTCCTCAAAACAAAACAGGACCCAAAATTCTTAGATTCTTTCGGTGAAACAGCAGCGGACCAAGCTCTGGGCATTTTTACTAACTGCCTAATAGCGCTGGTGACTCCTCTGGCCCTGCCTGTGAATTGTGTCCATGCAGCCCCTTTCTGGCTAGTGCTTCCCTCAGTATATCGAGGTCATTCCAACATGGCAGGATTTCTTCACCTCACAAGCACGCTGGTTTTCAAACACATGATCTATTGTAAAAAATTATTTTTGCAACTAGACTTTTTGTTTGTTGGTTTGTTGGGGAAAGCACAGATATCAAAACAGTCTTACCCGAAGGGGAATTTCTTGTTTTTAAAATATTAAATAATATCTACATTCAATTCCCATACTTGATGTATCTCCTTTTTAAGCGGTTTTAGAACATGTATTTTTGTGCTGTGTCTGCTGTTGAAAGTGTTGTATATTAACTTTTCATTTTATTTTTTACACAATAAGTTTTTCTGTACTAAAGAAACTATTAAATATTAAATTAAATTATATTTGGTAATTTCCTGGATGGAAGTATATAAAAATCAACATGTATTACAATATTTATTTGTTTGTTTGTTTGTTTATGTTTTTTGAGACAGGGTTTCTCTGTGTAGCCAAGGCTGTTCTGGAACTCAGAGACCCACCTGCCTCTGCCTCCCGAGTGGTGAGATTAAAGGTGTGAGCCATCACACTCAGATATACATAGTACAGTATTTAACAAGACACATTTTAAATAAGGAATCTCCCCTCACCATTGTTTGTTTTGTTTTGAGACAGGGTCCCACTAGGCAGACCAGCCTGGTCTCAAACTCATCAAGACCATCTCGTCTCTGCCTCCTAGCTGTTGAAATGGAAGGCGTGTGCCACCACATTTGGCACCTATTGCCTTTATTTAACATTTTTTATGTGCATTTTTCTGTTGTGGCAAAAAGGCACACCAGTAACTTTCCCGTTATAAGCAGTTTTAGGTGTGCATTTGAACAGCACTGCCGGCGTGTGCTTGTAAAACAGAGCCCCAGACTTCCTAAGCTTCCCAGGCTGAAGCTCCGGGCCTGTTAGCCCCTACTTTATGCTCAGTAGCTCCCTAGTTGCCCTTCCTTCTGTTTCTGTATATGTGACGACTCCACACACCTCCTCTAAATGGCAGCCACAGCATTACCTGCTTGTGACTGACCTACATGTCATTCATGTTGGAGCATGTGACAGGACTAATGTCTTTCATAGGGTCAAGCAACCTCCTGTCCTGTCCCCTGGAAAAATGGGTGCATTGTATGTGGTTCTTATCCACTTGTCTGTGGACAATTGTGCTTCTTCATCCTTTTGGGAGACCATGAACAGTGTCCTAATGGACATGAGTGTATGGATATCACTCCAGGTTCCTAATGGACATGAGTGTGTAGATACTGCTCCAGGCTCCTCCTCTGGGAGACTGAATAGTGCTGTAATGGACATGAGTGTATAGATATCACTTTAGGTTCCTAATGAACATGAGTGTGTTGATATCACTCCAGGTTCCTCCTCTTGGAGACTGTGAAGAGTGCTATAATGGACATGAGTGTGTTGATATCACTCCAGGTTCCTCCTCTTGGAGACTGTGAAGAGTGCTATAATGGACATGAGTGTGTTGATATCACTCCAGGTTCCTCCCCTTGGAGACTGTGAAGAGTGCTATAATGGACATGAGTGTGTAGATATTGCTCCAGGTTCCTCCTTTTGGAGACTGTGAAGAATGCTATAATGGACATGAGTGTGTTGATATCGCTCCAGGTTCCTCCTTTTGGAGACTGTGAAGAGTGCTATAATGGACATGAGTGTGTAGGTATCACTTTAGGTTCCTAATGAACATGAGTGTGTAGATATTGCTCCAGGTTCCTCCTTTTGGAGACTGTGAAGAGTGCTATAATGGACATGAGTGTATAGATATTGCTTCGGGACTCTGCTTTAAATTCTATCAGGTACATACCCAGTTCTATTAATATCTTAAAGATGGCTACTGTGGTTCCTCAGCAGGGCAGAGCAGATAGTCCTTGACCCCCCACAACACTCTTATTTTCCTTAGCTCTGTTTTGTTTTGTAGTCATCTCGATGTGCATGAAGTGACAAATCAGTGTGATTCGATTTGACTGGCAGCTCCCTGAAGACTGATGATATCAACATCTTATAATTAACAAAAATATTTAATGGTTTGTTTTTTTTTTAACTTTTGTACCCCTGTGTGCACATGTGTGAAGGAGGCCAGAGGTGAGCCTCGAGTGTCATCCTTCAGGTGTCTTCCACCTTCGTTTGTTTTTCTGTTGTTGTTGCTTTGTTTTGTTTTTGAGAAGGGTCCCTCACTGGGCTAGAGCTAGCCAATTAGGCTGGGTTGACCAAACAGTGAGCCCCAGGACCCACTTCCCAGCACTAGGATTATAAGCATGTGCCACTACTCCTGATGGCTGCTGCTGCTTCTTCTTCTTCTTCTTCTTCTTCTTCTTCTTCTTCTTCTTCTTCTTCTTCTTCTTCTTCTTCTTCTCCTCCTCCTCCTCCTCCTCCTCCTCCTCCTCCTCCTCCTCCTCCTCCTCCTCCTCCTCCTCCTCCTCCTCCTCCTCCTCCTCCTCCTCCTCCTCCTCCTCCTCCTCCTCCTCCTCCTCCTCCTCCTCCTCCTCCTCCTCCTCTTCTTCTTCTTCTTTTAAACACAGGTTCTGGGACTCAAACTCAGGGCCTTACACTTAAAGACAAGGACTTCACCAACTGAGGTTCCTCAGCCCATTGCATAGAGATGCTTTCTTTCATCCCACAGGTTGTCTGTTAACTGCTGATTCGTGGATTATATGGTGGCCCTATCTCGTTGCACAAGAGATCCTGAGTGTTATATGTCATCTTCACTTTTGGTGCCTATGTTTTGGTGTCACTTCCAGAGTCTCTCTCCAAATCCAGTGTCATGAAGTTTTCCCTGTGTTTTCTTCTTGTATTACTCTTAGGTCTTTAATCCATTTGAGGTTGAATTTTGTGTAGGGAGTAAACTAAGAGTCCAGATTCACTGCTTCCTTGTGGGTGCCTCATTTTCTCAATTCCACGCTTGGCACCAGTGTCAAAACTCCACATATGCAAGGACTGATTTCCAGGTTCCCCTTTGTACTCCTTTGGGTTGTGTAATCTGTCTTTGTGCCAAAACACCCTTTTGGTTATTGTAGCTTCGTGATGCACTTTAAAAAGAGGGGGTATGAGTTCTCCGTTGCTCTTTTTAAATTTTATATGCTCTTAAATGAGTAATTTGATTAAAATCTGATCTGGTAGGAAATCAGTATATCAGATATTGCTTTAACATATTTTCATAGCCAAATCAAAGTAGAAGTTTGACCGATCACTGATGCAGTTGGGATTTGGTCTAATTTATCCAATTTATATTTGTTCCCATTATAAGTAGCATAGCTTCCTACTGCATTATCCATTATGCTACTGAGGTCAAGGGTCAACCTCCAGTGCTGTTCCTTCCACTGTTTTTTTGGAGACAATTTTTCTCACTGGCCTGGAATACATCACACAGGCCACACTGAGCTAGGATTACACGCACACACCAGACCTGCCTACAGGCCAATCTAATGGAGGCATCTTCTCAGTTAAGGTTCCTCTTCCCAAATAACACACTAGCTTGTGTCAAACTGAGAAAAAAAAACAAAACAACAAACAAAAACAAAAAACCAGGACACAGCCATGCAAAACCTTCCTGGTTACAAGGCCACTAATGGGCAACCTATCTAGAATCTATTTGGTATTTACAATGGACTGGAACTCCCCTAGGAATTTTATGCTTTACATTTTTATTCCTCCAACAGTACGGCAGGATGCTAATGTTCTCAGACGACAGCTTGTGAGTTACTGGTAAAGACAATGAGCATATCCGGAAGCCAAGGAACCTGTCTTTGTCATTATTTAGCTTACGGGCATTGAAGCCAGCTAAGTACACACACACACACACACACACACTCATTCACGAATGTGCACGCATACACACACACAGGAGGAGGTCAGATGGTTCCTGCGAGTGTCAGCACTGCACTAGCTGTGCTCATGGAAGCAGTGAGGTTGAGGTGGCTGGGGTGGCACCAGAAGTGACAATGGCCACCTCAGCATGATTTTGACAGCACTGGCTTTGAAGTAAGAAATATTTCCTTTTGCTTTAGTTTATCTGTCTGCAAGACAGGTTTCAGCTATTTGCCTTCTCCATAGAAAGCTAGTTAAACTTCAGGAGTACTTTTAAAATACTACAGACTTGACTGGGCAGTGGTTGGAGCACGCCTTTAATCCCAGCACTCAGGAGGCAGAGGCAGGTGGATCTCTGTGAATTCAAGGCCAGTATCTAAGCATCTTCTTAAAGAATGAATTAACACTGTGGGAAGTAGGGGGTCTGATCAAGTGCCAATCAATGAGCTTACACACAAGGAACAGAATTAGTAAGATGACTGGGGGCCCTGACACGCACACTGTGCACATGTGCACACTCCCGTGAGTTTTTGGTATAAGCCCAGGAGGCTGTTTTGAAAAACCAAGTCCCCAGGTCCTGCCTTCCTGCCATTCTCTCCACTGCTACCTAGCCTAGGTTTGCATCCCTGGGGCCTCAATCCCCAGATGAGGAGACCAGACACACACAGACATGTTTCCATCACAGAATTGTGGATCATGGGCTACAGAAGCATGTCAGATGCTCCAGGCACGTTCTTCAATTAGGCTTGCATAAGATTAAAACTCTATCAATAGCTGGGCATGCTGGTGCGTGCCTGCCATCCAGTATGGGGAGAGAGGCAGGAGAATGGGGAGTTCACGGTTACCCCAAGCTACACTGCAAGATCCTGCCTCAAAGCAACGCAAAAGAACAGGCCCTGTAGTACCGCTATCCACACTCATTACTTGGAGTTCTGAAACTATGGTGCTTTTTGTTAGCTCAATTTTTAAATAGCAGATTTGATGAGGTATAATTCACATACCATACAAGTCACCCACTGAAAGGGTTGCATGCCAGTGGTGTTATTAGAGTCATGGAGTTGGGTAACTGTCTCTACAATTGATGTTAGAACCCTTTGTCACCCCTGGAACAATCCTACTAACCACTACCACCACCCCATCCTTCACTGTGCTCCCCAGCCCTCAGCCCACACAGCCTGGGTTGGTTTTCCTTTATTATGGAGCTGCAGTTCTGGGCATGTGACTAAGGTAACTACCAGGTGTGCAGCCTTTAGGACAGCCCTCTCTCATTGAACACAGTATTTTCCAGGCTCATGTATGTTTGCAGGTGTCAGCATTTCCTTCCTTTTTATTGCTGAGTAATATTTCATTGTTCAGATCTACCCTATGTTTATTCACTCATCAGTTGATGGTTATTTGGATTTGTCGGAAGTCCTGTGAGATGGTATTTTTCAAACATTTATTGGAGGGTGGCATGCATGCAAGAGGACAACTTTCAGGGAGTTAGTTTTCTCCTTCCATTAGGAGGGTCCTAGGGTTCCAGCTTGGTGGCAAGCATTCTTACCTGTTGAATGACTCTGCTGGCCCAGATTAAGCCTTAAAAAAAAACTAGTACAACGCAATCTCCACATGGTCAGGAATCTCTGCTACCTTTTCCTCTGACCTATTCCAGGGACTGAGGGAATGCCCATAGCTGCAGCTCACAGGGCTCCTCTGGGGGGAGAGGGGCTGCCTGTCAATCCCTTTGTCCATTTGTCTAAGTGCTGCTTCTGTTCTTCTGTTCACTTTATAAGAGTGACTGCTCTTCTGCTTTGTCACAAGAGCCTAGAACAGAGTCAGCTCAGCAGCTGTGGAAGGAATGAGATAGAAGTTCCAAATGTTGCCCAAACATCTTCACGTTCTTATCCCCGTGTGTTGACGTTGGGGGGGGGGGGGGGTCAGGAAATGCCTTGGGAAGCATTTATTTAAATAGCAGAAGAAATGGCCCAACTCACCCGGGCAAGCAGTCCCCACAGACGGCGTCACTGGTGTGGGAGCAGTTGGCCCTCTGAAAGCGATTCACTAGCGCACAGTCCACACATGGCTTGCACTTCTGGAAGCCCCAGTCCTCCTTGAACCTGTGCGGCCTGCAAGGCACACACTGTGCATCTTCTCCATAGCCGAAGCCACATTCCTGCAGGGATTAGTGGGTAAAAGACAGCTATTCATACTCTGCAAGCTTGAGAAAGCTACTGGGATAAAGAAGACCCACCGAGGCCCACCTTCCCAGGCACAAAGGCAGCCCTTTCGGCAAGTTCAAATGTGTCTTCCCTGGCTAATAATCTCTCTTGTGGCCTGCACAAGTGTCCTTAGTCATCCACTTTACTTCAGAGGTGGTGAGCATGTGCATAAGAAAAGGTCTCCCGGATTCCCACTGGGGCATTAGGGCAGAATTATAGCACTTTCTTCTCCCCTAATTAAGCCAGCCATGTGACTGCTCAGAAGCCGAAGCCAGTGGGAAGTTCAGACACTTGTTCACTCATCAAGGCAGAAACTAAGCACATCACTATTAGCAGCGCAACTTCAGAAGATAAAGGCAGCTGTGTGAGAGATTTCACAAGCCTTAAAACACAGACCGGCTGAACGTTTTCTGTGACCAGAAGGGTTGTTATCTATCTGTTCAAAGAGAACTAAAGTGGTACTAAGGGTCACAAGCTAGAGCCTGGACTGTGGCTCAGAGGGAGAGAGCCCGCCTCGCATGCAGGAGGCCCTGGGTTCAATCCTTAGTGCTGCAAGGGGAACAAAACACCAAAAGGCCTTGAGCCTCGGGTGTGATGCAGATTGGAATACTGTGCTGGCTTTACCGGGGTGAACGAAGTAAAAGACTCTTTGGCACTCAGAAGATAACTTCCACAGGTTCAAGAGCAAAATAAGCTACAGCAATCACATGATGTGTGTAATGCAGCATAAAAGCCAGGTTTAAGCTGTGTGTTCATGACTAGTTGTTCAATACATGAGGCTGATGTCTCAGCTGGTCTTCAGCACGCATCAGAACCCTGAAGAAGTAGGCTCTAATGCCAATGAAAGAATGGACTTGCCAGCCAGAGCAAAAACAAGCAGGCAAAGAACAAAAACTTCCTTCTTCCGTGTCGTTATATGGGCTACCAGCAGAAGGTGTGGCCCAGATTAAAGGTGTGTCTTCCCATTTCAAATGGTCTGGATTAGAAGTGGGTCTTCCCATTTCAAATTATCTAATAAGAAAAAAAATCCTTCTCAGGTGTACTCAGTCTCTTGGGTTTTGGTTAATTCCAGATGTAGTGGAGTTGACAACAAAGAATAGCCATCACAAGTCCACCCTTATCAACTTCACACAGTCTTATCTCCTTATGACCTGCATAATTTCCAAATGAAAACAATAACCAGGTCATAATTACACCTAACATAATGTAACTATCCCACATACAACCACAAACACATTCTATATTTAATCAGGTCACAATTACACTTAATATGATGCAACTGTCCCTCATAAACCACAAACACACAGTAAATTTTAGAATAGTTGGAAATGTCCCTTGAGGGACATTCTTTTGGCCATGTGGCCTTCCTTAGCTGGTATTTATAACTACTTTCTTCTATTACCCCATCTGTATTTCCTCCACCATCAGCAAGTACCACAGCAGGGCTTGGTGACCCACACCTTCATTCCTGATGGGTCTGTGCCCTTTGTCATTCTTCCTGGATTGGTTGTTGTAGTTTCCCATTGACTTTCATCACAGAACACAGTAACACCAAGAAATACCCTACAGGATCTCCTAAACTCCAGACATAATCTTACCTCCACTGTAGAGAAGCAATACAATTTGCACCTGGTAATCTGAATCCATCACTCCTCCTAACAATGTTATTTTTTTCTTGGCTGTTGGTTTAAGGGCAACAGAAGCCCAACATAGCCAGGGAGAGTCTGAGCTTATATAGTTCAATGGGATGTTTATTGTGCCTACTTGAAGAATGGGTCCCTCCTCTGGAACCAAAACTTCTAAGCCAGCGGAATTTAAGATTGTGGAAACACGAAGCACTTTCCTGGTGGTTCACTGGGGTGATAGTGAGTAGAACTATTCCTTTTTCTACAGCTTGATTCCTGGACCCATGGATCCTGGCTATGAGAGAAACCATATCATGTATTAGATACTGATCCAAAGCATATAACACCTTCTGGAGGATCCTGCCCCAGCCCTCCAGGATGGTGCCATCTAATTGACATTGTAACTGTCTTCAAAAGGCCATTCCATCATTCTACCAGGCTGGCTGCTTCAGAATAGTGGGGAACATGGTAAGACCAGTGGATCCTATGATCGTGGGCCCACCGTCATGTTTCTCTGGCTGTGAAGTGAGTTCCTTGGTCAGAAGCAATACTGTGTGGAATACCATGACAGTAGATAAGGCATTCTCTTTCTCAGTCAACAAATCATTGGGCACACTCCATGAGGCTATAGGTGCATTTTGGGCATAGACAACATTATAATGGGAGTAGAAACCATTGGCATTTAGGCAACTTGTTTATGTAACTTGTTTGTGCCTTCAGGACCTGTTCAGGCCTGATCACATATATACCACTTCTATTTGATAATAAATTGTGTTACATGTTCTACTTGTTGGCTTTTTGAGTGAGATAATACCCAGTGCATGATGGGCAGCTTAGGTTGCAAGTTAACTTGGTGGCCCATTGTCAAATGTTTCCACTAAGGCCCAATAGCAGGCCAGGAGCTATCTCTCAAATGAAGACTAGTTGTCTGCAGATGATGGCAGAGCCTTGCTCCAAAATTCCAAAGGCCTCTTCTGTGATCCACCTATGAGGGCCTGCCAAAGGCTCCAAACATCATCCCTATTTGCCACTAACCATCAAGTCTGCATCTTTCAAGTCCTTGATGGTGGCACTGACTACTGCAGTTCCTTCAGGGGTGTGATGCTGTTTTTGATTCACTAGTTTCTAAGGCAGAGACTACTCCAAAGGCTTTTCAACCATAATAGCCTTCACTCCATAGATCAGGAGACCAATGTGAGAATTCTGCCAATTTCTAAGTGTATTTTTCCCAATTATTCATTCTGGGATAGAAGAAATAACCATGGGATGAGTTCGAGGACCACTGGACCTACTATGAGTCAGAATTCAGTCAAAACTCCACTAATCTTAGCCGAGCATGATGGCCATGCTTTTGATCCCAGAAAGTCTGATTGTTTCCTTACTTAACCACGTGTACAGTTATCCTTGTAAAAGTCCATAGGTTCCTTTGGGGAAGGCTGGAGAAAGGTTACCAGTAAACTTTTAGGTATTTTATCAAGGTCCTTTCTCAGGAGGACCTGGCTGCTCCTTCAATGAAGTAGTTCTGTGTCTGCAAACTGACTCAAGTCTGGAAACTGGTTACAGGCTGATGCTCCCTTTTCCCACGATCCAATGTGGCCTTTCTTTCATTTATTTGAGAATGTTTTCCACTTATGCAGATTAAACAGAAATTCAGTAAACTTCTTATCTATTTCATGCCTGGAAACACTGTGGCCGATTAGCCAGCACCACTCATGGGTCAGGCCATTATAGCCATTTCTTTGCCTATGCTGCCCATTACAATAATTATGATAACCTTGCCTTTGACAATTCAGTGCTGCCACTTGGTCCCTGATAACTTTGGGACCCAATTAAACCCATTGCATTGAATTCATCCAACTGAGCAGCAGCATCTCCAACTCTAAGGCTTGGTACAAGGAACAGGGTGATGACAAAGGTGTGCTGGTGCCCCTTCTTACCATTCTTCATCTTATAGGATTAGTGAGGCCATGTCTTCTGGGTCTTCCCATTGTGGAGGACTAGATTTTACACAGCGTACCCACGCTAGCATCACAATTTCCCTGAGGCTTAAATCCTTCATCAACACTAAGCCAAGGGATAGCAAGCATCTCCAACAGTGGCCATCCCTTTTGATAAACACTCCAGCCAACCATTCAACAAACTCTTGACATCTTTTTTAATTGTAAGCTTCCATATTAAACATAGAATCTCCACTTAGTGGGCCCATATCAATAAATTCAGCCAGATCCAGTTATGTGTTCCTTCTACCTTTATCAACACACCCTTAAAATCCATTCCCACACATATTCCCCAGACTTCTGCTTGAATGAATTAGCAAACTCACTAAGCTCTTTGGCGTGCCTCCTTGTGGACGACACTTTCTATCTCCTCTCTAGGAGCCTGCTTAGACTTATGTCTGGAGGTTACGAGTGGTGGGCTTGGGGGACATCAGTATTGTCTTGCCCGGCATTTCCTTTAGGGAAAGCCACTGTTGGTTTAACAGACAAGAAAGGGTTAATTTACTCAGTCAGAAGTGGAAAAGGCAATATTTCAGCAGGTGGGGGTGGGCGTAATCTTCTGCTGAGGGTGGAGAGACTGCATCCTGTGTCCTCTGGTGAGATAAACCCTTGAGAATCTGGGCCTCAGTAGGATCCTCCCCTTCATCTCCACCCCACATCCCAGGGTCCTGTTCTCTACCAGTTAATGCCCTGACTGTAAGCACTGAGACTTCCAAGGCTGAGATTTGAATTTTCACTGTCTTTCAGCCAACCTTGTAATGAGGGCTTCTGTCTGATTTTTTGCAGCTTGAGAAGATTCTCTCCAGCCTAAACACACTCAGACCATGAATGAGCACCTGGAGCTGGTCAGCGTTATCACTGAGCTCATTGATGTCCTTTATCGTATTCTGAGAAGCTTGAAATTGATTAATTTTATCACTGAATTCACTCTTTCCCTTTGCCAATTTCTCTAGAAATACTAGGAGCAACCAACCAGCATCACCATTTTTTCCACACATTGTTAAAAGTTTTATAAACAGAGTCACCAAATCCGTTGCCTCTCACCATTAGTGAATTCAGATAATTAAATACATTTGTCTCCTTAAATTTTTAAAATAGTTCACAGCGTGGGCTTCCAATACTCTCTAAGCTCATAGGAGAGGCTTCAGGAACTGCAGGTGTTGGCAAATTGGAAAGTTTACACTAGATACTAAAAAGAAATCATGTGTATATTTCTGTCGCTTTAGAACCACTTCTGGTACCAAAATCTGTATTAGTCAGGTTTCTCTAGAGGAATAGAACTTGAGAGAAAGAGAGAGAGAGAGACAGAGACAGAGACAGAGTGTAGATTTATTAGAATGGCTTCCACTGGTTGTCTACCAACAGAAGATCCAAGAATCCAGTAGTTAGTTAGCTGTCCAGTTCATGAAGCTGAATGTTTCAGCTGGTTGTCAGTATACACCAGAGTCCTAAAGAAGTAGGTTCTAATGCCAGTGAAGGAATGGACTTCACAGCAAGAGTGAGAACAAGCAGACAGAGAGTGAAAACTCCCTTCTTCCAAGTCCTTTGTACAGACTGCCAGCACACGATATGGCCCAGATAAAAGGTGGGTTTTCCCATCTGGATTAAAAGTGGGTCTTTCCACTTCAAATGATCTAATAATTAAGGGAAAAAAACCTCACAGGTGTGCCCAGCTGCTGGGGTTTTAGTTAATTCCAGATGATGTCAAGTTGACAACCAAGAATAGCCACCAGTCAGTATGACAGGACTAGACCTGCGACCCCACAGAGCACATCACCAACCCACTTGCCACATTGTTTCTCATAGTAGAAATGCTTCCAAAGGCCTGGCCACATATGCATGGACACTGTAACATCTGTGGTTCTCAAAGTCCAGTTCTCCTGATACTTTTGTTGATATGCTGCAAAAGGTTGAAAATCAGGGGATGAGTTTCCAGGTAAGAATCGAGCTTTCAGCCTGTCAGCAATTTGAAACACACGAATCCTTGATAACCCCTTAAGGAAAAATGGCCTTTGAATATGAAGCCAGAAAATGACTAGAGTGCCTTAAAAAGAAGCACAATTCATGGGCTTTTAGATTTTCATCACATCTGTTAAGAACTGTGTCCAATCTAAAGTGTCCGCACAGATTCTCAAGCAACCAGTAAACTCTTAATTAGGAAGGGGAAAGTCCTAGCTCTCCTGGGTGCTTACTCCCTGAGAGCTTTATAAAGTACAAAGTCACACGCACTCCTCCAATGTACACATCCTGCACACACTTCAAAGCTATTTGGAGAGGGAAAGGTTAGAACGTCCATTGGTCTCTCTTCCCAGGGTTGGAGATGGAACCCAGGACCACTATAAGGGAGCAAACACTTATCACTGAGCTATGTCTCCAACCCTATGATTAGTTTAAGCATCTCACTAGGCACTCCAGGCTGCCCTTGAACTCACTCTGTCTCCTTGTAGTCACCCATCACTTCGCCTCTTGCAATCTTTCTACCTCCTCTTCCAAGATGATCCCTGCGCCTTGAAAGAAGGGGGAAGTTTTAGACGTCCCATTTAGGGCTAAGCACTCCACAACTTCTCGTTCTCTGTATGTTAACCAGTTGTGGGTCTCTGTGTTACCTTTCTTCTACAGCATGAAGAAACTTCTCTGATGAGAGTTTGACGATGCACTGGTTTTGTGGACAGAGCGATGCTTCTAGTTGTCTTAATACTATGTTCATTTATTATAATTTTTTTATAATTCTACCATTTACAGTTCAGTGCTCACAAAAGCATCTCTCCCTCTTGAAATCAGGACAATCATAAAGATAGGCATTCCGAAGGAATTTCTTTGGACTGTGAGGGGTCTTGCAGGAGGCCATTGTCGAGGCTTCCATGCTCTGTGTGGGGCTTGTGGCTGTGCTGTGGACAGACTCCTGTTTTTGCTGAGCACTTCTGTTGCTCAGAGCACCAGGAGCTTGCAAAGGCTCTCTCAGTACAGAGAGGCCTCCCCCACACCGTCTCCAGGGATCAAAGCGCTGTACACGTGACACTCGGGGGCGGGTGCCACATTGTTCACATGAGAAGCTTCTAGTCAAAGGCTCCAGCCAGAGCAGAGTGTTTCAAAGTCAGGCTTTGATCCTTGCAGCCAGGACTGTCAGAGACCCGGGTACAAGTTAGAACACAGCAAAAAGGAGAGGAGCTGGGAGAGAGGCGGAGAGAGAGGAAAGGAAAGGAAGGAGAAAGTGTGTGAACTGGAAAGAAATGGGGCTTGCTTTTGCTTTTCAAGCCAGCATTGAAGAAGCAAAAAGGATGCATTTTCCTACATTGGCTCCAAAATTGCAAGGGTTGTGTGCCAACTCTGTCACTTGTTGGCTATGATATTCTGGGAGCTCTGGTCCTCAGTCTCGTCATCAGTGAGATGGGAATAGCAATATCTGCCCTACGGGTTGTTTTGAAGAATAAATGGGAAAACACATAAAACTTACATCAAGAACAGTGGGCTCCCATTAAATGACTTACACCGTTGGCTGTTATTATTTTGGATTTCCTACAAACCGATAAACCAACTTTCCTGATTAAAGTTTAATAACATATTTGGATGGTGAAGGCAAGTAAGGTTGTGAGCTCAGGCCAGCCTTGGCAGGACAGTGAGATTCTGTCTTGTAAACGGCTTGCCAAACATGTGCACCACCCTGCGCTCAATCCCCGGGACTGAAAAAAGGGGGTAAAAACAACAATGCTCCATTGAGAAATATGGTTACGCTATCTAACCCCAACTTTTTCTAGTTCCACCTAACCCAGCTTGTGGGGGAAAAATGATCCTAAAATGCATTACAGGTTTTCTACATTGAACAAAGGAAAACCTCAGCCATCATTCAGTGCAACTGGAATTCACCTGCTGAGTCACCTGCAGTGCTGTTCCCAGTGCTGTCTACACTGGCAGCTGCGCAGGCTTCAGGCCCTGCCAGGCAGCCCACTGTCACTCCTGGCCCCTGCTGAGATCACTTCCTCCACATTCTACCTCCGTCCACCATGAAGAACCAGGCAAATAACCCAACTGGATTTACAGGTCAGTAAGAGAGTTGCCATAGTAGCATGTGCCTGTAATCCCAGCACTCAAGAGATTAAGGAATCAGGATGGGCAGGGCTACATATTAAGACTCTACCTCAGAAGACAAAACGGTAACTAAAAATGAATAGGAGCTTTGAGGGTCTCATCTTTTAAAAAAAAGAATGGTATTCCAACACAGGGAGATCATTTACACTTTTTTATTCTGACTTCCTAGAGTTTGTACCACATAAGCACCATTTTGACCAATGTGTTCATGTCATAGTTTCCTGTGTCATTCATACCCACTGTAGTTTATAGAATGAGCTTGAATGTGCTTGTACATGCATGTGTGTGTGCATGCATGTGTATGCATGTGCACATGTGTATGCAAGTGTGTATGTGTATGCATATGTATATTCCATCTTACACCAACCTTAATCATGCAAAAAGGAGCAACCAGGCTCCAGTGTTTGAACTTACAGATTCAGGTGACATCAAGAGCCATTTTCACTGTGTTGAATTTAGGGGAATGAAAACCTACATCCATGTCAGCTGGTGTAGTTCACACCTTAAGTCCCAGCACTTGGGAGGCAGAGGCCAGAGGATCTCTGGGAGTTGGAGGCAGCCTCATTTACATATCATGTTCCAGGGCAGCCAGGCTTGAATAGAAAAACCCTGTCTCTCTCTTTTACACACACACACAAAGAAATGAGAGAAAACCTACATCCAATATAATTAATAACATTCATGAAATATATATCATTTAGTCTCCTGGGAACTCTGCCAACTTATTGGGGAGAATTTTATTTAAAATATATTTTCTCTGAGACTTTTTATTTTTAAAAACTAATCTTGCCTAATACTATTGTTAAATTCACAAAAAATAGCCACAGTTCATGACAAGCTAATAAAATAATGGTGTTAGCTCAGTGTATAATTCTACACATTGAATTAAGTAAAAACTTTGAATTAACTAGAAATCCCAAGAACCTGTTTCCAAGGAACAAATCAGCATCTGCTGTGGCAACATGGCTGATCAGTCACCGTGCAAAGCACCATAAATACAGAGCCCTGTAATTACTCATAATCCAGGCTGCACGTAAACAGCACATAAACATAAATTACCCCAGTATGCACGTCTGCTTTGGTGTTTTTATTTCATTCAGCGAAACCAGGTGCTGAAAATGCCTCGAGGCCTTCTCCACAAAGGCCAAGACATAGCGCCCGAGTGGACACAGGTGAACAGTTAGCTGACACACAGCCTCCAAGCATCACAGTCCTGGCAGGTACATGCCCGTATCTTTGTGCAGTCGTGCCCCTCCCTGGCTTGGGAGCATGTCTTTTCTTTTGCATACTGAAACCTACTACAAATAACGTCTTAAAACACTTAAGCAATGCGCCTTCTTCTATCTCGGTCCCTAAAATCCCATCCCTGCCACACAGGGAAACACTGGTAATGGTTTGGGGATGATCTCTCCAAAGTGCCTCTTCCTGTGGCTGCTACACCCCTCCGCAGCTCTTCGCTGCTACACACTTGCCATGTCTAGGGGAGAGTCCAACTGCATGGATGCGGTGGGATGGGCCCGGCTGCTCTTCACCCACACGGCACCCACATGCTGGGCACGGAAGGAATTCCCACGTGGCTAGCTGCCTGTACACTGATCAGATCACCTTACTGTGCATCGAATGAAAACGACTTCAAATCTTATTCCCCACAATGCTTCACAGAAAGGGAATCCTTTCTCCAGCTATACTCTGTTCTGCAGCAGGCAGATAGTAAGGGCTCAAGCTGTGTTCATGCTTAGCTTTTTGACAAGGTTCCTCCAGGTCAAATGCTCGGCAGGCTCCTCGGAGTAGTCCCCTTGATAGGCTGTGTCTACAAGAGCTCAGCTGTCTAAGGAACCTATGGAGTCTGTTTAATCCAGACCTCTCCACCATATCTGTTCAGGTCCCCCATCCTATGTCACTCCTGGGGTGGCTCCTGTTCATTCTGGTCTTAAGAAAAAATCCTGCTTGGTCAGCTTAACCAAAAGCCCCACGGTCATTGTCTATCCTTTTCCACCCTTTGACCCCTGCCTTACTTGCTCCTTGCACAGGCTACGTTCAGGACAAACCCCTCCCTCCTTCCCTGCTCCCCAATTCCGCACTGAGGCCTTCCTTACCGTGGCAGCCCTGCATGACGTCTACTCTAGACTTCTGCTGTCCAGCCCTGCCTGTTCTCTGGCATGTTCCAGGGCAGGAGGGTAGAAAAGAGGGTACAGGGTTAGTGAGGGAAGGAGGGAAGGGGGGTGAGCACATCACCTGCCTGGACTTAGAATTGGATTTCTTTTCCTTCTTTAGGGGAGGTTCTACCATAAATACCAAGGTTCAAAATTTATCTTTTAGCTCCAAAATACCCTACCAACTTTATTTTTTAAATAACGAGGTGGTGTTGTAAAAGCTCGAAGGAAGTTCCTGGCACTTCCTTAGATACGCCAGCAGACTGTTTTATCAATAAACTTTTGAAGTGAGAAAGTACAGACATAGGTAAGATAGCAATGCGGTGGGGAAAGGTATCACCGCATCGGATTCTTTCTTTCCCTCTATTCCTTACAGCAAGCCGTCCTTAACACCAGCTCTTATCAACTCTTGCACACACACACACCCCCACAGCAGTGCAGGGAGGCAGACGGCAATGCTGCAGAACAGACACGGACGAGCAAACCCTGTTCAAAGCGGCATTTCCTGAAGACCCTCCTTTAAAAGAAATTCTCACGAGCAAAGCCTGTAAAGGCTGCAGCCACTGCTCCCCAGTCAGCCAGGAGTCTTCTTGGGTAACGTGGGTGCGTGAAGGCAGGGTGGGGTGTCGGGTGGGATGAACCTGGAGACTTCCTTTCCAGGTTCTGGATCAAGCCCAGCTGCTTCTACCCCAGCGGGCAGCTCTCTGCCTAAGAGTCTCAAGCCACACTTGGTGACTATCCAGTAGCAAGACAGTTGACAGTCACTAAATCCCTTCTCTTTTTTCTGCCTTTGCAAAGCCTGCACTGAACAAAACACAGGCTGGTGCCACCTACAGAGGAAAGGCAGGTCCCCAGACCGCAGGGGGCCTCCTAGACCCTCCAGGTCCAGGAATGGCTCCCAGTGCCTCTGGGCCTAACAGCACTCACTATTTATTTGTACAGCCAGTAAGTTATTTGCTTTGGTTCTTTGAACTTTAAAAGTTTAAATGTTAAATTCCAGATTTAAACGGGGGAAAAAAAGCTATTCGTGGAGAAAGTCAAGGGCATGAAAAATGGGAATGTCAAATTAGGTTTCTACGGCTCGTGCTTGGACATCAGCTCTTTAATTTCCTTTAGTAAAAAAAACACCAAAGAGCTACAGAAATCTGTACTTGGGGCTTTTAAGGAAAATTCACATGAGGGAACTTGCTGCTATCTGCTCGACATACGGGCTCACCCGTGCAACTAAAGAAAACAATGAGCAACTTAAAAGATAGACGAGTCCTCCTGAAATATATAATTGAAAATTATATTACTTTTTGGTTACTTTATTCACAGGGATGAGAAGCACTTTCAAAAATTAGACATCTTTTTAAAAGCCAAAGCTGGACACTCGCCCTGTGGGGAAAGTGGGTTGTTTACAAGAGTTCCTTTTTTTACATTGACGAAAGTCATCCAATAATTGGTTAGAAAAGCTTACTTTGAAAATCATGCCAGAGGCTTGAAGCCTGCTTCAAGTGGTTCATGCAAAAACTAGTTTCCTGATTTACTGCTGTGAGGCGATCATGTTAAAAGCACATTGTTGGCATTCATTCTCTGGGAGGAGGAGGGGCCAGGGCTGGTGAATTCTAGGCAGTAGGAATTCAAAACTCCAGTGTGGTTACTTTCAGCAAACAAAAATCCCCCTCTCCCCCGTATCTCAGAAAGTCTAAAGGGTGTTGAGAACAAGTGGCACTCATACAGCCCCATGTGTCTGGCAGGTGCCACCCGAGGGGCTGTGTGAACAGTCTTGGTTTTGACTCTGATAGGGAGAAGACATTCTCAACCATGTTAGAAACTTTCAAAAGAGAAATCTATAAGGGTGTGTGTGTGTGTGTGTGTGTGTGTGTGTGTGTGTGTGTGTGTGTGTACAGCTCAGACTTAAGCTCCCCCAACAGACTCCAAATGACTCAGTTATCTGTCATATATTCTTTCCAAAAATACAGTTACAGGGACTTTACTACAGGCCACCAGAAGGAGCTGAGGGATTTGGGACTTTAAGGAGAGCAGCGTGGGAACCACACAGAACTAATGCAGTGAGACTGCTCAGCAAGGCGTTGGGAACATCATCTGGTGTGGGGAATGGAAGGGGTTAAAGGCTGCAAGGGGGGGTCTCATCTGCGAGGTGGGGGCAAGGACAAGGGCATTTGTGGAGAGGAAAGCTGGGAGCAGGTAGCTGGCAAGGCGGCTCCACCTCTGTGTCACACATGAGTGTGTGAACTTCTGGAAGACATCTTACGATTTCTCAGCTGTACCTTGTAGTTCATAAGCCAGAGTCTCAAAGGGCTTCACTTAAATTTTAAAAATGTTCAAATGAGATAAAACTAAATGTCTATTTTCTCAGTAGCACTAGCTAAACACATTTCAAATGTCCAACAGCCAAAGTGGCTAGTAGGTGCCAAACCTACGAGACAGCAACCCTCTGGAGCAGCATCAGAATGAAGAAGGTCTGAACTCCAGGTAGCTGCACCATTCCTGACCCTGGCATATAGTGGACTAGCCACAACAATGACAAATCAATCAACTTCTGGGTGGCCATTGTCCACCACTAAGATGGGAACAATCACAGTCCTTACTTAGGAGATGCAGTATGAAGATTCTATTATTTAGTACCCAAAAGTCACATGATAACATTTGCCGGCCTATTTTGGTCACATCATCTGTCATCACAACTGCATAAGATCTACTATAGGATAACAAAACTAGGCTGGAGAGATAGCTCAGTGGTTAAGAACACTGACTGAAGTTCCAGAGGACCCAGGTTCAATTCCCAGCACACGCATGGCAGCTCACAACCATCTGTAACTCCAGTTCCCTGGGATCCAACAATCTCTTGTGAATTCCATGGGCACCAGGCATACTCATGGTTCACAGACATACATACAGGCAAAGCACAAAAATAAGCAAATATAAAAACATACAGCTAAAAATAAGCAAATAAAAGAACAAAATGCAACCTCAGTTCTCTAGGTTTCATGGCACGCTCAGATAGCTAAGGTACAGTGGACAGAAGGGAAGCATATTGTCAGAGCAGGGTTCTCTAAGCAGACCCCTTATCTAATGATTGACAGGAGGTGAAGGAGGCCGGTCCCATCTGACAAGTGCACCAAGGCATCGCCAGGACACTGCTCCAGCTGCTACCAGCAAGCCCCAATTACATATTATAGACAGTGGAAACCTAACCAGCAGTAGGTAAGCCTAGACACCTTAAGGAAAAACAGTTGAATGTCTTACAAAGAAAATAATAACTAGGGGTAGTAAAACCACAGATGGAAAATGTACTTATGCCTACCTACCCAAAGTTTCTCTAACTCTAGTTTGAAAACACAGATACATTCTTGCAGTGGAAAACACATTATGACCCTGGAGTATGATGCTTCAAACAGACACCTCATCTTGGAGAAAGGACGGTTTGGATATGCGCAATAGTGGAGGGCTTGCCTAGGATGTGCAAGGTGCTGAGTCTAATACACAGCATCACACACACACACACTCACACACTCACACAGTGGACCTAAGTATTAAGCTATATTTGACACAGTGAAATGAGTAAACTAAAATAATGTTACCCAGAGGCTCTTATATCTTAGGGAGAATGAACTTTGTTTTACTCTTTAAATAAAAGTTTGTCATTTATTTTTACTTTTATTCACTGACCAAAAACCAAGAGTAAAGACTTTATAAAATATATTGCTTATATACTAATTCATGAATGGTCCTACTGTTAGACAGTAAGTATCTTTAAAAAAATATACCCACGGTGGATGGATTCATTCAACCTCTGAGCAAATGTACTGAGCTGGGGGCCTGGGTGGGCTGGACAGCAAGGCAACCAAGCTATACTGACTGGAGTTGCCACTCTCAAGGGAACAGCACAGGCCATGTGCTAACATGTCTGTGTCTTAATGTATCTATGAAGCACCATAAACACGGGAACACTGTGGGTGCTGCTCCCAGGGCATTGTGGGTATAGCATGGCTGGGTGGCTGCTTCGATGCTTAGGGAAATCTGCTACCTAGGTGTCTTAGTCACTTTTCCTTTGCTGTGACAAAACACCATGATGAAGGCAACTTATAAAAAGCATTTAATTGGGCTTACAGCTTCAGCGGGTTAGAGTCCATGATGGCAGAGCAAAAGCGTGGTAGCAGGAGCAGCTGAAAGTTCACAAACAGGAGGCAGGGAAAGCAGTGGTGACGGCACCAGTCTTTTGAAACCTCAGAGTCATCTCCAGTGACACACCTCCTCCAACAAGGCCACGACTCCTAATCCTTCCCAAACAATTCTACCAACTAGGGACCAAGCATTCAAACATGAGTCTATGGTGCCGTTCTCCTTCAAATCACCACATTGCGGAAACAGATTCCATAGGAATCTGAAATACAGAAATTCCCTTTTTGTTGCTGTTTCTTTTTTTCTTTTTATTTGATTTTTTTAATAGGTGGGGACTGGACTCAGAACCTTGTGTATACTAGGCAAGCACTCTTCTACTGAGACAGATCCTCAGCCCATTTGCTTCTTTAACTTTGGGGTTGTAGGATCTACATATCAATTTTCACTGCAGGTGAAACCATCTACAAAAGTGTGTATGTTACTGAAAGACACATCTCTAACAGGCCGAGCACACCTATCGAGTCCAGTGAATACAAAGAGAGTTTTACATAGGGAAAAACAGAGGCTGTGAAGGGTCCAGATCTGGATCTGTAGTGAAGGATCATATGAGCCAGGTGGGGAAATGGGGGTCAGGGTAGGGTTCTTGAGGAAGAACAAGGCAGAAGGATGGGAAGGGGGTAGTTTTGGACAGTCAGAGGAACCTTGCTCATTGTTTTGAAAGTCTAGGAAAATGGAAGGATGCTATATGCTTATTCACTCATTCATTGAAGCCAAATACTCTTGTATCTTTCATTGTGGCCATTCTATCAGATAACAGTCTCAAAAAATTGATTGGTGATCATTTTATAAAGACTCCACACTTCTCTTGTTTGTTTGTTCTTATTTGATGCTGTTTTTGAAACAGGAATCTGTCACCCAGGCTAGCCTCCAATTCACGATTCTCCTCCCTCAGCCTCTTAAGTAGGTGGTATTATAGGCATATGCCACCACACTCAACTAGGACTTCACTTTGTTAGTATTTTAAAACAATGTTGTATACATGCTCAAGAGTGAGAAATGTGCATGTGTGTGCAGAGGCCAGAAGTCAATTCAGTACATCCTCTTCATACACTCAGAAACTTTGAGACAGGGTCTCCATACTAAACCCGGAGCTCCCAATTTAGCTAGACTAGAGACCAGCTGACTCCAGGGATCCTCCTGTCCCTATAACCCTAGTGATGGAATTAAAGGTGCCCACCACCATGCCAGGAGTTTCTTTCTTTAATGTGATGTCTGAGAGATCAAACTCAGGCCCTGATGCTTGTACTCAATACACTTTACCAACTGTGTCATCTCCTCATCCCTCAAGACTTCATTGTTTAAAGACCAGTTTTAGGCTTACAGTAAAACAGAGAGGAATATCCAGAGACATCAGCTGTATCCACACCCCCATCCCCAGCATAGCGTCTTCCATTATCAATGTCTTGTGTCTGAAAGATGCATTTGTTTCAATCCACTCACTCTGTGACCGCTGTCTATGACCAGAAGCCTCTACTTACTTCTCTTGAGGTTCAGTCCTGATACTGCACATATTACAGGTGTGGACAACTACATACTGGCATGCTCTATTCTATCCATTTAACCCCCACTTCCCTGACTTAGAGCAAACACCAACCTTTTTGCTATCTCCAAACTGTCATAAAGTATGCATTTGAGGGTCTCCATGTCTTCTTGTTGGTGGCTATCAGTTTTTGGTGCAGGATAATATCTCATTGACTGGATGGTCTTGTCTCTCACTCACCTATCATAGGATGACAGCATTACTCGCAGGTCTTGGTGATCATGAGTAAAGCTGCTTCTATAATCAACCCTGTACAGATTTTGTGTAGATACAAGTTTTTAACTCCTCTGAATAATTACTAATTATAGGTCTTCCAGGGGGTTATTCTTTATCAGGTTAAGTAAATTCCCCCTCCATTCCTACTTTACTGGGAGTTTTCATTTTGAATGGGTATTGAATGGTTTTCAAATGGTTACTGATATGACACATGATTTTTCTTCCTTGGTGTGTTGATGTGATGGGTTACACTCATTGAATTTCAAATGGTCAACCAGGCTTGCATGGCAGGACAAATCCCACACAGTCCTGATATTACACTGCCTGGTGAACAATCATCAGAACACAGTGGAATATTCTTGGCATGAACTTGAGTTTTTGCTGAAGATTTTCATGTCTATGTTCATGAGAGTTATTGTTCTATAGCTTTGTCTCTTTTCTGTATTATTTTTTTTGTCTGATGTTGATAGTGGGTGCTGTTAGCCTAACACTCACTGCATGTATTTGTGTTCTCTGCTTTTGTATTACAGGAGAGACTGAAGCACCCTCTTCTTAACTGGTGAACTCCTTCTGGCTTGGTGCTTCTGCTTGGCAGTTTACTATCAATGATGGAGTGAATCTCCTCAGTAGGTAAAGGTCTCCAGAGAACGTTTTCTCTAGAATGTTTTGGTAGATTGTCTTTTACAAACTTTTATCTGTGAGAGTTCAGATCTCAAATTTTTCAGTCCATGATCTGCAATGACACTCTCCTTCACCTGTGATATTTGTAGTATGTTTCTTATTCCCTAGTTCCTCACTCCCTGGTTAGAGGACTACCTTTTTTTTTTTCAATCTTTCTAAAGAACAGATTTTTTTTTTTGCTTTTGTTAATTTTCCCTTTTGATTTCCTGTTTCCATTCTCTCTCTCTCTCTCTCTCTCTCTCTCTCTCTCTCTCTCTCTCTCTCTCTCTCTCTCTCTCTCCCTCCCTCTCTCCCTCTCTCTCTCTCTCTCTCCCTCCCTCCCTCCCTCTCTCCCTCTCTCTCTCTCTCTCTCTCCATCCCTCCTTCCTTCTCCCCCTCTGTTATTATCTATTTTCTTCTCAGTTAGAATTTGATTTGTTCTTTTAGTTTGCTAATACAGAAACTTAGTTAGGTGGCTTTAGATCTTTCTTTTCTCATAAATACATTAATTCCACACACTTATTCTAAGTACTATTTCATTTCATCTTATAAGCTTTTATAAGCCTACTGCCATTTTCTTAGGAAAAGTAAACTTCTCCTGTTTTCTAGTTTGTTAGTTATTCAGAGGGTGGCTTTTAAATCTAATAGCACTTGAGGACTGTCTAACTATCTTCCTGTCCCTGGTTTCTGTTGTCCTTTGTCTGTTGAAGGGGAGATCACATTTACACTTCAAATGTCCTTTAAAATGTATTGGGAAGGACTTATCAACCTGACATGTGGTCCAGGTTGCTAAATCTTTCATGAAAGCTTGAGAAGGTATATTCTGCTGACGCTGCACGCAGGTGCCTCTAAATGTCAATGACATCCAGTTTGATTGATGGTGGTGTTGTCATTAGCTATGTATGACCTTGCTAAGAGTCTGCATGTAGCTCTGCTGGTTTCTAATAGAGAGATGTTGAAGTCCCCGCTCTATGGGAGGATTCGCTGCTGCTTACACTTTACTCAGTCTCTGTTTCTCTCCCACTCACTCAGCACCACTGTCCCTTCCTTCCTTCCTTCCTTCCTTCCTTCCTTCTTTCCTCCCTCCCTTCCTTCCTTCCTTCCTTCCTTCCTTCCTTCTTTCCTCCCTCCCTTCCTTCCCCCTCCTCCCTTCCTTCTCTCCCTCCCTCCCTTCCTTCCTTCCTCCGCCCCTCCCCCCATGCAGTGCAAGTTGGCTTTAAACTCAGGATCTTACTGCCTCAGCCTTTCAAGCTCTAGGATCACACAGCAGGGCCACTGTGCTCTCAATCTCCTTCACACCGCACAGGATTCCGGGTTGTTGGGTTTTCTCTTAACACTTTAAAACATTCCCTCTATGTTCCTCTTGTTTGCATGCTCTCTGAGGTCATAGTCTGAGGTCGTTCTTATCTCGGCTCCCTTGTAGAGAAGGTGCTTTTTCATCTCACAGTCTATGACTTCCCCCTTTCATCTTTATTCTGTAGCTTAAAAATGGTTGCCCAAGTTTGTGTGTGTGTGTGTGTGTGTATGTGTGTGTGTGTGTGTGTGTGTGTAGAGAGAGAGGGGGGAGGCAGGGAGAGAGAGGGAGGGAGGGAGAGAGAGAACTTCTGTATGTACAGGGTTTAGTGTCTAACATTAATTAAAGTTCTAAGTCATTATTGTTTCAAAATATTTCTGCTGCTCCTTCTTGTATTCTCACTCTGCAAGTTTATATGTTTTGTACTTATCCCACAATCCTCAGATATTCTATTCTGCTGTTGTTTTCTTTCAATACTTCTTCCCTATCTATGGTTTTTGGTTTAGAGGTGTTCACTGAAAAGTCTTCAAGCTCCAAGATCTTTCTTTAGTGGGATCCAGTCTGACAATGGCCCAGTAGAAGCATTCATCATTATTTATTTACCTGTAGATTTAATCAGGTCTTTTCAAGCATTTCCATCCTTCCGCTCACCCTGCCCATCTATCTCCAATAACACCATTTTATATTCTACAGCACACCAGCCACAGCTATTTCAAATCCTCTTTATGAGAATACCAGTCCTTCCGCCATGTTTCCTGTGCTTGCTCTGTCTCTTCAAACTGAATTTTTGCTTTTTGGTATGCTTTTCCTTGTGCTTTATAGTTTTTTGTTACAAATCATACCTGATAAGTGGGTAAAAAGGATTATCCTATATATCCCTTTAGTAGTGTGGGAAAGCTGTGAGGTCTGGGAAGCAGGTCCTGACTCTTTCATTATGTCTGTCTGTCTGTGAGCCTGTGCCCCTGAATGACCTTCAAGGTACTCATACATGCATACATACATACATACTTACATACATACATACATACTCTCTCCCTCCTCACCCTCACCTCTCCCTCACCCTCTCTCCCCATTGCTTCTAAGATAGGACAGCCAGAGTGAGTTGGCACTGGTCTTTCCATCTCCCTGTCACTTAGGCTATGGTAATATTCCTCCAGTTTCCTTCCATTCCCCCTCCCACCCCCCAAGGGTGGATTTTCTCAGGAGTACATTGCTCTGGCCTCTTTCAAAAGAGCACCAGCATCCGCCACCTTGTTGGAGGAGAGGAATGTTCTTTAACATGCATCATGAGAATCTCTTTGATCCCCTGGAGGTAAAATGGAGCGAGGCCACACTACACAGGGCTCAGGGGCTCTGCATTCTCCTACTTCTCCATACCAAGGCTTTGGCAATTTGCCAACGATAGTTCCGGCTTCCTGCCCAGCGGGAGGTTGTGAGCAGTGAGTGTCTTGTGACTCTTTGTATCTGCCTGAGTTCCAGGGGCTCACTTCTCTCACAGATCTCAGAACCCCCGCTGATCCTTGAGTTTATTCAGCTGCAGACAAAATCCTGGTTAGTGCAAACAGAGACTGTGCAATGATTTCTCTTTTCATTTAAAAAACTTACAGCTGACTGAACCTTCACCTTCTGGTCCGATTCTCTAGATATTTATTTTATATTCTCTACAGTTCAAGGACGAAGATAAGAGAATAAACTTTCAGCAATGATTTACTAATCTGAGAATCTGTGAAGTTCCTCTCATCTTTTCATGGTTTTAGGCAAAAGCTCTCGGGGGGGGGGGATGGAAGACTTATCTCTTTTTCTTCCTGGGGGTCTCGGCTCTTGGCTTTGTTTGCTGTCCCTGGGCAAGAGAACCTGCTATCTACCCAATATGGCAGAACCTATATCTGAAATAAACATTGGTACAGTCAAGAGGGATCAAAACCTTCCTGATGAGATCTAGTAATTAACTAGCTGTCAGAGGGCTAGAAGGCATTGCAATCAAGATATAAAGTCAGAACCCTGAAAGCCACCACTTATTTAACACAGCAACCAGAAAGGAAAGGCCCCATAAGGATGGGACTTGCAGAATAGGTATCGCTTTATTTCCTGATGCTTGTAGATCATTGGTCAACAATCTATGACCCATAAGAGCACCCTGCAGGGAAGAGGGCTTTCCTTTTAAAAGTCACTTTCAATAAAAACAAAACTCCATTGTCTCTTTCCTAATGGATGCCTTTGATGTTTATTGAGAACAAAACATTGCACCGATTTCCCCACAACTAGTAACATCTTCAAAAGACCAAAAAATAAAACAAATAGGTGTTTAGCTTCAAAGAGGCCAGGAGGAGAAACTGTGGAATAGGAACAGCTGTGAGGAGGATTTCTTAATGAGTAGGATTTCAAATGCACACTGGGAAGTGCTCTGGGGAGTGATGGACACTTACACTGGTAAGATTATAATGCTTACTTCCTTCAATATCCTTGCCTGCCTCATCACGTCCCTACTCAGAACATGACTGACCAGCAATATAACATTCATTTTAAGAAAAAGAAGCCTCAGGAAATGGTGGTATTTCTATTTTCCCTATTTCACCCTTAGTTATTTGTGTTTTAACTTTTAAGCTTTAGGTAGAATACTGGTTCTTTACAATTAACCCCTAAAATATTCTATCAGTGAAATACTAAGTTATATATACCAATAGTATTTGTAGAATTCTAGTTGTTAGACTCTACTTATCTCAAAAAGATACAGGGATTAGAAGTATAAAGGGGAATTCTATAATATCTTCCTAAAGTGGCATAATGAGCCAAGAATTCTGTCCTGTTACCCAAAGTGTTGCTAGCAATCAACTAAAAGAATTTGGTTTGAAAGAATGTTTTGTCATACGTAAATACAAGCATGTACTTGGTATGTACCTTGGACAACTCCATGCCAGGTCCGCACTGTTTGCAGAGGACACAATTTCCAGACTGATCCTTGAATTCTTGCTGTCTGCAGTCTCCAGTTTCACAAATCACTTTACGTGACTGGAAAAGAAAAATGGTTCCCAAAATGTTATCTTCACTCCACTCCTCAGGCTGTTTGCAAGAAAGGAATGACAGAGTAAAAAGCTGCCTCAGCATGGCATTGATTTAAGAAGAACTGCTGCTTTCTGAATGAGTCTGGGGGACAAGTAAGTCTGTAACAAATCCTTCTTAGCCTGGAGAATGTCCATTCATCCCATAACCAGGGCCCCTTGTTCTAGACTTAACTATAACCCCCATCCATTACTCTGATGATGATGATGATGATGAAGGAGTAGGCCTGCAGGGAACCCAGGACTTTTGCTACCTGAAACCATGTGAATTAAAACCAACCAACCTTTTATGATCTTAGAAGAGTATGAACATAGTCAGCTCTAACAATGCATATGCAGGTGAGTTGGAGTCACACCACCACAGGAACTTGTGATTCTCCTATAGATATCTCTGTACTTAAATTTTTAAAAAGTTGTTGCTGTTGTTCATTTATTTGGTTTTGCTTGCTTACTTGCTTGCTTACATTTATTTATTTATATATCTGTGTGTGTGTATGTAGTACATAGTCAACAACACTCGTGTGGAGGTCAGAGAACAATTTGTGGGAGTCGGTTCTCTCTCTCCACCATGTGGGCCCCAGGCATCAAACTGAAGTCACCAGGCTTGGTGGCAAGTGCTCCTATCCACTGAGCCATCTCACTGGCCCTTACTTACTTATTGACAGCAATGTTCTGTTAAAAAGCTAGTATTGGGCTGGGAATGTAGCTCATTTGGTAGAGCGCTTGCCTAGCATGAATGAGTTCAATCCCCAGCCCTGTATAACCCTATGTGGTGGGGTGAATGCCTGCAATGGCAGTATTGGAGAGGTGTAAGGAAGAGGATCAGAAGTTCAAGGTCATCCTTGGCTAGAGAGTTGGAGACCAACTTGAGCTACATAATGTTGCCTTTCATAGTAACATAAAATCATGTGTCTGTATAAGAAATGAAAATAGAAGTGAAGTTGTTTAGAGTAATAAGGGGGACAAATGGAAAGGAGAGAGGTAAGGAGGGGGAAGGCAGAGTGGAGGTGTCTTCAACATATAATAACCTGTACAAAAATTGAAAAAAATTTTAGATAAAAATTTTTAAAATACATTTATAAGGTTTTCTCAAACTGAGAACTTGGCTCAAATGGTAGAGTGCTTGCTTAGCATTCATGAACCCCTAAGTTTGATCCCCAGCACCACGCAATATGAGTGTGGCAGTCTGTGCTTGCAACCCAAGCACTCAGGCAGGGAGAGCAGTTTAAGGCCATTCTCAGCTGTGTAGCATGTTCAAGGCCATCACAAGCAACTGGAGGCCCTATCTAAGAATAACAAAAACAACAGTTACCTACTGAGATGTAAGAAGGCCAGAAATGTCTTGTTTTTACTGTTTATTTACTTACAAGTTCTAAGGATGAAAACTTGTGAAATAATAAATAGAGCAGCATTGTTAATGGTCTCAGAAGAAAGGAATCGGCTCAACCCTTTACTCTAAGCAGGGACACCTGCATTAACTTCATTGATAACCATTTTGCTGTTCTAAATTAAAGCTGAAAATCTTTAGAGATCCTGTGAGGACAGCCACTGTTACATCTATGTGTCACATACATATAATGGCACACCACAGACCGATCTTCCCTCAGGAAGCAAGGGTTCTCATCATGTCTACCAGGACTTTCAAACAGTCAAAGCCTCCACCTCCAGGACCAGTGGGAAAGAGAATCCAGGGAGGGAAGGAGAATCCAGGGCGGGAAGGAGAATCCAGGGTAGAAGGAGAATCCAGGGAGGGAAGGAGAATCCAGGGTGGGGAGGAGAATCCAGGGTGGGAGGAGAATCCAGGGTAGAAGGAGAATCCAGGGAGGGAAGGAGAATCCAGGGAGGGGAGGAGAATCCAGGAAGGGGAGGAGAATCCAGGGTAGGAAAGAGAATCCAGGGCGGGAAGGAGAATCCAGGGTGGGGAGGAGAATCCAGGGAGGGAAGGAGAATCCAGGGTGGGAAGGAGAATCCAGGGAGGGGAGGAGAATCCAGGGCGGGAAGGAGAATCCAGGGCGGGAAAGAGAATCCAGGGTAGAAAGGAGAATCCAGGGAGGGAAGGAGAATCCAGGGTCAGCTCAGAACTAGAAAGTCCTCTGGGGCTAGAGGTCTAACAGGCCCTTTCCCTACTTTCCATAGCTCCAGATAGAAGTTTCCCTTTGGCCCCAAATCAATGTAATCTTGAGGAAGAAATTCTATCTCTGTCCCAGGCCATTTACTCGGTGTTTGATCACTGTAAGGCCAGAAAGGAGGCTTTCCTCATAGCTACATAGCTTTTTCCTCATAGCTTCCTCAAGGATGCAGACTCCAGGCTGACTTAACTTCCACTGACCTCACCTTCCAAGACTTCGGGTACTGTCTCGAGAGTTAATAACTCTGTAGTTGTAGGTCCGTATTATGTCTCCAGATGAAATAGATGTCAATTCTACTGGGTACCTCCAAGGCCTTTTATCACACTTTCAAAAACATTAAAAATTCTCCGTCTTTACCACTTTTTTAACTCAAGACAGATACAAAAAGTCTATCTTATCTAGTGATGTAGTTTAGTGATATAACATTTGCCTAGTGTGCACAAGGCCCTTAATTCAATCTCACAAAACAACTTAGAATTTATGGTCTTCTTAGACTCTAAGCCAGTGTTTCTCAACCCACAGGTCAAGACCCTGTTGGGGGTGGGAGGTGTCGAACAATCTTTTCACTGGGATCACATTATCAGATACTATACATATCAGATATTTATATTACTATTCATAACAGTAGTAAAATGAAAGTAAAGAAGTAGCAACAAGATAGTTTTATGGTTGGGGTCACCACAACAAAGGAACTGTATTAAAGAGTCTCAGCATTAGGAAGATTTAGAACCACTGCTCTAGGGTGTATTATGATAGAAATATGCCCATAAACCCAAAATAATGCCATTAACCTAACATAACACTAAGGGTAACATGGCGACAAGATTTATGACTTTACCTAGATTTACATGAAATAATTTCAACACCTGTGGCAAGCAGCACTACCTAATACAAAAGAGAGCAGGCATAATGTGAAAGAGATTTTAAAAAATAATGATTTCATAAATAGAAAATAGTCTTGGTAGTATTTGTTTTTGTTTGTCCTGAGAAAGGAGCTTGCTACACAGCCCAGGCTAGTCTTGAACTTGCAATCTTCTTGCCTCAGCCTAGAGTGATGGGATTACAGCACTCATAATCCTGAGACCACTATATGAATTCTTTCTCCATATTCATAGGAAAGAAAGACGAGTGGAGAGTATACTTACCAAACAGCCTAGGAAAAGCATGGTGATGAGGGGCGCTCTCCCTCCCTCAAGCAGGACCTTTAAAGCCATGGCTCTCATCAGACGTGTTTATCCCTGAAAAGTACAAGTCAGAGATAAGAAGGAAGACACAGTTAACAGTCAAAGTCTTAGGGACCACTCTCTACTTACTATACAGTGATGTGACCACCACTTTCTGTACACACAAGGCACCGAGTGTTACTTATCTTTTAAGAGAACCATTTTACTTCATTTTATTTGTGTGTGTGTGTGTGTGTGTGTGTGTGTGTGTGTGTGTGTGTGTGTGTGGTTTTCCTGCATGGATGGGACCAACAGGGTAATATATGCTAATTTGCTTACTCCAGAGACTTCTAGAGCAGTGGTTCTCTACCTTCCTAATTCTGTGACCCTTTAATATAGTTCCTCATGTCATGGTGACCTCCACAAGCATAAAATTATTTCGTTGCTACTTCATAAGTGCAATTCTCTACTGTTATGAATCTGTGTAATGTAAATATCTGTGTTTTCCCTGTGAAAGGATCACTCAATGTGGTTCAGCCCTCAAAGAGGTCAAGACCTACAGGTTGAGAACCACGGCGCTATACCCTCAATACTATCATTATTTAGAGATGGGGAAACTTAGCATCAGAAACGGCTAAGTAACCTGTTCCAGGTAACACTGCAGTTAGATCCAGATCGGATGCAAAGCCCAAGTGGGGCAGTTCTAGGGCAACACAAAGCCCTGTAGGAATGCAAACCCTGCACAGATCTGGGATCGTGGCCTCCTCCCAGGAATAGATGCTAAATATGAGGCTGGGCTTGAGTGAATCCTCCCCAACACTGCACAACACAGAGTGAGGCTGGTGACCGATAAGCTTTCATTTGAGGGCATCTAAATGTCACTTAAAAAGGGATGCAATGAGAGGCAAGGACCTGACCTTTCAATAAAACATAAACCCGGCCTCTTGATTTTCGCCAGGAATGATTTTTTCCTTTAAATGTAGAAACAAAGCTATTTTTGCTTGTTTGCTTGTTTGTTTGTTTCTCAGATGTTCAAAAGGTCAGGAGAGGAGATCTGTGGGGATGGGCTTTTTTGTTTTGTTTTGTTTTGTTTTTATTTTAAGCAAAGCCTCCCCAGGTGACTCCATCCACCAGGAAGGGAAACAGCAGTTTGGTGTATTTGAAAATGGAATCTTCCATAGGTAATGGGGATAGGATATGATGCCAACTACTAGTTAGAACCAGAGCAGAGAATGGGAACAGGGTCACAAAGCTCGATCAAAACAGTGGAAAGACCAGTGCAGGGAGTCAGAGCTGAGACCCAGGCCAGAGGTCCCCGAGTGCTGGGACCCAGATGTGTCACTCCAGCTGCCCCCTGTGACAGGCACACAGTCGGGAAAGACATTGTTGCGAGTGCTCTGAATAAACACCCATTGTGGGTGAATTCAAACCTTTTACCTTCTTGGTCACGTCTTTCCCCAACATACCTCAGACTTACCCATTGGCGCTGCTGCCTCTACAGAGGGAGGGATGAGGGTGGGGAGGTGGGGCAGTGGGGGGCAGTGGCTAAGGAGATGAATTGCATTCCTTGAAGTATATACCACAGGTTGTTGCTTGACATGGTTCTGAGATGTGAAAAATGTGTGATCACGATCAACAGAAGGCTCTCTGGGGACCCCTGGGACGTGCTGTGGAACGCTGACATAGTGCAGAGACCCAGGGCTGCTGAGGTGGCTCAGCCAGCAGGTCCGTTTTTGAGACTGGCTGGGCAGCAAGACCCAGAGCGCCTCCTGCGTCTGCCACCCAGCACTGGTATGATCATAGGCACAGTTTTGCCTGGCTCTGTATGTGGGAGTACTCACTCACTAACCCCTACCTTCCTAAGAGGATTTTGTTTTCTATCTACTTTGAGATAAGGCTGTGCAAAATTACCCCAGGCATGACTTAAACTCATCTCCTCAGTCTCCCAAACAGTTGGGATTAGAGGTCTGCTTCAACCAAACCCAGGAGAATAAATTTCCATCAGTGACAGGCAGAGCTCCATGACCCACTGCTAGCAGGGACAACAGCAAAACAGCTCTGTGAACAAGAACAAGCCCCTTAGCCTGTGGGGAACAAGCCAAACGTCCCTGCAGGATAGGGAGTCCTCCAGCACAGTGGGAGAGGTCACTGATACAGGGTGTTTCTGGAACATGGAAACTACTATAAAGTATTAGCAACTGCTGTCCATCATGTTACTGTGTTTAAAAAACTTTTTAATTCTTTAAGACTTTCATAAATGCACACAATGCATTTCAATCATATTTCTACCTCACTCCTTCTCTTAACTCCTCTCAGACCTACTTCTGCTCTCTTCCTCTCCCAACTTTGTGTCTTTTTAAAGCTAAAAGTAATCTACTGAATCTAATTTGTGCTGCCCACGTACCAATGGGTGAGAGGCCATCCACTGGATTAAAGAAAACCAACTCTTCCTCCCCAAGAAGTCATTAACTGTCACTAGTCCTCAGTTAGGGTGATGGCCTATGGTGCCTTCCCCGTGCTAGAGTGCTGAATGGCTTGACTTTGCACAGGCTAGTACAGCTGCTGCGAATTCATTACTATCGTAGTCCTGTCATTTCCAGAAGACAATTTTTTCACCTCAGTCCCCACCTCTGGCTCTTACAACATTGCCACTCTGTCTTCCTTGATGGTCTCTGAGCCTGGTGGGATTGTATATGATACAAATGCGGCTGAAACCCCCATAGTTATTGTCTGTACTATGGCCAGAGAATTAACTATTTCTGTGTTAACTGCCATCTATTTGTACAAAGAAACTTCTCCAATGAGGTCTGAGAGCTGAACTGATCTATAGATGAAGAGATGGATTTGTAGGGCCATTTGCTACTATGTCCTTTAGACTACGAATAGTAATACATTTTGCCTTTGGAGCCCATGAACTTGCCAACCATGGGTTTGGGTCCATATTTGCAATACTAAGCATGCATTTCATATTATGGAACAGGCCTTACATATATTTTGATAATTGCTGGTTACCCCCATATCATGGCATACTATACCTACAGGCATATCTTGTCACATCAATTGTTACTGGAGTTCACTGGGCTCCCAATTAGGTAAGACAGTTGATAACTTTCACCTCAGCAATCCCCATAGCACCTTCCCATACTATGAAAGCCAGTCAACAGGAAGGAAGATTCCTGGACAGTATCTAGTTGATTTTTCCATGTACTGTGACTAAATTGTATGGTATCTTCATCATTTGTATCTTTACACCAAGTTCTGGTGGGCAGCTAAGAGCAATGGCCATAGCCAGTTTTGTTTGAAGGTCTCTAGGACGCCAGCAACCAACAACTCAAAGGAGATACCCTACACCAGCCAATGAGCTTTTCATTCAGCAACCTACAGCTTCTAGGAGGCACATTATCCCCATGTAGGCTAACTCCAATTAAACGTGTGTGTGTGTGTGTGTGTGTGTGTGTGTGTGTGTGTGTGTGTGTAGAAGGCTTACAAAATAGTAGGCTTCCATATGGCTTTTTCAAACATCCTTAGTGATAGTCATCTCTCACCCAACTCCCTCCTCTGCCCAACCTTCCCACCCCTCTCTCCATTTAAACATCCTTCCCCATTACTTTCCCTTTCCTCTTCACATTACTTATTCCCCTCCCTTATGTTATGACATTTTTATTGAGCATCAAATTACTTTGCATGGGACAATTGTCCTTGAAGATTCATCCCCTGCCAGACCACTGTGGGAATCAGAGTTTGGCCTGGGGAGAGCAAGAACTAGTTGCTTACCATTTAAGTTCGCAAAAAGCCAAGTCCTGTGTTTATAAAAGGCATGCTGCTCATCCTTACTTTTAAGGAGAATGGAAGAGAAAGCAAAACGTCGAAAGTCAAAACTACTAGAACCAAAGGAGGTCAAATTAAATTCCTGTCCGGTGACCCCACACAGGGTCTTCCATATGCTGTCATGTCCCTGCAGACCTGAGCCTTGTATAACTGCATTGTTGAGGAAAGCAGAATTGCTTCAACAAAGCAGCTGACAAGTAAGAAAACAGCACATTTAATCATTTTTCTACTTGTTCAACCCGGTTTGAGTGAAGAGTCACGGGGTGCCTTGGGTGGGAATGCTGCTAACGCGGTACATCTGGAAGCAGCTCACAGCTCAGTAGGCATCACTTTCTTCTACATGCCATTTATACCCAGGCCAACGAGCACTTTAGAGACCAACAGTTTCACTGGTGGAGTGTTATGAGTGTGACCTTGAATTTCCTAGAATAAAATGAGATTCCTTATGAAATTGTTTGGTATTCATTAAAGAAAAGGGAAAACATAATGACATAACTAATGTTAATAATATCTAAAATAAAATCAAGGCAATTAAAAAGGCTATTTGTGAAATTGTTTTAAAACTCTAGCACTCTGGGTTCTGCTCAAAGACAGATAATAATGCATTTATGTTTCAGGGAATCTATGTATCTGACATCAACTCTTCAAGCCCCAGAAACACACATTACTGACAGCCTGTAAGTCTGAAGATTCTGTAGTTTCTCAAAATGTCCATGCTGGAAACACCTTCCAACCTCCCAGCATCCGCATCTACAGAACAGATACAGAGAAACTGCTCTGGCTGCCACTTCAGAAGCAGCGCTCCTGCCTGAATGCCTGCCTGCGGCCACACCCAGCAGCCTGATGGTGTCAGAAGTAGGCCAGAGCATGAAGGTAGGGGAGTCTGGAGTGCAGGGCTGGCACACATCGCGCCGGCTGCAATGAAGAGACTCTTACACACCAAGTGGCTCGGCTCCCTCACTCAAGTGAATGGGCACTAATGCAGATGTGTCCCAACTGGCCTCGCTTGGCAGGGGCAGAAATATAACAGGTGCTGTAGATGCACACCCCTGGCACTTGTTGGAAAACAAAACAAAAAACAAAGAAACCAAGCCTGTGCCACGTGCACATGGGCAAAGGGGCCTTAAGGCAGCAGCTCAAGAAAGCAATGCCCAGGAGACTCTAAGTCTGTCTGTCAAACTGGGCTCAGATTTTGGCAAATTTCCAATTCTGCATTTCTGGGCCAGGGATGATGAACCTCATTTAGCAACTGTCTCTAAGAAGGAAAAGCTGATATTTATCATCCTAGCTTAAACAATAAGTAATATTTCTGAGAGCCATCTTTATACTGAACCCGGTAAACTATCAAAGCACTCGAATCTAGGGATGCTTAGGATAGCCTTCATAATCTTTTACAGGATAAATCATTTCGTTTTCTTTTTCTTCCGTCTGTTTTATTTTATTTTTACTTTTGGTTTTTGAAATCGAGTGTCACTATGTAGGGCAACTCATAGCAAACCTACTGCCTCATCCACTCTGTTGCAGAACGTATAAGCACAAGCCACCACATAAGCAATAAGATGAAAATTAAAGAAATGGGATAACATTAAAGCAAACCCACAAGCTTGCTGCTTATAAAAATCTCCAGGGACATAAAGCCAATGTGATAAATGCAAATGCTCACATTGTGACAGGGGAGCAGTGGCTTAGAAACACTACTAGTCCCACACGCTAGCAGAAGAGCGGAAATTTAAGACACTGTTTTCCAAAAGGACATCAAGCCTCAGCCTGTGGCTATTCTGAATCGCACCCTAACTTCACTGTATTCAGAAAATCCTTATTCACGCAAGGGAGCTGGCATCCCTGGCAGCTTAGGTAGCTTGCAGAGGTATGTTAAGGTTGAGAGGAATGTGCACACTGGAAGGGAAATGAAGAGGGGTTTCTCTTCCAAATAACAATACATTTGCGACTAAAAACTTTACAAGCGCTAAGATTTCCTGCTGCCAAACACAACAAAGTTCAAAATCAACAAGGGCCACTGTCAGGCTTCTAGTTAGTTCCGTTTGCTTTGTTTTAACAGGATTTAACCTACAGTAGGGTTTCGCAGATGAATTCTTATTTCTTGGGTTGTGAACTCAATCATGTTTGCTCTAGGGGGATGTCAGAATTCTCAAAATGTTCACTCACCAAATACACCATTAATAAGCCATTTACTTTTTCTGAAGTCTATTGAATGTTTATCAACACGGCATCATTGGCAACAACAGCTCACACACATTTGCTCTCGGAACTGTGCACAGCCATCCCTACGCCACAGCTGTTTAAATTTTTATTTTGGAAGGAAGCCTGAGCGGATTCCAAAAGGTCTTTATACCATTTGGAGTATCCTCCTTCATAGGCTGTCTCTGCTCATTTAGAATTCCCTCATGAGACCCATCTAAGTTTTTTTTTCTTCTTCTTTTTTTGAAGAGACGCTCAATAATCGAAGCCTCATATAACTGCTGATGGATGACTCTTTTCTTTCTAAACCCTGGGTTTTAATCCCATAGTTTAAAACGTATAAGCTTTGTGATGTGTGGACTAGAAGATAACCCAGTTCTGTTTAAACATCTTACTTTCAAATGTAAACACTTTCAACAAATAAAGTATGATGAATGGACTCCATGCTTAGCCTGCTAACAGAGACAATTCTGTTCATACTGCCTTCTTTGTCTTTTTCTTCAGCTGGAGTTTCCTTCACAAAGCCTGTGGACACCCACTAGTCACCTGCTGTGGGACACATGTACTTAACTGTTCTGTAGCCTCTGCCCACTCTGTGGCAGCTGGTGACTCACTCCTTTGGCGTGCACACTTATTCTAGGAGGACATTCTTAGTCAGCTGGATTTGGCCCTGGTAGAACTTGATGGTTTTGTCTAGAATTTTAAACGCTTGATTTTTAATACTTATTTGTCAGATTTAAAACAATTTGGAATTTTGTGACTGCAGATACATGGAGCTTTCTGACTGTGCTGTGGTTACGACTTTTGGGGTGGAACTGGTCAGGAGGACTGAACTAAAGGAAGCCTGGGTTTGGAGTTTTAAATAAGCAAAGGAGAAGGAAGTTCTCATGAGTGTTAGCTCAATTCCTCCATGCGTTTTTAAAGTCTCAAACATGCTTTAAGTTCCCTAAGTTCTGTGACTAGTAAATTACATTAATGTACTAAGGAGAATATGCAAAATCACATGCCAATCAAAAGCCATTCATTGTTTTTGCTTGCATAATTCATTTGAAATTCTGAAATATACATGAGTTAAGTTCTGAATCATTTCATCATCTCTACTAATTTTCTGGACTTTTTTTCTTTTCTTTTTTTCTTTTTGAGGAGCTAAAAACTCTTTTTAGGGGCTGGAGAGATGGCTCAGTAGTGGTTAAGAACACATAAGAGCACTGGCTGCTCTTCTAGAGGACCAGGGATAAATCCCCAGCACCCATATGGCAGTTCTCAACCATCTGTAACTCCGGTCCCAGGGAATCCAATGCCATTTCGTGGCCTCTGCAGGTACTATATGCACATGTTACCCAGACACACATGCAAGCAAAATATCCATACATAAAATAAAAATGTTTAAATTTTTAAATAGGAGTCTGGGAGATAGCTCAGTAGGTGAGAATGTTTGCTCTGCAAGCATGAGGACCCAAGTTCAGATTCCTAACACCCACATAAAAAACAAAAACAAAAAACAAGGTGTGTCAAGGAGATGATGGGACAGACTTAGTAGACTTCCTAGGGGAGGCCTTACTCTCTCTGAGGAGCAGATGGGAGTAGGGGTTAGTAGGGGGAGTGGGAGAAGAGGAAGGAGGGGGAACTGGGATTGGAATGTAAAAAATAAATTAATAAAAAAAACTAAGGTGTGGTCACAAGTTCCTATAACCCAGTGTGGGGAATGGAGGCTGGTGGGCCACGGCTCTCTGGTGGTTTACCTGAAAGAACAATCTTCAGGTTCAATGAGAGGTCATGTCTCAAAGGAGTAAGGCAATTGGTAATAAAGATATTCAATTGTCCTCTGGCCTCCACACATCTACACACACACACACACACACACACACACACACACCCTTGCATATTAGCAATGTCCCTCATTCAAGTCTTTTACTGGGAAAGGCATTATACACTGTAGTTACTGCCATTTCCAATGCATAAGAGTTCATATCTGTTGGCTTCAGATTAGAATCTAGCTGGAACTCATCATTAGTCACTCCCACCAAAGAAATAATTTCTACAATTGTACCAGAAAATACTAGCATACCTAATCTCAAGAATTAATATCTACTATGGAAAAGAAAATTCTAAAGTCAATAAAGCCATGAAGCAATGGTAATAAAGTAGATGTCTTAAGACACTTTCATTGATTAAAAATAACTTACAGAGCTTATGGTAATGCTTCATGCACTAATGCTAAGGCAATATTTTCACAACACATTTTTAAAAATATTTCGTATTCCTTTCACACCACTCAACATGCAAAGAAAAATTCATTTTTGCTATCCATACCTCTGAATACTTCAAAACTGTCTTCTACATTAGTACTTAATTCTTCACCCCTCTAGATATACAGAAAATATCCCAAGTAAATCCTAAACTAATGTAATGTACTCTTCCCTGCGCATATAAAAAGCTGATCATGAAATGGCAACACAAAAATAAATTCTTCAGTTTACATAAGCCATGTCTAATAATACCCATTTCTTGAGTGTATAAACTGCCTTGTCAAAGGACAAAAACAAAAAACCACACACATCTTCATAAATAAATTGAATTAAACTGTTTCACTTAAAGAAAGACCCAATAGTGTTTATAGTTTTGTTTACCAATTGAGTCCTATTATTGTAGGCTTAGTTGTTAGTTTATTATAAAACTGATCACAGGTTTCAAATGCCGCCACACTTGAGATCCAAGAATACATCCAGTAATCCCAGTACTCAGAAGGCTGAGGCAGGGGGATTCTGTTCAAGGCCAGCCTGAGCAACAGCTGTTTAGGGGCCAGCCTAAGCTACATGAAGAGACACCCCCCCCCGAAATAACAGAATAGAATAATGAGATAACGTAACTAAACTCTAGTTCAAGAAATGGCAAGGGGGCGCTGACAAGCCCGTGAGAGCTGGCTCTTCTCCTTCAATCCATGACATGCACTGCTCATATGTACTAGCAACTCTGGCACTCAAGAATCCTTTTTGCACGCAATGAGAATGATTCTGGATTACAGATGGGTCTTCTAAATGTTTCCCTTTGGCCATCTCCGCCGCAGTTGCGCAGCAGGGCGTGGGCGCCAGCTGGGGGCTCTGGGGCTCGCCCTGGGACTCTGGACAAGCGAAAGAGTGGATGGGCTAGGCGGGATCTGCACACGCACATGTGCCTTACAAACACATCCTTCACGGACTAGACCCTAGCTAAGTCCTGTCACTCACGCTGTCGCCCCCCCCCCACCTCACCCCCTCCCCTGCGCGCCCCAAGTGACTTGGTTGTCCAGGGCGCTTTTCCCCGCACGTGCGCCTCGGCTGAGAGCCCTCCTGCCTCAGGCATCCACCTCCCCTCGGCTCGGATCCTCCAGGCCAGCTGGGCCCCGCAGCACTGCAGTCAAGTTACAGAGACACCTACCTTCCTCTTGTCCTGTCCAGCAGCGCCCGAATGCAGTGCGAGGCTCCGGTGGCGTGGGGTGCGAGCGCTGGGCTGCACCGGGATCCAGAGCAGCCCTGCCGCCACTCGGCTCTGTAGCCCGGCAACCGCCACGGCCGGAACCCGCCCGGCCCCTGCTCGCCGGGAGCCCCGCCCCCACCACGCTCTCCTCTTAGACTCTCACCACGCCTCTCGTTAGTCCCTGTGGGGTTAGGAGCTTAATCCAGGTACCTCACCACGCTTCCAGACCAAATTTAGCTACTCCCACTGACGGCTCCAGTCTCTAATCTGTCACCATGCCCCTACCCAGGCCCTGATGCCCTTTGGGTCTCACCTGCCCCACATCTATGGCCCGGCATGACCTGGCTCTCCCAATCCCTGCCCTGAGCTGTAGTTATGGGTCCATCCGTTGTCGTCCTATCTGCTACCCCGCCCCCCCCATCCGCCCCCCCCCGTCCCCCGCCCGCATCAGGCTGCTTAGGGACAGTGGATGCAGGGTGAGCAGAGGAGGAAGACCCCCCCAGGTTTCCTTGGGAGCAGGAAGGGAAGTTTCCTTTCCCCTCCAGGCATATTTCCCTAGGATCACACCCCACCCTGAGCCTTTTCCTTCACAAGGAGAGGCTACAGAAGAAGGAGACCCGTAGTTGTGACCCCTCAGCTTGGGTCACTGAAGACTGTGAGAACTCAGCTCACAAACAAGACCAGCTCACTGCATGATACCTCCCGGGTGGGGCCAAGGGTGCCAGACTACCAAGGCTTATTCCTCCTTGTTCAGGAGCCAGGCCCAGGGGCTAGCATCACCATTAAACCTGAACCACTGGCCATGGGAAGGAGACATTAGAAGAAGGCAGGTTCAGGCCCACTGACAGGCAACATTTGTAATTCCGAGCCTCAGTCTGAGCATTTAGGAAGAGGGGGTGAAAAGTACCCACTTTGTATTAAGATAGGTCTGTGCTGAGCTATAGGAATGAAAGCCATCACTGCCCTGCTGTTCAGTGATTGGTTCAGTGCCTAAGGTCCTCAAATCCAAGAAACTGCCTGACTCTGACGCAGAGGCATATCGCTGTTTTCTTTGTTGATACGACCTTCCTCAAGTCAACTGTGTTTCTCTTCCCATGGAATTTGCTTCTTGGGATAGCTTGTTGAGCAAATCTAAAAGTGAGTGACTTTTATCATCAGTCTCCCAAAACACAGTTTATGACCCGACACCCACCGCAAACAACACTTGGAAGTGCTAGGCACCTGTGAAGAAAACCTTACCCCTCCTACACATCCACTTTAAAGGTGGAGACTTTGAGTGTAACACATCTGGAATGTAAATCACAGGAATGATTTGTTTGTTAGGTGGCTTACAGTGAATGTGCTTGAGTTTACTGGAACGTCAAGGCAAGGGGGCTTGTCACTGACCTCTTGAGCACCTGGCTAATGGAGGTGAAGCAATCCCTATATCGTTTCTTTCCCCACCGCGCCCCCATCCCTTGAAGGTGTGTCTTACTTTCTTGATAGCCCAGAGCCTCCCAGAGTAGTAGTCCTTCCTCTTTACCAAAGTAAACCTCAGCTTCCTCCTTTGTAAGATCTCTGGCACTCACTATTCTTGTTCATTTTCCTCCTGCCCACCACCTCCTCCACAGTATAGTGTCTCCCCACCCCCACCCCCACCCCCCCAGAATGAGGAGCAAAGCCCCTCAGCCTGTGGTCTGTCTTCCCGAACTGCCACTGTTGGGAGAGGGCATGTCTATACTCCTTGGATTAGCATGTAAAGATTTCCACATTGAGCTCCACCTACACTTGCAGCCTTATCTTCCTCTAGACCTCTTGCTTTATATTCTGACCAAACTGGTCTGCTTGCCTGGCCTCAATTGTGTCCTGAGTTTGCCCTTTCTGAGTTCTGGAAGCTTCCTCATGCTCATGCATCTTGCTTCCCTCCCTGACTCTTTTCTCGTATTTCAGGAAGTCTTGGATCCCACATTTCCCCCTAATCCTCAACTCTATTCCCTCCCTCCCAAGGTCTGTGATAATTTGGCACTTGTCACAATCCTTGTGGCCAGAGGACCTGTGGACTTAGTGTTCTTCCTCAAGGAGTTAAAACGCTTCCAGAGAAGAGGCAGATTTTCTCCAACTTGTGCCTCCGATAGCATCAACCATTCGAACAGATGCTAGCTCAATGGTTTTGGGTGGAATTTAATCTGCTGACCAGGAACTAAGCTTCTCTGACTTCAGCCAAGTGCTGCTGTCCTGTGTGACCTCCTTTTGTACTCTGAGACACCAACCCATTATTCAGCTCATTAGTTCTTGGATCCTTTCATGTGTTCGATTGATCTTGCCAGTTAGCTTGTTAGCTCACTGTGCAGAGAGACCCAACTGTGAACACACAGGCTTCAGGATCAAACAATCTGGTCTCAATGGCAACTTGGCACCCAATAGTTGTATGACCTTGGAGTAGTTAACCACTGGATATTTCCCTTCATCTGGAGGTTGATAAAGAACACCAAGTATTAAAACTCCTAAGCTAGTACTTGGCAGAGTCCATACTTAGTAAATGGCACCACTCACGGGCAGGACGTTGGTCAATAAATGACAGTAAATTACTAAAATAACAACTGATAATAGGAAAAGGGACACTGAGCCTCTGCATTCTAGGCCTTAGATGCCCATGAAGTTAAACAGCATCCCCCTTTGCTTCGCTTGAGTGTTTGTATGACCCAGTAACAGCACTGTGTATTCACTAAGGCTCACAATTGAGCACCCATGGCCCTCGCAAAAGATTCACAAGATTTAGCTAAATGTGGGGTCACGGTGGACTGAGGCAGGGAGGTTGTAAGCTCAAAGCCAGCCTGGGCCACACAGTGAGACCCTGTCAAAATCAGAGAGAAAGAGAAGAGATTGCTAGGCTCCTTCAAAATGAAGGTTGTGCGTTGGATTAGGGCTGGGAACATTTTCCTCTCCTTAAGTATTGGATCTTGTCAATAAATAGCCGAGATTTTAAGTGGAAATGCCAAGTTGCTGTGGGGATCTTGAAAGAGGTACTGTTTTAAATATTTGTTTGTTTGGTTGGTTTTGGTTTCTCGAGACAGGATTGCTCCATGTAACAACCCTAGCTGTCCTGATACTAGCTTTGTAGACCAGGCTAGCCCTTGAACTCACAGATATCCACCTGCCTTTGCCTCCTGAGTGCTGGCATTAAAGGCTTGTGCCATCACTGCCCGGCCTACAGATTAGTTTTAAGGAAAGTTTTATTGTTATTATTTGATATAGGGTCCAGTTATGTCATTGCATAGCACTGACTGGTTTAGAATCCACTATGTATCCTTGAGTCTGCAGCATCACTGCCCGGCCTAAAGATTAGTTTTAAGGAAGGTTTTATTGCTATTATTTGATATAGGGTCCTGTTATGTCATTGCATAGCACTGACTGGTTTAGAATCCACTATGTATCCTTGAGTCTGCAGCATCTCTCAACCCTGACTCTGGAGCACTGGGTTTACTAGCATACACCCCCATAGCCAGATTCTATGCTTGGCTGCTACATCTAGGTTTGACAATGTCCAAGTGTCATAGAACACTCTTGTTTAGGATCTTTTCACCCAAAATGGAAATAGTATTGAAGTAACATGTCTTGGGGGAAAGTTTCAGGGGTGACCGTTCCCTGAGACGGGGCTGGCTCACTAGAATTATTCATTGCTCATGGAAAGCTGCCTGACTTCTGGGGTTTCCACCATAAAACATGACTCCATGGGAAAATGGACTAGAATGCTAGTTACACGAGAACAGTAGATTTTTATCAGGTTAGTTCACAGCATGTGGTATAATGTAGACATTTATTGAAAATCAGTTGAATGAATGGCATGAAGAGTCTTAGCTACCAAGTTGCAGCCCAGGGACTCACATGGTAGGAGGACAGGGCCGACTCAAGCAAGCTGTCCTCTGGTCACCACACACATGTTGTGGCACGTGCTTACCACCACCACTCTGCAGCATACACATGTACACAAGATAAATAAATAAAATGTATTTCAAATAATGTTGGATTAATTAATTTCGAAGGGCAATTCTCAAATGATAAACAAGTTTGTAAATACAGGCAATAAAATAGGGGTGGCACTCCAAACAAGTACTTTTTATTCATTATGTATAAAGTGTTCTGGCTACATGTCTGCCTCCATGCCAGAAAAGGGCACCAGATCTCATTACAGATGGTTGTGAGCCACCATGTGATTGCTGGGAATTGAACTCAGGACCTCTGGAAGAACAACCAATGCTCTTAACCTCTGAGACATCTCTTCAGGACCCCAAACAAGTACTTATAACAACCATTGCTACCAATTAGACTGGGAAGTTGAGTGGACTGAAGCCTAGAGGTGGAAGTCATTTTCAAAGTCACACAGTAAGTTAATAATCAAGCCAAGATCAAATTCTGGGCTCCCCAATCCTAAAATAATCTTTACCATACCATTAAAACATCTACACAAAGGGGAAAGAGGCTGTTTGGTCAACCTTGTAACATTCACAGGCAAACTTGTTTCAAGTTGGAGCCCTTGAACTGATACCCATGAGTTCATGACATCTAATTCCCAAGTAGATGACCAGCCACTTGCTCTCCACACAAGGCTAGATTAAAGGACAGGCTGGCTGGGCCACAGCCCATGGCGCAAGGCTGTTGGGTTACTGGTCTACTGGGACAGCTAACAGGATGGAAGCAAGCATATTATTGTTGGAAGAAAAAGCTTCTTAAAGTCACTTGACCTCCCCTTGGCCTCTCCTTCCCTTCTCATCAAAGACTGAAGTCACCTCGAGTGACAATAGTAAGCACCTTCTCAGTCTAGGCTGTGAGCCTTGGACAAGCCAACTCCACACTGAACGGGTATGAGGGAGACGGCACAGGAGACTCCAGGGAGGCTCCTGCTTTCCTCTCTTCATCTGTCTTATCCATTCCTCTAAACCAAACACAAGTTAAAGAATCCCTCCTGAGAGGAGCACAGAACCCTAAGTTTTCCCAGAGTGGCCTGGAGTGCCACTGCCATTGCAGGGGCGGTGTCAGCCTGCCAGTGGCAGTGGGAACCTGAGTTCAGCCCACTCTTAAAGGAAAGATTTTGAGTCCCTTTGCGACTTGAGAGTCTAGGCCCGCTAATTCTTAGGAAATATATCCAAAGAAAGACAAAAATAGGACCCATTTTGTTCTGTTTGTTTTGGCCAAAATTTTAGGTACAGTGTTTGCTCACAGTGGAGTTCAGCTTTATGTAACTGGCAGAACAGCCTAGATTGAGAACAAAGGATGTAAGATTTGAAGTTAGATAGACACTTGCTCTTTACTGAATTAATCTTGTGACCCTGAACTTGTAACTCAACTCCTCTCAGACTCACTTTTCCTCTGCATATAATGGGGGAAATCGCAATTCTATTAGTTGTTAATATAAATGATAAAAGTTTTAGAAATATATTATCCATGTGGCTAGAATGCTGGATATTATTACATCAATAATTAGTGAATTAAATAGTGAAATAATAAATGGAAGTAACAACCCATAAAGATTTACATGAAATTTTCTAAGATTGAAAGAGTACAACAGGGGCTGGACAGTGTTCTTCCAGGGAACTCAAACTTAGATCCCAGAGCTTAGGTCACATTGGCTGCCCCATAACCACCTCTAAACCCAGCTCCATGGGATCCAGTGCCCTCTTCTGGCGAGAAACACACACACACACACACACACACACACACACACACACAAATAAATCTTAAAAAAAAGAAATAATACAAAGGACAGCTAGCTACTTGGTTTTGAAAGCAATAGACAGGTAAAAGTTATAGCCAAAATAAAAAAAAATTATGAGAAAGCAGAAGAGTTCATGAGGATGAGTGTCATGATTTTCAATACACTTAAGTGGGACAGGCTGTATGGAATTTACAAACAGAACTTCCATAAAATTCCACGGCAAATCCCCATTTAGAAGCAATATTTTTTAATTTGCTATTAAACTTTTCATGGATCTTATTGACACCCCCTAAGAAAATACCACTTTTTAAATACATAAAGATGCATTTATATAATACCAACTTCTGTATATACCCTTCCTCTCCCCCATCTCCTTGCCTCTAACATGCACACATTTTCCATATATCACTGACATATGAGAATTATTTTAAATGTTAAGGACAGGCATGGTAGAAAATGCCTGTGATCCCAACATTTCAGAAGTAGAGGCAGAAGGCCACCCTCAAAAAAAAAACATAAAAACTAAACATGTATATATATGTATATATATATACATACATACATACATACATACATATATCAAGGTAAAAGGTAAAGGGAAATGACCGCTGCAAGTCTTTTGACAACTCAGAAATACTTAGAAAACCAGAAGGAGAGGAAGAGTTGGGAAGTGTTCCAACAGATCCAGTTGACATATTTCTCATGGGAACAAAGGAAGGGATTATAGTAGGAAGTAGCTATTTCTTTCAAACCTACATTGTTCTCTGGCCAGCCCCACAGTGAATTTGTTTAAGCAACTGGAAAGTAGACCATGAGGGCTCAGAAAGTCAGCCATGGTCTTAGGTAAGATAGAGAGCACTTTCTGGTCTCAGTTTCGCCATATGTGATTCCAGTGGTCCTCGATCCAGGAAAAGAAAATGATTCTGTCAAGCCCCTCACTTTACACAGTGTGCAGGCTCTCGTAAGGTCACAGAGCTAATTAGTGGCAGCATCAGGACCAGAAGAGTCCTTTGAAGACTTGGCCTTTTTGCAGGAACAAAGCAGTCATTGAAGCAAGAGATAGGAAATGCTTTGTAAAAAAAAAAATGGAATATTGTAAGGGAGAACCATCTCGGACATATCTACTAAATCCCCAGCAGGGGCATTTGTGGCCATTAATTAAGAAAGGCTCTTTGAAGCACCCCTGTGCCATAGGAACAGTCTTCTCTTTAAAACCAAATGCACTAGGTTTCAGTTCCCAACAAAGACACAAGGAGTAAACAATTAACTGAATTAATTCAGGCACTGAAGTGGATTTTCAAGGACTTGACTTGCCCAAGCTAGTTTTCTACAAAGCCTAAATAAATCAGATAATTGCTAATTCTCCCTTTTGTTTTGAGCTGAGGACAGTCTGTCTGTTAAAATGAACCTAGCAGCAGAATAAACAGTCATTAGAACATTCTCAGAGCTCCACAACTGAACCAAGACAGCACATTCCAAGCACACTACCTCTGCTATTACTTTTAAAATACTGCTTTCATTATTATTATTTGGAGAGAACCTTTTAACCAAATGTTTAAAAATCAGGCTGTTGTAAGCATGATTGGCAGCACCCCCTTCCAAAAGAAAAAAAAGGGAACTAAACACAAGTTAGTAACTCTGCCATGATTGATTCTAAACAGTCTCCACTCCATAGCTATTAAGGTTTTAAAATTAACCCAAACATGCAAAGTGTCCTACTGTCAACATGAAAGTTGTGAAAATAATTTAATTAATTGGATCAGAAAAATGAATCCCGAGTCTCTAGACTTTTCACCAAAACTTCAGAATCCAGATTAACTTTTCTTATCATTTACATTCCTTTGTTGCCCAGCTAACATAAAACAGACCATTATGACAATAATAAGGCATTTCACTAACTAAACCCAGGGCTGAAACGTTAGAATAGGCTAATGTGGGTACAAGAACTCTGGCTCCCACCTTCCTGAGAGCCTTCAGTCCAGTATAAAAATGTGTGCATGTGTGCCTCTGTCTCTCTCTGTGTGTCTGTGTGTGTGTGTGTGTGTGTGTGTGCCTGTCTTTGCCTCTTTTTCTCTGTGTGTCTGCCTCTGTCTCTGTGTCTCTGTCTGTGTGTGTGTGTGTGTGTGTGTGTGTGTGATGAATTCACAACTTGCAGTTAATTGGCAAGCTCAGTGCCTTGTATAATTTAGTTTTGCAGGGCACTAATTGAAGTGAAAATGTGGCTAAAATACTTCATGTAACATAATAACTGTTGATTGCCAGATAGTTTTGGTAAACAGTTGGCAAATTTTAACTCCCAACAGCTGTCACTATATATTTAGAGTAAATGTTAATTTAAGAATATTAACCTCGTGAATGTTTCTGTAAACAAAGCTCCAGCTATTTTCAAAGGTTACAGAGACTGCGTATTTTTAGCCAGACCTAGGGCAGCTTGGCCCTCACTGTTTCTGAATTCTTCCACTTTACACTTGAAAGGCTTCAATCTCAAATGCCTTGCCGAGGTTCCCTTGGGAATGCAAATGGCAAGGACGCACGTGTGTATTTGGAGGCCAGAGAATAAACTGATAGTATTGCTAGAGATGAGTTTTGCTCAGAGACGGAGGGAGGGGGGAAGAGGGGGAGGGAAGGAGGGGGGTAGAAAGAGAAAGAGAGGGGGGAGGGAGAGAGAGAGAGAGAGTTTTCATCCAAGTCCCACCGTTTGCTAAATAAAGTCGTTTTCAGCCCAGTTCCAGTCTGAACCCCCTACTTCCAACAATCTTTGACGCAGCTGTTTTTGTCCTGTTTGAACTACTCATTTCCAAGTAAGATTTGCATGACAGATCGCAAACTCTTGTGCAAACAGCGAAACAATTGCATCAAGAATCAAACTGAGTCTCACTTGCACGCAGCCTGGTGCAGGACTTGGCTACAGGCATGCTTGCCGGGAGTTGATAGAAAGCCATTTTTATTTTGAACACGCGAGAAAAACTCAGCGAAAGTTCCAACCACACACAAACGCCTACCTGCTACCCGCCTGTGCTCCAGTCCCACTCTTTCGGCAGCGTGGTAGCAGTTCCGCGCCAAACGCGCTTCTACCTTCCCAAAAATGTGTGTGGGCGCAAGCCCGGACGAAACTTCAAATCCAGGAAAATGGATTACCCGCGCAGATCAAAGGCAGGCGAGCTGGGAGATGGAGTGCCTGTAATCTGATCGCAGATCAGTTGCTGCGCATCAAAGCCAAGGATGAATGAACTTACTTACTCACTATGCACGCAGATCTAGAAAGTTCGCTACCCTCGGGTTTTTAGCCGGGCTTCCGTCTCCCAGGCCACACGTTCTTTTGTTAAACGTGGGCCACGTTGTTCTGCCTCGGCTCTGGAGAGCAGGCTTTCCCCCGCCTGGGCTGAGCCGCTGGATCCGCAGCTTTCTCTCGCGGTGCCCCAGCCCGGCTGCCTAGTGCCAGCGGACTGTGCCGCATCCCTTTCATCTCGCTGAGTGGCAGCTCCCATGACATCATGCCGTGCCGTGGGGCTGGTCGGGAAAAGCCAGCCAGACTGATTTCTAGTCGCGTTGGTCTGTGCCTCGCCCGCAACAGCCCTGCACTGTGTCTTTTGGCAGGGAGGGACACATTAGGACTACTACCGCTGTGCTCCTGGGACGCAAGGTCCTGGACCGGTGCGAGTTCCTGAAGATAGCATCGGACTGCTGCCTGTCACAAAAGGCACGAAGTCCCACCAGTGCAGGGTGTCCGAAACTGTTCAGAGCTCCACAGCAGTGTTTAATTAGGCCGTTTCTTCGAACACCTGCCTTACACAGCCAGGGTCGCAGGCAAACGTTTTAAAAGCTTGATCCCCAACCCCCACACGCCCATCCCCCCACCACACACACACACACACACACACACACACACACACACACACACACACACACACACACACACACACACACTGTGACGGTCTTTAAGAACTTTCCTGGTGAAATGAATTATTACAGATGGCATCAGTCAAGTAGTAGCTTTTATTAAATAGAGAAAGCGCAAGCTACAATTTATCAGGAGACCACCGCAAGCTCACCAGACGCCTGGGTCAGAAGCCTCTTTATTTTATTTTATTTTATTTATTTCATTTATTTATTTTTTTCGAGACAGGGTTTCTCTGCATTACTTTGGAGGCTGTCCTGGAGCTCGATCTGGAGACCAAGGTGGCCTTGAACTCACAGAGATCTGCCTGCCTCTGCCTCTTGAGTGCCGGGCCAGAAACCTTTTATTCTAAATTTGGGATCCTTAAAAAACAAAACACATTCGTTTTAAGGATGCTTCCTTCTTAGACATAATTCACACACAGCTCTTGGGCACTGGAAAACTCACAAAACAGTTAGAGGAAAGAATTTGCTTGCAATCACTGCACATCTTCTCAGTCAAGGCCCACAGTTTGGACCTGGCTAAGAAATTGCAACCAGATTCATCTTTGATACAAGTTCTACCGGAGACCTACAGGGTTCATATATTATCTATCTATCTATCTATCTATCTATCTATCTATCTATCTATCTATCTATCTATCTATCTTAGACAGGGTCTGGCCTGAAACTTTCTGTTTAGTCAAAGATGGCTTTGAACTCTTGATTGTCCTAAATGAAGGGATTATTGATATGCACTTACACAAAGTTGATGTGGTTATGGGCACTGAACCTAGGGCTTCATGCATATTAGACAGGCACTCTACCAATTGAACCACATACCTGGCCCCACACCCTTGAACTAGCAGGCATACTTCTGCATGCCACCCTGAGACACTTGTCCTGGGACACATGAAAACAGGAACAAACAGCTCCTGGGACTCATGAAAACAGGAACAAACTATCTCCAAGAAGGCCAAGACTCTTCCCTGAGGTCAGCTAGCTGTCCCATGGCATGGGGTCCATATCCACAGTTGCACTGGGTATGCTGTTGCTGTGGGATGGTCTTCCTGTATGCTGTGAATGTGTGTTGCTTTCATTGGTTGATAAATAAAGCTGCTTTGGCCTATGGCAAGGCAGGATAGAGCCAGGTGGAAAATCCAAGCAGAGCGATAGGAGAAGAAGGGTGGCGTCTGAGAGATGCCAACCAGTCACTCTGGAAGCAAGGCAGAGGTAACAAGCCATGAACCACGTGACAAAGCATAGATAAGAAATATGGGTTAATTTAAATGTAAGAACTAGCTAATAATAAGCCTGAGTCATCAGCCAAGCATTTATAATTAATATTAAGCCTCTGAGTGATTAATTGGAAATGACTGCAGGATGGGGCAGGACAGAAAACCCTCTGCTCCCTAGACACCGTCACAGCAAGTGAAAACAGCTCGGTGCTCTTACCACTAGGTGAGCAGGTGGTTCACGGGTCTCTACAGTTTACCACCCATGGGAAATGGGCAAGGGTTGGATTCAGATGCTTATATTCCCAAAACCTTCCAGAAGGCATCTAGAAGGAACAGTTCAATGAACAATCATGCCAATCAAACTAGCTCTACGGGAATCTCACAAAGCAATAATGGCTGTTCAAACATTTTCACTGTTATGCCCTGTGCACTGAGAATTGCTTTCAGTTGGCCCTTGTGGATGAGAGCTATCCCTGTGGGAAATGAAAGAGGTCTGAAGTCAGGGCCTCATCTGTCCCCAGATGCAGAATGTGACTAAAGGCTGGTCTCCAAGGAAGAATGACCCCTTGACCTGAAGCTGGTCTGCACTTTGCTCAACTAACTGAACTCCCTGCGGTGTGAGATGTGGCCCGGACCTTGCAATCCTGAACAGCATCGTGAAGTGCTTGAGTGGGAAGCTCTTGTCCCTTATCTCCAAGAGGTACAAAAAGAGGACCAGCAAGATGTCTCAGCCAGACAAGGAACTTGCTGCCAAGTCAAATGACCTAAGATTTATCCCCAGGACCCACAAGTGGTCCTCTCGCCTCGCATGCACACATGCAAAACAAATAAATAAACGTGATAAAATTTAAAAATTAAAAGGAGGGGCTGGAGAGATGGCTCAGAGGTTAAGAGCACTGACTGCTCTTCCAGAGGTCCTAAGTTCAATTCCCAGGACCCACATGGTGGCTCACAACTATCTGTATGAGATGTGGTACTCTTTTCTGGCATGTAGATATAGATGCAGGCAGAACACTGTACGCATAATAAATAAATATTTTTTAAAAAATTAAAAGGAAACAGATAAGTGAAATAAAATTAGATGCTCTGTGACAAGAAATGTGTCACTATACTTGGCATGCAGTCATGTGTCGTGTAACCATGGGGATTTCTTCAGATAAATGTGTGTCGTGCAAACATCAGAATGTGTTACATAAATCTAGATGGAGTCTGAAGGGACTCTAGCTGCTCTAGCTGGCCTAAGCATGGCAAACGTGGTTCTGGCAGGCTCTCCCTACCCCATTCCTTTTGCCTTGCTAAAAACCATTAGATTACATTCTGTAACACACAAAATAAAAAACCCAGAGACAGATACCGGGGTTCAAGCTTCAAGCTGAAGATGAGAACGGCAAAGCAGCTGGCCACTAGCTCTTAACCTCTACCTCAGACTGAAAGGCAATCCTGCCTCCACCAAACCACAGACTGCTATGCTCTCCTCAGCATGCCTGGAGAATCCTGAGACTTCGATGTCTTCCTATCCTCAGTGTGGCTGGAGAACAAATGCCAGCTCTGAGACCCCATTCCAGTCTTGAATGCCTCCCTAACGCTGGGATTAAGGGCCGTGATCCCAGGTACTGGGATCAAGGCATGAGCTCTATTACTCTTCACTCTTGTGTAGGCCATGATGGCCTTGAACTAACAGAGATCCTTCTACCTCTTAAACCTGAGTCCTGGGATTAAAGGTGTGTACTACCCCTGCCTGATCTATATAGCTTGAGGCAATCTTTAATAAATCATAAATAAGATATCACTACAACATTTCTCAAGTTAGTCATCATCGTCTATTCTCTTATTTGACAATCCCCTCCTTCTGAGGATTACCACCAAGGTTCAGCTATCAAAGTATTGAAGTCCAGCAATCAAAAGCTCTCTTTTGGTTACCCAATCAAAACTCAGCCTATCACAGGGGTGCCTGTATTCCCTTTATGAACTGCCTTTTTCATATGGTTCACATCTGTCTCCTCTCTATCCAGAGCAGTCCTTTGTCCCTCTGGGGCAAATATCCCTTCCCCCTCTCCCTGGTTCCTTTCCCTTCTCCCTTGTCCTCTGTCTCTAAGAGATTTGAAATTCCAACCTCACACTTGCTGTCCCTCATTGACCCAAACTGTCATTCTGGCACAATGCTGTTTTAAGAACAGCTAGCCACAGTATTTTATTGTTGACTCCTAGTATCTTGTCACAACATAAATGATGCCTCTTACTCACTTTACCAAGTTGTACTTTTATCACTTGATGATGCAGTAGGAGAGTGTCAAAGTTAGGGTTTCTATTACTGTGAAGAAACACAATGACCATAGTAATTTTTTGTTTGTTTGCTTTTCTGAGACAGAGTTTCTCTCAGTGTAACCCTCAGCTATCCTGCAACTTGCTCTATAGACCATCAAGTTGGTCTGGAACTTAGAGAGTTCCTCTTGCCTCTGCATCCTAAGTGCTGGAATTAAAGGCGTGCATCACCATTGTCTGTGATGTCAATTCTTATAAAGGAAAACATTTCATTGGGGCTGGCTTACAGTTTCAGAGTTTTAGTACTTTATGGGAATGTCAAGAAGCGTGGAGGCACGCAGGCAGACATGGTCCTGGAGAAGGAGCCAAAAATGCTGTGTCTTGATCTGCACACAGAAGTCAGAGAACTGACCTGAGTTTCTGAGACCTCACAAGTCCCCCACCACCACAGTGACACACTTCCTCCAACAAGACCACACCTACTCCAGCAATGCCACATCTTCTAATAATGATACTCCCTGTGGGCCAGGAATTCAAACACATGAGTCTATGGGGGTCATTCCTATTCAAACCACCACAGAGAGACAGCCCTCTGATCCAGTGGAGAGTTAGACACAGTTCCATGGAATTGTGACTGAGGAGTCATTCAATCACTGGAAGGAACTGGAAAAGCTTGTTGGGGAGGAGTTTCACAATGTCCCTCAGTTACCACTAATTTCCCTATCACCTGAAACATTCTTCCTTAGCTTCTTTATTCTTCTTGGTTTCTTCTCTGGCGGATTCATCTCCCTCCTCATCCTTCTCTTCTTTCCTTTGAGACAAAGTTTTCTAGGTATCCCAGGTTAGCCTCTAATTCATGATCCTTCTGCCACCATCTCTATTAGTCTTTGTTTGTTTCTATTGGTGTGATAAAACAAAACACTCTGACTAAAATCATCTTGGGGAGGAAAGGGGGAAGGGTTTATTTCAGTTTAAGTCTCCAGGTCATAGCCCATTACTGAGGGAAATTATGGCAAGAATTCAAGCCAGGAACTCATCAGAATCCATGAAAGAAAGCTGCTTTTTGGCTTGCTCTCTGGCTCGTTTCAGTTAGTTTTCTTCCAAAACCTGGGCCTACCTTCCTAGGGATGGTGCTGCCTGAAGTGGGCTGGGCCTTCCCACATCAATCATCAACCAAGCAATGTCTCAGTCATAGACACACGACAGTCTGATCATGGCAATTACTCCCTTGAGAATCCCTCTTCCCAGGTGACCCTAGATTCAGTCAAGTAGACAGTACAAACTGAGCAGCACAGTCTTCCAAGTGATGGAATTACATCTCCCTTGCTCCAACCCAGAGTCCAGAACAACCAATGATCTGTACTGCCCCATGGTTTTGGCTTCTCCAGGATGTTGATGGATGGAAGTTATGATATGTTATGGGAAGCAGATGAAATTCTGGGTGAAGATGTGTCATTGACACAAGCATAGCCAATGTCGCAGACCCACAGACATGGCAAAGTCTTCCTCTGGTCCAAATACTAGTGTAGATGAAAGACTGACCTTTATCTAAAACCAGTGTATTTACAGCCTTCCTTAGGCTATGTTCCAGTGTTGGCCAGAGTGTACAGAAGGTGTCAACCCAGCTTCCTCCAGGATGTTTATATCTGACACTGCTCCCCTGCAGACAGCTCCCAATGACACTAGCTAACCCACCTCCTTGTGCTGCACATAATATGGGAGCCAAGTCTCCCAACTGCATACGAGATATCCTCCATCAGATGGTGAACAGCTCACCCAATCCCAGCTTTTTTGTATATGTGTCTGCCGTTTCTTCAATATGTCATTTATTCTTTCCCAGCTCACCCCGTCAGGTTTCCAGGTCCTAGCCATGCTAGACATGGTAATATGTGGCCTTTCTGTGTGTTTATTTCACATAGTAGGGTACATTTAAGATTCCCCATGATAGGCCTGGAGAGATGGCTCAGTGGGTAAGAGCACTGGCTGCTCTTCCAGAGGTCCTGACTTCAATTCCCAGCAACCACATGGTGACTCACAACCATCTGTAGTGAGAGAGAGTGACCTCTGCTGGCCTGCAGGCATACACTGTATAATGGTTATACTCTTGAACAGATCTCATGTCAAGTAGCTCACAACCACCTGTAACTCCAGTGCCAGGGGATATGATGCCTTTGATGTCCTCTTCTGGCCTCTGCAAGCTCTGTAATAAATGTGGGCTCTGCATAAATGTGGTATGAACATATAGACACACACACCGTCTCAGTCACTGTTGTATTGCTGTGAAGAGACACCATGGCCGCAGCAACTCTTATAAAAGAAAACATTTCACTGGGGCTTGCTTGCAGAGGTTTAGTTCATTGTCATCACGGCAAGGAGATATGGTGCTGGAGAAGTGGCTGAGAGTTCTACACCTGGATCACCTGGGGCCACAGACAGCAAAAAGAGACCGACACTGGGCCTGGCTTGGGCTTTTGAAGCCTCAAAGCCCACCTCCAGTAACACCCTTCCTCCAACAAGGCCACACCTCCTAATCCCTCTCAAGTAGTGCCACTCCCTGATGACTAAGCATTCAAATATATGCTCCTCTGGAGGCCATGCTTATTCAATCAGCCACACCCACAGAGAGCGTGGGGAGAGGATACCTAATTACAAAGAAGAAACCTTTATGAGAAAAAAATATTGGGCTGTTTTTAAACTTACTGACTGACACTTCCCCATTTCTTTATCCATCCACCTGTGACCCAACATCTCAGCTGTGAATAAGACTGCAGCGAGTTTATGTGTGGGTTTCTGGTGTGGACATATGCTTTCAACTCAATCATGATCGACACCTGGGGGCACAATGGCTGGGCCATAGGGCAAGACTGTTGCTAATGTTTTAAGAAACAGCCATGATTCTGTCTCATAAAATACCTGTACTTTGTGCCCTCACCAACAGCAAAGGAAACTGCCAGTGCTCTGTCCTCAACAGCCCCAGCAACCTCAGCAATGCTAGGCCATCTGAGGCTTCGGCCACTCTGCAGTGCAATGACCAGCTCCTGTTTTAGTTTACAATGGTGTGTGCTGCAGAGCATTTTCTCACATGTTAATTTGCCCTCTACACTCCATCTTCAGAGAAGTGTCTGTTCACATCTTCACCACGGTGCACATTGCTGCATTTTAAGAGTTGCTTGCATATTTGGGTATACATTCTATATCTGATATGTGTTTTATAAACACATGTACAGGTGGATAGTATTTGTCTCTGTGATTTCAGTCATCAATGTCAACAGCTATCAGAAAGCATTTGATATGAAATTCCAGAAATAGAGAGCTTATAAATTTTGGGACTAAGCATAATAATGTGTGCCTATAATTCCAGCCCTTGAGAGGCAAAGGCAAGCATATTAAGAGTTTAAGGTCATCCTCAGTTATATATGGTGAGTTTGAGGCCAGCTTCAGTTACATGAGCCCCCCTCTCTCAATACCATGAAACGAAGGTTTGGGGTTTGTTTGTTTCTTTGTTTTTCCCTGCCAGGTAGTGGACCTTGAAGTAGGAAGAACCACTCTCAGAGTGGATGGCAGTGTCACATGGATGGGCTGGACTCCTAGACTGAATACAAAGGAGAAGCAAGCTGAACACAGCGCCATCTCTCTCTGCTTCTTTACTGTATCAGTGTTCATCATACTCTTGCCACCTCTCCTTCCCCTCCATGATAGACTGTCCCTCCCAACTGTGAGTCAGAATAAGCCCTTCTTTCCTTACATTGCTTTTGGCAGGTATTTGTCACCACAATGAGGAAAATAACAGTATACGTGTCTTAGTGAGTGGTGTGATGGAAAAGAAAATGGTCCAGCCTGTTCTATGTCTTCTGGGCATGAGTCATTCCTGTCCAGTTTCTCATGTGTGCTGCACTTACTGCTCATCTGATGGGTCACTTGGCAGCTGTACTGGCTATCACATCAACTGTCTTAGTTAGGGCTTTATTGCTGTGAAGAGACACCGTGACCTCAGCAACTCTAATAAAGCAAAGCATTTAATGGGGGCTGGCTTACAGTTCAGAGGTTTTGTCTATTGTTGGCATGGTGGGAACATGGCGGCACGCAGACATGGTGCTGGAGAGGTAGTTGGGAGGCCTACATCTGGATCAGCAGGCAGCAGGAAGTAATAGTGACACACTGGCCACATACTTGAGCTTCTGAAACCTCAAAGCCCACCCCCTAGTGACATATGTCCTCCAATAAAGCCACTCCTACCCCAACAAGACTTCACCTCCTAATAGCGTTACTCCTTATGAGCCTATGGGGTCTGTTTTTATTCCAACCACCGCATCAACTCATGGTATCAACAATGTCATGTTTAAGAGAACCTGGCTTTGTCATTTGACAACAACTCCAAGATCAGCAATGTGAAGGGAAGAAACATTTCCAACAAGGGAAAGGATGAATGTTTTTGATCTATTAAGGGAAGAGAGAAGTTGTATGCAGAGGTTGCCAACATCAGCATTATACGAGGTATTTTTGAGATTTGCCCAACTTTTAGTACAGCATATTTGTTGCAATTGTCTATTTTCTTTTTCAGATGCTGTTAATTTCTTATTGTTTCTAATTTATAAACTAAATATTACTATAGTTGTACACAGTGCATGTGGGGCTTGGAGGTGTTTCTGGGTCAGACCTTGGACTCTCAGTGGGTGAGAGGAGGTCATTCTACTTTGTAGTCTGTGCCCCTCCCCCAGAATCTTCATATGAGAGAAGCTTTTTAATAAAACTCACTTACTACTTTTTGGTGATTGTGTCTATAGTATTTTATATTTCATCCTAGAAGTTTTATGTTTTGTGTTTAGGTTTGAGATCCATTTGTAGGTAATTTGGGGGAAGGGGGAGACTCCTTTTCCAATGAATCCTGTGTCTTCGGTGTCTAAGGTCAGATGATTGTATTCCTGTGTGTGTTTCCACTGCTCTGTTCTTCTAGCCTTTTCCTAATAATGTAGCTTTACAAAATGTTAAAATCGGATAGCCACAAAAAGAAAAAGTAAAGATTTTGTCATTTATCTAATCTCTTTCCCTGTCATTTTTCCCTTCTTTGAAGAACTTTTTTGAACACCCACCCCTTCTCCAGGCCCTACTAGTGGCAAATGACTTCAGCTTTGATTGTCCTCATGAGCCCTTTGTCCTTTTCAGTTCTGAAGGGTTTTGTTTTGTACATGCCTTTGGCCTGCTTTATTTGCTCCTTGAGTTGTTCCACTTTCTATTTGTGTCCTTGTCCTTTGTCCCTGGGCAGGAAAATACTTCTTTGTTGTGGTCACCTCCTAGATTTGATTGGAGTTTTAGACAGGGTCTCTCTCTGGTCTGGAACTCACACTCCTCCTGCCTCCTGAGTGCTGAAATTACAGGTGTGCCCAACATGATGGTGTGTCCTGTTTTTTACCTTTGGTTGATTTTCTGCTGTTTGAAAGTGACATGCCAAGGTGTGATGTTCCCAGTGCATATGTTCCTGGCATATAGCCCCTAAGTTTCCTGGATCTGTAACTTGGAGGTTTTTCTTAATTGTGAAAAATTCTCAGTCTTTACTACTTAAGATTTGGGGGTTTTATTTTGTGTTTTTTAAACTCTCCCTCTTCCTCCCTCCCTCTCTCCCTCCCTCCCCATTCTGTGTGTGTGTGTGTGTGTGTGTGTGTGTGTGTGTGTGTGTGTGTGGTGAGTGCCACCCAATGTTGGTGCTTGGGAACAGAACTCCTGTTCTCTGCAAGAGTAGCTACGGCTCTTAATAAGCCATCTTTCCAGTTTCCACTACTATTTTAAATGTTTCTTCTGCTTTTTTTCTCCTTTAAAATCCCTATCACTCATTTGTCACAACTTGAGTGGTTGTTTCACACCATGAAACTTGTGTTACAGAAGTCTGGTTCCGAGGCTGCTATGTCTCCTTCAGACTATTTCTTTCTTGCCCTTTAGTGTGCCTTGTGATTTCAATCAATCAACTAATTAATTGCTGAAAGTGGGTCACAATGAGTGAGGCTATGGGAAGGGAGGAGAGGGGGCATTTCATGCGGAATCTGTGTTTAGTGTTTGTGTGGCAGCCGTAGGCCCTGGTTTCCTCCCATCCCTGCCTGTTTTCTCCCCCTGAAGCCTGGCGTCCCCAGGAACTCCTTCCACAATCTTGCAGCTTTCTTGTGTAACCCACTGCTGCTCTCCTAGTGCCTTTGATGTGGTAGGAAGCTTCCTGTGTTTTACTGTGAGAGCTCAGGTGTCAGCCGGCCCACATGCCTGCACCGTGAATTCCAGAAGTACTTGGGAGATGCTAGGAAAGGCTTGATGGGAATGGCAGAGTGGGAGGGCTGTGCTTCTTCCTTTGGGACACAGTAAAGCCTGGGTAAGACAGTATTCTTGAGAGGCAGGCCGGGTGATGGAGAATATCCAGTTCATAGTTCAGAAATCTCTCTCTCTCTCTCTCTCTCTCTCTCTCTCTCTCTCTCTCTCTCTCTCTCTCTCTCTCTCTCTCTCCCTCCCTCCCTCCCTCCCCCCTCCCTCCCTCCCTCCCTCCCTCCCTCTCTCTCTCTCTCTCTCTCTCTCTCTCTCTCTCTCTCTGTCTCTGTCTCTGTCCGTCTGTCTGTCTGTGTGTCTCTCCCCCAAATGCAAAGGGTTTCCCTTGTCTCCTTGTGGGGCTTTTTCTAGAGGTAAAACCCAAGAAGGTGTGGTGCTCTTCCTAAGCCGAGTCCTCCAAGGGTCTCTATCATACAGGAGTGTACACACAGCTTCTGGAAGTCACCCAAGTCATAGTTTAGGTGTTCCTCAGACTTCCTGGCTCAGATGACATCTGCCTCAGTTAAGCTGATGTGGCAAGGCTATATTCGCATAGATTACCAGACTGGGGAAACAGGTTTGCCCTGTGAACTCAGTTCCAGTGCATTGGTGGATCTAGAAAAGTCACTGACTTTGAGCTTTTTGTTTCATGTTGTGTGTGAGGCTGGAGTGATGTATTCCAAGCTCTTCGCACATAGATGTGGGAACCAGAAGTCCTTTGAATGCCACAGTGCTTCCACAATCATAACTGTTACCCAATAACACTTTTCATTTGGGTATGTGTTTCATGTGTAGTTTTATCATTTGCTGATCATCAACACTCAGTTTGCACACACACACACACACAAATTTATTGTATCATGTGTCTAATTAAAAGGACTATTGCTCTGTCAGTAGACCAATACAATCCATTTCACTCATGCCTGGGCTAGGATCTTTTTTTTTTATTGCCATTACTTGTTTTTATCTGTATGGAATTTTGCTTGAATGAATTTTTTTGTGCATCATGTGTATACAGTGTCTTCAGAGGTCAGAGGAGGACATCAGATCCCCTGGGATAAGTTACAAGCATACTACAAGCAGGTGTGAGCCATCAGGTGGGTACTGGGAATTGAATCTGGGTCTTCTAGAAGAGCAGCCAGTATTCTTAACCACTGAGCTCTTTATTTAGCCTCTAGGATTTAATTTTTTTAACTTTTAATTTATTTTTGGAATGTATCTTAAAACTAGGTGTCTCTGTGTTGTCATGCTGGTCTTGAATCCCCAGACTCGCCCAAGCCTCCTTTCCCAGTCTCCCAAGTAGCTGATACTACAGGCATGAGCCACTGCGCCCAGCTACGGCCCTTGACTTTTGCGACCTTACATTTATTTCATGTTGGCTGCTGCAGCACCGTTAGCTTCAACTCTTAAATGTCCCTTGTGTAAACTTAGAAGCGAGAGTCAATTAACTATAATTACAAGGCACTAAAGCAGCTAGTGGTTTAGATAATCTGCTACCTTCAGGAAGTTCTGAGGTCAGTAGCCAGCTATAATTAGTGATTCCAACAACAAAAAAGATGAAGCCTATGTTCTGTCACTATGACAAAATATGTAGGTTTCAGTATTGTAGGAAGAAAGTAAGTTACTTTGGCTCACAGTTATATTTGAAAGCTCTAGCCTCTGCCCAGTTCTCAGGAAGGCTTTGTGGCAGATGGTGTCAAATGACACAAGTGCACAGGAGATCACAGGTAAGACAGGGAACCAGAGGACTTAGCGGCCAAGCAAGCTCTGTCACAACCCATTCTTGTGCACCCAATGATGTCTTAGAGATCCCACCATTTGTTAACACCACCACCCTGAATGGCAATGTATGTTGGAAGAAGCAAAGCAAGAGATGGGGCTGGGTACCAATAGCTTGTTCGTTGGCATGGCCCCAGTGACCTGATTTCCTCCCAATAGGCCCTACTTCTTAAGGGTGATACCACTTCTCAAGCACAGCATGCTTGGGACCAAGCACTTAACACATGGGCCTTTAAGGGATGCATAAGATGAGAACCATAGCAGAGTACCCAGCTCACAGGGTTCTTATACACTGTAGATCAGAATCATATGACAGTATGCAGCACACTCACCAGCTGTCTAAGGTTTCAAGAATGTGCTGAGATGTAGCTCAGTGAGTGCGGACTTAGCATGTATGAGGCCCTGGATTTCATTCCCAGCACTGCACACCTCAAAAGCCCTGGTTTTTTAAATGACTATTTCTAATTCTTAGTAGGTAAGAAAAAAACATTTCCCTTAGGAAACACAAAATCACCCCATATATTCTACTCTTCCCAATCATTTCTCATCCTGAAGCCTGGAGAGTTTACATTAAAAAACACTTCATAGCACACCTTACAGCATACTTTAAAACTTTAGGTTTTTTTTCAGAAATTAAAATGATACTTGGATTTGTTGCTGTTGTTGTTGTTTGTTTTGTTTTTCAAGATAGGGTTTCTTTGTGTAGTCCTGGCTGTCCTGGAACTCACTTTGTAGACCAGGCTGACCTTGAACTCACTGAGATCCACCTGCCTCTGCCTCCTGAATGTTGGAATTAAAGACGTGAACCACCATCACCCGGTGACACATTGATTTTTAATAACCACTATAGTACTGTCACCATGTCACAAAGCTGAAAAATCTCAAAGAATTTTGTGAATTTTTCTAGAAGGAACACTTCACTTATGTTAGAATTCAAGATTAGGCTTATGCCACTCTTTAGATGAACATGTGAAATTATACAACATTCTCAAACTAAGGCATAAAGTAAGTGTGTGTGTGTGTATGTGTGTATGTGTGTGTGTGCACACATGCACTACATACATATATATCACTCATTTTGCTCACAACACAGACACCCATATCATGCTTGTACTGCAAATAACCCTCACACAGATACACACATACTACGTGCATCACACACACCATATGCACATCACAAACCTCACACAGACATACCTCACATGTGTATACCATACACTATACATCACAGAATACTATACTTGTGATAAGCCTCACATACACCCACACCTCACAGACACTACACACCACAGATCTTACATATACTGCACTTCCCGCAAACAACCCTCAAACATACACTCATGCACATGTCTAACACAAACCTCACTCACTCACATGTCCACACACACACAACATAGATTTTGTGCATACATCATACAATACTATACTGCTCATATCTCACACATACTAAGCACACAAATCCCTCTCACACACACCTCATATATATCACCCCTCACTCCACATCCTTCACACACAACCACATGCACATATACACACCGTATGCATACACCTCCCATGCATACAACATACATATTACACTACACAAGGCCCTACCATACTCACATTATACACCACACACACACACACACACACACACACACACACACACACAGAGAGATAGAGAGAGAGGGATACATACCTGACAACACTACACAGAAACCACACAGAAGCACTTTTATCCCCATATATCTCACAGAAATACACATAATACACACAGTCCACATGCCTCACATAGACACACACTACCTGTGTGCATGGACATACATGATACACACCTTGGATTTGTTTTTTGTTTTGTTTTTTATCTTCTTCAAGAAAACGGTGTTGTGCTGTACAGATGCTCATCTTTTTGGTGGCTTGCTTTTGCATACTACATGCGTTTGGGAGCGACAGTTGCTTCCCACTATGTATGTGCGTGCTCTTGAGAGACTGTGGAGCAAATGTGAGGGGCATTTCCAGTGCTAGGGAATGGCCATGCCACTGTCATCAAATGAACTCATGTCCTCTTCGGCCGCTGAGAAGGAAACAAGCTCCTTTCTTTCCTTTGCCAACACAGACCTTTATTGGCATTTTCAGTTTTTATCCATTAGGTGAAACATGGGATCTCACAGTTCACTCTGCTCTTTGGTGCTTCTAAGACGTTAGAGAGCATGCCACACAGTCCCTGGCCTTTCCGTTCCCACAGCTGTGATTTCTTGTCTCTCCATATCAGCTAACATGCTCTAATTGATTTGAAATTATTTTTATAAATAACAGTCTATCTACTATATTGCAAAAACTGTCTTCAGATCTGCTATTTGCATTTTAAACTTGTGTACACATGTCATCATCAATCAAAATGTCACTCTTAGCTTGAGCATACAGTTTTCTAATACTTTTCTAGTGTATTCTGTAGCATAGGATTGCATGGTATTGTTTTTCATCATTGTATTATATATATTTCCTTCCTATTCATACTTAGAGTTTACTTTTCTAATCTCTTCAGTATCCACTCTTATTTACTAATGCAGAAGAAAACATTTTGTACTCACTTTCTAGATTTCCAGACTTGCTGTTACGATTAGGAAACTCTGACTTTCTGACCTGGGTCTCCTTGTTCTGAACAGAAACATCAAGCTGTAAGATGACTTCCTGGGAACTCAACTTGTGATGCCCATATTACTCTTCCTGGAGCTGAGGCCCCCTCTCCATAGCTGACCCCCTCTCTAGAGCTGACCCCCTCTCCATAGCTGACCCTCTGTCCATAACTGACCTTCTCTCCAGAACTGATTCCCTCTCTCCAGAGCTGACCCTCTCTCCCCAAAGTTGAGCCTGGCGCCTCCTCTGCTGTCTTCTGAGAAGCGCCCTAGCCACCTTCTCTTGTCTCTGCCTCAGAAATCCTGTTCCAAGAGCACAGGCTGATCTTGAACTTCTGGTACTCTTGTCTCAGACTCCCAGGTTCTGGAATTTCTGGCCTCCTGTCACCAAGCCTGGCCTCTGCTCTTCATTTGAAGATCTTTGCATGCATAAGGACATGGATGCTTGGCATGCCCGGATAGTGGGCTCATAAAAGTGTTCAGAATTGAGAACTGTATTTATCCACTGTGATTCTGGGGCTGCTGTGCACGAAGGGTTGAGCAGGATGTCCATTCTGTCATGAGTTGTTTGGCAGATGAAACCAGAGCTTTGTCCCTGTTTTTGGTTGGAGAATATTGGAAGTCACTCTGGTGCCTCGCACTGAGGCATTCTCTGCCATGGAGATCTTTGTCATAGAAATCAGTTTTTGGGGGGGTGGGTTTGAGCACCTTTGACACAGTTCAGGAAGGTCATAATTTTGTAAGGAATGGGGTCTGAGTCCAAGTGGGAGGAGACATCAGCTTGACCGTAGATTCCCTATACAGGTGCGGATTAGTGGTAAATCATGTTTTCTTCAAGTCCTTGAGGAGATTAGCCAGACTCAGATTTCTGGCGGAGAAGCACTGAGACATGCCTGTTCCTGTCCACCCTCCTTCCTTCAGCATGACCCTCCTGGAGCATACCACAGAGAAAGGCAGCCACTCAAAACTCAGGGGGGCATATCTGTGCCCTCCAGAATGGAGCTTGCTCTCCCGAGATGGCGTGTAGACAGAAGACTGGCCACTAGATCAGAGGAGGCATGGATGCCTCATGAGTGGTCAGAGCAGAGGGACATTGTGTGGAACAATAAAATAAATGGACAACTCATGACCACAGCTCCCTCAGCTGCCTCCACCAACTCCAAGATATCCCAGGACGACTGGGGCATTTCATCATTATTTCAGGAGATGTTTTATTCCTGCATCTGGGCAGAGAGATGTCTCTTCAATTAAAAAAAAAAGCAGAGGGGACTCATGCTTTGGCCTGCTTTCTGCCATTATGACAAAGTACCTGGATCTGAGTGGTTTTTAAAGAAGTTTATTTGGCCCATATCTCTGGAGGCTGGAAAACCAGAGAACATGGAAGCCGGGTCTGCTCAGCACTGTGTGGCATCACAGTATAGAGGAAACACATGGCAAGGCAGAGCCATCTGCTACCTCGCTTAGGTCTCTTCCTTCTTACAAGGCTGCTAGGGACGTCTCATCCTTATGGCCTCGTCAACTCTGAATTACCTTCCGAAGGCCCGACTTTTAAACAGCATCAGCATACAAATCTAGGGATAAAGTTTCTACAGCGTGAACTTTGGGGGAAATACTCAACTAATAACACCCCTTGTAGGAACCATAATGAGAGACTATCTTCCAGACTACGTCAGCAATGCAAAGGGGGAATGTACACCTTGCACCTATCAGACAAAATGAGGTTTAAGAAGATGTGTGTGCTATGTTTTGAGTATTAAAAGAAAAACCAACTTATATAATATATTAGTTACTTGATAAAACATGCTGACAAAAGCAGCTAGAGGGAGAAGGTTTCATTTGGCTCACAGTTTGAAGGTGCATCCCTCGTGGTGGGGAAGCTGCGGTGAGAAGAGCTGCAGTTACTCACACCATATCACAGTCAGGAAGCAATGGACGGATGCTGCAGTTACTCACACCATATCACAGTCAGGAAGCAATGGGCGGATGCTGCAGTTACTCACACCATATCACAGTCAGAAAGCAATGGACCGATGCTGCAGTTACTCACACCATATCGCAGTCAGGAAGCAATGGACGGATGCTGCAGTTACTCACACCATATCACAGTCAGGAAGCAATGGGCGGATGCTGCAGTTACTCACACCATATCGCAGTCAGGAAGCAATGGGTGGATGCTGCAGTTACTCACACCATATCGCAGTCAGGAAGCAATGGACGGATGCTGCAGTTACTCACACCATATCGCAGTCAGGAAGCAATGGGCGGATGCTGCAGTTACACCATATCACAGTCAGGAAGCAATGGACCGATGCTGCAGTTACTCCATATCGCAGTCAGGAAGCAATGGACGGATGCTGCAGTTACTCACACCATATCGCAGTCAGGAAGCAATGGGCGGATGCTGCTGTTCCTCTCTGTAATGCCATCCAAGACCCAGGTCCATGGAATGTTGTTACCCCTGTTGAGGGTGTGTGTTCCTACTTGAACTAACTCTCCAAGCACAAAGAATACCATCTATAAACCTAATCAGGATAACCCTTCACAGGCATGCACAGAGGCCAGCCCATCTAGATAACTCCTCACAAGTGTGCCAAGAGGCTTGTCTCCTAGGTGATTCCAGATCCTGTCCAGTTGGCAGTCTACACTAACCATCACACAGAACAATATGTGCTATCAACCCAGAAAGTCTCCATGCAGACACGGACACACAGGGAGACAGAGAGATGAACACTTTTAAAACAGTACTTCTCTTTTTGGAGGCTTTCTTACATAACTGCCTTTGAATTTTGACTCCTCATCATAGCACTGAACTAGCTCTCCAAGTACAAAGAATACCATCTATAAATTGGCTTCTGTTTCTGTTGTTAATTAGGGAACCAGGACCAGCACAATAGACGGAGCACAAGCCATGGAGAGCATATTTGAGAGAGAAGAGATGACGAGAGGATGAGAGAGGAGAGAGTAAGGGAAGATGATGAGAGAGTGTAAGTGGGCAGGGGTCTGTTCTTTAAAGGGGTCCTTTGCACCTTTGTGCAGACTGGTTCTCATGGAACTCTGGGCTGGCCAGATGGGCTGGCCAGAGTGCTGCCTGAGTGCAATCTGCCAGGTAACAGGGCAGGCCAGCATAATGCCTGAACCTTTCAGTTTCCACTTTGCTGTCTGAAGGGAGAAGCTGTGGTGGGGATGGGCTTTGCTGTTTCCTATGCTCAAGATACTGCCCAGTGCCTCAGACCACTTCCGGTTGCCTGCAAGAAGTAGGACTCTTAGCTACTTCTCCAGCACCATGTCTGCCTGCATTCCTCCACGCTCTACCATGATAAGGCCTGAACTTCTGAACTGTAAACAAATGACCCCAATTAAATGTTTTCCTTTATAACAGTTGCCATAGTCATTATGTTTCTTCACAGCAATAGAAACCCTAAGACATCCGTCTACTCTAATCTGTGCTGCTTGTATACCTTTGGATGCATGGTCTCTACTTGATCAAGATCACTCTTACCATGAGCCACATCCTTAAAAACCCTACTCTCTCTCTCCATGAAGCTATCATTTGCCAATAACCAGAGTGGGACAGCACTTTTTCTTTTAAGATGGAGTTAATAACACCCTCATTGTGACTTTTCCTGAGAGCAGGGCACAGACAACAGAAAAACAAAAACAAGAGTCCCCCCAGTCTAGCTTTGTGAACCAATACAAGCAGCTGCCTTAGGGGAAATGCTACCCCAGCCTGGGAGTCTGTTTTCTGCTTTGTGACAATGGGGACCTGTGAAGCCTGTGCTGTGTTAGTTTTCTAAGGCTCACCTCATTTCCATTTTTTTTTAGGAGGGAAGGTTTCATTTGTGAGCAACCAGCGATACAACATTGCCTACGGTCTTCAGACCCCACTCTGCCAGGCACAGGGTTCGGGCTCTTCTCTGCCGAGCACCGGGTTCAGGCTCTTCTCTACTACTGCATCCTGCTTGTGCATTTAGAGAATTCCACAAGGCTCTAGGATGGGATGCGGTCACCTTGAACTTGCTTCTGCAGCTCAAAACTCTGTGATTCTGGAGTACATTCTCCAGAGGTAACAAAGGTTTTGCATATGGACTCTGCACAATTGTGGCAACTGTTCAAATGCTGTCCTATTTAAGTAAGTCCATTAGCTTTGTCACAGGAGTCAGAGTCTACCAAAGACTAGTAGTTAGCTTTGTGTTAGTGAAACAAAATACTAGAGACAGCCAACATGAACACAAATAAGTTTATTTAGTCCACATTTGTGGAGGTTCAAAGTTCAAGCTCAGGTAACCCCTGTGGGCAGCAGAAAGTGTTGAAACAGTCAGTGGGCAGAGGCCCGTCTCTTCCCTGCCCTGTCATCCACTCTGCCCAGAATGGGGTGGGTAGAGAGCAGAGTATCAATAGGCGATGCTTCATTGCCAATTCGAGTAAGATAACAAAATAGATCATCAAGAAGGAGTTAAATGATGCGAGTTTGAGCTGTTGGTAGCAGGATGATGAGGGCTGGTAAAACTCTAAAAAGAGATGTAGTCCAAAGCTCAGGAGTTCCAGGAACCAGCTGGGCACCATCCCTTGTGGAGCAAGTAGTAGTAGTGGGAACGGGCCTCCTGTCTCACAGGTTTTGAGGACTGGAGTCTCTGGTCTCTGGTGGCTTGGGGAATGAGTCCCTCTACCTGCTAGTGGAGTTCTGGAGGCTGGCTTGCATGATCTCTCTGCCTGGATAGAAGTCTCAGGGACGGCATGCGGAACCAGCCCGTCTACAGGGGCCTGGCCCAAGTACTCAGTTCGGAAGTCTTTCCATCTCCCTTCTCTGTCAAATTCTGCAGAGAGAGTGTGTCCGTATCCCAGGACCACCACATGCATTAAGGACCAGCTGGGCCCTGATTCTCTGAATCACTAACCACATCCAGCCCATCAGGGAAGAGCTAGCTGTCAGTTACTGGCCGCTCTGGTTGTAGCGTCTTTGTAGCCCTCCTTCTGCTGTTCTTCCCATCTGGTCACTGCGCTGCTCTGGTGCTCTCTCTCTCTGTCAAAAGCTGAGGCCCTGTGTCGTTGGAGACTTTTTTCTTCCCTCCATTGCTCCTTGTCCTCCAGGCTAAAGTTTCCTGCCCGCCAGAGAGCCTCCACCCACATCCAGCAGGAAGCTTTTATACTGTGACCTCTCTGTCCCATAATGGTGGGAGCACCAGCAGGAGCAAGTGGCCACAGTTCACCCCAGACTGCCTAGAGAACTGGGTGATACATGCTTGACTTTTATGACATCTGTAGCAGGAGAATTAACGCAGAATTCCAAGAGAAAGAGCTCAGTGTCTTAGAGGCTCTGGCCCTTAATGGTTCTAGCTGGGTCCCATTTCTTGAAAGTCTATAGCATGCCCCCGCCCCCTCACCACACTGGATGCTAAGCCTCCAACAGAGAACTCTGTGATAGAGAGACTCAGAAAACACACCCAGTGTCACTGACAAGATCACAAAGCTGGGAAAGCGTTTAATGATGTGCTAATGGGGAGGGGGAGAGAGGGCCACCTCAGACACAGTGCTTTGTGAACAAGGCGTATCATCCATGGTTAGTTTCTGCTTTGCACAAATGGATGTAGTTCTTCATACTGAGTGTTTTTCAAAAGCATCAGTTTTCTCCGTTAGGAATATTTTTGCTCTTCTGAACAAATTTCTCTGTTGTGAGCTTTGCCTTTGCCATCCCCAATTCTATCTCCTCCAAGCAGGCAAAATAAGGACCTGGTTTCCTCCGTTAACACTTTTAAATATTTGTGGACTCTTATCAAGTCCTAGCTATCTCCCTTCCACAGCTACCTGGCCTGTACTACCAGGGCTTTTGATCTTAATGCACTGGCTGCGCCTTTGATCATCTTGGTACGGTGCTCGGACCCTCTCAGCGCTATCAGCAGCTCTTACCTCTATCGCTTGCAGCATTCCAGCCGGTCTTTAGAGAAGCAGATCACAGAGAGAACATTCCTGGTGGTTCTCTCTCTCTCTCTCTCTCTCTCTCTCTCTCTCTCTCTCTCTCTGTCTGTCTTTGTCTCTCTCTGTCTGTCTTTGTCTCTCTCTCTGTCTCTGTCTCTCTCTGTCTCTCTGTCTCTGTCTGTCTCTGTCTCTCTCGCCATGATGCAAACTCTTGCAGTATTGGATTCAGCTCAAGATTTTCTTTTCAACATTAACTAACGTTCTCTGAAGGTGACAGTTGAGAGATGGGTACAATGAAGCATGATTGTGGTCCTAATCTCTTGGGAGACTGAAGCAAGAAGATTGTTTGAGTTCAGTTCTGGGCCATCCTAGACAATCTAGTGAGATCCTGTTTTGAAAAAGAAAGAAAGCTCAGGGATGTAGTCAATGGTGTGTTGCTTGTGGTCCTGTAAAAACACCTCACCTCTCATCCCTCACCCGTGTTCATGTAAGTAGACCTGTTCTAAACTCATTGAGTAACCCAAACAAACAAATAAGACATGAAAGTTGAAGATGGTTAGAAAGAAGAAAAGGATCACCGGGGTGGGAGGGGGACAAGAGAAGGTAAGAGGGAGTGAATATGATGAAGTTACATTATAAACACATATGAACAGGTCATGGTGAAACTCACTACTATATATATATATACATATATATATAATACTCATTACTATATACAATGAACACATCAATAAAAACTGAAATAAAATTAAGCTGTCACATTCTTTTTAAAAGGGGGAGAACTGAGGGAGGGGAAGTAGAAGGGGAGAGAAGGGAAGAAAGTAAGAAAGGTGTAGGCACATGTGTTAGCTATGTTGTATCACTGGGATCAACACACCTGACTGAAACAGCCCCAGGGAGTAAAACTCTTTTGGCTCATGGTTTTAGGAGCTCCATTCCATGGTGGGGAAGACATGATAGAGCATTGCAGCTCACACCTTAGAGGGTCAGGAAGCAGAGCTGGAGATTGAAGGCAGCCAGGCAGATTATTCTCCCCCATGACCTGCCCCCTGTAACCTGTTTCTTCCAGCTCAGCTTTGCCTTCTATGTTTCTAGAACTTCCAAATCCAGAACCACAAACAGACACCAGACATTCCTGTGAGGGACCCCCAGTGAAGGACCTCAAACAAAAATGATTTCTGCTTTAAAATAAAATTCCTAATCATGATAAAATACAGCATAACTTGACTCATGGGGTTACAAGATGGCCCCTTAAGCAGTATCTATTGATAAGTTTCGTTCCATATATTGAAGCCTTGACTGCAAAGTTGGTGGGAGGCCCTGGGAAGTAATTAGGTTTACATGGGGACATGGCGATGGGGACCCTGGGAGGCAAACAGTGCCAGTATAAGAGACACCAGAGGCTTGCTTCTTCTCTTTCTCTATGGCACTGTCACACCTATGTGAGCTCAGCTGCCTGTCATCCAGGAAAGACCTCCCAGAATCTCAGTCTGCCTGCTGCTCCACCGTGCACTTCCCGATCTCCAGAACACTAAGAGGTGACTTTCTGATGTTTAAGTGGCACATCTTCAACTTTTCTGCACATGACTCCTTTTCATTTGCAAAATATCTGCACAACTCCAGGTGATAGGTATATAAAGTAGTTATACATATCAAACATTTACTGGTAATAAATTATAAGTTAGTTTAAACCACTTCTTTGGTATGTAGTAGACATTTTTTATCACTTGTCTGATAAAAGCAAATTTTCATTCTAATGAGGTGAAGTGCTTATTTGTTTTTACGTAAATAATTAAATCTTGGCAGAGTATTTGGTACTTCACAGCATCATAGAGCATTGAAGAACACTTTTCAGAGTTGATTAATATTTTGATTTTATAACAATCAGTGCTGAGAATACAATTTCACATAAACTCATAGTACAAAATAGCAGATGTATGTTTAAGGCCATTTCAGAAATTGGAAATTCTACTTAACCCCAAGACAAAACCCTTTTAAAGATTTTTAAAAATGAAACTCAACTCAGCAACTAAAACAGCAACTTTCAAAATCAGACATTCTGCTTCCAGCTACCCCAAAATGTACTAACTTGACTAATAAATCCATGCTGAGGATCTGTTCTGGGAAAGGTTGGAAGTCTCTCTCTTTCATAATCATTATGTTTCTATAAGAGCAGAAGACTGTATGAACTACAGTTCCTAATAAAAATGTCATGAAGGACATGGCACTGCACCTGAGGTAAGGTGTCTCAGACAGTCTTGGTCGACATGACTGGCATGACGACACACGTGTGCAGAGTGCCCATGATTCAGATTTACAACCAAGGTTGCAGTGAACATCTGTGATGCAACCAAGCAAGGTCTGCTCAGAGTCATGACACAGATATTTTTCATTAATTCTTGGTAACTGTGTAAATGGTAGCTCACAACCATTTGTAATGAGATCTGGTACCCTCTTCTGGCATGCAGGGATACATGCCGACAGAACACTGTACACATAAAAAAAAATCTTAAAAAAATGTTCATAACCCCCATGTCCAGTCACATGACCTCCTGTGAGCTCACAGTTAGTGCTTTAAGGAGTTGGGGTTTAAGAGACCTAGTCTATGAGTTTCTTGGTAGAACAAACTAACCAAGGCAGAGAGGATATATAGACCTAAATTCTCATTAAGATGCTACCACTCTTGAAGTTACACCCATGAAATCTTAGTAATAAGGTTACCCAAGTACAACCTTAGCAAAGCTGTTGCAAACTACAAGATCGACTTTCACAATGACTATACCAGCCTTCAGGCCAGTGTGGATGGGGGAAATCTCACAAGGTCCACTCATAAATTAAGAACTACCAGGCAATTAATAACTGCCAAGAGAGGGAGAATCAGCTTTCCTCAGGAATGAGCCCCCATAGATTACCCAGTCTTCAGTGGTCAGCCCTAAACACATGTACATATGAGCAACATTAAACTGACTCAATGTACATTATATATTATATATTATGTACTATATGCACATATATGTAATATAGTACATAGTATATAATATATAATGATAGTAATTAGAGATGCAGAGGTCTTGAATTTGAGAGGGAGTGGGGGTATGAGAGGAGTTGGGGAGGAGAGAGGAAGAAGAGGGAATGATGTAAATAAAGTTCTTATGTATGAAAATTTCAAGGAAAAGTTATAATTACTATAGCTGGATATACCATTACTATCGTATTTATTTGTTTTAATAATGGTACTTAGTATTAGAACTTGAACTACAGAGAGAAAAATAAATGACTAGTAGGAGTTTGCAAAACCAGGAATAGGAAAGCTGAAGGCAAATGTGTATCTCATAGTTAGGGTCCAAACTAACCCTGCTCTTAGGGACCTTTAGGGACCTGATTAATACTTTATATAAATAAATAGCCATTCTTGACATCTCCTTTGGCATGTGTCATAGCATGGGACCAAAAAGGAAAATTTTAATAAAACACATAATTAATTTTTGTTAGGTCTCAGGACTTTCATGAATTGACCCATCCCATTTTGCTTGATTAATTTTCATTTTGTCCAGGGTATACATTGGTTTCTAACAAAGTACCTTCGCCTTTCTGTTCTACAAATTACTTTGTGTGATTCCTGAATATTTGTTCTCAGTGTTGTTTCTCAATTTCATGTGTGAAAAAATGTTAAGCCTGTACAGTCATGGACTGCAAATTTTGCAAAATGACAGCTAGTATGTTAGTCGGGATTGTGTTTGCTGAACTCAATGTGAGTTCACTTGTAGGACATTGTTAATGCCCAGGGTATTATCTTCTTCAAATTTCATATCCCCATGAGGTCAGGTGTCCTCATAAGCAGCAGGAGCCGGGCCATCTACTTGCTGTGAAAAGGGCAAAGGGAACTGAGATGTCTAAGGAATTTCAGATTATGGACAGAAGAGCTTTGTAGATTAAATCTAGGCTTTCGAGTCACCTTCAGAAGGGAAATAAAAAGCTTCTGTTAGGCTCCAGAGAATCCGAATTCTGCATATCTAGCCTTCGGAGTCGCCGATTGCTACTGAGCCACTGTTGAAATCTGTCTGGATGAAGAGAAATTCCCCAAAGAATTCTCCTACTGGAAATGGCAAAGGGACAAATCTCTGTCTTGGCATCTTTCCCATGAATTCTAAAAGGCTTGCTTTGTTGTTAAAAAAAATTGAAGTTAGTGATCTCTGGTTCTCCCTGCACATATTCCTTCTACAATGTCATTCATACCTTATACTTAAAAGGGGATGATTTCCAGCAGGCACTTGTTTTTGTTCTTAAAGTCCTAAGAACCACTGTGAACAAATACTGTATTTATAGAAAACCATGGTCTTGTTCCAGGCAGCCAAGAGTTTAGCTAATTAAAGTTTATTAAACAATTCTTAGCAAAATAGCATGCCTGACAGGCCAACAGGACCAGTATGGATGGGGTGACATTCACTCTCTTTGCAGAGTTGGTGCACAAAGTGTGCCTGCGAAGCTCACCCAGGAGCAGGTCAGGCTTCAGACTCCAAACTGAAGGCTCACTGAATGTGGCTGCAGGTAATTGTCTCAGTGCTTAGACTCTGGTCCTCTTTCTGCACCCGGGGAATGCTCTGGATTGTAACTCCAGTAGGATATGCCCCATAACGTCACAAGGCAGGACATTTATAGCCTTCTCAATGTTCCACGCACTCAGAAGACTGAGGAAGAAGGCAGGTTCCACCTGACGCTGGAGGTGAGACAGAGGGCCCAAACCAAACCTGAGTTAGTCATGCTGGAGAGTGGATGTCTTAGACATGGCTACTTAAGGGTGCTGGTGAAACCCCTGACAAACCAGGAGCCTCAGACACAGGCGCTGAAGCTCTAGCCTGCATGTGGGGGCTGGTGACCAAGGAGGCCCCCTCTGTCCTCCAGGGCACAACGCTACAGAACATCCAGGCTTTTCATCATGGCGGCCCGGCTCATGTAAGGAGAGTTAGTCTGCTGGAACCCAAGGGCTTTCCAGTCACTGCTAATCTTTCCTCCACGAGCTGCCCACTCACCATCCTGACAGGTTTGCTTTCTGTTGCTTAATTTGACGAGCATTTGTAGCAGTTGTTACCTTCTATCTTTGCCTAAGATGTTTTGTGTGCAAAAGTTAAATAAGTATACTGAAGTTGAAAGGTAATAAAATGTGTGGCTTTTGTGTGAGAAGTTGCTATCTTTCTCTGTCAAAATTAGAATTCCCTGTTCCCAGCCATAAAGATCTGAAAGATATGGCCAGCTCTCCCTTCTCAGCTTCAGACTGCTGCTCTTTGCCTTTAGATGTCTGCTGCTTTTGCGCTTACATGTGGGCTGAAATGGGAGTCCTTCCTTCCCGAACAGCCCAGCATGGATGGCCTAACATACATGGTCCCAGTGTATATGGCCTGACTTGTATGATCCCAGTATATATGAACTAACATCTATAGTTCCAGCATACACAGACTAACGTATATGGTCCCTGTATACATGGTCCTAGCATATACAGTCTAACATATATCGTTCCTGTATATATGGTCCCAGAATATGGTCTAATACTTATAGTCCCTGTATATATGGTCTAACAAATATAGTCCCAGCATATACAGTCTGACATATATAGTCCCTGTACATGTGGTCTAATGATTATGGTCCCAGCATATATAGTCTAACCAGCTGAGAGCAGTGGAGTTCTAGCTGAAATATCATTAGCAAGAAAGAAGGGATTTAAATTTTCTGACTTTCATTAAAACAGCTCGAACTTTAAAGAAAAAAAAAACCTCAAATGTTATTTAGAACTTGAAGATTACAAGATAAAAGGTTCAAATTCCCACAGGTAGTGACAGATGGACATGTTTTTGAACACTCTATGCTTTCTCTTTGACTTATCCTGCTGCCTCTCTAGGACTGTATGTGTATCATATAGAAAACACACCCACCCACAGCTTCAAATTTGTTTAGATTTATTCAGTATGATATTTAGATATACTGCCTGCCTCTGCCTTCCAAGTGCTGGGACTAAAGGTGTGCACCACCAGGCAATATAGTCCTTTCCAAACTAAGAAAAATGTCTAGCTAAGGCTGGTGACATGGCTCAGAGGGGCAGAAGAGCTTGCCAAGAAATCTTGATGACCTGACTTTAATCTCCACACTCCACTCTGGAAGGAGAGAACCAACTCTCAGAGGTTGTCCTCTGACCTTTACAGGGGAGTCCTGGCATGCTCATGCCCCACCCCCAATAATAAGCTAAAAGAAAAAATGTCTAGATCATTTTGTTACAAAGCATGTATTTGTTTGAAATCACACATGCCAACACAATGATGAGTCTTCTAAGGTAGGTGGTCATACGATTTTCTTCAAGTTAATGAGCTAAGTCACACCACTGAGTTTTCTTAGGGTAACTTGGTTGGGGTAAACACAACTTGGCCAATTACAAACTGGCTGAAGTAATTTGACCCTTCTTCACTCTCAGCTCTTTTAAGGCAGAGAGCAAGCAGCAGGAGGTCATGCAGCAGGAGGGAGGTTAGCCATTTCCCCAGGATCTCCTCCTCACCAGGAAGACACAAGAAAACAGTCTCATCCCAGATCTGTTACACATCACGAGGCTTCCTAAACACACTAACTTCAAAGTGTGAGCCTCCCTTCCTTCCCCACTCTCTGGACAGCTTGCTACCTGTTTATTTGAGGGCTCTGACCTGCAAGCTGTATGAAGTCTTGACGACACTGCACAGGTGGTGTCAGTCAACCAGAGATTTGCCCAGACCGACGGCTGGAGTGGACACTGTTTACAGATCAGTTCTCGAAGCACCGTGTGAGGCTCAGGCTTCAGGCTTACTCAGCTTTTCCGCCCCGTGCACTGTAAGGGCCAGTCTCCATAGCCTGACAATTTCAAATATCACACATGTTCTCATGTGGTCCTGCTAATTAGTAAGTCTGAAGATGCTCACTGTTACGGTAGACAGTGTAGGCTAAGGAAAGTGACCATACAGATTAAAATTTGGATTTAGTGGAGCAAACATGCTATCCTTTCTTAACCAAATTAGTCTCAAGTAAGTTTCAGACAGTTCAGTCATTCCTCTGGTAATTAAGAAAATATTTATGGCGCATTCAGGGACAAACCGAAGAAAAATGGGCGAGAGGGGAGGCAGGTGCGTGGATAGTGAGATACAGGCTGATTAACAGCGTCCGTTCTCATTCGTGGTATAGTCACATCACTGGACCTGCCCTCTCACCATGAGCAACTGTGACCCGCTGCTATACTTGCCCAAGACCAGGAACTCTGAGAGAAGGGACACAAACAGTGAGTGCCCATTGTCACCCCACTTTTGTGTCTGAGCAAACTTAAAACCGTTGCTCTAAAAATGCTAATGTCAGGCCATGGATGCATGGCCTCATCGAGGACAACAATAGTGCCAAGCCACTACTGACTCTGTGGTGTCCACGTTTTCTGAGGTCAGAACACACCCCCAGTCTCATAGACATTGGTACTGTGAAAAGGAGACAACAGAATCTGCACGGGATCCACAGAAGGATCCTTGGGCAGGCACAGAATAACAGCAAAGTCCAGGGATCTGGGGGAGAAGATGGATGGATGCCAGGAACCCAAGATGTCAGGGGCAGGTGGTGCCAGGTGCCACTCTGCCTGAGGAACAGCAGGAGGAGCGAAGACCAGGAGGATCCAACAAACAGAGCTGTGTTCAAAGAAATGATAGTGAGACCACATATATGATGGTGAGAAGCCACTCAGACTGCATGGTGGTGCAGCCTAAGTCTCCTGTGTGCTGTGTCCTGGTCCATCAGTACCTGCTCTAAAACAAGGTCTAACTCTATGACTTGCAAGCCTTGCAGAGCAGATGCATCAGGACTTTTGTGGATCTGGGTGGGGGCAGAATGTGTGCATTTGCTAACAAGATTCCATGTGTTTGGGGTATGTGTACTGAGAATCCCTGGTTTGACTAATTCTAAAAACTGTGAATGAGAGAGGTAATATTGTCATCACCTTCTAACACAAAAGAAGCAGGAAGGGTGGAGAAATGTGGTGACATCTTTATTCCCACACACACATTCCTCCAGGGGAATCTAGGATGCTGGGCTGGAGCCTTGCTATGCAGCTCAGGCTGCCCTAGAACTCAGGTTTCTCCTATCCCGCCTCCCAAGGCTGGAACTATAGGTAATATCCTCATACTTGGTTCAGGGTCTGAATTTTAAATGTTCAATCAGACTTGTTGAATAGCTAGTTTTACCTGAAAGATTGATTGTATCTAAGACAGTATTCTGTGGATTTACTTCCATTGAATGCATTTCTAAAGCTATTAGTCCCCCAAAGCAGCAAATATTACATATTAACTGAAATAAATCAATGTATTTACATCCAATAATTGGGTTCCAAGATATCTGCAGGTAAAGGTACGTGTAGCCAAGCCTAATGACCTGAACTCAATCCCTGGAACCTACAAGGTAATGGGAGGGAACTACTACAAATTGTCTTCTGACCTCCACATACACACACACACACACCACATCATACATACAAATACTCATACATACATACACATAAACACACCTCCACATGCACAAACACATACATCACATGTGTATATATACACATAAACACAAACACATATACATCACAAACACATCACACATGCAAACATACTAGATAAACAAATAAACCTACAGCAATTACAAGTGCCTTTCAATGAAATTAAGTTAGACACTACTAGAATGAGTGAGTAAACCTATTAACCACTCACATCTTCCTGGAATTTCAAAATAATACCCTGAATGTGGGTTACTGTTTGCACTGAATTTAAACGCTTTAAAAAATCTATTTAGTTTTCTTCTGTTATTGGCTGCAGGGACGAGCAGGTCAAAGCATGTTAAATAAGTCAACAGAGAACATTCTTAAGTTAAATTTAGGTGCATTTAATTTAAGGCACCCCTGGCAGAGGGAACCTGCCAGCCCCACCCATCCAACCAGGACTGAGGTTGTTACCAGAGCTGCCATAGGGCAGCATTGCTTCAAGACCGTAACTGCAGCAGGGAAAGCATGCCAATTCCTAGTCAATTCAGCTCAGAAAAGGGAGAGGGAAAGAAAACCCAGGCTGGTCTCCTCCCAACCCGCTCAGCCTACTGCCCCAGAAGCTCCTGTGCAGAGTCTCTCATAGGTGCGACCAGATTAAAGACACTTGTAACCACTTCCCAACGTCAGCTGCTGGTGAAAAAGGATGGGATTCACTCACACTGTGTGCTGTTGTTTCTATTTCAAAAGCCAATGGAAATGCTTCTGTTACTTTTGCAGTTCAGGATCTGATGAGGGGTGGTCAGAACATTTACCTGTAAGAAGAGGCAGGGTGGGATAGCTCAGTGACAGAGCACCTGCTTAGCAGTCACGAGGCCAGCCCTGGGCACAGCTTCCAGCACCAAAACCAAACCGGCACAGCCTTTGGATAAGATCCAGGCCAGGTCTCAGTAGCCTGGTGCTGCTGGTGTTTTGGGGCTATGACTCTGCAGCATGGGAACTGGCTAGTATTATACTCCTGATCTCATCTGTCCTGGACCCCAGTTGTGATGATAAGAACTGTTTCCAGACTTTGCAAATGGCCCTTGGGGACAACAGCTGCCTCCACTTGAGAACCCCTGGGTTAGATCAATTTACTAGTCCTCTCTCTTACAAATCATTGCCACTAAGAACATGATCATGATTTAAAGTATGAGGAAATAATGACCAAGGAACACTTTTTATTTTTTTTCTCTCTCTGAATGAAGCAACTTCAAATCATAATAGGTAACTTCATTGACTTGCTGGTTCTAGTCCTCAAATTTGGGAAAATTATAATAGCTTTGATTAACCTCACATAATAATAAATTTGACCCACCCCTGAAGAGAAGGGAAAGAAAATAGTAGCTAAAAAATTATCTGTAGAGCAAAGCAGTACTACTGGTCATGCTAGCAACTGCCTGTCATTCCAGGTACTCAGGAAGCTGAGGCAGGAGGATCCCGAGTTTGATGTCAGTTTAGGCAACTTAGCCAGACCCTGTCTCAAAATAAAATTTTATTTTTATTTCTAAATGTGTGTGTGTGTGTGTGTGTGTGTGTGTGTGTATCTGTCTGTGTGTCTGTCTGGATCTGTGTGCGTATATGTCACTTGTGTTCTGATGCCTTCAGAACCCAGACAAAGTTATCAGTTCCCCAGAGTTGGAGTTACAAGAGCACAATGTGGGTGATGGAAAGCAAAGTCGGCTCCTCTGCAAGGGTAGGAAGCCCTTAAACACAGAGCTATCTCCAGCCCCTTGAAATAAAACTTTAGACAGGGATGGGATGAAGATATAGCTCAGAGGCAGAGCACTTGCCTAGCATCTGGAAGACACTGTGTTCATTCCCCAGGACTGCAAACACTGACAAACAAGAAAAAATAAATAAGGAAAGGGAGGAGAAGCAATGATTATAACACAAAGATTCTTATTGGTGGCTCTGCTAAGACAGTCATTGCGCTAGGTAACCATGCACATTTAACCTCAACCACTAAACGTTCCTTGAAGCTCTCAGTGGTCAGTTTACACCAACAGCCCAGGTACCAGGTTTGCTGGGTTTTGTTTTACTGTGAGTAAGTAAAAGCAGTTTACACATTAAAATTCAGGCAGGTAAAGAATAGACTCCACCGTACAGTAGGGTCATTGAACTGAATTGTGTTGAGAGAGTCCAGTACCCACAGTACAGTAGAGTCACTGAACTGATTGTGTTGAGGAGTCCATCAGGGCTAAAAAACCACTCAACACTTTCTGTGAAGGATCAATACCTGGGAGAGAAAAGCAGATTGGTATAAAAAGTTCAATATACCTAACCTGCGGAAACTTGTGGGCATTTGTTAAGGACAGGGAAGGCATATTTCTGTGTTTGGATTATTTGATGTTCAAAGTGGATCCAACAATTATCAGTGCTTAGAAACAGATAAATAGCATGTTTCTACATGCACCTCAGGAAAGTACAATGTACTCTCAAGTGTTGCCAGGTATCTTGCTGGATGTGAGGGCAAGAAGGCTCTGCAGAGGACTCAGGAAGGCAACTGTTTTGAGCCCTCTGTCCTCAGCTCCGGTGTTTTCATATGTAGTTATGGCAGAACAGCAGTGTTTGGCAAACTTCTAATAGCTCAGGGATGCTGAGCACAGAGTGTGCCTATTAACCATAATATACTAATGAAGGCAGTGTGCCTATCTAGCATGCCTAAGGCTCTGTGTTCCACCCCCAGAACCCCACTAAACTCACTGTGGTGTCATGTGCCTATAATTCCAGCATTTGAGTGGTAGAAGCAGGAAAGTCAGATGTTCCAGGTCATCCTTAACTACACAGCAAATTTGAGGCTAGATTGGACTGCATGAGACCCTGACTCAAATAAAACCAAACAGAAAACACTTTAAAGGATCCTTTTATACCCAGATCAACAGACTTGGATTTATAGTTACCATGTAAGGGACAAGAAATATAACCTAAGGAATAATTCTACACAGTTTTGATACAGAACTCCTAATGCTCTGGAGTAGACAGAATAGTCCATAGAAAGGCAGAATAAGAACTCTGACATCTGCCAGCTGTGGCCTTCTGGTGTCGCTATCATCACCATCATCACCACTGTCACTGCCATCTTTGCCCTGCTTAGCTAAGGTTAGGAAAGTGTCTTGCATATTACTGAGAATGATTTGAGCTATCACAATGATAACAAATCCTGACAATGTGGAGATGACTTTTGCTTTTAATTTTGAAGCATTGACAGGTTCAGCAACAGACTCATGTCCTACTTTTGATGACGAAACCTCATGACTAAGAAGCCTGAGTGAATTTCTCTCTAATTTATCATTTTAATGTGAAAGTGGCATGATAAGAAATGTCTCAGATTCCTAGGACACCCACTAACCTAGCTTTCTCGAGGGCTCTGCTCTCAGACTCCCTTCCAGAGTCACCTATGCAGAGGTGAGTTGTTTTCAAGATGCAGGTGGTAAGAAATGGTATCCTGAAGACAAGGTCTGCCCAGGGAATAGTCTTGGATTGCCTCTTGAGAATATTTACTTCTTTTCTTTCCTTTTGTACATGTATTGTGAGTCATGGGTGGGTGGGCGTTGCATATACCTGAGTGTATGCTTGTCCATTTCCATATATGTATGTTCAGAGGCCAGAGGAAGATGTGTAATGTCTTCCTCTGCAGCTTTTAGCTTTACTTCTTTGAGATAGGGTCTCTCACTGTAGAAACTCACCATTTTGACTAGGCTAGCCTAACAGCAAGCTCCCAGAACCTCCCTGTCTCTGTCCCCCAATGCTGTCATTACATGCACACACAGTCAGGCTCAGCTTTTATCTGGATGCTGAGAGGTTTGGGCTCAGACCTGCATGGTCACACAGCAAGCCCTCTTACCTAATGAACTACCACTACCTGCCTAGAACATCCCCTTAGCTATATTTCTTTCTGTGCAGAAAATAAAAGCAGACTGTGATGGCCTGTTAGATAAGCCACTGTGTGAAATTGTCCAAAGACTGACAGGTACCTATCCCTCCCACCCCTGAAGACTGACTGTCAGCAGCATCAGTTAGATGAGAAGGGTTCTTAAAGCACACATCCTGAAGTTGGTGAAGCATTTGTCCTTGACACATTTAAACTGTACAGGTTCCCTAGATCCCTTGCCTGTGTGGGAGACATTAATCCCATCATTCTTTCTTGGCAGAATAGCTTGGAGTTTTCCTGTTAAAGGCACTATTTTAAAATCCCAACAACTGAAAGAATGGGCACAGCAGCCAAATAATCACAGAACAGATCTACAAAATGATTACAAAACAAACAAATCTGCACATCAAAGCGATGGTGAAGATTAAACCTTAAATGAGCTAGCTACACAGCAAGAGCGATTTCAGAAACCCTAAATGCTATTCAGCTTTGATGAAAAGGAGTGTTGGTTAAAACCCAGTCTTGAGAGATTCTCCATGCTGTTGTGGCAACACAGCTTAATTCCAACCCTAGGTACCCTTTGATTCTTTTCAGCAATGTGGGAGTATCATGAATCACGTTGAACAATTCTAGAGTTTCCCAGAAATTCTTAGGGAAACAAGATGGGTCTTACTGGAGCTTTCCAATAAAATACTTCCTAATCTCTAAAAAGCATGTTCTTTGATGCGACACCATGATGTCGAGAATGAAGAATGTTATTTGCATCAGCTCTGTGTGTAAGTGTGCTTCATTCCAGTGTCATTTGGAAATAATGTACTTAAAAAAAAAAAGGAGAAACACATTCACATTGGCTCAGACAAGCACCTTCAGGATCATGTCTGTTATCATAATTTATGCTTTTTGGAGGTGATAACCAAGTCCCCAGAGGGTGAATCGGTTACACAGCAAGTCTTCAGTAGATGTCCTAACCCATCCCAAGCTTCTTGCAAATGGAAAACCTGCCAAAGAGGTTGGGCTGAGTCCTTTCCCAGAGAGGTTGATAAGTGGTGCCAGTTTCCCAACTCCCATTGTCCTCGGTCTCCAGAGGGGTCTCAGGTTAGCTTTGTAGAGGCCAAAACAAAATCTCTTGAATTTCAAAGACACCAACAGGTGGTGACAGTGTTAATGAATGCTAATAGCCATGACCTGGGCTTGATTACATCTGGCTCAGTGGCTCATTGGTTCCTGCAGATATCAGAAGAATGATTTTGGAGAGAGAGTCAGCTCTACCCTCCCTCTGTACCAAAGTCATAGAGTTCTAAGTCGGCCTCCGAGGCGGGGCATTCCCAAGGTGGCCAGCCATTCCTTACAAGTCTGCAAGCTCCCAGGCCTAGGGAGAAGAGGTGAATTTCCATTTCCAGGAACCTGCCTCTGTTTGCTCCTTGCTGGTATCAGTGAACTCATGCCATTCCTCCAGATCATCCCCAGCCTCCCACCCCAGGCCCTTAACTGGAGCTGGTGAGCCAACCAACCAACCGCTGCAGGGTAGAGTTGGGTAGAAAGGCTTGTTTTCCACGTGGTGTCCATCATCACCTTTTTACCGTTTGAAACTTGAGTTACTCAGTAAGGTTTAATGCTTTCATTTATCATTCAGGCTTTCTTTTGAAACTCCAAGGGTCAGCATTCATGGAGCCAGGACCATCCAGAGTTCTGTACCAGCCAGGAAAGCATTTTCCTTCCTGTGTTTCCAAACCATTCTGTTTAGCTCTGACAGCCCAGCTTCACTCTATTTAAATGGCACTGGGCTCTGGACCTTCTCCCTTCTCTGAGTAGAGCACTTGGGAGTGCTGAGGTGTTCTTTTGTTGTTTGTTTGTTTGTTTGTTTGCTTGCTTGATTGCTTCGCTTTGCTTTCCTTTTTCTCCTTCCCTTTTTTCTTATCTGGGAGTTAGTCTCAGTAAAACTTACTTGGTCTATACTTAAAAATATTAACTGGCCTAAGAATAACTGGCCACACAACTGAGAAGTGTGACCTCCTAAATCCTCTGCACAGAGAAGGAAACAATTGAGTGAAGAGGAAGCCAGCAGAATGGGGAAGAATCTTTACCAGGTAGACACCTGACAGAGGATATATGAAGAAATCAAAACACAAAGAGTAAAAACAACAACAACAAAAATCTGACCCATTTTAAAAATAGGCTATGGATCTGAACAAAGTGTTCTCAAAAGAAGAAATAAAAGCAGCTAAGACATATCTCAAAAATGTATTGTCCCTAGCAATTAGGAAAATGCAAATTAAACCAGCTTTGCAGTTTCATCCTACACCAGTCAGAATAGCAAACAAAACAACCAACAAATTCTGGAGGGGCTGTAGGGAAAAGAGAACTGTTGGGTGGTCTTTACAAACTGGTCCAGTCACTCTGGAAATCAGTATGGGGAATCCTCCAAAAGCTTAAAGAGGTTCTTTATTTAGATTGACAGATTAGATCATATAATCATTTTCCCACAGTGCATGTCACTTCTTGTATGCGTTTGATTTTAATCATATGTTCACCCAGTCATGTACAGACCCTCCTTAAAAGTTTACCAAGAAGACACAGTTTCATCCCAAAGTAGCTCATCCCAGATTGGCCTTTCTAGGCTTCATACTAGGATGTATTGGGGACACACTTGAATAGAAACTGTGTGAATTTGGTTGCTACAAGGGGCAGGGAAACTGATTGCATTGCTCAAAGATGGTGGCATGTGTAGCCTAATACAGATAGGGACAGTGAGGGGTTCTGTGTTGCTAGGTAAATTATTTGGAGAGGGGTATGTGTGTGTGTGCATAATCCTTGCATGAGAAGGTATTGTGCTGCCAAGTACATTATTACAAGAGGGTGTGGTCCCAGACACTAACCTGCTATGCTTGCCTGCTTCCGTACTGCAGACTGAACCTAGGACCTCATGTCTGTGCTAGGCAAGCTAGGCAATGCATCTCCTGTTTTTTTTTTTAGACAGGGTCATGCTAAGTTGCCTGGACTGACTTTACATTTGTGATTTTCTTGCCTTAGCACCTGCAGAATTTGGGATGTCCTTGTAACTCTAGGCCCAGGTTAAGCATTTATAGTCTAAAATGTGATACTATAACATATAAAAAAAATCAAAGGTTGCTAAGATAGGGCATCAGCAGAATGGATGCTGGTTGGTGGGACAGTTGTTGATGCAAAACATGCTCTTCAAGTTGAGGGTGGTAACAGGTGACAGCAACCCCAGCACTTGGGGGACTGAGTCAGAATGACCATGAGTTTGAGGCCAGTCCAAAAACAGCTAGTGTTTTTCTAAACACAAAGTAAACAAACAAAGCCAACAGGAACCCAAAGGAGTTCTAAGGCAAATTTGTAGCATTCTTTATAAGCTCTTTATTCATTGTACAATAGGTTTAAAATCTGCACACACTATGCCTAGCCCTCTGCAGCCTTGGATTCAACTAGTTGTGATGGAAACTGTTTGTTTGTCCTTTTGAATAACATTTGTACAAAAATATGTGCAGATGTTTTATCATTAGTTCCTAAACAGCACAGCATAAAGATTATTTCCTAGTATGTACAGTTTATTAGGTGTTCAGTGCTATCCAGGGGTGCATGGCTTCTAAGCAAATGCCATATCATTTTATATAAGGCTCTAAACCTCCAAAGCTTTTCATTTCTACCCAGGAGCCTTGAAGCCAATACCTCCTCAGTCAATGTTAAATTCGTTATTTGGTCACATCTGGGTTGAAGGAAGTACCGTTGGAGGACAAACCAGCTGCCTTGGGATAGGTAAGTGATACAGGAAGGAGCCAGGACTATAACTGAGGAAAGTGGACATTCATTTGAGAATTGAGTGATCCAAGAGATGGGGCCAGGGAAACCTTTGATCCTTATAATGTCTCCAGAAATGACTGTTTGGGTGGTGGGAGCACAAGAAGGCAAAGGGGATAACTTGTCCAGTTTGCCAGTAGGGTGCTGGAAAGCAGGGCATCATAGCTAAGGTCATCATTGCTGTGGTGAAACACCACAACCAAAGCAACTTGGGGAAGGAAGGGCTTATTTGACTTACACATCCACATCACTGTTCACCATCAAAGGAAGTCAGACAGGAACTCAAGTCTGGAGAGAGGAACTGATGCAGAGGCCATGGAGGGATGCTGCTTATTGGTTTGCTCCTCTTGACTTGCTCATCCTGCTCTCTTATAGAACTGAAGACCACCAGCCCAGGGATAGCACCACCTACAATGAATTGGGATGTTGTGGGATATTATTTTTATTGGGCAAAGGTGTGTTACATTTGTTTACGCTGCAGAATATTACTTTAGCTCTGTAAAGCAGTGTTACTTTTGTTTATGCTCCATTTGTTTAACTATGTAAAGATGTGTAACATTTGTTTCACCTTGCCTGCCTAGGGCACCTGATTGGTCTAATAAAGAACTGAATGGCCAATAGCTAGGCAGAAGAGGAACAGGGGGCATTGGTGGTCAGAGAGAGAAAGTAAGAAGAGAAATCTAGGCTCAGTAAGAATGAGGAGAGGAGAGAATAAAGGAGACACCCGTGACCAGGCAACAGACATGAGAAGCGGTGAAAGTTAGATTTACAGAAAGAAAGGTAAAAAGCGACGAGGGAAAAGGTACATAAGGAGAAAGATTACGTTAAAAGAGCTATCCAGAAACAAGCCTAAGCTAGACTGAGCATTCAAAACTAGTAAGTCTCCAAGTCATGATTTGGGAGCTGGTTGGTGGCCTAAAAGAAAAATCTGGTACACTGCCCACCCCCCCGTCACTAATTAAGAAAAGTCTGTACACAGTTGCTTACTGCCAGATCTTATGGAGGCATTTTCCCAGTTGAGGCTCCCTCCTCTCTGATGACCCTGGTTTGTATCAAGTTGACATAAAGCTGTACAGCACACAGGGATAAAAGAGAGTTAGTATGTGTACACACACACACACACACACACACACACACACACACACACACACACACACACATTCTCCAGCATCCAGGTGTCCCTCTGATATGGACCAGAACATCATGTCCTTTAAGCATGGATCTTTTATTTTCAAGATTGTCACGCGTCTTAAATATGTGCACATGTGTATGTGGCGTGTGCATGCACACAAATGTATGTTGGGTTTTCTGTCAGCCTTCCCTCTGTCACAGCAGCGTTCTAAGCAGCTAAGGAGGCACACAGTCTTCAGCCTCTGGATTATCTGGGTCCCGAACCCTAGAACTAAATTCTCACTTACAAATCAAGGCTTTCAGGGACAGAACATTTGCACTAAAATCCTGCCTCTACCCCTTAGCCACTCCCTCAGTCAAGTTTGTAGACACCCTTGGCAGTGAGCCTGTTACAGTAAAGAAAATGAAATCTGTGTCTCATGTATCCCATTTTCTCTGGAGGTTACAACTCATTTAGCTTCTCTCACACCCTTTCTCATCAGGTGTTAAAAACAGAGTATGCTCAGTAAACAAGGAAATACACTGTCAAATACAAATGTTGGGAAATTTGTCTGAGGTCACACAGGACAAACCACACAGTTCCTAAGCTGTTTAAAATTCTAGGATCATTTCATTAACAACGAGCCTTGCAACTGTTACTGATCTGTATTCCCATCTCTGTCCCCTGAATGTAGCTCAGACTTTACATACCTTCTAAAAGAAAAAGAAAGAAAGAAAGGAAGGAAGAAAGGAAGAAAGAAATGGGTGCCTTGGTGTGCACTCTGAACCCTCTCACCCAGGACGTGTCCCACGTCGAATATTTCTAAGAAATAGCAGCAGTAGAAAATTGAATCTGAATTATTTTGATGCAATGGATTTCATCTTTGGGAAACTGGGGCAGAAGTCTAGAGGGGTATAGAAGCCTAACACACAGCAAATTGGGAGGCCCAGATTGAATCCTGAACCTACCTGCATGTCACTCCCCACTTCTCTGTTTGGGAATGTCTAAGGATACAGAGGAAATGAGAAAGAGTTAGCAAATAGCAAGTCTGAGGCCATCAAAATGATTATTTGCTAGCCAAATCCATTCAACTGGCTAGGAAGAAGGTGCAGAGAAAAGGCCATTCACTCCGGAAGTGGTATAGATTGATACTGAATGCAGGGGTCAGTCATCTTTTCTTCCTGAAGCAGTGATCCCAGGCACAAAGGACACCTACACCAGAAGTCCTGGTGCTGCTCTATGAGCAGTATTCTGCAATACGCTTTCTGCACCCCCTGCTGGCAAAGAATTGTGATCCTAGCTCTCACGGAAGGGAGGGAGGGAATGGAGAGAGGGAGGGAAGGAAGGAGAGCCTTGTAAGGACACTGGCAAGCAGTGTCTAGGGAGATGGAATCACTGCTAATGGAGTAGCGGCTGCTCAACAACGTTCTTTGTTATCCCTTGTGAATATGTTGTTTGTAGTGCCTGGTGACCCACGCAGGTTTTCTTTCTGAAACCCTCACAACAGCATAAGGAGATCATTCCAGTGTAGGCAAATAGGAATAGGGATTTAGTTTTCAGTGGCTTGGAGAGCATCTCTATAGAATCCACAAAACGTGATGCTTTTTTGTAAGTGGTAAGTACACTATTCATTCGTTTATTTATTGCAGGGAACTGTTCTAGATTTTTTTTCTTGACATAGTAACAGTTTTGGGACAATCCAAGAGTATCTGGCTCAATCTTGTGTCTCTAAAATGGCTTTTCTGGGTGAAGTTTCAGAGTGCATACCAATACCCTTGTTTTTTCCTGAAAGTAGGGAAAGACGTAGCTCAATGGTAGAGTACCGATGCCTGGTCTGCACCAGGTTCTGGCTTCCATCCCTAGCACCACATGGACATAAATAACAATGATGATAATAGTCACAAAATAAAGTTCCCAGAGATTGAACCAGTCTCTATCCTTTGGTGTTTTACAGCTAGAGAATCTGGCTGGAGACTACAAATGTCAACAGAGCACAGTCCTCTCTCCTTTTCTCTTTGTTTGCTTTTGAGACAAAGTATCATGTATCCCACAATGGACTTGAACTCACTATGTAGCTCAGCAAGACTTTGAACTTATGATCTTCCTGCTTCTACATCTCAAGTGCTAGAGTTATAAGCATGTGTCCCATGCTTTCTTGATTTTTAGGGTCCTGAGAACAAAATGCAGGGCTCTGTGCATGCTGGGCAGTCTACCAACTGAGCTATGCCCTGTCCCTTTCTTCATGTACACTTTTCATTTTATATGAAGAAATGACTCAGGAGTAAATACGGTGGAAGCAAAGTACCTTTTAAAAATTGACACATTATTAAGGGAAAAATGGGAAAAAGAAAAACAGGTGGTTCTAATAGGTGAAGATGTCAGTACGGAAGGACAGGGAGGAATAAACAATATCAAAGATGTTTGAAAAGTCAAAGGAATCATCATTTTATGTTTTCCTTAAATGACATACAATAACATAAATATATATGTACACAGATTAAGTGAAGTATGCCACTGGGGTGATAATGCTTTCCTCCCCACCCTGAGCCCTAGACTATGTACCAGAAACCCCAATGCTAGGCTTGAGTAGCCTTTCAAGTTGTTTGTCATGGAAATCCAAGAGACTCCCAAGTCAACACAGGCTATTGCTGTTGCCCCTGATTGCCTCCTAGAGGCTGAAGATAAGTCCTTCTTGCTGAAAGTATCATGCACTTGAGACAGTATTCAGAGGGTCCAGGCTGGATCTGACCTGAAAGCCTCTTCCCTGAGGACTTGTGCCTATCGTTGAAGATGCTATGCAAGCTTCCCAGTGAGGAAAGCAATCGACAGTCCTATTCAGCTGTGACATCAGCATGGCAAGGTAGCTATAAAGGTGTAATAGTGGCACTCGTATCTTAGTGGTAACCAACAGATGTCTAATTGGACTTAAGGATCATTTAACAGGAGGGAGACCATGATTGGTACTGGACACAATTAGCCATAACTGGAGAGGTCAATGGATCTCAGAGAAGAATCTACTATGGCCACTTTATTAAAGAAGCATAATTGTGAACTACATTCTAAATATCTATGCTTTATACCCACAGGTGGTTGTAGCTCTCATACCTCACCAAGGAAGCTTGCCTTTGTAGCAGATGAAGACTATCACAGAAACCACAATTGTTCGCCAGGCGTTGGTGGCACACGCCTTTAATCCCAGCACTCGGGAGGCAGAGGCAGGCGGATCTCTGTGAGTTCGAGGCCAGCCTGGTCTACAAAGTGAGTTCCAAGACAGCTTCCAAAGCCACAGAGAAACCCTGTCTCGAAAAACCAAAAAAAAAAAAAAAAAAAAAAAAGAAACCACAATTGTTCAACTGGCCACAGGATCTCCAGCCCCAATTGATAATACCTACAACATAACAACCCACCTAAGGTTCAGCAAACATCATGGGAGAGGGGTTGGAAAGACTGTAAGAGCAAGAAAATCAGGCAGTCTGCTGTCAAAAGTTATAAATGAGGTTTCACCCATAAAATCTCAACAATATGGCTGTCTAAATAAGACCTGTTGTACTCATGAATTCACAGCAGTTCTAGTTACGTGCTAGTCGATAATACCAGCATGGGTGGGGAAGGAGTCATGAGGCTCCACCTCTACCTGAAGACTGCCTTGAGGGAAGTCCTGCACAGTTGGTGCCTTGGAAATAAACATCCTGATAGAAGAAGTGGACAGTAGTTTGAAATCTCTTACAACAAATCTGAAAGGTGCAGTATGGCTGAAGATGTCAGTTGTTTTCTGACATATAAGGTAAGGAAATGCATGAAATCTATTTTTCTTTGAAAATTAAAACGTTATATATCTGGCCAATTGGAAACTTCCTGATCAAATAAAATCTTACATGTTTTTAAGTGAATGAAAAATTTGAGGAAAGCCATATGGTTTTCAAAATATGGACATTCTGAGTAGCTATGATCAAGAAAAAGTAAGTACACAGCCAGGGAAATGAGACAGAGAATGTGGACGGTCTGTTTGCAACTCTCTGTCCCAGGGTTACATTTGTTCATTTAGTCTGGCTTAGGTGGAATATGGTTTTCACCTGGCATGCTTTTCCTCTGAAATGTATTTCTTATCTAACAAATACTTGGCTTCTCTTTTTATTTCTGATACATTTTTTAAAATCACATTCCTTTCTTCCCTGGGTTTGGGTCTGGTTGGCTTCCAGAAATGCATTCTTGCTCCATTCTACTGCCAACTGCAAAGCTGCAGACCAGGGAAGGCCAGCATTTGCTTTATTTCCCCAATGGGGTCCTCGGTTTTAGGTATCTGCTATACCGCCATGCAGCCTTTACCCAGGAAACAACCTCTGGGGGTTGTGCAGCTTCCCCTGGTGGAGCACACCTGGAAGAGTTCTGCCTACAGGAGCACACCTGGCATCTGATGACATTCTGCAAGCCTGGATGACATTCATAGCCACCTGAGGTGCTTGCCTCCAGCTCTGCTCTGACCTATTTGCTACAATATTTCATGACAAAGACCCCCGTTTGTGTTTTGAGATGTGCAATGTCAGAACCTAAGGCTCGATCATAAGCATTTGACTTTTCATGCTTATAATTTAAAAGACAAAAAAAAATTCAGGAATCATTGCAGTACTTGGTACATTAATACTGTATCACTGTGGTTTTAACAACTTTATTAAAAAGAAATAAGGCAAAACTTTTTAAAAAAAGAAACAAGGCAGTCGTCTGTAATTGTTTAAATATAAGACAACTTTCTTAGAATCTTCAAGCAAGTTAATGAAAGCAGAGATTCGTCCCACTGGTAAAGGCAATGCTCAAATGCTGATTTATTTCACTTGCTCTCTCCAAATCTTATGGCTGGTCCACTAGCCAGGGACAGACACCTCACATCCATATAAGAACATTGACAAGTATCAGTAAGAAACCTACCTTATCACTGGTAAAGGCTTTAAACTTATTGTTTTGTTTTATTATTGTTGTTGTTTTTAGATAGGCTTCTTCAATGTAGCCCAGGCTATCCTCTGAGTCATTGTGATACAAAGTTGTTCTAAGGCTTCAGGATGCCCCAGGAGCATGTTCCCTGCTTCATTCAGTCCTAGAAGCAGTTATTTCCACCGAGTACCGGCTCCTTTCACTGCGCTGGGTTTTACTCTGCTGGAGAGGGAGTTGCTGTTTTCTATCCCGTCTCGCTCGGCAGGTGGTCACTGTCTTCCCAGTGTTTAGAATTTTACAATGATTTAAATTGCCCCTACAGAAGACCTTCAATGCAATATTAACCATGCATGCACAGTTCTAGTTGGCCTGGAACTCTCTGTGTAGACTGAGCTGGCCTAGACATGACAGACTTTTTATTTTCATTTGGAGGAAAATTACAAAAGCACCTCAATCTATACTGATATAGGAAACTTGAAGGGCATGGGGAGTCCAGTATACTATGACTCCATAGTTTTGTAACCTAAAATGGCTTGTATTTTGACTATCTGCAAACTGAGATAGTTAATGAACAAATGTTTTTAGTGGTGTTTTGTTGTTGTTTTGGGATGTGTGTGTGTGTGTGTGTGTGTGTGTGTGTGTGTGTGTGTGTGTGGTGTCCCCAATGACATCTATTATTACTATTTTGAGTTTTTTTGAGACAGGGTTTCTCTGTGTTACCCAAGCTGTCTGGGATCTCATTCTGTAGACCAGGCTGGCCTTGAACTCACAGATCCATCTGCCTCTGCCTCCCAAGTGCTGAAAACAAAGGCGTGTGCCGCCACCACCCAACATCTCTCTTATAAACACACACGCATATACATGCATTTATGCACCTTTGCAGTTTCTATTTCAGATGCAACCCAAATCAACAGCTTTGGTCTAAACACAAGGTACACAAGTTATTTCCCATTTTCCTCTGCTCGACCTCGCAGGTCCAGTCTTTACTTTTCTATCTGGAACCTGGGCAACTGACCCTCCATGCTTCAGTTTCTGCTTCTCGGTAAATTGCCAAGGCTGGGCAAGAGGGTGTAAGTGGAGTGAGAAGTTGTCTAATTTCCCACTTGCAGTCGACTCGGTATCTGACTCCCATTGAATCCCATTGAAATCAACCAAGAACCCAGCCGAGCGAACATTTCTAACGGCAAACTCTCTCGGAGAATCTGCCGCAGAGTTCTTAGGATTAGGAAGTGGTCCAGAATTCTCTTCCCAGGACCTTTTCAGGATGGTGCCCTGAGAACCCCAGCAGCATTTTGTAAAGAGGCAGTCCTGGCTCATGCCTGCTGGCTTTGATTTCCACAGGATACGCCCCCGCCATTTCCATGACCGGCTTCATTATATTCTCCTTCTGATTATCCTCCTTGCCAGAGATGGGATGGGATTGTTTTATGCATTTTCCAACTTCGCTGGCAGAGTACAAAGCGGTAAACCCAAACAGATGGCAACAGGATGCTCTGTCAGTCACCGAGCTTGAGTTCCCTTTGGGCTGTTTCCTGCCTCCACAGTTTATGCTGGGTCCCGAATGGCTGGTCTTTCACGTTGCAATCTTCGCTGCTGTATTTCTTCTGAGACACCCAAGTGCCTGTGCTTCCTGCGTTTGCCCCTCTTGAGCCTCCTCTGCCATAGCGAGTCCCTCACGTCTGTTCCCTCTCTGAACTTTCTTGAAAACTGAGGCGGGAGCGTCTCTGTACCCTGGTGTTGATATCCAATCATGAATCAGAAACTGAAGAAGTGGGCTGCCAAAATGACTTCACAGGTAGAGGCACTTGCCTCACAAGCCTGCCAACCTGAGTATGACCCCAGGATCGCATGGAGGAATGAAAGAACCCGCTTCCCAGGGTTGTCCTCTGACTTCCACACGTGTGGTGGTTCACAGCCTTGCGCACACAGACCTGCAATAGTAATAAAACAACAATGATAAAGGAATTGGAGATGCAGCTGATATGATGCAAGTCCCCACATCACCTCTTGTTATGCAGGCATGAGACCATGCTGAACTGTTTATAGAAACAGCCTGCGGTGGCCTGGATTGCTGTCTGTGGTAACTCCCCACTGGAAGTAGCATGCATCGTCTAACCCGAACTCATGATTTTTATTTTCATGAAACCATGGGAGTCTTTCGTTAGCTGTGTTTCATAATAGGAGCTCTTATTTCCTTTTCTAATATGTTTCATAATTTGCATAAGCTCCAAAACTTTGTAATTCTAGAAAATTCTAGTAACTTCTAGTTCCAATGATTTTTAAGTGTATATGTTCAAATTTTTTTTCATACTCTGAATCAGTTTGGAGAATAATTTTACCAATGTAAGCTCCAGATTTCCCTGGTTTTAGGACATCAGGCACAAATGCACTGTTAGTTTTTTTTCTTTTTTTTCTTTTTAAAGATTTATTTATTATGTATACAGTATTCTCCTTGCATATATGCCTGCAGGCCAGAGAGAACACCAGATCTCATTATAGATGGTTGTGAGCCACCATGTGGTTGCTGGAAATTGAACTCAGGACCTCTGGAAGAGCAGTCTGTGCTCTTAACCTCTGAGCCATCTCTCCAGCCCCAGTTTTTTTTTCTTTTTGCCTCTATTTGTCCTCGCTAGAGTTTTTGTCAGATCTTCAAAACACCCTTAGTTTCTCCAGCCAGGCGTCTGTCTGTGCCTGAGCTGTTTGGTCTTAGACACTATTTCTCTAAATGCCCTGTGAACAGGTCTATTTTCAGTGGCTGGCTACCTTCCATTAGCAAGCTGACTATTCTCCTGTTTCCTTTTCCCATCTGTGCAGTCACCCTGGCTCTTCCAGCTCTCTCATCTCCCAAAATATGCTACAAGACAACTAGTTAAACACTCAGCTCCCCACAGCTATGGAAATGCTATTCTTGTCTGAGCCATGCAGTAAATTTAGACTACTGTTTCATTTCTGTACAAACTTCTGTTTCTCCTTGGTTTTGGGTTATCTCGTTAACTCAGCTCCAGTTTTCACAGGCTATCTTTGTCTTTCCTTGGACCTCGTATCCATTTTGTCTTTTTGGAGCTGATGTACAGGGCTTGTGCTCTGTACCTGTGTGCCGCCAACACCCTAGCCCCCCTTGATTCCCTTCCTTTATTGGTTTAGTCTTTGGGACAGAAAGGAATGTCTAGGCTTCACATGAGGTGTTCTAAGGGCAATGGCCATTGTGTTGAGGGTGTGCAAAGTTGGAAAGATCCTTCTTATATCCTCACAGCTGATCTTAGGTTGGGCTTGCTGTATGAGTCTAAGATGGAAAACGTTTTCCCGAGTCTCAACGGCATTGCTCCATTCCTTCAGGCCTTCGCTAAGGTTCACATGGTAAAGTTGTGTGGTCCTTCAAAGCCTTTCTTAGGCTCTCACTCATTCTACTCTATCATTCTCACTTCCTCTCCCCCTTTCCCCCCTCCAACTATGCACATACGTCTGTGCCTGAGTTTACTAGTGTGTGCATAAGCCTATGTGGAGACCAGGGGTCAACTTTGAGTGTCTTCTTTCTCTTTCCGACTTATTTTTTTGAGACAAAGCCTCTCACTGGACTTGAAACTCACCATTTTGGCTAGATGGGCTATCCAGAAAACTCCCATGATCTACCTGTATCTCCCTCCCCATTGCTGGGGTTTCGTGTCATGCTGTCACATCTAGCTTTTACATGGCTTCTAGGGACCAGACTCAGGTCCTCATTCTTGCAAGCATTCTGCCCACTAAGGTACCTCTCCAGCCCAGTTATGTGGTATTTTCTTGGACCCTTCAGAAGTTTTTTTATACTGTTTGTTAATACTAAAAACATTGATAATGCTCAGATATAATAACGCTTTCTGATTGCTTGGGAGCTTGGTTGGATCTAACTTATTTTTTAAGATTAAAATATAATCAAATCCCCTCCTTCCTTTTCTTCCTTCCCTCCAACTCCTCTCATGTGCCCCCATTTGCTCTGTCTCAGATTCATTCGGCCTCTTTTACTTCAATTATTGTTATTCTCTTTATCTATTTCTATATCCTAAATATAAATACAGTCTACTCAGTCTGTATAAATGTTACTTGTATGTGTATGTTTTCAGAGCTGATCATTTGGTATTGGAAAACCAATTGGTATGCTCTCCTGGGGAAGACTGTTTCTTCCACTCTCCGCGTTCCTAGGTTGACTATGGTACTTTGACTATGGTTGGGGCCCAATATAGCTTCCCTGATATTTCTCAGAGGCTTACTCTCACAGCAAAACTTCTGTTCCTCTGGCTCTTCTGTCTTTCTGCCCCTCCTCTGCAGCATCCCTGAGCTTGGTGTGGGGCTGGCTGTCCACCCAGGATTTCAGAACTCCCAGAGCCGAAAAGAGTTCTTTGCTTTGATGCAGTGATAAGTCCCCTCCCCCTCCATTTCCAGTGCCGACAATGGAACATCAAAGTTTTAGAGGAAAGAATGAAGAAGGAATTCACGGGCCGCTCACTGCCCTCTGACAGTCTAAAGATGCTAAGACGAAGAATTAGGAGGGCAGAAGACCAAACTCCAGTGAAAGTGAACAAAAGGGTACAGGGAGACTGTGATAGCTTGTCCAAATGAGAATTTACTCAGTTATCTCTCTTCCTTGATTCCTTCTTTCCTTATCGCTCTTCCTTCCTTCTCTATAATGAATCTTTCTCTGTCCCACCAGCTCCCAAATATGAAACAGAGACTTACCAATTATGAAACCTTGGCCTTAGCTTAGGCTTATCCCACTAGCTCATTATAACTTAAGTTAACACATTTATATTAGTCTATGGTCTGTCATGTACTGCCCGTTCTCTTCTTCCATGTCTCCTGGAATCTCTCTCATGTCTACATTCATCTCCTGTTTCCTACCTCTCTGCCTAGAAGTCCCACCTGTACCCCTGCCTAGATTTTTGGCAATTCAGCTTTTTATTACACCAACCACAGTAATACATTTTCAAACAATGTACAAATATCTCACAACATTTCTCCCCTTTTTGTCTAAATAAAAAGGAAAGATTTTAAACTTTAACATAATAAAACTATAAACAATAACAATTATCAGGTAAGAATTACATTCACCATAGCCAGTCCATTCGCATTTAGCAAATTCTAAGAAAGTACTCCATTATCTATCATATCTTGGTAAGTCCAAAGTTTTGTACCTGATTTACTTTCTGTCCTAATCTGTATTACTAACCCAAAACTATCCTTTTAGATCTCAAAATATTTTTTAAGATAAACAACTAAGGCTTTTCTGTCTCTCAATCTTATATACTTTATACTTCTTTTGTGAGTTTCTTTTCTGATTTTGATAACAAGGAAAACTGTAACTATAACTCTCTCATTTTCAACTTCCATCAGAGACTTAAGAAGGATATAATATTAACTGAGTAAACAGGGAGTGCAGAACAAACAACTTACAAAATTATAGTAATGACAAAATTCGCTGGCTGCCTGGACAGTCACCCAAGTTTCCTCTGCAACATTTGGGCATCCAACTTTGGCCTATAGGCTTACAATATCTGACAGTCTTTTTTTATATGAAGCAGGGTATTCAGAAGGGCTGTCCTATCTTGTTTTGGCAAAGTTCAGTAGTCACCTTCTTTTGTGTCTTCCTTGTCCATTGGACAGCATTCTGTCAGTAGTCAAAACAAGAGCAGTTTCTTGGCTAACTTTGCCACATTGAAAGAAAACTCCACATGGAGATTCTTCAATGCCCATTATCTTTTCTTAAGTAAATTGGTGCTGCCAGGAGCAGACCTGTCTCTCTCACTGTCATAAAAAGCCTTAGGATATTGAAACACCTTAAATGCCATATTCTGTCAGTCTCTGATGTGTTTGAAGACCACCTATCTGTCTAAAATATATCTTTGTTTAACCTTGAAAACATACCCAATATAACTAAAATTTTGATTGTTATAGATGACTAACTACTAACATGTATTTTTAAATTTTACATTACATTTTTAAATGAACTGCATAGGTATAATACCTTAAACAGGGCTGGAGAGATGGCTCAGAGGTTAAGAGCGCTGACTGTTCTTCCAGAGGTCCTGAGTTCAATTCCTGGCAACCACATGGTGGCTCACAACCACCTTGAATGAGATCTGGTGCTCTCCACTGGCCTGCAGGCAGAAGACTGTATACACAATAAATAAATAAAATATAAAAAAATAATTCCTTAAACAAGTGTAGTGATATATATGTATAATAAAAATAACCTTAAATTTGTATCAATATACAAAACATCTTAAACAAGAGTAGAAACATATATAGAGTATGTTCTAGCAAAAATAACCTTAAATATATAATAATATATAAAAGTCCATACCAATGTAAAATATTTGAGATTTATAATTGCTTTTTTAATTTAAAGTAGATTCATAATCTATCCCTTTATTCTACCCTTTCCATACCTTCCCCCCTTTCTCCAGAAAGAGATCCTTGAATACAACCTCCCTTGCTTAATTTCTTTCCTCAATGTGACCAGTAACAATTTGTAAACAACTCCCCAAATGATGACAAACATTAATAACCCACCGAATGATCAAAACTATCCACATCTCTTGGGATTGTAGGTATGTATTCTTAAAATTACTTCCTGTTGTCTTGGATAACAACATCTTTTAGGGGACCCTGAGAATTGGGATAATGGTCAAGTCCTAGGAGAGCTAGCTGTTGTTCAGTCTTGGAATGATTGGAAACTGTAAGGCTTATCTGAAGTCCTGGCTGGAGCAGTCTATTAGGCTGGCTCATCTCAGACATCAGCTTTGAAGTTGTTCTGGATGCAAACTTTTGAAGAAACTAAAAGAGGCATTCTGAGGCTGGATCACCTGGGATACTTGTTTTTTATTGGTGTCTGGTCCTTTTTTGTTGAAAACACATAAACTTTAACAGTAACGTATATATCTGCATTAACACAAGTATGGAATGTGAGGTATGTACAAGTCAACTAAAGATGATTTTTTTTGTTCCATGTTTGAACAGGTAAAAGGCATCTGTCAGCTTTAAAAGTCCATTTGGACTCTGGAATCTCCTGGCCTGGGGACTGCAGGCAGGTTGACTCACTCCCTGCGGACCAAGCAACCAAGAGTCTGCTGACAGCACTGTGCTAGTCCAGCTCCCACTCACCAGGAGAGGGAGTGCCTCAGAACTGCCTGCACCCACTGTGAGGCCCATCAGAGTATTGGACTCGCTTGCACCCACTGGAAGAGAACCTTGGACCATACCCACCAGGAGAGGAAGAGACCCCACTGGAAGAAGGGATGGGAAGACGACAATATAAGAACACATTGAACAACAGAATAACCAATATGTTGCCACCAGAGTCTAGAGACTCTACACCAGCAAGACCTGAATATCCCAACACAGATGAAACAGAAGAGAATGACCTTAAAAACAACTTCATGAAGATGGTAGAGACTCTATAAGAGGAAATGAGAAAATCCTTTAAAGAAATGGGAAAAAACCCAAAAATTGCAAGAAACAACTCAAACAGTGCAAGGTTTGAAAGCTGAAAGAGAGACAATTAAAAAAAACACTGTCTGAGGGAATTCTTGAAATAGAAAAGCTGGGTAAATGATCAGGAACTACATTTGCAAACATAACCAACAGAATATAGGAGATGGAAGAGAGAATCTCAGGCACTGAAGATAAACTAGGAGAAATAGATTCATCAACCGAAGAAAATCTTAAATCCAACAAATCCCTAACACAAAATATCTAGGAAATATGGGATACTATGAAAAGGCCAAACCTAAGAATAATAGGTATGGAAGAAGGTGAAGAAACCCAACTCAAAGGTGCAGATAATATATTCAACAAAATTATTGAAGAAAACTTTCCCTACCTTAAGAAAGACTTGCCAATGAAAGTACAAGAAGCCTACAGAACCCCAAATAGACTGGACCACAGAAAAAGTCCCCTCACCACAAAATATGCAGCATAAAGAAAGAATATTAAGAGGATCCTAAGAGAGACATACATGGTCCCCCAGAGAAGGGGAAAGGGACAAGGGCTCCTGAGCAAATTGGGAGCAAGAGGGAGGGGAGAGGGAGTTATGAGAAAGAGAAGGAGGAGAAGAGGAGGGAAGAGGAAGACATGAGGGAGCAGGAAGGTTGAATTGGGAGGAGAATTGAGGAGAGCAGGAAAAGAGATACCATAATAGAGGGAGCCATTATAGGATTAAAGAGAAATCTGTCACTAGGGAAATGTCCAGAGATCTACAAGGTTGACACCAACTAACAATCTAAGCAATAGTTGAGAGGCTACCTTAAATGCCCTTTATCAATAATGAGATTGATGACTATTTTATATGCCATCCTAGAGCCTTCATCAAGTAGCTGATGGAAGCAGAAGCAGTCACCCACACTAAATGCTGAAGTGCACTCCTGGAATCCAGTTGCAGAGAGGGAGGAGTGATGAGCAAAGGGATCAAATCAGGCTGGTGAAACCCACAGAAACAGCTGACGTGAACAAGGGGGAGCTCATGGACCCCAGACTGATGGCTGAGAAACCAGCATAGGACTGATCCAGTCCCCCTGAAAGTGGTGTCAGTGAGGAGGCCTTGTCAATCTACAATCTATGGGGCCTTTGGTAGTAGATCAGTATTTATTACTAGCAAACAAATGAGCTTTTTGAGCCTATTCCACATAGAGGGATACTCTCTCAGCCTAGACACATGGGGGTGGGTCTATACCCTGCTCCAGAGGATATGACAGACTTTGAAGATTCCCCATGGAAGGCCTCACACTCCCTTGGGAGCAGAAAGGTGGTGGGATAGGGGTTAGTCGGGGGCAAGGGGAATGGGAGGGAGAGGGAACTGGGATTGACATGTAAAACAATCTTGTTTCTAATTTTAAAAAAGTGGAAAAAAGTCCATTTGAACTACATAACCAAACTGTAATATAAATCTCTATCTATGCCATATGAAAGGATGCCATGTAATAATAAGTCACGAGGACTCTGTAGCCAACAAGATTTATCATGTCTTATCCGATGTCAGAGCTGTTCCCATGTTGAGGGATCGGTATATATGTCACCTGTTCTGTAGTCTTTCTTGGCTTTTCCCCACATATCTGTGCCAATATCCTCAGGATGTCTCCCCCAATCAAATTTGATCTTATTAAATTTGAAGAGAACCATACATTTTCCTATAGAAGCAAGGACTTAACCTCTCCCCCAACACAAGACATTGTCTGACTTCTATTTTTCTGCCAAGACATCCTAACGCATATACGCTGGTTTAATTCAGCAGTTCCTTCCACAATCCAATATCTCTCAGCAGCTGTCATCTTTGTTCATTAGGATTCAAAAAATTCAAAATTAGCATAGCACCATATAAAACCAAAACTCCCTGTGTTATATTTCTTTATATTACCTTTCTCTCTCTCTCTCTTTCTCTCTCTCTCTCTCTCTCTCTCTCACACTCTCTCACTCTCTCTCTCTCTCTCTCTCTCTCTCTCTCTCAGATTTATTTATTTATTTATTACATATACAGTGTTCTGCCAGAAGAGGGCACCAGATTGAGTTGTGAGCCACCATGTGGTTGCTGGGAATTGAACTCAGGACCTCTGGAGGAGCAGTCAGTGCTCTTAATCCCTGAGCCACCTCTCCAGCTCATACTTTACTCTCTTTTTAAAGGCTTTACTTAATTATTCCCCTCTACTTACCTTTTCTATGACCGTCTATACCCATTTTCTTTTCTTTCTTTAGCATCTAAGCACATTTTTAAGAATGCTCTACCTTTTCAGAGGTTTTCTCAGTCTGGACTGGCTTTCTGTGCATCTTTACCATTCTCTGCCTGCTAGACAAATCTAAGAAGCTGCTGCACAGTTCAGGCGCTGTCTCTGCCCTGAGGGCCTAGCCTCATGCCAGCAGTACCGGACAGGAGCTGAGTTTACAGCCCCAGCTCTGGGAATTCATCAAGTCCCAGCCACAGGCATTTGGCCTCTTAAGAAAGGTGTGCCTCTGTACAGTGCGAACAGTGGGCTCTGTGTGTGTGCCCCACATAGGGCACCATTTGTAACGAGTCTTTCTCTGTCCTATCAGCTCCCATATAGTGACATGGAGACTTATTAACTAACCTTGGCTTTAGCTTAGGCGTATCCCACTGGCTGGTAACTTAAATTAGCCCATGTCTACTAATCTGTGGTCTGTTACATTCTGCCCATGCCACTTCTGTGTTTCCCAGCATCTCTTGCACATCTAGATTCATCTCCTGTTTCCTCTCTCTCTTCCTAACACCTCCTGCCTAGCTATTGACTGTTAGTTTTCTATTACACCAACCACAGTGATACATTTTCACACAATGTACAACCATCCCACAAGACTTCTCCCTCCCTCTTTCTTTCTTCCCTTTCTTTCCTTTAAAATAGGCTCTTACTGTGTAGGCCAAACTGTGCTCAAACCATATCAATCCTCTTGCATGTACAGGTATGAGCCCCTATGTCAGATATTTTCCTTTCTTTAATAATAAAAGAGATTTGATTGGAATCAACATTTCAAATACTTCCCTGAGCATGTTTTAAAAAATTCCTATGGGCCTGGAGAGGTGTGGAAGTACATGGAATAGACCCATCTCCTTCTCCTGTCTTTAGGATTTACAGGTAATAACACTTTTTCATTGGAGTTTAGGGGACTTCAGACTAGAGAAATTGTAGGATAGCTGTGCTAAACTTTTTAATCTTTGAGTTCAGCAATTGATTAGTTCTGGGCCTCAGGAGGAAGTGACATGCCAAGAGAAGAGAACATCCCTGAATGAGAGAGAACCACTGTTGTCATCGATCGTTATTCATTTCCTCCTAATTTTTGTTTCATAAGATGTTCAGCATCATGAGCACTGTCTTAGGTGCACATATGCACACACAGTGATGGGCTCTCATGGCTAACACAATAAGAGCTGAACAAACCTCAAATGTATCAAAGCACATGCTTGTTTCTGGGATGCATTACCCAGATAGGCCTTCGTTTTGCAATAAAGACAAGGATAGTCTGCTCTATTGATCTTCTTGACTTGTCTCCCAAATGCTAGGATTATAGTCGTGCACCACTGAACCTGGCTCATTCTTACGCTTGACACAATCCTCTAGCCTCTATTGTTGCCACTTTACTAATGTAGTTTCTATAACTAAGCTGCTGAGAACAAAGGAATCATTTATGCTTTGTGCAATGCCCTGTAGTTGATCACGAGTTCCTATAATCTCCTCTGTGTTGAAGAACAGCAGAAGGGGTTCATTGTCTGCCTGGTGTGTCAATCCAATTTCAGGAGAGTCTGTCATGATAAGAAGCATAGTCTGGTAACCAATGATGAATGTTTCAGTCCATTTTGTCTTGCTATAACAAAATACCCAAGGTTGATTAAAAGGTTGATTTAATCTCACAGTTCTGAAGCTCTAAATCAAGTCACTACTATCAACTGGTGACATTCCTCTGGAAGTGGCATGGCATGGGAGGTGATATTATGTGAAGGGAGCATGTGTGAAGGGAGATGCCATGTGATAAGACAGGAAACAAGAGACCAGACTATTGAGGCTGTGGAGGGGCCATCAGTGTCTTAGACAGGGCGGTGCTATGTACATAACCCAGGCTGATCTTAAACATTTCATGTAGCTCAAGTTGGCCTGAAACTTGGAACCTTCCTGTCTTAGTCTCTCACAGGCAGGGATTACAGTGTGTGACACCACACCCAACTAGGCTTATGCTTTTATAGCAAACCACTTTTGGGAACTGGTCTGATCCAAGGAAAACTCTACCAATTCCATCAGGGATGGTATTTCCCTTTGGGCTTCAGACCCGAAAGATTCGTCACCTGTCACTGATGTCATGTTTGGAATAAAGCTTCTTATCCTTATCCTTTGGATGACAAACAGCATTCAAAGCAACCACAAGGAGTGAAAGTAGGCTTCCAACCCAGATAAGTGCAGCTAGGGAAGCTACTTCCCCATTAGCAAGTGAGTGGATGACTGATGGGTCCAATGCAATTCATTGATGGGATGTCTCCCTGGGTCTCGGCCCTCCTGATCAGCTAATCTGAGATCTCCACATATGAATTCGTTTGTAACTACAGTGAACAAAACTGAGAAATTTGTTATGTGAAGAACTCCTTGTGGGAAGTTAAAAGAAGCTAAAGAGCGTGGAAGGCACGGTTCTAGGCGAGCTGAGATGCCTGCAGGGAACTGTCAGGGACAGCGGCAGATGCTGAATGCCGGCATTCCAAGGCCTGAGCTGCTGAGCAGAAAGGCCTCTGCTTGCTAGACTCAGCTTTCAGAAGGAAGAAGTACATACACGCATACACACACACACACACACACACTCACTCACACGCATGCTCTGCTTTAGAAATCCTAGGTGAGATACGGAAAGGCCTGGGCCCTCCCCCAAATAATGTGATAGACTTTGATGATTCCCCCCTGGAGGATCTCTCTGTCCCTGGGGAATGGGTGGAGGGTGGGTGGGGGGGTCAGTGGGAAGCATGGGAGGATGGGAGGGCGAGGGAAGGTGGGGATGGATATGTAAATAAGAGTATCTCTAAATTTTAAAAATGTGAAAAAAAGAGAAATCTAAGGTGTTGTGCTTTACATCTCAAAGGAAATGGAGCTAAAGAACTGAATCTGCTTCATCTCTTTCCAGTTCTAGGAAGAATGCATGGGTTTGGTGTGGGCAGCGCTGCAGCCTCCTAGGTGTCGTTCAACTGCCGCAGTGAATATAGAGTCTTGCTGCTGAGAAACGTTTATTATTGTTATTATTAGTAGTAGTAGTAGTAGTTTGGGTTTCTATTGCTGTGAAAAGACAACACGAACATGGCAACTCTTATAAAGGAAAACTGAAGGGGCAGCTTACAGTTTCAGAGGTTCAGTCCGTTATTATCATCACCGTGGGGAGCATGGCAGCAGGCAGGCAGATGTGTGCAGGAGTAGCTGAGAGTCCTACAGGCAACAGGAAGTTGACTGGCTCACTGGATCATAGAAAACCTCACAGCCTGCCCCCACAGCAACTCACTTCCTTCAACAGGCTGGTACCCACTTCAATAAAGCTACTAGTCCTAATAGTGCCACTCCCTATGAGACTACAGGGCCATTTACATTCAAGCTACCACATTATTATTTTGTGTAAGTGTATGTATCTGCATGTGTGTGTATGTGTGTGCAAGTACAAGTATCCACATACACCAGAGGCATCAGATTTCCTGGAGCTGGAGTTTTAGATGGTTGCAAGCTACTAACATGGGTGCTGGGAACTGAACTTGGGTCCTCTGGAAGGGCAGCAAGTGTTCCTAACTACTGGGCCGTCTCTCCAGGCCTGCTGAAGCATTTTGACCAAGTGCATAGGTGATTACAGTAATAGATAATCAGTGTTCTGAGCACTTTTCTTATGCTGTGGGACATTATCTCACTTAACCCTTGCACCAACATAGGAGATTACTTCTGTCTTTATCCCACAGAACAGGAAGAGCCTCTCTAAAGCCCTAATGCTTAGTTACTGTGAAAGCTGGACAAGTGCAGGACTTGGTTCTTAGAATCCCCTCTGAGTGCAGCTCCATGGACCCTCCACCCGGTGTATTGCACTGGGACCCGCAGACCTCAGTTCATTCCACAGGGCTGTCCTTCAGTATCTGCAGCACTTGCTACCAATATTCGCCTTGTAAAACAGGCTCTCAGTTTAAAACATCTCATACATCTTTTCCCTTTTGTTACATATAAACAGGTCAAGTTTACAGGGATAGTTCTGAAATCTAAGCACCAACATCACGTTTCATTGAAGACAAACTCATTGTGTAAGCAGTTAGAATCTCCAAAGCAAAAATTTGTATATATTTATTCATCCATAACTTCTCTACAATTGGAAAAGTCATGTGTAAATACACACATATGAGACCATTACATGCCATCTGCATCTCATAACCCCCAGGAATATAGATTTACTGAAAACCTGAGCTACGAAGTCCTACAAATGAGGTAGGTTCAAAGTATAATGAATTTAAGACTATGAGCACAGGCTTGCCAGGCCCATTATTATGTTGTTATTATTATGGGGCTAGAACTCAGGCTTATATACATGCTGGATAAGTGCTCTCACATTGGTCTGTCCCCAAGCTGTAGGCCTCATTCTTGAGATAAAGAGGAGGAAAGGGCTTCAATAGCATGGGACAAATGAAGCTATAATAAAAGAAGGAATTTCTTAGAAGCCACTAATCTCTCACGACTGGGACTTTTCCATAGTGGGTTTGTTTGTTACGGCACAAGTTATCCTGCCTGCCCAGTCCCACGCAGGCTTTGATGCTAGGAGCCACTCTGTTTCTCTGGGCCCTCAATTGCATAGCAAGATGGGCATCAACGGAAAACACTTTGGACTGTGTTTTGGTTGCTGTGCCTTTTGGTCAGTGTCTGTTTATCATGCTGCTGTGGAACCTTGGGCAAGCATCTCCAGCTGAGCTACATTTCCTCTGCCTCAGTCTTACAAATGTCATTTAAGCTCAGCACTGTTACGTAAGGTGCAAAGATGGAGGAAATGAAAGCCCAGAAAAGTAAAGACCCTCACATGAAACCCTGTGGCTAGTGAACAGCGATGATTCTGGGGAGGCAAGAAATTAGACATGAGCTGACCCAGAAAACTGCTGCGTCTTGGTGGCTCTGTCTCCTGAAGGCCAGATGTCTCTTGTGCAAGGCATCCTTGAAGCTGCAGGTAGGGTCCTGCTACACTGAAAACTCAGCCACCAAGGTACTTCCCCACTTGCCAGACAAGCACAGCAAAGACCCTGGATCATCCTGGCCGGCCCTCATAAGTGACTTAATTGTAATATCATTTTCATTGCATGCTCTGACATCCCTTTCCCTCCCTCATAGGTTTATCTAAAGCAGCAATTATCCACCTGTGGGCTGGGACCCCTTTGAGGGGGTATGGAATAACCCTTCAACAGGGTCACCTAAGACCATCAGAAAACACAGATATTTACATTACAATTCATAATAGTAGCAAAACTGCAATTATAAAGTAGCAATGATAATTTTATTGGTGGGGGTCACCATAGCATGAAGAACTGTATTAAAGGGTCACAGCATTAGGAAGGTTGAGAACCACTGGTATACAGGATCATGGGCAGAAACACTCTAAAAGAGAGATCATTCCACCATGATTTTGGAGGGACTACCTTAACCCATACATACATTTGAATCTCATGAGTAATCATAACAATTTCTTTAAATTCACAATGCAAAACTGACTGAGTGGCTGGTCTGCTTGGAAGTATGACAGTCTGCTCTCTTTGGAGTATTTGCTTTACTCTGCTTTGCTAAACATCTGCTTAAACTGTATTTTTCAACTGAATTCTTTCCTTCAAAAAGATAAGAACAGAGGGATCTTTGTAACAGTATGCCAGTTATTGTAGATGGAAGTTTCTATCCCACACAGTCCTGCAGCTATTCAGTCCCAAATAAACACACAGAGATTTTATATTAATTATAAACTGTTTGACCTATTGCTCAGGCTTATTACTAACAATCTCTTACACTTAAATTAACCCATAATTCTAGCCGGGCGGTGGTGGTGCACGCCTTTAATCCCAGCACTCGGGAGGCAGAGGCAGGTAGATCTCTGAGAGTTCGAGGCTAGGCTGGACCGACAGCCTCCAAAATAATACAGGGAAACCCTAGCTCGTAAAAACAAAAAAAAAAATTAACCCATAATTCTTATCTGTGTTTAGCCATGTGGCTTGGTACCTTTTCTCAGTAAGGCATTCTCATCCTGCTTCTTCTGCGTCTGGCTGGGTGATTGTGTCTCTGCCTTCCTTCTTCCAAGAATTCACCTAGTCTCGTTGCCCCACCTATACTTCCTGCCTGGCTAGTGGCCAATTAGCATTTTATTAAACCAATATGAATGACAAATCTTTACAGTGAACAAGAGCATTATCGCACATCAAGTCACCATGGCTGTCCTCAAGCCAGTGAGCACACACACTCAACCACTAAGCATGAATGTGAGTATTTAAATGATTGGCAGCCCTCAGGGAAGCAAAAAGAAAGGTGACACTGGCTGCCTCCCTGCAGTATCTTTCAGGGACTTCTTATTCTCTCAGAAGTAAGAAGTCTCCTGTCCATTCCCATCTGCTATAATAAAATCTGTTCATTTTGGCCCAGTGAGAAATGTTTAGCTTTTGACTTTATTGGTAGAATAGTTCTTCCTGTAGAATTACTTTAGATGCTGATATTGTAGGTGGTACTTACTGATATCTATCTGACACCAGTCTTGGTATCAAGTGCAACCTGGCACAGGCTAGGGTCATCTGGGAAGACAGACCCTCCACTGAGAAACTGCTTCTACAAGAGTGGCTTGTAGTCAAGTCTGTTGGGGAATTTTCTTTATTAATGAGTGATGTGGGATGGTTCAGACCACTGTGAGAGGTGACACCCCTGGTTGTGGTCCTGGGTTGCATAAGAAAGCATGCTGAGCAAGCCATGAGGAGTAAGCCAGTAAGGAGTACTCCTCCATGGTCTCTGTAGTTCCTGCCTTGAGTTCCTGCCCTGACTTTCCTCAATGATGGAGTATGACCTGAGTGTTTTAAGCTGAAATAAACCCATTATTCACCAATTTGTTTTGGTCATGGTGCTTTATCAAGTGATAGAAAGCAAGCTATACTGGGCGTTGGTGGCCACACCTTTAATCCCAACACTCGGGAAGCAGAGGCAGGCGGATCTCTGTGAATTCAAGGCCAGCCTGGTCTACACAGTGAGTTTCAGGACAGCCTCCAAAACAATACAGAGAAACCCTGTCTCGAAAAACAAAAACAAAAACAAAAAAAAAAAGAAAGAAAAAAGAAAGCAAGCTATAACAACCACTCATCACTAAGTACTGACAGCAATAGAAAGACTTTAGAGCAGAATCCCATATTTGCATCTCATTTAATATCCATCCTTTTTGTCGTATGTATATCTAAATGGTTCTCTTTTCCATGGAAGTATAGTGCATTTAAAAAAAATCTTTCAGCCGGGAAGTGGTGGTGCACACCTTTAATCCCAGCACTCGGGAGGCAGAGGCAGGTGGATCTCTATGAATTCCAGATCAGCCTGGTTTAAAAGAGCTAGTTCCAAAGTCACAGAGAAACCCTGTTTCGAAAACCACCCCACCGAAAAAACATCTTGCTAACTATTGTCTAACTGAAGTGGTACCTGGACATTTTTTTTTTCCTCTCTTTTGGATCATTTTACCATCATAAGCAAATGAAACTGGTTCCTTCCACTCAGTCCTGGAGGGAAACATTTCCTCTTCATAAAACCTCTGACTTTGTCTAGTGTGTTAATAACATTTCTGTAGCTGTGACAAAATATCTTAACAAAAAACAACCCTGAGAAGGAAAGAAAAGATTACAGTTCACTGTTGTAGGGATGTCAAGGCAGGAACTAGAAGTTGCTAGTTACATCCATCGCCAAGAATGGAAAGAGATTGCTGCATGTATACTTCTTAGTCCTCAGCTCATTTTCTCTACTCTTGTAGAGTCCAGGGCTCGATCTTGGGGAACGATACCATTCACTACAGGCAAGCCTTATGACCTTGATTAATAGAATCAAGGCAGATCACAGACACATGTTGTAGGAAGAGAAAACCTATAAGGCCAAGAGATGAGGCAAGCTGGAGTCTGTCTCTTACTGTCAGAGGGCCTGATTGTGCCTAGCCAATGAGGGGCGATCACAGAATGTCAAGGGATCAGAATGCCTGGGTGCTGGGAGGGTATTTAAGGTTCTCCCCCTTGCTGCTTCCCTTTCACCTGACTCCCAGTGTCGGTGATGTTGATGCTGTATCTTCTCACCCCCATCCCAGGGAGCCGTTAACCCAGCAACACCATGTGATCGAGACAATCTCTCATTGAGACTTTCCTTCTTGTGGCTCTAGGTTGTGTCAAGTTCACAATTAAAGCCGTCCATCCCATCTAATAACCCCAGGGGTAAGGGTAACTCGGCTTTGCAGGCGTGTTGTTGTCCTACCCATCCCCAGAACAGAGACCCGGAAGGAACATATGCACAAAGAGCAAATCAACTTGATCCTCTGTGGTTAAAGGACTTAGCATACCCAGACAATGAGGCCAACCTTGTAGAAAATAGAACCATCCTTGATATCCACAGGGGAATTGTTGGAGAACCCTTGCAGACACTAACATCCACCAGCACCCAAGGTTCTCAAATAAAGTGGTATATATTATTTGTGTAGATTATATGTACACTTGCCTGCAAATTTAAACACACCTCATGAAGCATGTTGCCTAATGTAATATGAGTGCTATGTGACTAGCTGTTACACCATACGGCTTACAAGAAAAAAAAAAAAGCAAAAAACAAACCAGAAAACCCATAAGAGAAAAGACCATGTTCAGCATAGATGCTAATATTTAAAAACTGGTTTTTGAAGGGCTCTATTAGGCATAAGCACAGCAAACATGGCTCCGGAAGACCTTACTCTGCCGTCTTCCCTCTTCCTTGATAAGTCATTCCTAAAATTAGCCACCGAGGCCTATTTCCTTATTTGACCACTTCTTTTTCCTGAAGCTAACTACTGTGGTCCAGCTACCAAAGTATTAAAGTTCAGGAATCAAAAGCCCCCGTTGGTTACCCTAACTAACATGCCCAGTCAAAATTAAGTACTTCATCCTAAGATGGGGTTCCCCCTTTACCTTTATAACCTGCCATTTGCCTATGAGCCACATCTACCCAGAGGCAGTCCTTTGTTCCCTCCAGGGCAAATATTCCTCCGCACTCTCCCTTGACTTCTATCTCTGTCATTGTCTCTTAGTCCCTGCCCTTTGTCCTTTTGGGGCAAATAAATCTCCTTTGTGCTGGGAACCTAGACTTGGGGTGTCTTGTGCTGACTCTTATCCCTTCCGTTTTAACTTACATACAGGTCATCGAGTCAGAAGCTGCAGAGCCCAGAGATGTGGAGGGTAAACTGTATTGGTTCCAGACAACTCCAGCAACAAGCAGTCCTTGGGAGGAAAGCTTGCACCTTTACATGGGGAGTGTGGCTGGATTTGAGCGAAAGGCAGGCAGAGCCCTCTTCTTTTGCTTCCACTGAGAAAAGTCACAAGTGTGGGCCTGCTTGGCTGTGTGGGTACCCCCCGTGGCTTCATCCCCACTGTTCTCATTCCGCTTTGTTTGATAAGGAGTCTATGTTTGAAAGCCGACTACTCAAAATTGTCCTGGAAGCTCCCATGTGCTTTGCAGTGGCCTCAGGGATTTGTTAACCCAGCCTCAAGGCCAGCGGTCCCTCAGCCAGCACCTTCTCAATGTCTGCCCAAGTTAGAAGACGTCCCTGAGAATAAAGCCCAAGCCCATGAAGGTGACTTTGGCAGTGTTCTTGCACAGATGATGGCAGCCAGTGACATTAGCGACTTTGTTTGTCTTCTCCTTTTTCTGGGGCCAGTGCTTCCCTGAGAATTATTTGTGTTTGCTGTGTTCATCCATGGCAACCGTGTAACACAGCTACCCAGTGCCCCTCCCGACACCAACAGTTGCTTAGTCTCCTCTTCACGGTTCTATTCTGGGAGAGATGCGGACTTCCAACCATGCTGGCTTGAGTTCTTGCCCCCACAAAGTCACCAGGGGTGCCTTGTAAAATAGTCTCCTATTTGGGTCTGAACTTAAATAGAAAAAAAAGTCAATTCTGCTCATTTGCCCCAAAGGCATTATTATCCGTGGTTCAATTTCAAAGGGTAGAAATAGACAATGCTTTCTTCTTGCATCAAGGAATCTAAATGTCTAATTTGTTTTCACGGTAGAGGGCTGGCTAGATAGCTCAGTGGATAAAAGTGCTTAGTGTACAAGCCTGCCAACCTAGGTTTGAGTCTTGGAGTCCACAGTGAAAAGAATTTACTCCTGAAAGTTGTCCTCTGACCAAGCACATGGTTCCGGCATGTGCAAGCCACACTTATATACATACAAACACTACACTCTTGCGAACAATAAAAAAATAAAGATGAATTGTGGCCACAGAAATTCACGCATTGATAAGCAAAATCAGCAAGTACAGAACACTATAAATGATCAAAAGCAGTGCCTGCCTTTCATACTCCACCAGCCCAGAGATCCTAGAAGGTCCTTGAAAGTGGACCTATTGGGGGCTGGAAGATTGCTCAGTTGGCAAACTGCTTGTTTTTCACTTAAAGGGGCTTTAGTTTGAGCCCTAGAATCCACACAAAAAGCTGGAAATCATGGCATATCTCTGCAATCCCAGCCCTGGGGCCTGCAGGCTGGCCATTTGTCCTACCTGGTGAGTTCCAGTGGGAAACCCTATTTCAAAAACCAAGGTGGATGCAATCTTTCCTGGCTTAGCTTCTGTTACCAAGATAAACACTATCACCAAAAGCATCTTTGGGTGAAAGGATTATTTGCTTCACATTCTAATCACAGTCCTTCATCCAGGGAAGTCAGAGCAGGCAGTGAAACAGAGGCAGAGGCAGGAATCTGAAGGCAGAACTGAGGTAGAGACCATGGAGGAGTGCTGCTCACTGGCCTGCTGGCCGTGGCTTGTCTTCTTATATAATCCAGGACCTCCTGACCAGGGGTGGCACCTCCTACAGTGGGTTAGGCTCTCCCACATCAATCATCAGTTAAGAAATGCCAGGCTAATATTGGTAAAACACTGCTTTAGTCCCAGCATTTAGGAAGCATATTCAGGCTTGAACAGATCTCTGTGTGTTCAAGGCCAGCCTAATCTACATAGCAAGTTTCAAGCCAGCCAATGCCACACAGCAAAACTTTGTAAAGTTAAGAATATAAAAATAAAATATCTTCACAGACATGCTCACAGAAAAATCTGGTGGAAACCATCCCTGATTGAAGTTCCTTCTTCCCAGTTGACAAAATTGACAAATTGACAAAAACCAACCATTTCAATACCTAAGGATGAGAACGGAGACTGTTCTCCAGCCTCTGTGTGTGTGTGTGTGTGTGTGTGTGTGTGTCTACTCAATAAGACTCCTTTCATAATGATTAACGCCAACATTTTTTTTTGTTTTGAGATTTTGTTAGTTTGATTAGAGATATGGTCTTGCTACATAGCTTAGGCTATCCTTGAACTCACTGTGCAGCCCAGGCTGGCATCAAACTTATGATCTTCCAGAGTGCTGGGACTGTAGGCATGCTGCACCATGGCTAAGGCTAATAATATTTTACCTTTTACTATGCAACCATGATTAAGTCTTGCATGATTATAGCTTGATGCATCCTTGATGAACTTTTGTGTATCATTCAGTGTAGACCAGGGACAAGAACCGGGGACCATCTATTTCTCTTCGGTCCAGTGAAGATGCAGTCACATTCCAAAGGCAGTGTGCCCATTTCAGAGTCCAGTGTGGCTCCTTCCTGTGTCCTTCTTGGGATCTCCAGTCATTTTGCAGTGCAGAAATGTCCCAGGCCAGCCATTCCTTCATACCATCCCTTTATCCTCTCATCTCTTTGCCTCCCCACTCCAGTTTCTAATGGCCTTTTTTTGTTTTGAGATAGGGTTTCTTTGTGTAACAGCCCTGGCTGTCCTAGAACTCACTCTGTAGACCGGCTGACCTCAACTCAGAGATATCTGCCTACCTGCTCCATCATGCAGCTCCTAGGAATTGAGCTCAAACCACAAGGTTGGACAGCAAGCGTCTTTACCTGCTGAGCTGTCTCGCTGGCCCACCATTTATCTCTTAATCTCTTGTGTGAAGCCTCTTCTCCATAGTCCTCAAATGTTCTAGTTTTAAGTGAGATTTCTCTGGGCTAAATGTGTGAGTCATTAACTAGGCCTCTGTGTGCTGGATTCTGGGACCCATGTTATACTCTATAATGTCCCTTTATTGGGGTTCGACTTTCTTTAATGGCCTATGTTGTGAATTCCTGGGGAAGGGGGTGTGAGGAAGCAGATTGCCAATAGCACATGAATTGTTTGTTTCTATAGTTTATAGCTCATCTGGAGCTAGAATTGGAGTTTCAAATCACTTTCCTATCTCCCACCAGTTGGAATGGGCACTAGTAAAAGAAAAAAATAAAATCAAATTCTGGGAAGGGTGTAGAGAAAAGGGAGGTCTTATACACAGTTAGTGACATGTAATTAAGTCCAGTTACTATGGTGCACAGTAGGAAGTTCCTGAAAAAAAAAAACTAAAAGGGTCTACCATGCAATTCGGCTACACTACTTCCAGGTGTATTGTTACAGCAAATCAAACCATTTCTCCCCATATCTAAGACACATCTACAGCTCAAGTGTTTCTTACAGCACTGTTCACAATGGTCAAGACACGGAATCAGCCAGTGTATCTATCAGCAGACGAATGGGGAAAGAAAGCCTGGTATTTGCAGCAAAATGAAACTCTAAGGCCCTGTGCTCACAGGTCTGAAGACAATACATTACAATGGAAATTTGTCCATCTGACAAATCTAGACTGTCCCTGTGACAACTATTAAACCTCTACAATTTGCCAATAATGCTCATAAATTCACACTTTCCAGTTTCAAATTTTACTGCAAAGTTGCAGTCATTAAGACAGTGTGGTAGAGAGATAACAAGAGATATTCATACAGAAGGCCATGGTGACAGCTCAGAGGTAAGCTTCTGCACCATGGACAACTGACCCCAACAGAAACACTAAGTTCACTAAGTGGGGCCAAGTCATCTCTCCAGCATCTGGCTGTAGAGTCAGACATCCCAAAATAAAGAACGAGCCTGGGCTCCCACCTCACAGCATTCTAAAATACCAACTCACAATGGATAAGGTCTACATTTAAGAGCTATATGTACAAGATTCCTACAAGAAAGCACACACAGATCTTTATGATTTAGTTAATGTTTCTTCAATATGATCTCAAATACATAAGTAACCAAAACCAAAATTGTCAACATCAGACATCTTTTGTGTGTTAAAGGGTGCCGTGAAGGAAGATCACAGAATGAAACAAATTATCTGCAAACCATCTGTCTGATGAGCATCTTTAATCCAGAACACATGGGTGCATACAAATGCCTCTACTTGTATGACATGCCAATTAAAGAAAAAGGGGCAAATGATTTACATTGACATTTCTCTAAAGAACACATGCGAGAGATTAATAAGCAAAGACACCGGTTGTCAATCACTAGAGAAATGCAAGTAACAGAAATAGTGAGGTACTAAACATATACTAAGATGCCTAAAATGAACATTTTAGAAGGGGAAATAGCAAATGTTGGCAAAGACATTGAGAATTGGAAATGCTCACTAATTACCAATGGACTATAAAATATGTTCAGTGTAGAGAATAACTTGATAGCTCATGAAAGAGTTCAAAATAAAGTTACCATCTCATTCTTATGAGTATGATCAGGAAAATAGAACATTCATGTTCACAGGAAAACATATATATATATATATATATATATATATATATATATATATATATATACTCATAGCAGCATTGCTCGCTCATAAAGGCAAAAAAGTGGAAGTAGGCTAACTTTCCATTAACAGATGAGTAACTAAGCAAACTGTGCTACGTCCAAAAAGAGGGAATATTATCCACCCACAAAGAGGAATGAGTAATCAGCATATGCTACCACATGCATGAAGCTTGAAAACCCTTTGTTAGCTTCACAAAGGAAGCAAAGCGTAGATGACTACTGTGTATTACTTCATTGCATAAATGTTATAGGCAAGCCATGAAGACAAAGAATAAATTAGCAATAATCTGGAGCTGGGGAAAGGGGACAACAGAGAATGAGTGGTATTAAGTATGAGATGTTGAGTGTTGAAAACAACCCTGGGATAGACACCAGGACCCACTGAAGCACAGACCTCAAACTGGAAGGTTTCATAGTATGTCATGTACTTCACAACACAAAGGAAAAAAATTAAAGACAACTCACGCACGCCCTCTTCTGTGAACTGCACTGTCAACAATGCACAGGTGCTCTAAGTCACAAAGCAAGCATCGGCACACTTGGGGGTGGTGCACACTTCGGCTCCATAGCTCAGGCTGGTCTTGAACTCGTCATCTTCCCAATAAAGCTTCCCAAAGCCTGGATTTACAAGTGAGCCCCATACCCGGCTGACATACACACATATCAATGTAAGAACTGCCTGTTTTAAAGAACTTTGTGCACACTTTCAATAGATGTGTTGTTTGGTAACACTTTCTGTGTCCTGGGCTTGTTCTCATTACACCAGCCGAGCTGTACTCTTACCCTTGCACTTGGGATAAACTTTCTCCCAAGTCTTAAAAATTGTATTGTAGGAAGGAACAGCCAACAATAGCCTAAACATTTAAAAATTAAAAACTGGTCTGACAGCACAGAAAATCCCAGAAGCACTGAAATGGAGTGGATTTGGCTTTGACACTGTCTGACTTGGTGGATAGACACAATCTAGTGTGATTTGCTTTGTTTTGATCCATGGTCACACTCTGTAGCCTTCATCAACCTGAACTTGCTGTGTAGCCCAGGCTGGCCTCAAACTCAACAGGACTCCTCCAGGATTACAGGTGTGTGCCACTGTGCTGGCCTTGTTCATTTTCTCTAAGTACTAATGTGTTGACTAACCTTTCACCTTCATATTTTCTTATGTGTATTCAGTACCAAACCAGCTCATTTTTATTGGTTTGTCTATCTGCATTCTACAAAGTTGGAAGAGATTCAGTCCTCTATCCTTTTACATACATGACACGTTGGTCTGGAACTCACCGTTGTAGCGCAGGTTGGCCTAAAATCCAAGCACTCCTGCTTCAGCCTCCTGGGCACTGGGATTATAGGCATGAGCTCCCACGCCCAGCTCCGTCTTTCAAGTCTTGACACAAATCCTATTTGGTCTTTTCTTTTATAGCTTAAATGTTTCTACATTATTTTCTTTATCATTTCTATACCTTTATTCATAAAGTTTCAATATAGAGTTTTGTGCCCTTTATGATATTTCTATCATTTCTCTTTTGTTACTGGGATAGATGTAGCACAAAAGGACTCATAAGCTTCCTTTGTAACTGGTGAATTGTTTGCCACCACTGGAGTAACAGGAACTTACCTGTGAAGTCCCCAAGGCTGGAAGAGTGGCTTACACGTGACTGCATGTAAAATTCTATGGAGAGTCTCTAAAAGTCCCAATTCCCACACCACACCCCAGAAAATTAACATTTGATGTTAGCATTTTATTTTATATTTTGAGTCTGGGAATTGAACCTGGGGTCTCATGCCTACTAGGCAAGTGTTCTGCAACTGAACTACAGCCCCAATTCTGAAGCCATCATTTTAAAATGTAAAATAAAATTCAAGATTTGATGACTTGTACATCCCTGTCTTTCTTCCCTAGAGCTGGGATTACAATGCCTGCCACCACATCAGTGGGACATGGGGAATAGGACTCTGGTTCTCATGTTTGCTGAGTGGGAGCCTTCAGGGCTGGGCTGTCTCCCGGCCCTTGTGTATAATAATTTCAACACCAGCTAATGGATAGAGTTCAGTAGCAAAAGTTCCACACACTGGTTGCTCTGCTTCCGTCTCTCTTTAGTCTTCTACTAAACCAGTAAGGAAAAACAAAGTCTATAACCAGCATTTTTTTTTTTTTGGTTTTTCGAGACAAGGTTTCTCTGTGGCTTTGGAGGCTGTCCTGGAACTCGCTTGGTAGTCCAGGCTGGTCTCGAACTCACAGAGATCCGCCTGCCTCTGCCTCTTGCAGGCAACAGGAAGTGGTCTGAGACACTGGGTGGTATCTTGAGCATATATGAGACCTCAAAGCCCGCCTCCACAGTGACACACTTCCTCTAACAAGACCACACCTACTACAACAAAGCCATACCTCCTAATAGTGCCACTCTCTTTGGGGGCCATTTTCTTTTAAACCACCACAGCTCCCCTTGTTCTCTCTGAAAGACTTGTCCCCCGAAGCCTTTTCCCTCCCTCTCCCCTTCCTACCGCATGTACTGGCTAACCTCTAGAACAGGACTCTGCCTCAGGGCCACCTTGTCTGAGCTCACCTTTCCATAATGCTTCCATACATAACTGCTGTTACCCAAGGGGAGGTGGCCACTAGTCACATGGCCTAGAATGAGGACACGAATGATATTCAATGCTATCCAAGCAAAGAAGACTGACCTCTAATCCTCACATCTGGAAAATGAGAAATACAACACAGAATAAACCATAATAGGTAGTCCAGACTGCCCTTGAACTTGTGACCCCCTTGCCTTCGCCTTTTGGCTTACACTATCACTCCTGGCTAAAATACAGTAAATGTCTGACAGGGGTCATTACTGGCAGCTTCAGGGACCTGCCAGTCCAGTCCAAAGCGCTACCTGTTAGCACCTGCTTTTGAGCAGCCTCTGTCCTCAGACACCAGAGGTTTTCTGTAGAGTCTGATGGTCACTAGACACCAGAGGTTTTCTGTAGAGTCTGATGGTCACTAGACACCAGGGGTTTTCTGTAGAGTCTGATGGTCACTCACTCTTTTTGGCAGTTCCAGAGCTTTCTTCTCTCCTTAACGGGAATCATAAAACATGGGTAAATGAATGCAGGGTCCGCACAGTGTCTGGGAGCAGAAGTGGTGACAGTCATAGAAGGTCTGTGGTTTAGTGCCTGATGTTGCACCAGGGTTGAGCAGATGACTGGGTGAGTGCGCCGTGCACTTCCTGTGAAAGCAGGAGGACCTGTCTGGATCTGCAGCACTCACGGGAAGGTGTGGTGTGGCCACGGCTGTCACACCACAGCTGGCACTTACTGGCCATCACACTCTAGGTGCAGCATGAGACGCTGTCTTAGTAGACCATGGTAGCAAGCGACAGCGTGCCCACCAGCACACACAGCACATAGGTGACCGTACCATCCCCAACGTTAGCTTCCCATTCCTGATAGGAATTCTATGGCCCACTGCTGGGCAAGCCTGGATTCCTGACCTCACCTCACAGGAGAATTTCAGGAGGAGCCAGTGTGAAATACAACTGCAGTGTATTGAGGGGAATTTTTTAAAGCATAGGTTTAAACATGGGAGTTAATAGGAAGAGGGGTGTTCAGGGAAAGGAGAAAACACCCAAGCCTGGTGGCCGTCTTCATACTTGTCCTTTGTATGGCTTTGTGGCTTCTGAAGCTACATCTCAAAGGACTGCTGAGAGACTCAGTGAGAGCACTGGGCGCTTCCAGGCCACCTGGGGTATGATGGAAGTCCAGATCTCCTTCTTATAAACAAGCTTGCTGTCTTGCCTGTGGGAGTTGCAGAAGGAATACGGCTGTATATGCTCAGGCTTTGAGCATACGTCACTGTTAGTTTACATTGTTTTTATTTACAGTGTGTGTGTGGGGGTGAGCTGAAGCTGGCACAGTCTGTGTCTCACAGCCACAGTTTGCAGCACAGCTTCTCGTGCTAGGGCAGAGGTGCTATGGCCAAGGCTGTGTCAGCAGCCCAAGCTTCGTTTTTCTGCAGGCAGTCCCAGCGTGGGGCACTCGCCCCAGCCTGCTATGTGTGTGCTAAATGGAGGATTAATGACGCTGAGAAACGTGCCTGGTTCCCTGCACAAAAGATGATGTCTGAGTGGAAGGGCGCCAAGCATGGATTAGGAGCGAGAATGTGAGAAAGTGCTCGGGACACCATGCTGGAATGATGAGGTGGGGGTGGGGGTTGCTGGCTCTCTGCAGGGCCTGTGCATCGTCCACAGACAAGACTTTCTCTTGACTCACTTCATGCAAGGTTGTTTTGTTTGTTATGGCTAGCAGGAAACAGGGATCCACACTAAGTTTTGAGAGTTAGCTTGGATCTGGGTAAGTATTTGTCCCATTGGAGGAAAGTGAAGGATGATCATGACTGCGAAACACCACACATTCTTCTCTGAGCTCCTTCCCACAAGCTTCATCCTTCTAGCCCTCCAGTCCATCACAGAGGCCTTAAGCTCTCTGTGAGATCCGGCATCTTTAAGAATGGAATGAAGCATTGTTTGCTTATATTATTAGTCTAGCCCATATCTAGTTAGGGACGCATTTTAATTAGTATGTCAGTCAGTGTTCTGCTTCTATGACAAAATGCCCGAGAAAAACAAGTTCAAGGAAGGAATGGGTATTTTCAATCCATGGCTCCAGAGGCTTAGCCCACGGTCGTTAGGCTTGTCCTCGGCCTGGGGCCCAATGATGAGGTGACAGGGCACTGTGGTGGGGGCACTACCAGAGGACACTGATGACTTGTGGTGACAGGAAGTAAAGAGGGAGGAAAAGACAGGACCCCAGTACCCTTTAAAGGAGATGTCCCAGGACCCAACTTCCTGTCACTAGCCCTCCTAAAGGCTCCTAGTCAGGGGACCAAGCCTTCAACATCCAGGCCTTTGAGCAACATTGAGCCAAATCATGACAACTTAATTTATCACAAGTACATATGACATATAGAAATGATTGTTAAGAAATAAAAATAAATGGTGAGGAATTTGTCTTTTAGTTAGCTGAAACTTCCCACAGATGTTTTTTTTTTTTAGGAATGTGATGGGCATGTTGGATTTTCAGTAGAATATTTTGCTGCAGAGAACAGAGCATTAACGCATAGGGGGAAAGTGAAAAGCCCCAAATAATTTTAATTTATTTATTTGTGTTTGAGAGTATGTGTGCATTGATTGTGTGTGCATGAGTGTGAGTGTCTGTTTGTGTATGTGGACGCATGTGTGTGAGTATGTGTATGTGTGTGAGTGTGTGTATGTGTGACTGAGTGTGTGAGTGTGTATGAGTGTGTGAGTGAATGTGTATGTGTGTGAATGTGTGACTGAGTATGTGAGTGTGAGTGTGTGAGTGAGTGTGTGTGTGTGTGTGTGTGTGTGCGTGTGTGTGTAGATTCAGGCATGCCTCTGCACTTCTGTGGAGAACAGAAGAGAACTTTGGGGTCAGGTGTGCCCTTCCTCATCGAGGCAGAGGCTCTCTTGCTCCTGTCATGCCTTCTGCTCCAGGCTTGCTGATCCCAGAGCTCTAGAGGGTCCTCTTATCACATCTCGGGTTGCCACACTTGCACAGGCTGTCACATGCCTTGCCTACTGAGCCATCTTACTGGCTCCAAACCTGATTTTTTAATTTATTTTTTTATTTTAATTTTAAATAGCTTGTTTTACATGTCAATCCCAGTTCCCTCTCCCTCCCCTCCTCCTGCACTCCCCCACTATCCTCCCCATCCTCCCACCATATTGTCAATTCCTTCTGCATAGGGGATATTTAGAGTCTATCTTTTCACTCAGGGTAGGGCCCAGGCACTCCCCTAAGAGTCCAGGCTGAGAGAGCATCGCTCTTTGTGCTATGGACACACGATGTCTGTTAGTATTCGAGGGATAAACACTGATCCACTGCTCAGGACCCCATAGGTAGCCCAGGCCTCCTCACTGACTCTCACATTCAGGGAGTCTGGGTCGGTCCCATGCTGGCCTCCCAGCTGTTGGTCTGGGGTCCAAGAGCTTTCCCCTGTTCCGATCAGCTGTCTCTGCTGGTTTTGCCAGCCCATTCGCTCATCGCTCCTCTCTCTGTCGCTGGGTTCCTTGGGTTCTGTTCAGTATTTAACTGTGGGTGTTTGCCTCTGCTTCCATCAGTCACTGGATGAAGGCTCCAGGATGGTTATAGACATCAAGTTCACTATCAGGAATGGACATTCGAGGTGGTCTCTACACTATTGCTTAGCTTGCCAATTGGTGTCATCCGTTTAGATCACTAGAGGTCACAATGGTGCCTGATCTGTCTTCTAACCTATGATTCCCTCTTCCCCCTATTCTACCGCCCCCAGCCAACCTTCCTGTTCCTCCACATCCTACTCTCTCTTCCACTTCTCCCCATCTCTATTTCCCAGGTCCCCCTCCTCCACCCCTCGCCGTGTTCCCCATCTGTTCAGAGGATCTTGGCTCATTTCTCTTCTCTTGGGTACCATGCATATCTTTTAGTTTCTTTCCTGTTTCCCAGACTCTCTGTCAGTGGAAGTGCAGACTGGCACTCTCCTGATCCATGTCTAAAATCCATATATGAGTGAGTACATACCATGTTTGTCTTTTTGTGACTGGGTTACCTCACCCAGGATGGATAGCACTGGAACAAACCTGATTTTTGAAAGGTGCTTTTTAATTTAAAATCCCAGCGCCTTACTTTTTATTTGTGTCCCTTCAAACACTTATAAAGGAAACAGAGAACATCTGGTCAAAATTCAACCCAGACGTGTTAGATGACCCAGAGCTGCATCACACACCAGCATGTGGACAGCCTCCACTCGTGCAGTGCTGCCAGATGGGACAGACACAGGACCAAGGAGACCCAGTCACCGTCTCAGACCAGCGCTGCGTTCCTGCAGACTCCGTTTGGCAGTCCCATTTGAGTGGATGCTGGGACTGACCTCAGCCGCAGTGACATAGTGGGGACAGTCCCCGGTCCTCTCTTCACCAACGCTCTTACCCAGGGGCTTGCTCATGCTAACCTACCTCTCACAGGGTTAATGTCATCGTGTCATACTGTAGTGGGAATCCCTACCCTGCCCATTCACACACAAGCCCAAGGAGGAATATTCTTTATGGCTTATTCACCCAAAACTATATGCAAGAGTTATTACTAACAGAAATTATTTTTACATTCAATTTCTAGGAACAAATTTTTTTTGAGACAGGGTCTCACCATGCCACTCTGACTGACCTGGAACTTGCTGTATAGACCAGGCTGTCTTTAAACTCACAGAGGTCCACCTGCCTCTGTCTCCTGGGTTCAGGAACTAAGGGCATGTGACACCATGCCAGCTTATTGTTTTTATTTATTTTATTGAAAACAAACTTCTCCATACACTATATTCTGATAAGTTTCCTTCCCTTAGCCCCCCTTAGCTCTTCCTTGCTCCTTCTTATTTCCTCACCCTCATTAGAACACAAGCAAGCATTTAAAATAAATAATAATACATATGATACAAATAGGGGGAAAGGAGCCAAAGAAAATCACAAGAAACACAAACATTCACAATACATAAAGCTATTTAAAAAAACCCAGAAACCATAATATATAAGCAAAGATTCTATAGGGTCAGGAGAGAAAGCCCAGAGAAAGCACTGTGAGACAAGAAACCTCCCCAAATACCACCACGCTCTTCATGGGCCGGCCTCTCCTGTTGGCCGTGGGGTCTGCCCTTCAGTGTACTTAGCATATCAGGTTCATGTGTGTGCCAGCCCAGTTGTGTTTAGAAACCTTTGTTTCCTTCATCCCCTCTGGCTCTTACAATCTGCTTCCTTTTCTTCAGAGTTCCCTGAGCCCTGAAGACGTGTGTGTGTGTGTGTGTGTGTGTGTGTGTGTGTGTGTGTGTGTGTGTGTGTGTGTGTGTGGTGTGTGTGTGTGTGGTGTGTGTGTGTGTGTTGATTTCATGGAAACATCCCATTGAGTACTGAGTGTTCCAAGGTCTCTATATTTGTTCCCATCTGCTGCAGGAGGAAGCTTCCCCCACGGCGGCTGAGCACGGCATTGATCCATGGGTATATCATTGTCCCTCCCTCTTCATTTGATCCAAGTCTCCCACATGTCCTCTCCTTCTCTGTCCAATTCCCCTACCTCAAAGGAAACTTGCCTCCCATGGCCTTTATACCTAACCTCGGTGGTCATATGGATTGCAGCCTGCGTATTGAAGACTTAGCAGCTAACATCTGCATACAAATGGATAGACACCATATTTGTGTTTTTGTGTGGCACTCAGGATGATTATTTTCTAGCTCCATCATTTGCCTGCAAATTTCATGATGTTCAAAATAGCTGAATAACATTCCACTGTATAAATGTAGCACGTTTTCTTTATCCATTCCTCTGTTGACAGACATCTGTTTCCAGCTTGTAGCTATTATGAACAGAGCAGCAACGAATATGGTTGAGGGCCCTGGGACTGAGAAGCCCCAGGGGCTGCAACCCGGCCTTTGTGCTCCCTTTCTCCTAGGCCGGCAAGTGTTGTTGAAATCCAGGATGGTCTAACCCTGTGGTTCTGTGGGAGGTATGAGGGTGGGGTGGCCTCCTTGCATCGTTCTCAGTTTGCAAAGAAAACCTAGAAGCTTGTGGATTCTCAGCAATCTCAGTTTGAGTTTATCGGCAGCCTCTTTGCTCTTAAAATGATCCTGCACCGCCCCCATGTGGCCAGAGGTCAGGCGGGCAGCTGTCCCTGAAGCTGGAGACAAACCCCTTATGAAGCGGCCATGACAGGTGCAATCTGAGCAGCTCTAGACCCTAGGCACTCTCAGATAGCCCTGGAGCCCAATGCTGGCCAAAGGGGTTCCCTTCTGGAGCAGTCAGGTACAGATCTGTCCCTGGACCCTGACTTTTGGTTCCAAAATATACTATAGATCAAAAGACATGTTTTCTGACCTCCGTAAGATTTATGCTCTAAGAAACAACCACAAATACATTTCCAATCAAAAGTTGTGCTAAAAGATATAAAAAATTATCATCTTATCAGTGATTATAGAATTGCTCATATCAGTCCCTGTACTCAGTATCTAGAACATTCTTTATCTTGCAAAACTGAAACTTCATTGCCACCAAACATCTTTCCTCCCCTTCTCTACCTCAAAAGCCTCTAGCAATAGGACCTTGACTGTTCAAAAGGGTTTTATTCACTTCGTCCTTAATTTACTTACCATGTGTCTGGGGTTCATCCATGTTGTAGTATGTTTTAGAGCTGCTTTCTTTAATTTTATTTATTTAATTTGTTTTTTCAAGACAGGATTTCTATGTAGCTGTCCTGCAACTTGCTCTGTAGATCAAGCTGGCCTTGATCTCTCAGAGATCCACCTGCCCTGACCTCCCAAATGCTGGGATTAAAGGTGTGTGCCACCATGCTCAGCCCACCTTTAATTTTATTGTGAGGCAGTGTCTCACTACGTATCTTGGCTGACCTGGAATGCTATATGTAGACCAGGCTGGCTTTGAACTCAGTGATCTACCTGCCTCTGTCTCCCATGTGCCGGGAGAAAGGCATTCGTTACCATAACCAGCAGACTTCATTCATTTCGAATGCCAAATCCTATTCCACTGTGTGCAGCGGTCAAGTTTCACTTATCTGTCCTAAGCAGAGACTCACACGGCTTCCACTTTTGCCTACTGTGAATAATGAAGCTAAGAACATGACTGTGCACACATCCGAGCCCGTGCTCTTTGGTCCTTTGGGATGTGCACAGGAGACTGTATGGTGATTCAGTGTCAACTGCTTTGAGGAACCTCCATACTCTTCCACAGTGGTTGAGATATTTTTCCCAGATTCCCAAGACATCACTTTTGACCTTTAAAGGAAATGGTGTCAAATTGTCACAAAAGCTGCAGGAGAAGAGAGAAACAAACACTCTAGAAGTTTCCCCCAGGGTGGCCACCATTCTTCTGTCGTCACCGTTTGTCTTCAGTCATAGACGTGTGTGCTCTCGCATGGTGTTCAGCATCCCTAGAGGCTTCATGGAAGTAGTTCTCCAAGCTACACAGACACCCTGAGTGCGGTGGCCACCGGGGAGGTCAGCATCTCTCAGCACCAGCCAGCCTTCCCTGCACGCACACTGTGCTGTCTCGGCATACTGTGTCACCCTCCCTGCGTGTTCTTAGTTATCACGTCTCATCCGTTCTCTTCCCTTCTATGTCTATGGTCATCTGTGGAGCCACTAGAACTTGTTCAAGTAACAGCGGTGTGTTTGGAGGCATGTCCATATCTCCCTTTGGGCACGGCACCCCTGCCACTGCAGTGGGGACCACTGAGCACTCTCTCAATGGGAGCACTCTCTCAGTGGGAGATTCACCTGGAATTCCATCTCTGGGGCCACAGCCTCATGACTCCCCTTTGGGGGAAGAACTCAAGATCCCAGGGCCTGGACAGAGACTGTGGGCCCAAATGCATCCCACTCAACAGAAATAGCCTGTGTTTTGTCCCACTTTCCCAACTCCTTCCTCAGATGTGATCTCGAATCTTGCTGGAGAGTTTCTAACCACCCATGTTCTGTAAGTCAGTCCCACGCCAGATCTTTGGCTGTGGCTGCCTGGGAAGAAGTGGCAACCTGGCCCTTCAGTGCCATAGGAATCCAGAGGGCAGGAGGTGGCCATCAGCAGCCGTAATTACCTAAAGTTCCCACTCAGGAGGCGGAGAGCAAAGCATCTGTACACACCGTCCTCTGTGGTGTGCAGAGCTTAGATGATCCCTCTTTTGTCCGATCTCCCCTATAATGAGGCAAGGACCAGCATAGGGAAGAGGTTTCTGCCTCCTCAGGGGCCAATCCCCTGGGCAACCAGCCCTAAAGTCAAAACACCATTGGAAAACTCAGGAGTCAGCAGCGACCATGAAGAGGGGCCACTTTGCACAGGTTAACCAGGCCCATTCGGGAGACTGGCAACATTCAGCCAGGCACCACCAACATGCCACCACACAGAAAATCCAATCATGTTTCCAAACTTGATTCAAGGGTCACAGGTGAGCATCAGACACAGGAGGGAACCTCTTGGATGTGCAATATGGGAGAGGTAGGCACGGTCTATGGTGAGGCTGCATTCTCTTCCAAGGTGGAGACCATAGTCCCCTGCAGTAGGAATCGGAGATCCAGGCACCCACCACACACACTCAGCCCACAGGGAAACCACATTCTCCTTGCTGGAGCACACGGTATACACCTGCATCTCTGCATTTGACATTTTCAGGGCTTTTGCTATTAGGTGAACATAGGATCTCATTGGTCCACCCTGCTCTGATTTTAGATTATAAAAGTTTAAAACTGAGTCTCATTCAGTCAGTGGTCATTTCTCTTCCCACTGCTAGAATTTCCTGTCGATCAGTTATTATATTATTATTGAATTAGAATGATTTTATGAGTTATAGTTTATTCACTATATGTGGCAGACACTGAATGTGACTCTCATTTTAAGATCACACGCACATGATGTCATCAGTTAGAGTGTCACAGACATACTGCTCTCCACTCAGGCTCTTCTGCATTCTATTATGTTGTATTTTTCACCATCGTATTTTACATACTTTCCTCTCTATATGTACTTGAATTTGATTTTCTATCCCTCTTTTCAGTATCCACTCTTGTTTGTAACACAAGCACTTTGCATTGTCTTTTTTTTTTTGCACGGATTCTGGGTTTCACACTATGCGATGGCCCAGTGGGTTAAGGTGTCTGGAGCCAAGCCTGAGGCCCTGAGTTTGAGCCAGGAAACCCATATGGTGGAAGGAGAAAACTGACCTAAGAGTTGTCCTCTTATTTCCACATGGGTACTGTTGGCACACATGAATAAGTAAATGGGAAAAATTAGAACAATGAATAAGATCATCTATTCAAAGAATAGGAATATTCTCTAATAGTGCAATTATTTTAAAGCATATAAAAGCATTATGTACAGAGTAGAGTACTGAATTGAAAGATGATATATTGTTCTGCATATGATATAAAATAACCCATGTAAGTGCCCCCAGATTATAGTTTTGAAATTATCATATGCTAGAAAGTTCCTTACAGCAAGTTCCTTGCAAAGGACACACAAATGACCTATGCCCAGATTTCACGACACACACTCATTTATCAAACCAACTGAGGTATTCAAACCTAATCCCCACTGAAATCAAAGGAATAGAATGGAGAGATTTCAGAGTGATTTCCCTCAGTGTTACTGTGCTTACAGCTTTCATCTTCAGTAGACTGGTGGGGGTTTATGAACAATGACTTTAAATTTTGGTTCACGTTGGATCTTGATACCAGACTCCAGGCAGCCTTGTGGGGCTCATTGCCTCCCTCCCTGCTGTCAAACAGGAGCTCTTCACCAGACACCTCCTGCTGCTTTGGAACAAGACTGCCTTCCTCTCCTGAGTGTCAGGTCCAAAGCTGCCCCCAAATGGCAGTGTTGGCAACAATGTCCTAAGCAGAAAGACTTTGACCAGATAAACTGAGGGACTGTTATTAGGTAAACAGGGGCCTGAAGATGAAGATCTGTTTGCCAGGGTCCTCCCTTAAATCACCAGGAGCCTCCTTTGATCCTCCCTGAAGGTCAACTACCCTGCTGTCTCATGAAATTCACTTGCTTTTCCAGCCTTTTGATTTTCTCTTCGCCCCACCCCCACTCCCAGACAGCCTTGGCAGTTTGAGGCCCAATAAACCTTTCTTTCTACCTATGGAGTGGCTCCATTTGGTGCCTTCATGGCACCCTCTGTTCTGATTGACATAGAAAGGGGAGGCGTGATTGCAACTGCTGTTTCATGGGTGAGGAAACAGAATTACAGAGCTTAAGGCAGTTCTGGAGATGCAACTCCATGATAGAGCACTTGTCTAGCATGGATTCCATCCTCAGCAACACACGCAGATACACACACACATACACACACACAGATACACACACACAATAACACACAGACAGACAGACAGACAGACAGACAGACAGACACACGCACACACACACACACACACTGTCCAGTTTTCCCAGCTGGTCAGCATCTTGGTCTACACTGTTTCTTACTCTAACACAGCTCCTTAGGACCTGCCTAGCTAGTGTTTTGCACTTTTGCAAGTTCTAAAGTTGAGACCATTTCTAAATTTAGAATAAAAATGACAAGAGTGGTTTCCAAATTTGGAAAATGAATTTTCCATCCTGCCTTCTAGTTAAAAATTCTTGAATTGTCTTTCAGTGTCTGAATGTTCTGTTCCAAGGATGCTGTGTGTTTGAGAAGACCACCTTGGGATAAGTAATGACCTGGACATTCAGAATAAAATCAAGTTGTGGCAACAACAGGTCAGAGAAGAATTCGCATCTTAAGTACCAAGAACCTGGCCAGCCATGAGGAGCGTCTACAAGCAGGATCCATCAGCTTACACAGCACAGGGTAAGGATGTCAGTCTCATTGTGTCCCCAAGAGGAGTAAGAGACACAGCTGCAGGCTGAGCGAGGAGCTTTACAGATCTTAGATGACCTTTGAAAGTTGGGATTTTTATCCCATTTCTCCGCCAGAGAAGAACAGCTCTGAGAGATAAAGCCGGCGGGCCTAGGGCATAAAGGGTTAAGGCTGGGGCCACATATTCAGCAACATGTACAGTCAGAGTTGTCTCCAAACCTCCTATTCTCTTTATTGTATTACACTCACTGCTTTTGGGTGATTGATACTCAACTAACACTTAGGAAATGTGTTTTTCAGATCTCTAAAACTGCAGCTAACGTTCTCTGTGATTTGAGCTTGATGGGGGCGGTTAATAATGAAGCTTTACAACGAGGCAGTGGAGAAGGAGGGTGCTAGGACTGTGCAGCTGCAGGGGACCTGGAGTCTCCTCAGGGCTGGACTTCCGACATGGTCCTACACCTGCGTGCTCACTAACGTTCTCGCCAAGAAATGGAGCTGCACAGGTATAATGGCATATACATGGTAAAAGGCTATAATGAAGTCTGTTACTTTGCATGCTAACTAAAAATATTAATAAAAATAGCACAAGGGGTCAGCAACATGGCTCAACTGATAAAGGGGCTTGCAGCTCAAGCCTGAAAACCCAAGTTATATCTTTAGGAACGTCCTAAAGGAGGAAGGAGAGAATTGACTCCACAGAGTTGTTCTATGACCTCCACAGATGCCCCTACCTCCATCACCCACATTAACAATGAAATTTAAAGATAGCATGGACGCAATGCATTTTAGGCCATTTGTGAACTTGAACTCATTAAACATGTGCTGCTTTCTTGTTCACAGTAAAAGTTCACTAAAACCAAAATTATAATGAAAGAAAGCAGCCTACCCCTTATGTGAGTGTATACATTTTCTGGTGATTTTCATTTTAGATCATACTTCCCCCAAAAGTTATGGAAAATGTCAGGAAATATGCAAAGCCCGATGTAAGATGATTTCCATTAAACACTATGCGTAACCTCACAATTGTTACAATAAATGGTTTTAATAATTCAACAAAATGGAGTGATTCTTGCCTCATAGAGCTGAAAGTGCCAAATGAGACATCATATATAGTGCGCTTGGGACATGGCAAAAAAGAAGATGTTGACAAAAGTTCCCTATTACTAATAGCTGTTATAACTAATGATCTGGCCAAAGGCTGCTGATTACGCGTTATCTGCGGTGCTGTTTGTTGGTAATTACAGAATTCTGCCAAAGCCCCATCTACCCAGTAACTTGAAGGGGACCTGCGTAGGTTCCAGGTTAGTAGTTACCCTTTACCCACGTTCAGGGTGAATCTTCCTCCTCAGTCATTAATGCACTGGGTGATGTGTCTCTGTGGCAATGCTAAATCCTGTCAAGCTGACAAAGAAGATAAAATAAGGAAGATGTAAATTAAAGAAATATTTCAGAACATCAAACCCAACGACTGTCTGGATATTGGTGCTGTAAAATACATTGTACATGTTTGGTTAAAGAATGAGTGCTTGTTTGGTATTTAAAGAATGATTTCCAATGGAGATGGGCTCAGAACAGAGACTAGTATCCACAGAGGCTCAAGGATTTCATATAAAATGGCTGTAGTTGCAAAATTGTTTTCATAGTGGATCAAGCACCTTCGAGGCAAATTTTTATCTTGAAGGGACCATACAGAGACATACAAGGACCCAGGCTAAGAGGCTCCACACATCTAGATCAATTGCCCTCAGATACCAGGCAGAGCTCTGAGAAGATGGACTCCACCACCCATGGAAAGGGATGTCTGTGCAGCCCACACACCCGAGCTTTGCCTTGACCTACCTCCTTCACTAATTTGCTTGCTCACCCAGGGATATCTCCAGCCCCCATTTGTTGCATCACCTAACTGAGTTTGTGTCTGATACTGCAGTCAGTTAAAGAGCAGACACTGTGCAGGCTGCACAGCGAGCAGGGTGCTGGATGCATTTAGTGGAGGCTCTCCCCACCACACATTCTCGGACACAGACGGCGCAGCAGGCACGACAAATATGAACATGCACATGTGAGCATGTACACAATGAACATGAACATGGTGATTTTATTCACAGTGAACATTACACACTGTTCCTTTCATTTTAACCATACTCCCCAAATATGGCAATGTAACAGCCATTTACAGCACATTGGCTTTTCTCATGACTGATAAAAATACCTGACAGAGGCAACTGCCAAGGTTGATGTGATTAATTTTGCCTTGTGATTTCATAGTCCAACATGGCAGTTGGCATAGAGCTGGAGTGGCTCTGTCATGGTGGTGGGAGCTTACAGCACAATTCATTTCTTGTCAAGCTGATAATAATATTAACCATCATACCAGGATTAAGAAAAGAGTATGCAGTTGACTCCACCATCCCACAGGGTCCACCTGTACCAACTGGCAGAAAGCAATAAGCCACCCGAGTCCTGGTGGGAAGAGCCTCCACTAAATTCATCCAGCACCCTGCTTTATTCTTTTCCTGCAAGAAAACAAAAACATGCCCTCGACCCCAAATTAGGGCAGAATCGGGTTTTCTCCACTGTCTAGTGCATGGATGTCTCCTTTTGACCTGAGCAACTTTTCCTCAAGTTCCAGCATACCAGAATCTGTCTGTAGCAGATTGCTCACTGGCATCCACATTTTAAAAATTTTTAAATGAGGAGCGTATTATTTAATGAATCATGTGGGAACTGGGGACATTACTCCCCCTTTTTTATTTTTTTTAAATTTTGTTTGAATTGTTTGTTAACATCTGTTGATGGTGGACTATAACAGTAGAAGGATTTGTCTACCCTCCTTAGTTAACTAGGTGAATTGGGATCACTATCTAAATTACTAGTAGATGCCCTTAAAAAGGACATAACCATTAAGTTTTTTTCAAAAATTTTTGAGAATCATTTAAGGATTGTAAACTATACTATGTCCCAAATAACTTTTGAAAATTATTTGAAGTCTGTGAGCAGTTATTTCTTTCTATCGGGTAGAGTTTTTACTAGCTGACAAGGCCTCATTTGCGTCTGAACTGACAAAGCCTATTTGCATCTACACATGTTCATGTTCACTGTGTACGTGCTCACATGTTCATGTTCACTGTGTATGTACTCACATGCGCATGTTCATGTTCACTGTGTACATGCTCACATGTTCATGTTCACTGTGTATGTGCTCACATGTGCATGTTCATGTTCACTGTGTATGTGCTCACATGTGCATGTTCATGTTCACTGTTACATGCTCACATGTGCATGTTCATGTTCACTGTTACATGCTCACATGTGCATGTTCATGTTCACTGTTACATGCTCACATGTGCATGTTCATGTTCACTGTTACGTGCTCACATGTGCATGTTCATGATCACTGTGTACATGCTCACATGTGCATGTTCATGTTCACTGTGTACATGCTCACATGTTCATGTTCACTGTGTACATACTCACATGTTCATGTTCACTGTGTACATACTCACATGTTCATGTTCACTATGTATGTACTCACATGCGCATGTTCATGCTCACTGTGTACATGCTCACATGTTCATGTTCACTGTGTACATACTCACATGCTCATGTTCACTGTGTACGTGATCACATGTGCATGTTCATGTTCACTGTGTACATACTCACATGCGCATGTTCATGTTCACTGTGTACGTGCTCACATGTTCATGTTCACTGTGTATGTACTCACATGCGCATGTTCATGTTCACTGTGTATGTACTCACATGTGCATGTTCATGTTCACTGTGTACATACTCACATGTTCATGATCACTGTGTATGTGCTCACATGTGCATGTTCACTGTGTATGTACTCACATGCGCATGTTCATGTTCACTGTGTACATACTCATATGTTCATGTTCACTGTGTATGTGCTCACATGTTCATGTTCACTGTGTATGTACTCACATGCGCATGTTCATGTTCACTGTGTACATGCTCACCATGTACATGTTCATTGCGGACATGTTCACAGTAGATTGGCTTTTCCCCTCTGTATATATTTCTGATCCACTGTAGATGGAAGTTTCTGTCCTGCCTGGTCCTGGAGCCATTTAGTCCCCAATAAACACACAGAGGTTTATATTAATTATAAACCGTTTGACTGATGGCTCAGGGCTCTTACTGGCTAGCTCTCTCTAATTATTAACCCACTTCTACTAATCTGTGTATCTCCACATGCTCTTGACTTTACCATTGATGCTTGGATCTCTTGCTTTTTTGTCAGCTACATCATGGCATCCCTTTCTCTCAACTCGCTCCTCGTCTTCCTCTCCCCAGAATTCTTGTCTGGTAGCCCCACCTATACTTACTGCCTGGCTACATCCTGACTGTCCATTGGCCGAAACAGCTTTATTCATCAACCAAGAAGAGAAACACGTATTCACAGCACACAGAAGGACATCCCACATCAGTCCACAGTTGATTGACTTTACCAATACGGAGCCCACACATGTGGAGGGTCAATTACAGTTGTAATGTTTTCAAGCATTGGCATATCCATGCTAACCTGATGCTGCTGTTGAACAAACTCACGCTAGTTTGTTCAATTTTTACTCAAACAATACACATTTAAGATCATTTGTGACTTTGCATCACATGTTTATCTGATTTATATGAGGTTTTTAAAAAAAGTATACAGAAATGTTTTATTAAACTATAGTGCTTACAAGTGTTGGGGATCTCTAGTTTGGGGGGGCATTCTATGCTCGGCTCTCAATCCTCCCATTCTAGACACCATCCCTCAGAAAGCCCGCCAAGGGTCAGCTCCTCCTCTGGGGCTGATCAAGACAGTGCCTGTAGCTACTTAAGACCTGGTCTTAAGACCAGAGCTGCCGTGTGCTCTCCTTCTCTCCTCCTGCCTTCCCGAGAGTCACTCAGGAGTGCTCTGTTTTGCTTTGCTCTGCTTATTAAATCTGACTCATTTACTAATTCGGCTTGATTGGCTTATTACATCAGTGGTGGAGGATCCCCAGTAACCAGCGATCCAATACTTATCAACAATAGGTGCAGTTTTACAGTTATGAGGCAGAACTGTTTGTCATTTAATTGTAATGTTTTTACTCAGTAGTGAGTTGAAACTCACTTAGCATCCTACTATTCATTTTCTAAAATAAGATTTATAAACTGGATTACAAATTAAAGGAAAATCAGATTTGAAATCTTGTAGCAAATTAAATGAATATTAATTTTGAAAACAAGTAATATTCTGGTTTGTGAAAACCTCTCCTGGGAATATTTAACCGTGTGTCATTGTCGATTGTCCTTGCTTCTTGTCCCTAGCACTTGGTAAATATGCGCAGTTGTGTGTAGGTCACAGCTGTTGTGTGAGATTCCCCTTTCTCTTGAGACTGAATGGCCCCCAGAGCAGGGTCCAGTCGTACTTCTCTCGGTACTAAGGGGACGCAGAACATTTGCTAGTGGAGTCCAGAGCAGAGAGCAGGCTGAGGAGGGAAGGGCGTCCTCAGATAGACTGTGGCAGGTGCACCAGGGAGGCTGAGGCTGCTCCGGCTGGCCTGGCCTGGCTTCTCAACGGCTCCCCCTTCAGGCTTTGTGTGATTCTGCAGCTGCTGTGTCCTAGCTTTGTGCTTGTGTTTTCATAAGTGTGTCTTCTCTGCATTCCAGACCCATTCACCATGAGGCTATTCCAACACTTACCGGGTCGCCATTTGTAGAGGGATTCACCAACATATGTCACTGTGTGACCCGAGACAGCTGCTCCTGGGCCATCAGAAGAAGGCTGCAATGGTGGGGACTTTAGGCAGGGTTCCATGGTGACACAAGACACCGCACTGCAAGTCAGAGCACACAAGTTCAGCCCTCTTCTTATCAGAAAGCCACAATCCCGCCGGGTCAGGGCCACCTCTATGGACTCTCCCAACCTTAGTCTCTGCTAAGGCTCCACCACAGAACACAATTGTTGGAGTAATTTCCTACTTTCTGACACTCACAGAGAGATTAGCTTTCCAATAAAGTTCTGATGAAGACATTTAAACAGTAGCAGGAAGTAAAATCAGGTGTATTTGGGTAGAAATTACTTGTTTCTTATTCAGTGTGTTTATGCTTTTAATTTGAAGAATACTTTATTAGTTTCTGCAAGCAAACCTCAGATAGTATCTCACGTAATTAGAACTGTATTTTACCCTTATACAAATGGGAAAAAAATAAGTTTAAATGTTCAAGACCAATATGGCTATCGATTTCTGTGAATGATAACCTAACATGGTAATTTGGGATGTGTTTTGCCAAAGTTAACAGCATGGCTAAAATTTCAAAATTCCAATTATATATACATATATATACATATACATATGTGTGTGTGTGTGTGTGTGTGTGTGTATGTGTGTAGTGACAGCAGCAGCTTTTCCAGGTTCTGCAGCTTATTTGAACAAAATTGTAGAGACATTCAGTGTCCTCCATTTTTGAAAAAAGGAAAAACAAAAATCCCAGAAATCAGCACGTTTGTTGCTGTTATGTGACTGGTGTTTTGTTTGTTTTTTTTTTTTTTAATTAGCTTCTCAGTCATCACCTGCAAAGAACACATGCAATAACATCGTTAAAAACTCTGAGAAAGCAGTGCCATCTATGCGCATCGAGAGGAGGATGCAGGATGTTTTACACCCTCAGGTAGATGGAGTGCAGAGCTGCCTTCCATCTGCAACACCAGAGGTGGAATCACTTGAGACTTGGTTCTACTTTCCCAGCAGAGGGCCCGGAGGATGGCATGATGGGCTCTGTAGACAAAGGCACCCTCTTACCTGTGATTTCCTGTCCTGGGGACGCAGTTCTGAGGCTATGCTCTCCACAAGTACTAAATCTGCATTTATTTTTGTAGAAGAGTTGGTTATAAAAAACAAACAAACAAACCTCAGGGCTTTGAGAGGATGTCCTTTTCATCTCTCTGATTCTGCTGAGATGGGCCCCACATTGTGCTCATGGAATGAAGCGTTCATCCTACCAAGAAGTGAGAGGTGAATAGAAGAAAGGTCAGAGGGGAAGGGAAGGCGTGGTGGGAGGGGCTGTGAAGGCGGGGCTTGCCCATGACTTTCTTTAAAGTTCACCTTCTGTGTCTCTTTTTACAAGTCAGCTACCAAAGCAACACCTCAGCTCTTCTCTCATCTTTCCTTTCTCTCACCAACCTTCCCTTCCCCTCTCAGCTGCCTGGATTTCACTGTCCCAGGGACCCCTCTCTCTGATCTTGGAGCCGCCTTCAGTGGGGCAGCCTACCTATACAGAGGATCCAGTGCACTTCTAGTAAAAAGTGAAATAGAAGCAGTTGTTAAAACTCCCCAACCAAAAAAAGCCCAGGCTCAGATGGTTTTAGCCCAGTATTCTATCGGACTTTCAAAGAAGCATTGATGCCAATACTTCTCAAATGATTCCAGGAAACAGAAGAGACACCACCTAATTCATTTTATGAAGACACAGCTACACTGATACACAAACTACATAAAGACTCAACACTCAACAAATAAAGACAATTACAGATCAATTTCCCCTACGAACATAGATGTAAAACTACTCAATAAAATACTTGTAAGCCAAATCTAAGAACACATCAGAAAGATCATCCACAGTGACCAAGTAGGCTTCATCCCAGAGATGCAGCAATGGTTCAATATTCAAATATCTGTCAACATAATATATCACGTAAACAAACTGAAAAACACCTGATAGCTCATTAGATGCAGAAAAGGCCTTCGACAAAATTTAACATCCCTTCATGATAAAAGTACTAGAGAGATTAGGGATACAAGGGACATGCCTAAACATAATAAAGGCAATATATAGCAAGCCTACAGACATCATCAAATTAAATGGAAAGAAACACAAAGCAATTTCACTAATATCAGGAACAAGACAGGGTTGTCCATCCACTCTCTCCATATCTATTCAATATAGTACTTGAAATTTTAGTTAGAGCAATAAGAAAACAAAAGGAGATCAAGGGGATACAAATTAGAAAGGAAGAAGTCAAAGTATCACTATTTGTAAGCTATATAATAGTATTCATAGAAATTCCATCAATGAACTACAGCTGATAAACACTTTCACCAAAGTAGCTAGATACAAGATTAACTAAAAAAATCAGTAACTCTCCTATATACAAATGTCAAGGAAACTGAGAAAGAAGTCAGGGAAACAACACCTTTCACATTAGCCTCAAGTAATATAAAGTACCTTGGGTAACTCTAACCAAGCAAGTGAAAGACTTGTATGAGAAAAACTTCAAGTCTTTGAAGAAAGAAACTGAAGAAGATATCAGAAGATGGAAAGATGTCCCATGCTCATGGATCAGTAGAACTAACATAGTAAAAATTGCCCCTCTACCAAAAATAATCTATAGATTCAATGCAATCCCCAACAAATCTCAACACAATTTTTACACACCTTTAAAGGACAATTCTTAGTTTCATATGGAAAAACAAAAATCCCAGGATAGTTAAAACAATGCTGTACAATAGAAGAACTACTGGAGGTATCACCATCCCTGATTTCAAGTTGTACCACAGAATTAAAGAAATAAAAACTGAGTGGTATTATAAAAACAGGCACATTGATCAGTGGAATTTAGTTGAAGACCTAGACATAAATCCATATACCTATGGACATCTGATTTTTGATAAAAACAAAACAAACAAGCAAAACTAAGCCAAAAATGCACACTGGAAAAGATAGCATCTTCAATGAATGGTGCTTGTCAAACTGGGTATCCACATGTAGAAGAAGGCAAACACACCCATATTTATCACCCTGCATAAAACTCAGGTCTAAGTGGATAAAGATCTCAACATAAAACAAGATATGCTGAATCTGAGAGAAGAGAAAGTGGAGTACAACCTTGAACACTTTGGCACAGGAGACAACTTCTTGAAAAGAACACTGACAACACTGGCACTAAGATCAACAATTAATAAATGGGAACTCATGAAACTGAAAAGCTTCTGTAAGGCAAAGGGAAATTTCAACTGAACAAAGTGGCAGCCTACAGAATGGAAAAAGATGTTTACTAACTCTACAACCAATAGAGGACCAATATCCAAAATATGTAAAGAACTCAAGAAACTAGATATTTTAAAAAAGCAACAACAAACAAGTTGAAAAATGTGGTACAGATCTAAACAGAGAATTCTCAATAGAGTAATCTCACATGGCTGAAAAACATAAGAAATGTTCAGTATCCTTATCCATCAGGGAAATGAAAATCAAAACTGCTTTGAGTTTCCATCTTACATCCATCAGAATGGTAGGTCAATAACACAAGTGACAGACAGCTCATGCTGGTGAGGATGTGGAGCAAGGTGAACACTCCTCCATTGTTGTGTGGGAGTGAAAATTTGTACAGTAAGGATGGAAATCAATGTGACAGTTCCTTGAACCCCTGTCTTAGGTGGGAGGAGGTCTTCCCCACAGGTTGTCCGTCTTTGGAGAGACCCCAACCTTAGAATCATCTGTAATAAGGCTTTATGGCTATCGGGATTGCCATGGGTTAAGGCACTTTGAACTCAGCATGAAGCCAGAATGCCTACTGTCACTGTTACCATTCCTAGGACCCCCACTGACATAGCTAGCGCCTCTCTGTCACCTGCCCATCCCCCGATCTGGGCCTTAGCATTCTACCACCAGCCTTTCTTTGCTACAAGGGTGATTTATAGTTACAATTTGATGGTTAAAACAGTGATAAAGTTTACAATCATTTTAAGATCTACTTAGGAAAGCATTAGATAGTGCACTTGCACAGATACATTAGGTACAATCATTGATGTTACACATGTAGCATTATAAAAAATATGAACAAGAGGCTTGTTGCACTATTTACAGAGTACCAATTTGTTCCTGTGGTGATGTAGTCTGTCGATTTAATGTCAGTAGTATCAGCCGAACATGTAACCCGAGTCAAAGTCTTTTTGTCGCACCAGGACAAACCACATTTCTCCAGAAAAACACACTGGCATAGGTGTGATTCCAGAAACAGGAACTACCAAGTCTGATATTTCAAGTGACCATGTCCTGTTCAAATACTGAAAAGAGGCTTTTGCCACTCATCACAGTCCATACCAATGTCCAAATGTTTTAAATGGGTCCTTTCTCCCCCAAAGGGAAAAGCTGGCAAAATGAATTCTGTTGTTTTAAGGTGTATCAAAGGCTAGCTGCTAATCTTCCAGTTTTGTTGGCTTTGGGATGAAAACTCACGGGTCCAGGAGGTTGATGTAGCAAGCCTGATGAGAAACTGGAAATCTCGAACTGACTGTTTTATTTCTTTCTCGGGCTGTAGATTTGATGACATCAAGGGTCAGGAACACCGACTTAGGAGATCTCGAACTGGCTTGAGCAGGCTCCCACGGTCTCAGGTCCAGTTTTCTCTGCTTCATGCATCTCACCAAATGTTGTGACAGCTACTGAAGCTTTATTCTTTTCCTGTAAGAAAACACAAACATGCCCTCGACCCCAAATTAGGGTCTTCTCTACTGTCTAGTGTATGGATGTTTCCATTTGACCTGAGCAATAGTTGTTTAACTTCCATTACATCAGAATCTGTCTGAAGCAGATTCCTCACTGGCATTTACATTTTAAAAATTTTTAAATGAGGAGTGGATTATTTAATGAATCATGTGGGGACTGGAGACATTACTCCCCCTTTTATTTTTAAATTTTGTTTGAACTGTTGAAGTTGGACCATAACAGTAGAAGGATTTGTCTACCCTCCTTAGTCAACTATCTAGGTGAATTGGGATCACTATTTAAAGTATTAGTAGATGTCCTTTAAAAGGGACATAACCATTAAGTACCTTTGAGAATCATTTAAGGATTGTAAACTATACTATGTCCCAAATAGTCCCTTTTTTTTTTTTTTTAACCTGTAGCTCTCACTAGCTGACAAGGCCTCGTTTGCATCTGAACTGACAAGGCCTAATTTGCATCTACACAGACGCCTTTGGGGGTGGGGGCCTGCCAAAGTGGCAGGACAGTTCCCTGAAAAAAAACCTCTCTTTCTCTCTCTCTCTCTGACTGGCTCTGAGGGCTTAACTTGAATTTTTTGTTAAAATATTAACCGACTGACTGGATGTTTCTTTTGGCTATATCTAAATCGATTTAGGTAGTTTTTAACTGTTTGAAGGGATTTAAGTATCCCTTTAATCATATCCAAGGCAGTTGGAACAGTTGCTTTTGTCAACATTCACGCATTTACATTTCACACTTCATACATACTGACGTGGCCACGTCCATACACACAGACCATGCATACATATCTCTCCTTTTGCCTAGGTTATGATTAGTTTGTTGAACTGAAACTTCTTTAACAGAACAATTCCAGTCAATCTTTGAATTAAGACAAAAGGTTGAAAAAGTCCTGTATGTCCCTCATCATTTCTTCATTAGAGAAGTTTTGAGCTACACTCAGGGGCTACAGCCATACCCACTCCTTGTAATTCTGTAGATGCAAAGTGGAAAGGCCAGGCTTTTGCCAAAAGTTTTTAGAGATGACTCACAAAATTCAATAACCTACCCCATATAAATGTAACCAAACATTTTTATTTTATATACCTTTGCCTTTTTCTTTACTGAATACTAACACCTCACTTATTAACTTTACCAATTTTTTTTTAAATTTACCCATCTTTAATCTATCCTCCCATTGAGGATGATCCTCCAATCCACCCTCCAACTGAGGGCAACTTCTTATCTTAGGTTCCCTTTTTTTTCCTGACCTTTGTTAGGTGAGGGCCTAGACATTTAATCCAATCCACCCTTTAACTGAGGGTGATCTCTTAAATTCCCTTTCTTTCCTGACCTTTGTCAGGCAAGGTCCTAAACATTTAATCTGGTACCCCTAGCTTGGTACCCCTTTTTAATACATACTTATAGCCTTACTTGTTGGCTATCCTTTTAGATCTCTGAGTTTTCCTTTACTTTTCTGACCTTAGTGGATCAGGTGAAAGACTGGCCTTATTTATTAACTTCACCAATGTTTTAAATTTATCTATCTTTAATCCATCCTCCCATTGAGGATGATTTTCCAATCCACCCTCCAACTGAGGGCAACTTCTTAGGTTTTGCTTTTCTTTCTTGACCCTTGTTAGGCAAAGGCCTAGACATTTAATTTGGTACCCCTAGCTTGGTACCCCCTTTTTAATACATCCCTATAGCCTTACTTGTTGGCCAGTCTTTTAAATCTCTCAGTTTTCCTTTACTTTCCTGACCTCAGTGGATCAGGTGAAAGACTGGAGATTTTTATTTTATTTCTTATTTTACCCTCCTTTTTTTTTTTTTTTTGGACTGGGTTTCTCTCTATCCTTTTGGAGGCTGTCCTGGAACTCACTCTATATACAAGGATGGCCTCCATCCTACCTACCTCTGTCTCTCGAGTGTTGGGATTAAAGGCATATGCCACCAACACCCGACTCTAAAGATCATAGTGAACATCCTTCCAATCTGGGACATTTAAGCCTCCCCCAGTAATGAACCATGGACTTGCACGTTCAATCCATTTTAAAAAGCCTTCTAAGGTTTTAGACTTTACTGTAGTCCCATGTCCTTCAAGTAACTTTTTAACTTGATACTGTAACTCAAGCTTCCCAGGACTATTCCCCATGGTTTCTTTTCTTTTTTCCCCAATCTGTCCCTGGCCAGAAAAAGAGACGAACCCGCTCACTTACCTCGCTTTCACAATCTCGGTGGGATCCTCCAATTGTCGCACCTGCTGTGCGGCCTGCATCCGAGAATGTAGCGAGGTTGTCGGGATAGATGACACAGAGACCGGTCGGTTGCTTTAAGAAAAACTTTATGCTTCCCAAGTCAGCTTTAGGAGGAGATTCCAAGTCCGCTTAGGAGAGAGAAGTCTCTCCAGGAAAAAAGAGCTTCCCTTTTTAAGGACTTCTGTCATCCATCTACATACAATTCTTTCCAGACTTCTCACCCTCCTGGCTGGTGGTTTAATCTCCGGCCCCAGAATGGGGGGGGGGGGGGGAGACACAGCAGGGGGGGACAGGAAGAAGCATCTAGCCGTAGGGGGTGTCAAAGTCAAGGTATTTCAGTGAGCAAGCCCTTATCTGAGCCCTATCAAGAGCTTTATAGCACTGAATTGTTTTCAGTAAACATTATCTCACAGTTGCCTGCTCCCAGGCCGAAGGGGAAGTGGATTTCTGCTCAAGGTCTGGTGTCCCCACACAGAATAATCCATTTTCAAAACAGGGGTGGGGTGGGTGGGAAGATCACCACCTGTGTCTCTCACAAGTCATCTGCCAAAGCAATACAGCAGCCCTTCTCTCATCTTTCCTTTCTCTCTCCAGCCTTCCCTTCCCCTCCCAGCTGCCGAGACATGTCACTGGCCCAGGGACCCCTCTGATCCTATAGTTGTCACTGTTGAGGTCACTGGTGCAGTTCCTGGTGGCAGTTCAGGGATCTCAGCATTCCCACATGGAACGAAACAAATGATCTTCCTCAGGACCTCCTTGCTGGGGGAGCCAGGCGGCAAAGAATCTTACATGGCTTCCGACTCACTGGCTTCACAGTTAACTAGATCTGAACTGTACCATTAGGACCCAGGAGCTGAAAGGAGACAGACCGCACCCCACAAGAGCACACTGCTATGAGCCACACTGTGCCCAGTCCTCACATCACTCTGACGAGAATCCCAGGTGGGTTCATTTGAGACACCACCGTCTCTCACGTCTGCACCCATCTGGATGTCCAAACCAACTGTGGAGTGAAAATATAGTTTATAAAAGCTGCGTATGTGAGAATATAGTTTATAAAAGCTGCATATGTGAAAATAGAGTTTATAAAAGCTGAATATGTGAGAATAGAGTTTATAAAAGCTGCATGTGTGAAAATAGTTTATAAAAGCTGCATATGTGAAAATAGAGTTTATAAAAGCTGTAAATGTTTCCAAATGTGCAGACTTTTGCCCTTGCTGTTAACCGCTGAGTAGGCAGTACACCAACTGTGTAAACATGTTCCTACAAGGACTCCAGGGAGGTACATAGGTTCCGTGTAAATTTATACTATATGTATTTATTTTTATCACCCCCCCCCGTGAGTATACACGCAGGAGTATACTCCAAAGTCAGTGGAAGACCCCTGTCTTATCTTCGTGAAACAGGGTTTCTCACTGATCTGTCAAGCTCCCTCCAGAGAGCTCAGGCGATTGGAAACTCAACCTGTCTCAACTTCCTGGAGTTATGGGCTTACAGTTACGTAGCCCCAGAACACTTTTTGTGGGTACTGGGCATTTGAACTCAGGTCCTCATGTTTGTATAAAAGTGGCCTTACCCACTGTGCCATTTCTTTTTGGGGGGGATTTTTAAAAGGGCTTTTATCATGGAAAAATTGTAACATGCTCAGAATAGAATGGTGTGTCAGCTTCTGCACTCCTCACCTCCTTCATCAACTGCCACATTTTGACCCATTTATTTTTTTTTAGGAATTGATTTTTTTATTTTTAAATTTAAATTAGAAACAAAGTTGCTTCACATGTCAATCCCAAGCCCCTCTCCCTCTCCCTCCTCTCTTCCCATGCCCTCCCACTAATCCCCCACACCCTCTCCCCCAATCCCCACACCTTTCCCCAGGGAGGGTGAGGCCTTCCATGGGGGTGTCCATAGCCTGTCTTTCATCCAGGGCAGAGCCTAGGCCCTCCCCCAAGAGTCCAGGCTGAGAGAGCATCTCTCATTCCCACTGTGCCATTTCAAACCCAGCTCTCTACTGCCCCTTTATAGTTAAGGACCTTGAGCATATTTGATTTTGGCTGCTTTAAGAAAACAATCTCCATGGATACTCATAGGATTCTATGAGTCTATGGCTTGGGATAAATTCTGTTAGATTTGATGTCTCCAGTGGCCCTCTGGGAAGGGCCAGACTACAGCAAGACAAGCATCCTTTCTGAAGTCAGTGCCTCTCCCCAGAGGCATCATTTGAGCCTGCACAGTCTGGAACTGGCTGAGCTGAATTAGGTAATTTCCCCAAGGGCACAGTAAACAGGAGCTTCCAATCTCCTGAAGCTGTGGCTGGTCCACACTCTCCATTCATAGGACGCAGCAGGCTCTTCGACCTGATACTATAACTAGAACACAGTGCACCCAAGGGCAGTGGAGCAGATCTGCTCACAAAGCCAGGGGCAGTTGGGATTCCAGTCCTGGTTTGTGGGAAGCAGGCATTTATGGCTGTGTCTCCACCACTAAACTGACAGGAGCAATTAACATTGATACCAGTTTACAATTGCAGGGCATTTTACAGTAAGCAGCACATATTGAGTGAATGCTTTAAAAAATTGTTATTTGGACCCTCATGTCTGCATGCAACAGTGAACAAAGGCACCATGAGATGTGACACACAACCTGTTGTTTTATCAGCCAATGTGCTGCTAGTGCTATCATCTAGCTGTTACCTGTCATGCATGCATGCATGCATCCACTCACCAGCCCACCTATCTATCCATCCATCCATCCACCCACCCATCCATCCATCCATCCATCCATCCACCCACCCACCTATCCATCCATCCATCATCCATCCATCCATCCACCCACCCACTCATCCATCCATCCATCCACCCACCCACCCATCACCCATCCATCATCCATCCATCCATCCATCCACCCACCCACTCATCCATCCATCCATCCACCCACCCACCCATCCATCCATCCACCCACCCACCCACCCATCTATCCACCCATCCACCCACCCATACATCCATCTACCCATCCATCCATCCATCCACCCACCTACCCACCCATCCACCCATCCATCAATCCATCCATCCACCCACTCATCCATCCATCCATTCACCCACCCACCTATCCATCCATCCATCCATTCACTCACCCACCTATCCATCCATCCATCTATCCATCCATCCATCCATCCACCCACCCACCCACCCATCCATCCATCCATCCACCCACCCACCTATCCATCCACCCACCTACCCACCCATCCACCCACCCATCCATCCATCCATCCATCCACCCACCCACCTATCCATCCACCCACCTACCCACCCATCCACCCATCCATCAATCCATCCATCCACCCACTCATCCATCCATCCACCCACCCACCCACCTATCCATCCATTCATCCATCCATTTTGGAACTAGCTATCCTTGAACTCTTGAATCTCCTGCCTCTACCTTCTAAGTGCTGGGTGGGACTACAGATTAGTATCACCACGGCAGCATTTTGGTTTTATTTTAAGCATATTATAGAATCTTCAGACTGGGCATTGTCTGTTAAGAACTCTTCACCAGGCTAAGGAAGCCCTTGTGAGAGGTCCAAGGCCCCCAACTGCTATAGGAGTATCTTCGTTTTAAGCCACGTGACTTCCTTAAAATTAATCTTTGCAAAACAAAGAAAACAAAGCTTCCACCGTGATTTTTTACCTCAGTGACCCACAGGACTGAGTCTGTGGCATTATGGCATTTTCTGAGACTGATATGGTTCTATCGCTTTAAAAAAAAAAAGGCAGCTAGGTAGGGGGAGCTGTGACTGCAGCACTCTCCTGCGCTGGATGCAGTGGCGGTCACGCTGGGACCTGCTGGTAGTACAAAAAACACACAAAGACCCAGCAACCGGATTGATGACAGCCACCCCGAGTCTCTGAGGGCCCTTCGGGGTGTGTCTGGTCTAGGAGCAGCTGCATTGAGCGCTGAGTCCTGCTGGAGCCGGGCGGGCGGCACAGTCGCCCCTGCAGCTGCTGCTGGCCCCAGGCCCTGGACCACTGTCCTCAGCATCTGCCCCGGGGAGGACAGAGCAGCCCTGGCGTGTGGGGGACACAGTGCACCGGTGAGAAATTGTTGCCATTGCACCCTCGGGTGGGGTGGCGCCCGCTCCGTGGCCTTAGTTACAGAGGGGCTCTGACTGCAGGGTTTGTCTTTTTAATTTGCACTCCAGATTGCAGAGGGTGGTCACAATGGGCCCATGCTGTAATGAGTGGGGACCTGAACTCTTGGGACTCATACAGTGGTAGTCTCAGAATAGTTTATTGCTTAATCTGTAGTCGCCCTAATTTTAATAGCATGTTTTTAACCAGTTACCTTATGTAATGATACTTGAAAGCTTTTTGGTGAAAAACGTTTTTCTTATTTTATTTCGTTCTAGTAAATAATTAAATTCTTAGAAAGAGTTCTGTAATTTTAGCAAAATTCTCTCCCGCTCTGCTGTCCTCTTTGCTTGCCTGTGTTTTTCTTGAGACAAGGTGAGTATCTCAGGGAAGAAAGAGTGTTGCCTTCAAGCCTAATATGCTGATAATTTTGGTTTTACTCTTCCTCCCTGAGTCTCTGAAAATGGCAGAAAGTCTCTTCCATTTTAGCCAAAGACAGGGTGGGAGTTGATTCCAAGGGTTTTCCAAGCACAGGCTGTCATAAACCTATGAAAACTCTATTTCTGCACCAACCCAGGTAAATCACACGCAGTCTTATCTGTCATGACAAATTTTAAACCACCCACTGGTAGCCAAATATGTATTAGGGAGGCCTGAGTGTTCTCATGTCTCCTGAGTTTCCCCGATGACTAACCAGCTTTCTTTCCTTTGTCTTGCCACTTAGCTCCATCCTAAGCTGTTCCTTTTCCTCTTTATCCTTTCTCTAACTCTCCTGATTTGTGGCTGCCCAAGTCGCCCCCCCATGATTCTCAAGACACTGGATCTTCATGCCATAGACCCCCAAAGGTCACTTACACTCTGTGTCTCAGTTTCTCCTCTGTCCAAGACACTGATGGCCATTGTTCACATGACGGTGGTGTTATTGAAACATCAAACATTGTGAAGACAGCTAGCTTGGAGTAGGAAGAGTGTAGCTAGTTAGTATTTGTCTCATTCACCTTCCATACATCCACAATATACCCACACATACATATGTCTATCCACTTACCTATGAAACAAGTCAAATAGCTTCGTATTTTAGTTCTCTCTCAAAAACTGAATTTAGAAGTAGACTTTTGGCTGAGTGCATCTTAACCAGCTCTTGCTTTGGGCTAAATGCTATCCACTGCTCTACCAAACTGTTTTTGTATCTTTGATCTATGAAAGCAATGCTGAAATTTCCTCATGGTCACACATCTCTTCTCTGGGGGAGGGGAGAGGAAGTCTGATTCCTCTTGCATACACTATGGTGGCACTAGCAGTGAGCATATATTGTGGAGGAACCCAAGTCAGAACAGTTAAATGTGGTCAAATGTGCCAACTTGGAAGGGAGAGTAAATCCCGCTGCTATTGTGATCTTGGACAGCCCAGGAGGCCATTCAATCTTTAAAGGTATTGCCAATGCTGTGACTATTTTTAATTTCTTCTTTGTCTTTCTCCTTTCTCTTTGCTATTTGGCTTTAAATTCTATGCCTAGCATGTGCTGGATTTCAGTGTCTAGGAGGGAGATGTTGTACCCTTGCCTGAGAGATGGAACACACAGAAACTGGAAGAAGCTCAGAATTGGGGACCAGAAAGTGTGGCATTGGGTCTCTTGGTTTCTCTTTGTGTCAATCCGAAAACTATTTATTCTCATCGCTAAGATAAGAGGTTTGAGGGAGAGTTTCCTTAACTATTGTGAAAGTCCTAAGTATATGATCTGGGAATCTCTCTTTGGACCATCCTCATTGTCTCAGAAATAGTTAATCAAATAAAATACTTTTCACTTGTGGGATCAAAATCAGAAATGATTCAATACTCCCATACTATAGGTTGCAAAATACAAGATCAAGGGAATAGAAGCCCAACATGTTCTTCTTTGAAAAGGGAGAGATGGACTCAGCGTAGCTTTTCTTGCTGAAGATTGCTGAGTTCTCAGACCCCAAACCCAAAGTTCTACCTCTTGGTGTGGTGCTCTTCCTGATGCACTTAGGATTTGGGGTGACAGGAAGTCTGAGAAATTACAGTGATTGCTAGTTTTTGGTGGGCCTATCTTTGGTTCTCTTACAGCAACATAGTATCCAAACAGACATTTGTTTTAAAAATTCTGCATCCATTTGTGCTGTATGTCTGCCACCTGAGCCAGTAAAAAGGGGTTCTGCAGTCTACATAGTCTTTCACTTTTTCTGAAATGATAAAAGCTTAAAGTAAGTCAGCCACCTGGTAGGTGGTTTAAGTTTCATAAGCATCTTCATTCCATCCCTACCGAGAACTAGAAAGGGGAATGCATGTGAATCTCCTACGTACCTGGAATTTGTGTACACTTGTATACCATAGTAGGTTTAACATTTCCTCTTGCTTAACATGATGATACACTTAACCATTAAAGTTTCCCAGTAAAACAAAGGAAATGCCAGATAAAATGTACACACACTAAAACATTAATCACTACCTGAAATTAGAGCTTAATGAGGTATACATATGTTTATAACTTTTGCCTTCTAAATCTTACAATACAGCAAAAAGCAAACATTTTTGTTGGATTAAACAGTAGCTGCTTTGCCCTTAAAGATAAGAATCTGTTTTATCTTGAAGCTTAGCCTGTAAATTCTGTTGAATCTATGTCAGCTTCCCATCAAAACCCCCACTTATTTTTATTTATCAGCATTTTTGTTAAACGTTTGTACTGAGTGACTGCTTAGGAAAATTGTAATCCAGAAGAACATATTTGTTCAATTCATTATATTCCTCAGAGACACGCTGAAATGAAAAAAGAAAAAAAGAAAAAGTCCAAGGCTCTGAGTGGATTTGTTCAGAAAAAGCAGCTTCTTACCACAGAGATTCTGGTATTTAACACAGTGGTGCTCCAGGCTTTTAGCTTTTGAGTGAGCTTGAGACCAGATCACCAACCCCACCTCAGAGGTTAGGTAACCTCTGGCATGGTGGCACATAGTGTAGGTTTCTTCAGCATCTTTCTAAAAAGATGAATGAATTCTTTATGTCTTCCAAAAGTATATAATATTCATCAACTCCTGTCAAACTTGGTAGATTATAACCATATTTATTTTAATGCTATTCTTAGCAGCTTTACTGAGATATTATCCATATGACATATGGATGATTCCACATTATGTTTATGTAAAATTTTATCTATGAATGTAGATGGATTTTTTTCTTTCTTTTTTTTTTCTTTTTTTGCCAGTGCAAGACCCACAAACCTCTGCTTACCACAGTCAGCTCTACTGGTTGACTGAGACATGATGACACATGATCAACTTGAACTTGATTAAAGATATAAAATCAAGTGTTTGTTCTTATGACCTGGAAATTAAAGCTTATGCACATTGGTACAATTTGAATACAAAGGGGCTAAATTGCTCACACTATCAAGTGCCTCCTGTATCCGTGGTCCAGAACTTGAAACAGAGAGCCTAAGAGGAGCCAGACAGCTTTGAGAATTGGCAACAAAGGAAATGAGAAAGGCCTGGGTCACACAAGGGGCTTCAGAACACCAGGGGAAACTTCGGTATTTTCCTCATTTAACCTGAAGTAGGATATTTTCACAGCTCTATTGGTTCCGTGGAAATCCCTATGTGCATGTGTACACACTGAGTACCTTTCACCTTGAGCTTCTCATTGTGGTGGTGTGTAAATGCATTTTATTTCTGCATTGAATGAAGAGGCCTATGAGACTGAAGCTGGCTGTGGTGGCCATGACCTTTTCTACATACAGCATATGGCTCAAAGTACTGCCATTAGTGACACAGGTAGTGCCTTCTGTGCTAGTCTGTGGTCTATTGACTCATAGCGTGAATTCATCTGACTCTTCCATCTTGCAAAGATTCTGTTTCAAGCCTGTTCCGTTCTTTGCTGACTCATGCTTTGCTCTGACCTGAGGGGATGGGGTGCTCACTCCCGGTAAATCGGTGGAGGCTGAGGGCCTGCATTTGGCTTCTCGTTTCTGTGTTGAAGATATTCAAGGGTGAGTGTTTGCCATGCCTGGGAATTTACTGCTTGCGATTTTGTTTAGCAGTGTGAATTTTTAGTTCTCATCCACAGATGAATGTGTACCCTGATGTCAGGAGAGGGCCAGACGCAGTGCTATGCCTGTTTGCTATGAACGGGTTAAACGACTGTTTCTGGTGTTCTGATAGGTTAAGCTGCAGAAAGCTGTGGCAGCCCAGAAGTACTGCAGCACCATGAAGGGCCTCAGCAGAAGACAGTGTCTGTGTCCCACCCATGTCCTTCTCACACAGCCTTTGCTTCACTTGTCCCCAAGTGTTTCAAGTCTATTCAAAAGGCTCTGCCATCTAGCAGAAACCCCACATAGCATAAAACACTAAGGTGGTCCTAGCTGTGTTTTGTGCCAATCCCAGGGGGAAAGCCTCTCTTCTCATTTCCTGGGTAAACAGCTCCTGTGCCCCAGCTCCTAGGAGTTCCGATTTGACCTTGCTGCTTCAGTTCACTTGGCAGCAACCTGGATTCCTTTTGTTTTCCATACTCTGCTCGCTGCTCACCTCCGCTGAAGCACAGCTTTGGAGTAAGGGATCCTTGTTTAGGGATCATGCCTTACACACGAACTCATGGCTGTTGATTGCAAGCCGTGTAATTCACACACACACACACACACACACACACACACACACACACACACTTTAGCATCTGTTAGAGAGTGAAGCTGGCATGTCTTTCTTCCTAGTCCCCAGCTGAAGCTTCTCAGTGCCAAATCTTGCTGTGGAGCTCAGGTTGCCAAAATAGAATGTTTTTGCTTAGAAGGCAAAGAGGTCACGACATAGCCACGATGCTAATGTCAGTCATGGACAGAAGCTCCAGGTTTCAGAGCCAAATGAATGATTGATTCAGCAGCTGGCCCAGAGAAGTGTCCAGCCTTGTTCCCTCACAGCCACCGAAGGGCACCCATTGCTTTGGCCTGAAGGAAGTGTATGAATTGGTGGACTGAAGCCATCTCATGCCATTTCACAGGTACATGTAATGTAGTGTTCATGAGCAAAGACAGCGTCATCTAGAATTTTCACAAACTAAGCCACTCTGCTAGCTGCTTTTAGACACAGCTCACTTGATTCTTTGGAGACACTGGTCATGGATGGCACGTGGCCGTGTTTTACAGATGCAGACAGTTAAGCACAAAGAGACTGCAGAATTCACAAGTGGTGAGAAGGCTCTAGAAGGCTGGATGTTTTGTTCTTTCCCAATGACAGAGACCAGTGGCTGCTCTTTCCTCTGAGGGAGGTAGGGGAGGGCCAGAGACCCTCTAAATGCTTTGTTGTTCCCAGGGAACTGGTCTTCTCTGATGGACTGCTGGTACAATAGCCCAGTTTTCATCCTCAGCATTTTTCTAACTTCATACTTGTTCTCACAGAGTTTGCCAATGTCAGTAGTGTCTTTCTAGAACTAACTGGTGCTGTTTTTTTTAAGCATCCTTGCTCCCTAATTCACTAATTATCATTCCATCTTCATTCATATTTTCTTTCCTTTTTGTTTTGTCGAGACAGTGTTTCTCTGTATTGATTGGAGCCTGTCCTGGAACTCACTCTGTAGACCAGGCTGACCTTGAACTCACAGAGATCCGCCTACCTCTGACTCCCAGCTTCATATTTTCTTTAGGGTTAATCCCATGAATTTATTTCTCAGCCCTAGAAATTAAAACTTAACCCAGTCTTCAACCATTCTTTCCTCTGAATGAAATCATCAAACTTTTCCCATAAATGTACTACTCCAAATTCTTAATGAATAATGCACAATCGAGGACTGTCTTCAGAAGGCATGTGTCTCCAGTCTGAATGTACCAGGCCTTGTTTGTTCATTTTAGTTAGTTTTAGGTGCTCTGTGGCACATAACACTGCATTCCTGTATACAGAGATGGAGTATTTCCATGCAAAATGCGTTTATTGGAACTGAGGGTGCTTTAGTTTATTTTCTGTTGCTACCAACAGGACATCATAGACTGGGTAAATTATGAAGAAAAGAGGTCTATCGAACCTCACAGATCAGGTCGAAGGTCAAATGGCGCATTTGGTGTGGTCTTGTTGCTTCTTGCTGGCAGAGTCTCAAGGCTGCTCAGGCTAGCATGTAGCAGGAGACAAGGAGTGCATGAGTCTCCTCTATTCTTTTCCTCTTCTGGTGCAAGCTCTAGCATTTAGTCATGGTCACACTACTCTTGCTGTTTATCATGTCAGCTCCCAAGTGCCCCTCTGAGGCCATAGCTGGGTTAAGTCCCTTCATTCTATGGGTTTTACATCATGGATGAAACTTCAGCATGTGTGGTAGAGGGAGTAAGCCAGCTCCAAACTCTAGCAGACCCACATCTGCTCTATTTTAATTGCACTGATTGGCTTTGATGAATGCCAATAAAAATACCCTATAAAATTTAATTACAGCAAATCACTGAGAAACTGTTTTCAGAGATGGGATTACATTGTATTTTGAGTTTTCCTAGATTTTATTGGTCACCCAACAATCTATGATGACTCACTGTAGTTTAAGTGATTATCACTCAGACATTTCATCCAGTGAAAAAGTTGGAAAGTTGGAACATTGCTTAGTGGGAGAGTGCCTACCGAGTATGCGTGAGGCCCTGGGTTCTATCATTAGCATCACCAATATAGATAAATAAGGATGCTATGTTGTACAAATGGAAGGCCCAGGAGATGATTCCTATGGTTTCAGCCCTTCACCTTCTTCCTGGAATGTATTCAAACAAGATCACATTTTCCAAATTTCCTTAACACATTACCAATCCCACCTTCCTTCAAACAGCTCTTACAGGTGGTCATGTCTAAGAAAACTTTGAAATTATAAAGTATGTTATAATTGTGATATTTGCATAAATAGAAAATTTGGTCTCCTATGTCCTGACTTATTATCATCGTCCAAGGTTGTCATTTCTCCATTTTATTTCTTAAAAGGTGAGTTTATTTCAAGGATTAGTAGTTTTAAGCCTTTCCAACAGGCACATTTTCTATTTCTAAGGCAAGTATTTCTGGGGTTTGTGCGTGTGGTGTGCCTGTATGTATACTACACGCAGATTCCCACATGTACACACTTTTCCTCATGGGTTATGGGTATCCGAACTCAGGTCTTCATACTTGATCAACAGGAACTTTGCTCACTGGACCATCTCCAGAAATTAACGTTTGCCTTTCAAGCATGAGATGTTGTCTGTGTTAAGTTGCAGGCTTGGATTTCAGAGAGTGTTGTTCTTCAAAGAAGGTATATTGTGTGAGAAGTATGATTGACAGCAGGAAGAAATCAGCGAAACTGAACCCATGAGTTGGTTGATAAATAGACAAATTTATGGTTTCAGAGGCCTCCATATCTAGTAATGCCTGTGTGTTTCTTGGTGTGTGTCTTGTTGGGAGGCTGGGGACAGGGGACAATGTCATGCTGGTTGGCAGAGGTCACTGAAGCTAAGGTCCTGACCATCTTCTGTATTCTCCTTATTCTTTTCTTTACCTTGTTTTTTTTTCTTTTTCTTTAAGGGTCCTTGAAGTAAAGCCAAGATGCCTGCAGCTCCCAAACTGAGAGAAGTGCTCTCAAAAGCCAGTATTTTCTATTTCCTGAGGTGAGCGTGGGCTCTGCCCTGCCCAGCACCCCTACAGCATCTTCACCCTGCTCCTTCCATACAGAAGAGACTCAAATAGGAAGTTAAGTTTGCCTCTCTGGAAAGCCGGAAACCCCAGCCAGCTAATATTGGTTTGCTTTAAAAGGCTGACCTTACTGGACCAGAGAAGCACGAAGAACACAGGCACAAAACACAATGTTTTCTGACGTCAGATGACAACAGATGCTGGGAGAAACTGGCTTTTCTCCAGCCAGGAAGAGCCTCGCTCAGAGCTCGCATTGAAAGGAAACACACACCAGCCTTAAGCAGAAGGAGACGGGAAACGGCTGTGGTTTTCACGGACAACTGTTTCAGAAGGAGGGATCATGGAGACCCAGGAGACTAGGTAAATAGCTAATGTTTTACGTGATAATTTATTCACTTACTTGTGTGTGTGTACACCTGTGAGTGTGGAGGTCAAGTGACTAGTTTTAGAAGTCAGTTGTCTTTCTCCCATGTGGGTTTTAGGAATCAAATTCAGGTCATCAACCTTGGTTAGAGGGTAGAGGTCTCCTTTGTCTTGCTGTCCATATGGTTGCTGTCTTATGAGTGTATGCCTTGTCTTACCAGCTTACGGGCTTATACTACAAAACTATGTGTTTGTTTATATGTGCTTTTTCTTTTTAAATGTTTTAAACTGAAATAGAATTACATCACTTTCCTTCTCCTTTTTCTCCCTCCAACCCCTTTCTTGAACCCCTCGAATGCCCCCTATGTAAATAGCTTATTTTCCTTTGATGATTATTGTTACATACATACATATGTATGTGTATGTACAAATATATATACACATATATATATATACACACACACACATGCTTTTTCCCTAAACATGTAACAGAGTGCTACTCTTTTTTGTTTTGTTTTGTTTCCTTTTTTGTTTGTTTGTCAAGACAGAGTTTCTGTGTAGTCCTAGCTGTCCTGGAACTTGATCAGTAGACCATGCTGGCCTTGAACTCAGAGATCCACCTGACTCTGCCACCTGAGTGCTGGGATCAAAGGTGTGTGCCACCTCCACCAGCTCAGAGTTCTACTCTTATTCAAATGATGTGTTAAAGTGATATGTTCAAAAACTGAACTTTTAGTACCATGAACACCAGGTAGACTTCGCATCTTAACCTAGTGACATCAACAGATTAAGAGACTTCAAATTTTATTTTCCTTTCCAAACTTGAAATACTAAAGGAATTAAAGAAAAACCCAACAAGAACAACAAAAGTGGTTCTGTAATAGCTCCTATTCCGTAACTGCACAGTGAATAGGAGCACTGTTGCTTTTGCAGGAGCCATTGGTCCCTAGCGTTGTCAGGAGTATTTAGAAACTCAGGCTGACCTTGAACTTGTCCCCTCTCTAAGTGCTGGGATTATATGCTTGAGCCATCACACTTGGTTGCTTTTAAAGTGTACGAACACATGTGGGTGCCATCAAACAATTGGCACATTCAGTTATCTTCTGTATTTGCTAGGACTCAGAGGAATCACCTGAAACTAATTTCTTTATCATCACTGATGCTGTTGTTAGACATGAGAGGCATGTGCATAACTTTCACCACTCTCTGCAGTATTCTTTAGATTTTTAAAAGTTTTCTGGAGTACTCCCATAGCATTTTCTCAAGTACTTCCTGTCCCCTTAATTTTGGAAGCACATGCTTTTACAAATGAAAAGTGAACAGTTTTTGTTTAACAGTTGGTTGATTTGTTTTAAGAAATTTCATTGGCAATAACGATATAGATCATTCGCTGGTCCTGACCCTAACTACAAATTGTCAATCATCAGGGCAAAGCCCAATAATGTAGATTGTTCTGCAACCTATGATTCTGCAACCTGCAACCTACAGTTTCTCACTCATGGGTGAGAAATTAAAATTTCTATTTATATCTAAAAGGAAATATGAATTAAATTTGAGTGTATTTTTTCAGAGAAGGACATTATACAGGCTGTGGGCACTTTAGAACTCTCACTTTATTGAAAACTAAGATGTCAGTGACTAGCAACACACACATGCGTATGAACACATGAATACATGTCAACATACACGAGTGTACATCCCCAGACAGCTTCATTTGGTTTACTGGCTGTAGATTCCCAATGTCTCTGCTGGTGTTCAGACTTGAGCTGAACTGAGTGAATACTACCAGAGGCAGTAGAAAAATGACTAAGAAGAGACATCAGAGGAAGGAGGATTCTTGCTAAACTGGATCTGACAAACTGATCACATGGTTTGGGTAAAGGTGACAAGATAACAGAGGTGAATTCTTAAGTGGAGTTAGTGGGATGTTTGTCCAGTTGGGTCAGGCAGGCTAGGACAAAACCAGGTTGAATAGAGAAAGAGACAGACTGGAATTTGGTTAAGGAGAGTCTTTTCATCCCTCCTCTTATTCCAAGAAAGATGAGCTACCTTTCTCTAAGTCTATCCCTCATCCCATCCTTATGTTGATTGAGGATCATCAAATGCATCTCTTGAGACTCCACGGTTCAAGAAATCAGGCATTTAGTGAGGGGATTTCTATGCAAATTAAAAGAAAGGCAAAAACCTTTGGGATAGATTATAAATCTAATCTTTGAGTCTGGAAGGTGGCAGTTTCTAGATGTGGAGACAGATGCTTCTTCAGGTGATGGAGTCAGGACACCACAGATTTAGTGGACTTCCCCAGAGATGGAACAGACACCAGTGCCAGTCATGGTCCCTGCCTGGAACAGAGCACGGGGAAGGCAGAGGAGGCAGAGGGACCAAGAGTGGTTTTCCAGGAATAATCAAAGCATATGAGCGCGTCTGCATGATTGACAGGAGACCTGGGCTGTTTCAGTTAAAGAGCAGAGACTATGTAACAGGAGAATACTGTTATTTCTGTAGCACCTAACATTTGCGAATAATGACCAGAACTGTGATAAACAGCATGATGCCAGGATATGTTGTGGAAAAGAAATACTCTAGGCCTGTGGTAGAACTTCGGCAGTAGTCATGAAATTAGCCTCGCTTCCCCATGTGAATATTGTCTAGATAAGAGAAAGCCTGGAAATTTTCAGAAGATTTGATAATGTCTTGTACTCAATTCAGCAAGCCAAATACACATTTATTAGTCTTATAATAATAAGCACTCATTTCATAAGGCAAAAGAACACATTTGGGAAGGTTACTTTACTCCCCAAGAGATCTCAAGTTCAGGTTGAGATCTTAGGATCCAGTTTGGGGTAGGCAAAAAAAAATGTGTTTCAACGTTTAACTAAATAGGATCTTAGGTTACTGTGACAAAATTTTTGTCTGTCTACTGAAACCAAATTAACAAAGATTCCAAAGGAGGTAACGGTTATATGTGAAAAACAAACAAGCCACCCTGGATAGGCTAGAGAGATGGCTCAACGGTTAAACACACCAGATGTTTTTGCATAGGACTTGGGTTTGGTTCCCACCACGCACACCGTGGCTTACAACTGGCTACAATTCCAGTTCCAAGGGGTCCAAAACCCTCTTTGGTCCTCTGAGGACTCCTGCATACATGTGATGCCCATAAACCAAGGCAGGCACACACATGTACTTAAGTTAAAAAATCCTTAAGGAAAAAAAACTTCCTTCCTTTAAAAGAATTACTCAAAGAGTAAAGACATTTCCAGCTTTATGTGGTGGTACATGCTAAATCCCAACACTAAGGAGGCAGAGGCAGAAGGATCTATTGGTCAGCCTGGTCTACATAGTGAGACTGTGCTTTAAAACAAACAAACAAACAAAAACCAAAACAATAAACCAAAACAGACAAATAACAACCCCCCCATCTCTTTGTAATCTTTTTTATTAAGAGAAGACAATCAAAAACAAAAGAACATACAACTCAAAATAATAAAAACTTAAACTTTAAATTAATGTATCTATCTTATGTTGGCAAGACTTCACAGGTAAGATTTATTTTGTGTTTTCTTTTCAAAACTTCTTCAACTGTTTGCACCCACTCAGCTTTTTGTTCTATATTTTTCTGTTGTTCATTCTGAAAAAAACCAGTCATTTTACTTCAGAAAAAATACTTTAAATCTCTAAAGGAAAACCTTTAACACACAAAGTTGCTTATATTATTATTTTAATAGCTTCATTTATATATTCGTTATGACTGTTCAGTTTTTCATTATTTTTAATTATGTGTGTGGGGGGTATGTGCACACGAGTGCAGGTATACAAACAAGCCAGAGGCATCAGATCCCCCTGGAGCTGGAGTTAGAGGCAGTTGTGAGCTGCCCACAGGGCTGCTGGGAACTGAACTCCGAAAAGTAGCACATGCTCTTAACTGTGGAGCCATCCCTTCAGCCTCAAATCACTTATAACTTTTAACAACGGATAATCCTCTTATTGAGTGTCCATGTGTTTGGGTGTATACTCATGTGAGTACATGCATGTGACGTCCAGAGGCCAACCTCAAGCATTACTCTTCAGGAGCCATCCACCCCGTTTACTTTGAGACAGGGTCTCACTGGCCCAGAGCGTGCTGAGGAGGCGATGCTGGCTGCCCGTCATGCTCCAGGGATCCAGATCTGGCATTATAGGCAGGCTCTACCATGTCTGACTTTTTACCTGGTTTCTTAAGAGCAAACTCAGGTCCTTATATTTGCATGGCAAGTACTTCATGGACTGAGATATTTGCAGCTCTCTGGTAGCCCTCTATAATTATTTTAACAAAATAGCACATATACATTGTGAAATGCCTGCCATTAGCCAACATTATAGAGCAAGTCACCTAATATTCTTCCAACACTATCACACAGTTTTTGTAGACATTTGTAGTACAAGGGTTCATATTTCTCAACAGACTAAGATATAGCTGGCATCTCTTTACAGTATAAAAATAATCCAAACCCACACAAACATGTACGCAGTAATTGGTGTGTCAGCAGCAATGTGTTTTATTTAGAAATTAGTTATCACAATTCTAAGGTTGTAAGTTGCAAAGAGATTTTGGAACCTTTTCAGCAGGAATGTTATAACATAAGAACCCTCGCTACCACCCTAAGTTACTGCCCTGTTAACTCTGTACAGTATATGTATGTCAGACAAATATTAGGAAAGAGAAGGGAGGGAGAAAGGAAGCAAAAAACATGAAGATACCAAATACATAAATTTTTAATTGTTTCCTTGCTGTTCTTGATGTCTATGCAGTATCTGGTATCCAGCAACTCATAATTTACTTACATATTTGTTGTAGGTTAAATTCATAATTTAACTTTGAGGGTTTATTTACTGTTGATTGTGTGTATGTGTGTATGTATATGTATAGGTACGCACGTGTTGGCACAGGTACGCACAGAAGCCAGAAGAGGATGTTGGGTTCCCTGAGTTACTGCTGGTTGTGAACCACAGCATGCGGATACTAGAAACTGAACTTGAGTCCCCTGAAAGGTTAAGATGGCTCTTAACTACTGGGCCATCTCTTAATCCCCTCAAAATAATTTCAAACACGTTGTTATGATATTATTGACTAGTAAATCCAAGCACAATTCTTGCATTAAACTTAATACAGACAGCTGAAAACACGTTTACTAAAGCAGTAATTCCAAACTGGCCTTGTTTATTACAAATATATTTAACTCATTTGAACCTGAAAAACTTTGAATTCATTTCTATCCTTATAGGGAGCTGGGAATTTCACCCTTGTGTTTTACTGTTGCTAAGGCAGTTTTTGACTGCACCCCGCTGAGGGGATTCATAAACTAACTTGGCGAAAACCATGTATGTCTAACACGTGTAAATACACAGGTGCAGATAAAGCCCGCAGCTGTCGTTCTAAGATCTTACCCACATGTGGCAAGCAGAACAGTTGACAGTCACTGGCTTATGTGGGATAGCTGGCTCCCTTCTTCTCACTTTTCATCTTTATATGATCGTGTTTGTCATGCTCCCAGAAAACCATTGCTTTTCTACTGATACTCATGGAGGGTATTCTTGGGATGCTGTTTGTCCTGACACCTGACTTTGGGGATCTCTTGAGTCCTGTGAGAACACCTTGTGGCAGTAGTTTAAAATTCAAGTGACTATGGGGGACGGAGGGGCTGGCATGGGAGGCTGAGGGCTGAGGAGGTGAGAGCAAGACTAGGAGAATAGCAGAGGAGTGGAAGGAACTGGAAAGAAGGCTGAGGTGTGATGAGAGGAGGATGGGGACACAGCTGGTGGAAAGGGACAGGTCTGAGGGGAGCCAGTCTGAGGACATCATCGGTGCTCAAAGTCATCCTTAGTTAAAATCAGACGCAAGAAGGAAACTTCAGCGAGAGTGGTAGGGGCGTGGAGTACACAGGCCACATATGGAGACGGAAAATTATGACTTCAGAGGAGTTCCTACAGTAACTAAAGGGACCGTGCAAACGGAGATACTCGGGACACCAACCAGCTGTCTGTATGCACAAGCCCAGCCTCTAGGAGCTTGGGACTCTGATGGAGCCTCTATCGGCTCAAGACTCCACACAGTCTCTACAGTGTTCCACTCAGGACTGTGGGAAGTAGGCTCACTCCGCACTCTATTCCATGGGCTGCCATGGGAAGCAGTGGCTCAGGGATGTGATTTCCCAACTATTGCTGATCAGTCAGCCAGGGAAGGGGGCAAAAGTTTCAAAACTGTGCATCCAGACTCCTGGTGAGGACTCTAAGAGCCCAGTGATGAACCTGACCTTGCACAAGTCACAGTACCATGTGTGTTAAAGACCATGTTGCTTCTGACTCTAGTTACATTAGTGAGGAAGACAATTTAGGACCATAATGACAGGTACCAAGATTTCAAAAATGGAGGTGGAATGCCAGCTCAACTTCTAAAACATCAAGATAGCTGAGCATTCCAGCCAACGGGCAGGGGGAGGATCTATGGAAAACCATGAAGGGATAAATAGACTCCACAGGATTCCTGAGGCAGGAAGAAGAGTGATCTGGACCAGGACATTCTCCCTGAACTAACTGAAAGATTCCTACCATGACTGACCTTAGATAGGACAACAAGAGTCTACTGATGGAGCCTGTTGAATAGGGCTCTGTCTGTAGTTGGTCAAGGAGCTACTGGGTTTGGTCAAGAAGAATACCTCATCAAATTCACACAGAGGCATTCCCAGCCTCCCCCACTGTCTTTCTGCGAGCCAGCCCTATGTGCCAGACTTTACATTGATCTCAGGACCCCAGTATGCTGGGACTTTCCTAACCAGCTCTGTCCTCTGAATCATGCATTCACTTATCACAGATTAAGGATTTGTTATGCGCCAAATCCATGGATTATATGCAGGAATAAAATGGATACAGACACCAATTTTTTTGAATCTTACATACTAGCAGGGTGTGCTGGATGGTTTTTGTCAACTTGACACAAACTAAAAACACCTGGGAAAAGGAAACCTTAATTGAGGAATTGCCTCCATCAGATTGGCCTGTGGGCATGTCTGTGGGGCATTTTCTTGACTGACTGACTGACTGACTGACTGACTGACTGATATAGGAGGGCCCAGTTCACTGTAGGTGGTGACACAATTGGACAGGTTGTATAAGAAAGCAGGCTGAGCAAGCCATGGGGAGCAATCTACCTAACAGCATTTCTCCATGGTACCCAGCTCTGCTCCTATCTCTGCCCTGACCTCCCTCAGTGATGGACTATGGCTGGGACCCATAAACCCTAACCCAAATAAACCCTTATGATCCCTAGTTGCTTTTGGCCATGGTGTTTGTCACATCAATAGAAAGTAAACAAGGACACGGGGCAAAGCCAAACAAAACAAAAAATAACAAATTGTACAATGTATGGTATGATGGAACAAAAGGAAAGCGTGGGAAAGGGGACACCTGCTGAGTCTCGGTGGGACCAAGAGGGACCGTTTTAAATAGCATGGCCAGGACATCTGAGCAAGCACTGAAAGCAAGGAGAGATTTGGTCGTAAGTTGTGTGGGGAAGAACATTCCAGTAGCCAGGACCTGGATCTCTGTGATGGAGAAGAGAACCATTCTCAATGTTCTGCTGAGGGCAGAGGTAGAAGTTTGGGAGTCCGTTACAAGATGTAACACTCCAGCCAAGAGGTGACAGTGGCTCTGGTCAGCGGGTTGGGTATTGGAGGTATTCACCCAATGGCTGTGTGCTGGCTCACTTGTCGGTCTCTCCAAAGAGAATGTATCTCCATACCCCCGGGCTGCATCAGAATGTTAACTAAGGAATATCAACACCAGGTTATGATCCCCTAGTTCCCCAGCACCAATTGGGTGGCCCACACTTCAGTTTTGACTCTCTCTGCCCAGAGTTAACACAAGCCCTGACATCAACGCCTCAGTCCCACAAGACTGCACCTACGGAGATGTCAGCTACCAATGGGTGGGACCCCAGAACACCTAGGCTTCTGCCAAACTGACTGCAAATTGGAGGATGCTGAAGATTGCCCCCAAACCAGGGTTTCGTAATCTGTGTAATTGGTATTAGGAAAGCACTTTCCCTAAGATTGAAATTTACTGTGAAGGATTCTATATGTTCTATGTATTTCAGCAACAGCCAACTGGAAGAAATACAGAGGTGTGGTGTGGTGAGGGGTGCTGGTATGGATCTTTCCTGACCCCTCTGCGCAGCCACCCTCCCAGGACTTTGATCCATTCACCAAATTCAAGCTCCTTCATCTCCATTGTTTCAGAGTTTGTACTAAACTTCCATTAGAGTGAAATGACTTAGTCATCCATTGGTGCCTGAATTCAGTCTCCATCCCATGTTTTCTCCCTGGGGTTTCTTAGGGGCTCGGAGGAGAGGGAGGCTTAATGACACGATTTGTTCTTCCTGGAGACTAAGAGTCACCTCTGCATCTACACTCGGTGTCCACTGTGAATAACTAAACACACTTGTGTTACTCAGCAAGAGTCAAAGGTTTCAGGTGCTTCTGTGCCAGGAACCGGAGACTGAAACCAAATATGTATGTTTGTATGATTCCCCAAATGGAAGTAACAAAAATGCAGATGGCAGAGCAGTCTCTGGACGACGGGCAGATCTGCAGCCCTGGTGTCTGGAAACAAGTACAGACAGGGAGGAGCAGGTGGGCAGCGGAGGGCCAAGACGCCGTGCCAAGCCAGCGTGCCTGATGAAGGATGGGCATGGGAGTCATTCAGGCTTGAGGCCATGATCAAGTGGCAGTGTCCAGCACTGGGGACAAGACTGGGCCAGTGTTTTAGAGATTATCCCATGCCTCCTAGGTCACAGAAGCTCACAAGTACAAGTAAGGGCAATTAGTGTGCACCTCACGTTTCACGGACTCCAAACTTTCTCTTGTGTGACAGGACTGCAAGCCCCTTGCTTCTGTCATCTGCTTCATTTTCCCCCAGCTATTTCTGGGTGTGCGTGGGACAGGGATAACTCTCAAGGGCTCAGGGATAAGTTTGTTCATGTTCTTTCCACTTGAGCCCCTTGGCCCTGGAGTCTGTGCCATGCTTCTACAGCTGGTGTCCTGGGCAAGATGTCATGCCCCCAGTGGAGTTCTCGAGCCCAAAGCTACTTGGAGTGTGGGGGTGGGGCTGGGAGTGGGGTGGGGCAGTGGCCAGGGCCCTTGTGACAGTGCTGTGTGAAGTCAGTCTTGCTCACTGTTTATTTTTTATCATAATTTTTATTACTGTGTATTTATTACAGAAAATAATGTGTTTTGTCATGGCATTTTCCATTAAAGCTTACCATAGCCACTTCTCCCACGTCTTTTCCTGTCCCCATCCCTCTGGTCCCCTTTCTGCTTTCATGTGTATAATTCTTTCTTCTGCATTCTGCCTGTGACAAGATGCATGTGACATTTATCTTTCCAAGTCTCTGTCCCTTGTTTCCTGGGCACTGTGGCTTCACCTTGAGTTGTCCCAGGCTCAGAGCCATTGCCTTACATGTCCCGGGAAGGAGGAATGTGGGACTTGCCCTGTCCCCTTTCTCCCCTTTGCCTTAGGAACAGCCACATCCAAACAGTGCAAAACAAACTCCTTGTAAGTACCCTTCCACCTCTGTGAGAGGAAACAGTGTCATGCAATGGTACAAGCCAAGATGACCCTGCTTGCCGTGACTCTCAGCTTGGCCATTTGTAGTGCTGTGGCCACGAATCAGTGACTGTTTCCACACTGCGAGAAAAATCATCCCCACAATCCTGATGAGTTGGACCTGTGACACCACACAGAGGAGTGCCTGTCTCAACTCATGGCTCCTTGTTATAACAGTGAGTGGCCTCTCCAGTTTGAACACCTGACTCAGCTGGTGGTGGTGTTTGGGGGAAGCTATGGAACCTCCAAGTTGTGTGGCCCAGCTAGAAGTGAGGTTCTGGGATTAGACCCTGAAGGCCTGTCTGCCACTGCCTCTCACCCAAGCTTCCTGCTTCCTCGTCTGGTGCGGTGTGAGGAGCTACTGCACACTCCAGCCTTGCCTGACGGACACCATGAACAGAATCAACCCTTCCTCCTCCAGGAACTTCCGCCAGGCATTCTGTCACCACGACCAGAGAAGTAACAGACCAATAGGGAGAGGCTGAAACGAGGCACTTAGAAGCATCCCCGAGGCCCTGGAGGCCAGCAGCAGCAGCTTTCTTACCTCTTAAGCCTCTAGAGACAAGCATAGGAACCGACAGGTTGAGCACCCTGGTCCCAACATGAGGAATCTGAAATGCTGCTATCAGTGGAAAACTCCTCAGGATCTCATGTGCGGAGTTAAAGTGCAAAGGGTACGAAAACAGGCATGAAACCATAGCCAGGCTATTTGAGAAATACCTGAAGTACAAATGACTTTGAGTTTAAACTTGTGTCCTAGTTAGGTTTCTGGTGCCATGATAAAATGCTGACCAAAACCAGGGGGAGACGGGTTGTTTCATTTTACAACTCCCAGGTCACATAATTCATCATTGAGGGAAGTCAGGACAGGCTCTCAAACAGGGCAGGAACCTGGAGGCAGGAACTGAAGCAGAGGCCATGGAAGGGTGCTGCTCACTGGCTTGCTCCCCGTGACTTGCTCAGCCTGCTTTCTTATACTATCCAGGACCCCTGCCCCGGAAGACACCACCCATAGCAGGCTAGGCCTTTCCCCTTCAATCATAATCAAGAAAATACCCCACAGATAGGCCCACAGACCCATCTGATGGAGACATTTCCTGAATCGAAGTTCCTACCTCCTAGGTGACCTTAGTTTGTATCAAGTTGACAAAAGCAAACTGGTACAGCTTGTGCCTATCTGCAAGTTGCATTGTGTAACGCTAATGTTTCCACATTGAAAAATATCCCAATTCAGAAATAGTTCCAACTGCAAACATTTCAGACTCAGTCAGGACTTGAAGCCCAGGTGTGATAAGACAGAGCGAGGCTCCTGGAGGAGGGTGGTCACCTTGACTTGAAGGCTCAAGTCAAGCCATGGTGACGTTCAAGGTGGGTGTTGGGCAGTGGATTTGTGAACTCACTTTCTGAGACCGCACGTGGTTCACAGTTAACAGAATGCCCAGTGTCCTGCTGTCCTTGAAGGTTAGCTGGGTGAAGGAGGGTCAAGAGGCCGTGTGCAGAGACACGCTTCTCCTTCAGCTGCGCTGGACAGACCCTGTGACAGACCCTGAGCTTGTTCTTGGTGCCTCTTTACCTTTAAAAACTGTTATCCTGAAAATTTTCAGGCATGCCTGGAGAGAAAGGGGAAAATGCTCCAAGGAGCACCCAGACGCTGACTCCTATGGAGGGGCTCCCACACCGTCACCTCCCACTGGAGCTCTGCCCCGTGCTTCGGAATTTTAGAGCAAGTCGCAGACATGGTACAGGGCCCTGGTCTCCATGACCAGGCTAAGTCCACAGCAAACCCTTGAGTGTGACTTGTAACTCACATAGACACATCTGCCATTTCAGCTAGGGTGCTGTAATCTTTATTCTTGTCGGTGATGGGAAGCCACTGAGCCAAATCTCCGGCTAAGTCTTTCCTCCTTTGTTAAACATATTTTTTTAAATCGTGTGTATTTGAGGGCCTGAGTGTGTGCCATAGTGTTGGAGATTAGAGGGCAACTTTCAGGAGTTGGGGTTACCCTTTCGCATGAATCCCAGGGATCAAACTCAGATCCTCAGATTAGCAACATGAAATTTTACTCACTGAGCCATGGACACTGAAAAATCAGCTGATAGCTTTTCTGGGAGAATAATGAAAAATACACCAGGATTTTAAATGAACCCATTAGCTGACACTCCTGGGGGAGAGAACCCTGTTTAGAAACGATACGTCAAACTGAGTAACACAGGAGTGGGGAAGACGATTTCTCTGGTTCTCTCTCTCTCTCTCTCTCTCTCTCTCTCTCTCTCTCTCTCTCTTTTTGAGACAGGGTTTCTCTGTGGCTTTGGAGGCTGTCCTAGAACTCTCTTTGAAGACCAGGCTGGCTTTGAACTCACAGAGATACTCTTGCCTCTGCCTCTCAAGTGCTGGGATTAAAGGCATGCACCACCGCCACCCGACTGATTCTTTAGAGTAAATTAATCTCATTTGCACTATGCTAGTTGGTTTAATGCAGTGGCCATAAGAAAAACAGGAGTCAGGTGCTGTGGCTCACGCCTGTAATCTCAGTACTGGGGAGGCAAAGGCAGGTGGATTACAGGGAGTTAAAGGGAATCTGGGCTACAATGTGAGACTCAGGCTAGCAAAACAAACAAACAAACAAACAAACAAACACTCAAGGCCAGATATCCCCCAAATCTCCATTAACAATCCCCCAACAAATATAAATAAGGTAACTAATAGACAAACAAGACACCTATCTTTTTATAGAGTCATGCCAAGATCTACACAGTTTGTAACTCCTAGACCAAGTGAACAGTTCTTCTAGGAAAACTGTTCCCAAATCACTATGGAGAGGATGAGAAAAAATAATGAGAAAGAGAATTTTATGTTGCTGAGACCTGGGAAGTATAGACAACACTTTTGTGGTTTTAACAAAAGACAGAGATGCTCGACTCTCCTCCACTGAAACCACCATCCTCAACAAGAGGATGAGGGCTGAGGAGCTCTAGCATTGGTCATATGTGAATAGAAAAAATGACTAAATGCAAAGCCCAGGAAGAACAGACTCAGCCACTAATTTATCTCTGTGGAGGAGAAAAGGGAATAAGTACATTCTTCAAACAGTACCATGTATTACAACTATTATATTTTTTGTTCTTAATTAGGGTAGCTACAGAATCAGTCCTTTCTAAACTCAGAAAAAAAATAGCAACTGTCCTTTCTTCCATCTATTGACCAGGGTCACTGGAAAACACAAACACTCAGAGACTCATTTACACTTTACTATTGTGCTTTGACAGTTTCTTACATGTATACAATAAATCTTGGTAATACCTGCTCCCAACTCCCTCTCTGGACACCTCTACCCCAACATATTCTCTCCTCACCTTTGAGTCCTAAGTTTTGAAACCTGCTGATTTCAGTATGTACTTCTGTTTTCTTTCTTTTACTTTGTCTGTTTTTTTTTGTTTGTTTGTTTGACACAGGGTGTAACTATGTAGGCTTGACTGGTCTGGAACTCATATAGACCAGGGTAGCCTTGAACTCATAGAGATCTGTCAGCTCCTGCATCTGGAGTGCTGGGACTAATGGCAGGGACCACCACGCCTGCTCAGTCAGTGCTTCCTTTTGGAATAGGACTAATTTTGCTAACTTGGTCTTGCACAGGTAACTACAGCAGGGGTGCATCAGTCATGTTGTGGCCACAAGGTGGTGCTTATCTTCATCCTTCAGCTCTTACATTCTTCCTTCTCTTCTTTGACTCACAAAAGGGAGCTCTTACTAGGGGTTTTAAAACAACTCCTACCTGAGTTTCCTGCCAATCCCTTAGAGAAGTCTGAAGGTGTTAAAACTACAGCTCTTTAGCCCACTGTGGCTCCTAAGGTAGATTCTCAAATGAAAAACTGACACTCTGGAACCAGTCAGTTGGCTGATTAAGCCATGCCTAGTTGCTAGTGGTCTCTTTTTAGTTTTAAATATTGAAAAAGTGACTGATGATCACAGTTTCTTAATCCTTCTAAAAAGTTGTCTTACTGCGAAAGGTTGTCTGTATAAACATTTAAAACATCAGCTATGTAGCTGATCATTAAAGTCAAGTTGCACTTCATGCTCACCAACAGCAATCTCCGAACCCCACTGTGCACAAATAGACAGCAGAGACCCTACCTACAAGCTGTATCGCTGCACCAAACACCACCCTACCCAGCCAGTCACAGATCAACAGCTGAACACCAGCCGTACGCAAAAAGCAGAAAGAAATGGTGAGGGTGACCAGAGGCAGCAGCCGGTCTCTGGGGAGTTCTATGAATTAAACAATTATTTTTCTGAGCTATATTCCCTTTCCTAAATGATTCCTTGTTTATAAGATCTTTGTGTAAATTACTTAACTACTATATTTATAATAAGTAAAGAAATGGTAGACAATGATACTTTTTGAGAGAGTTTTAAATAAAATGTAGATTGAAGCATTGTGGTTGGCATCCTCTATTTGAAACCTTATTCTTGGTGCTTCACAACATTTATCTTAATCACCAGTGAGAAAATAGATATCTTTTCTGTTTCATACCTGTCTAACATGAACAGTGAGAATCTGTGGAGAAACGGCTCTGGAAGTGAGGAGATGATGGGATTTGGAGACGGAGCTTCTGGTGGAGTGCAGTGATAGGGATAGATTCAGTCATTCCAGTTTTTGTAGATTCACCCCCAGTTTTCCTCAGAAAAATAAAACTCTGTTGACCCAGTTTTAACTGACCTTTTCTCTAGCAGATGCCTGCCGATGACTGTAATTATTCTAAGACAGCAAATGCACGTACTGTATAGCACCCCCCCCCACCCCTCGGCTACATGAGGAAGGTGGTGGCCTGTGTTCTTTTCACTAGACCTGTCAGTCCTCAGGTCTAGTTCTGTGTGTGTGGTTTCCACAACTCATTGTTCCAAGTTACTGTGGCAACGGGTCCTCGAGACATGGAGTAGGAACCATGTCTTGACAAACCCAGATATTTAGAAATGGCATAAATGGCGTGTTGGTGTATTATTTTGAAAAATCTGTAGCTGGGACAAGGGTGTAGCTCAGCAGTAGGGATTTGCCTACCGTAAGGCCCCCAGCTTGATCCCCAGCCATAAAAACAAGACCCTTCTGCACCAATAGTAAAAATCCCTGTTGTGAACATAAGCAAGAACATTTTTAAAAAGAAATGAAAAAAACCAGTCCATTTTGTTTTTATAAATAGCCTTTCTTTCTCAGTGATTTCTAGTCAGAGAATATTTATCAACTTAGGCTCCTGGGATTGTCTCTGATATGCTATTTCCAAGTAAAGTAGAGGTGAGTGTATTTTTAGACAAGTAGCTCAGCTGAGTGGAAATAGACAGTTGTACGATCTTATAGGTAAGTAGATGGTTATAAGATTTTTGCTGAATATCTCTACTTTGTAATCTCTACTTGTACATTTATCCTATCCCATAAGTATAAATTGATAGTCTTTAATTACAGTTGTAAATGCTCAAAAATCCCTCCCCCTTTTTTCCCCAAGATCTGGGATGGAACATTCCAGTCAGAGGAAGGTATGCTATAAGTAATGGTGCAAAATTACTTTTAGCCTATGCACATGAAGATGTATCTGAATCACAAATGAATTTCCTGTTTAGACTCAGGAGTCATGGCAGAAGAATTCGTTATACATGCACAAATATTTCAAAACTGGAAACCCCCCCAGATCTCAAACACTTCTGGTCCCAAGTATTTCTTGTAAGGTGTACACGGCAGACATGCTTTCCATGCTGTGTGTGAGGGCTTCGTGCTATCTATGTGCTATCTACGTGTTATCTACTCTAAGAATGTTCTTGGGGATTTAAATTGTCCTTAGCCCTTAGGAGAGCACTGAGGATGCTGCTGTCCCTAGAGAACTCTGATGGTAGTCTCAGCACCTGAGTGGAGTATAACCAACCCCTCCAACGTGGAAAGTGCAGGAGAGACAGGCCGGTCCCGAGCTTCGCGTCTTCTCTTACACTTGCACGTTCCAGGGAGCTTAGCCAAGCGCGCATTCACTCCGGGTGCTGAGCCTTGGCTATGTCTGTAATGAGAACACAGACACAGCAGGGTTTTCTGGGAGTTAAATGTGACAGTGTGGGTGTGGAGGGTTTGGAATATATTGGGTGATGATTAAAAATGAGAACTGTTCTGATTACTGCCTTGCTTTCCCTTCACCAAACCCAACATTTCTCTCTTCTCCGCTGTAAAATGTGAATACATTGCTGCAGCAGCCCGATAAGGTGTTTATAGAGCATCCTGAGATTGAATAGGAAGGGTTTGGCGTGCACTGAACGCTCAGATTGACGGCTGTGGGGATTCTTGGCCCGCGCTCCCTTCTGCACTGTGCTCAGTTTCATCAGTTTCATGGTGGAAGGACTTTTCTATGATGGTGCCTGGAACTGAGACTCTCCTATGATACATTGTTCGTCTGAACACACTCCTGCTATAGCCAGCTCATCCCATTCCTGGGTAGCCAGCTCACGACAGTGCTGTATTTCCTGTCATAATCACAGGATGGAATGTTTAATCGGCATCCATCATAAGCTCAAAAACCACCCGTGGGCTTAGCATTCCCGGGCCAGTACAGCTCAAGATGTGTCACCACACAAAGTCTGGGGGCTCAAGTCATGGCTCTCTTTCTAATGCAAAGTACCCTTGTATCACTTAATTGCCATGTGTATGTACACAAGGCCCTTACTGGTTAGCGTTATTTTGGCAGAGCTGCCTTTGACTAACTCAAAAATTTTGGCATCCAAACATCTAGCTCTTATTGAATTAATGGTGTAGTCAAAAGCCTCATGTAAAACCTGTACCGTACTATTTTAAGATGACTTCACAGCACTCCAGGGAATTCTTAATGCCCCTCTTTGGAAGTCGAAAAGGCAGGAATGCTAACTCAGAAGCATGACCTCATTTCCCAAGGCATGTTTAATGACTCTAAAAATAAACCTTGACTGCCTGTGTCTCTGTGAGCACAAGGACAAGGGAGGTCCAGCCCCTTGTCTGGCTTACTAGGGAGTGTGTGTGGCCTTCCAGATGAGTTTTGCCTAGGTCCTCTGGGACTGCCAAGCTGCTGAGGCATGTGCCTGAGATGCAGATCCTACCTATGGAGGAAATATGGTCCAAACAGGAGAGAGAGAGAGAGAGAGAGAGAGAGAGAGAGAGAGAGAGAGAGAGAGAGAGAGATGATGATGATGATGATGATGACTCCTGAAGCATCAGGCCCCCCTTGCAAGGACACCTGCATTGAACTGGGAGAAATGACAGAGATGGACAGAAGGATGTACACAAAGGCTATGTAGGAAAACTGGGGAACTAGATGTCCTGGGGCCCAGCATGAAGCAAGAAGGAGAGGAAGACACTGTGGGAAGCAGGACATAATAAGAGTGAAAGGACCCGATGTGTTGATGAGCTGGGTTTGTTGCAGCTTGCTTTGTGTGCATGAGAGAGCAAAGATGCCTGTGTTTGACTATTCTGGTAGTGGGCTGAGTATATTGAAAGACAGCTAACAGTAAACCAAAAACTAAACAACAAAAAACCAAAAACCAACAACGACAACCACTGAGCTACTCAGAAAAGCCAGTGTAGCTAAGTCAGGATGTTTTGTTCCAAGAGAACCTGCACATGATAGCCTGGGGAGCAGTCTCTGCTTTCACAGCAGTTATGGGTTTTGTTGTTTTCTCAGATGTTATTTCACACTATGAAACATGTCATTTTAATGAATATAGTTTTTTAGACTATTCAAAACATTGCAAAAAACTATTGCCACCCTCTAACTCTAGACTACATTCACCATCCTGCAAAGGAAACCCAAACTCATGAGCATCCACATGTAATTCCTCCTCCTCAGGTCTCTGGCAGCCATCCCTCTGCATTTGATTTCTATAGACCAGTTCTGGACATGTAAACAAATGCAGTCATAGAGTATGTGATCATTCACAGCTGGATTTCCCAGTTAGTGAAATGTTTTCAGTCATCTTTGTATTACTCAGTAATCCACCTAACTCTACCAGTTTATGGTCTTCCACCAAGGGCCTCAAGTTGGGGGAAGGATCCTAATAAAGATTCCCCCCAGCATGCCGTGTGAGGAGGCACAGCATACATGTAGGCAGTGATCTAGCCAGTTGTTCAGCCATGTTTATTGAGAATTTCTTGTGCTGGAGACTGACTTAATGCTGTGTCTCTTTAAAATTTATGTTTCAAGTCTTCAAGGTAATAGCGTTACTGGAAGTCACTGGCTGGACTCCATGTTTCCCAATTCTTGGTGTTTTGTTTAGAGAATTGAAATACACACACACACACACACACACACACACACACACACACACACACACACACACACACACACACACAGAGACAGAGACAGAGACAGAGAGAGACAAAGAGAGACAGACACAGAGACACACAGAGAGACAGACACAGAGACACAGAGAGAGAGACAGATACAAAGACACACAGAGGGAGAAAGGCAGCAAGAAGTTTTATTAAGAGGGAAGTGAAAGATACACTGCCAAGAAAGGCATTGGACCTTCTGAGTGACAGAATACTTAAGGGACTTGGATGTTTTGAGAATTCCATTTATGGGATCCAAGGCAAGGAGAAGCTGATTTCCAGGACTGTAGCTCTGGTGGTTCTCTGTTTTGATTGGCAGGTTTGGGTTACATAACTTCCCCCTTCCCCTACTGTTCATGTCCTTTCCCATGGTACCTCTGATTTTAATTAGATGTATATCCCTCATAGGCATAGGTTGGCAAACAGAGGAATTGGTGGTGGTGGGGTTGAGACAGGGTTTCTCTGTATTGTTTTAGAGGCTGTCCTGGAACTTGATATGTAGACCAGGCTGGCCTCGAACTCACAGAGATCCGCCTGCATCTGCCTCCCAAGTGCTGGGATTAAAGGCATGTGCCACCAACACCCAGCCAAACAGAGGATTTTTAAAGAGTTAACTCTGAAGACAGAGTTTGCCTTGCTGAGCATGTATCCAAAAGCCATTTTAGGTCAGACCTGCCGCATGTCTCCCAATCCCAGATATACCCAGGGACATGTCTGAGTAGAAACAGGTGTTATCAAGAGATCGCTAAGGGGAATCACTTATTTCCATTATTCAAGTAAAGCATGTGGCTTGATGCAGATGTGTGCGGGGGTCCCAGGTAACTAAATTTTTCCTGATTCCTGGCAACCTCAGAAATCCTCAAAGGTAAGGCGTTTGAGAAGGGTGATTAGGGTTTTGTATGGGTGTGAATACATGATGGGATTAGTACCCTCATAACAGAGACTACAGAGACACATAGCAAAGAGGCTATGTGGCTGAGCTAGGGGTGGGAGGCCTACCTCACAAGCACTTTGACCTTGAACTCCCAGCCCTCAGTACTGTGAGGAGTGTGTAGTTCAGTCCAGTCTGTCTGTGGTGTTCTGTATTGGCAACTGCAAGCACTCCAAGGCTCTGTGGCACAGTAAGCCTTGCCACCTGCCCTTCCTCCCTTGCCAAGGGAACACGTCAGGCTTGCTCTGGGGGAGCACACAGCAACCTTGTGGGTGTCACACACAAAAATGGAAGAACACACATCTGAGGATAGGTGATGGGAGGAGAGGGCAATTTAAAGGAAACTGTGGAAAGAAGTGAGATTGCATTGGGGTGTTACTGTCTTTGTAGAGTAGTGAAGGCAGCTTTCTGACTGTCAGTCAAAGGATGATGCCTAAGCGTAGACAAAAGTTGATGAGGGAGTGAGAGGGGTCCTCTGGAAGATCAAACCAAAATGTGTGAAGACCCTGGGTGAGAGAATGTCCTTTGATACCCGAGACCTCTGGTGACAAATGTGACTGTGGTACGCTGAGATCAGAGAGCTGGGGGCAGACTCATTCTGGGAAGAGGAAGCTGGTATGAAGAAGTGATTGACCACCAAGACCCACAGGATCAATTAGGTTGCTGACTCTGGTTCTTGTGATAGTCCACACTGGCTTCTCTCTGAAGTTGGGTTCTTTCTAAAGACCGTGACTGCCACCACCTGCAGGCCTCAGTCATTCTTTTGTGTGGACATTGGATTTGCCAATGCATAGCTTCACACTGGCCAAGGTGAAATGTCACTAGAATAACCAGGCAGCACCGGGCCCTGCCTTGTTGTCATGGGTCTGGGTGCTGCCTGCAGTCCAAGGCAAGGACTAGTGGGGACACCCATGTGGCCTCTTCTCATCCACACGTACCAACTGCATCTGGTACAGATGGTCTAAACTCCAGCTGTTGGTCCTGAATTTGCTTCCATCAGTGCTCATAGTTCACAACAGAGTCCCAAAGGCTTGTGATGTGTTAAAACAAGTGACAATCACCTCCACACTCCAAAGCACACACACACTTGCATGCATACAACCTTGTACACACAAGTTGTCTTGCAGGAACAAATACACGTACAATTCTTCCTTCTAAAGAGATAAACATTGTGCTTGCTGGTTGGTTTTCATCGTCAACCTGAATGGAATTGGAACCACCTATGAGACAGGCCTCTGGGTGTATTTGTGGAGGTGTTTCCAGAGATGTTTGACTGAGGAACGGAGACCCACCGACAGTGTGGATGGCATGTTTCCACGGGCTGGAGTTCTGGACTGGATTAAAAAGGAGAAAGGGGGAAGTGAGCCGAACACCAGCATTCATTTCTCTCTGCTTCCTAATTGTGGATGTAATGTGACCAGCTACCACCATGCCTTTCCCTCTGTGATGGGCTGTAATCTCAAACTATGAACCAAAACAAGCCCTCCCTTCTTTAAGTTGCCCTTGTCTAGTGTTTGGTCAAAAGACAAAAACTAATAGTATACAGGAATACACATCAGTTTGAAGGATTCCTCAACTAAGTAGGTGGTTTGACAGTAGAGATATTTTCATGCAGAGATTTGTAGTGGATATGAAACTTAATATTCCATAAATAAACTTGAAGTGGGCAGAAAATTCGATATTCTGTGCAACAAATTTGTACTGGATGGGCTTCTAGTATGATTTTTACCTCAATTTTATGTACTTTCAGCAGAGGTTGTATAATGAGGCTAATTAAGTTGAATGAACCAGATAGCTATTCATAATTTCCTTTTAAGGAGAAGTCATTCCCTTGCCCTTGCCCTTGCCCTTGGGCAAGCTGTGTTTCCAATGTCACCAACGTCATCTTAGTGCTTTTTTCAGGTGTCCTCACTGCGTTTGGTTCTTTTCACAGATGACATGCCTTTCAGAGTAGCCTAATGGATGTGGATATTTTCTGTTACTTGACCCACAGTGTTTATCCCTAGGATCTGTTTTAACGTTATGTATCTGTCTTGACCAGGCAGGGGCAGTCTTAGCCTTTCTTTCCCAGCTCTCCAGCTCTGGCCTGTGAGACAGCTGCCTCCTTCCAGGGTAGAGATGGCCAGAGTGAGGAGAGGTGATCTTTGAAGGAGATGGGAGGTCGGAATTCATGACTTTGACTGAGTTTGCCCTAGTCACAGAATTGATGTGTCATTCCAGAAGAAAAGTTAGAAAAATCATGATCTGTCAAAGTTGTGCCCCAAGGTGAGCAAAAGTCCCCTGCATGGAAAGTACTCCCTCCCTGGCATCTTTGAAAACGTGTTTTATGTAGGCAGCTTTGGCGGAGTTCCAGCTACCCCTCTCTGATATTCTTCCCAGTGGTTTTCATCCACAGCAGCACTGTAGATGACACAGCTGGATGAGTCTGCTAGCATTCCCCATCCGCTCTGTCTGCTACACAGGCCTGGAAATCTATGTCACTTCTGCAGGCCTTGCTGCTATAGTTGATCGGGTGACCCAGTTCTGGCCAATCAGAAGAAACAGGAGACTTCTGGAAAAATTCCTGCTTTCCTCAGACTCTGCTGCTCCTTACATTGAGTTTGAGTAAATTAGAACCTGCTATTCTCTTCTTTTCTTTTTTTTTCACTCTAGTCTAGGTTGGCCTCAATCCTCCCTCTCTCTCTCCTCTCTCTCTCTCTTTCTCTCTCTCCCTCCCTCTCTCTCTCTCCCCCTCTTCTCTCCTCTCCTCTCTCTCCTCTCCTCTCCCTCCCTCTCCCCTTCCCTCCCTCTCTCCCCCTCCCTCCCTCTCTCCCTCCTTCTCTCCCCCTCTCTCCCTCCTCTCCCCTCCCTCCCTCTCTCTCTCCCTCCCTCCCTCTCTCCCTCCCCCTCTCTCTCCCCCTCCCTCCCCTCTCTCTCCCCCTCCCTCCCTCTCTCCCCTCCTCTCCCCTCCCTCCCTCTCTCTCCCTCCCCCTCCCTCTCTCCCCTCTTCTCTCCTCTCCTCTCTCTCCCCCTCCCTCCCTCTCTCCCCCTCCCTCCCTCTCTCCCCCTCCCTCCCTCTCTCCCCCTCCCTCCCTCTCTCTCTCCCTCTCCCTCCCTCTCCCCCTCCCTCCCTCTCTCTCTCCCTCTCCCCCTCCCTCCCTCCCTCTCTCCCTCCCCCTCCCTCTCTCTCCCTCTCCCTTTTTATCAGTTTATAATAATGTAGCCCTGGCTGGCCTGGTACTGTGTAACCCAGGGTAAGGTCAAATTCACAGTCATCCTCCTGCTTCAGCCTCTCAAGTGCTAGGATTATGTGTGTGAGCCACCCTCCCTAGCTGGTATTGGCTATTTTAAGACACAAAGATACTTAACGTATCACCAAGTCTCTGATCATAACAGGGCTGAGGGGTGACCCTCCCATGGTTGCTGGGCATGTGAGAAAAATCAGCACTTGCTAGTTTAGAGCTCACTAGGGAGGACCATCACACAGGATGGACATGGGAAAGCAAGTTCAAGAAACCCGTGTGTGACGCAGAGTCCCAAAGCTTCCCGTGGGCCCACTCTCAAGTCCTCCTGTGCTCTGCTTGTCTCTTGCAGAGCCTCACTGCAGTGGGCTTCTCTGGGCTCTGGGCCTTCATGGTTTCACGGGTGCTGCTCCTTGTCTTAAAGGGCTTTTACTTTGTGTTGTCATTTCGGGGTGCCACGGCCACCCACGGGGTCGTCAGCATTCAGGCAAAATGCTCAGTCATCTCAGGTGTTAGCATTTCCAGGGGTGGCTGTGCATTCGCTATCAGCATTAAGATAAAATGCCTAGTCGTCCCAGGACCTTATGCGCCTGCGCAGTGTGTGTGTTTAATCCATGCGTATGCGTGGCGTTAGCTACATAAACACCCATGCGACATGCCAGCGCTACTTCCTCTCTTACCCGGTTTCTTCCAGACAGGCCCGCGCAACCCTTACTAATAAACTCTTAAAGTGGGTTTTATTTTATATCTTGTGGTCTGTTCTCGAGCACGGAAAATAACACTTTGCCCATGTGGCTGGTACCTTTCTCTCCTTCTTAGGATTATTGAGATATCTGTACTTTAAAAGAATACTGTTTTACCCTGATGGGTATTGGTGCATGCCTTTAATCCCAGCAGAGGCAAAGGGAGGGGAATCTCTGGGTGTTTGAGGTCAGCCTGGTCTACAGAGTGAGTTGCAGGACAGCCCTGGCTACACAGAGAAACCATGTCTTGAAAAACCAAAACCAAAGCAAACCAAAGGGGGGGTATTATATATGTGGGGAACGTATATCCCAGAATGTGTGTGAATTCCAGAGGACAGTATCGCGGGGTTGGCTCTCTCCTTTTACATGGGCACTGTGGATCAATCTGTCATGAGGCTTGAACGGAAATCCTCTTCCAGCACAACCTCACTTATTATTTTCAAGGTAACAGTCTTGCGCTGCCTCATTAAGCAAAGGAACAATAATTAGTTCTCTCTTTGTCTCTGCCTAACTTGAGAGGGGAAGCCTTGATGGTTCTCTACCATGAAGAAATGCTGTGAGACTCAACCCACAGACTCAGCACCACGTCCCTGGGATCACTCTCCTCCTCATTCCAAGTAGAAGATATATGCACATTTTGAACTTGGTTTTTTTTTTCATGTTTCTATGTTTTCTGGGCATTGCATTCTTCCTTGTTTCCTTTCCTCCTTCCCTCTCTCCCTTTTTTCCTCCCTCTTAATCCTTTCCTCACCCCCGCTTATTTCCCTAAGGGCCAATTTGATGGAAGCATTTTCTCAGTTGAAGTTCCCTCCTCCCCGATGATCCTGACTTGAGGCAAGTTGACAAAAACCAACCAACCAAACTAAACCAAACCAAACCAAACCAAACCAAACAAAAAACTAGGACCCCCTTCTCCCCCTCTCTTTCATTTTTGTCTGTATGTAGGCCTGTGCTGCAGGCCAGAAGAGGGCACCAGATCTCATTATGGATGGTTGTGAACCACCATGCATGTGGTTGCTGGGAATTGAACTTAGGACTTCTGGAAGAGTAGCCAGTGCTCTGAGCCATCTCTCCAGCCCCTCCCTTCTCATTTCCCATGACTCGCCCTTCCCACTCTCCCCCTCCCTTTCTCCCCTCCTCCCATTTCCCTCCCCCCACTCCCTATTCTCTCCTTTTCCTTTCTGCCCTCCCTCTCTGCCCCCTCTGCCCTCTTTCCTTCCCTTTCTCCCTCCCATCTATCCTTCCGTATTTCCTCTGTCCCCCTCCTGTCTTCCCTCCTGCATGTTTCTCTGCCTCTCTCCTCTCGCTCTTCCGTTCTCCTCCCCTTCCCCCACTTTTATCTTTCCCTTCCTCTTCTCGTTCCCTTCTCCCCTCCTCCTCCACTCTTTTCCTATTACTTCCTTCCTTATTCCATTCCTGTTTTCTTCCTTTTACTATCCCTTTCTTCTGTCTCCCCATTGCTTTCATTTCCGTCCGTTTTCTTTCTCCTTTCCTTCCCCCACTTCTTCCTTTCCTCTTTTCTGCCTCCTTCCCTTTTACCTCCCCCTCCTTCTCTTCCCCCCCCGTACTTCTTTTCACCCTCCCCATTTCTCATGTCCTCTTTCCCTCTCCTGCTTCCTTTTTCTCCCCTCCTCCACTTCCTCCTTTCACCTCCCTTTCTTCCCTTCTACACTGTCATAGCAGCCCCTCCCTCCCCCTCTCTTCTCCACCTTCCTCTCCTCTCCTTCCTTATTCTCTCATGTCCTTCTTCCTTCATTTCCCCTAGCTTCCATTCTTTCTTTCCCTTTTCCAGTCTCCCTTTCCACTCCCTCCCCTTCTCCATCAGTGTCTTTTTAGATTCTCACCTTTGACCTCATACTCCCCCTTTTCCCTTCTTCCTTCTCCTTCTTTTGCCTCTCCCTACATTTTTCATCTGTACCTCTCTTCTTTTTCTCCTCTCCTTTCCTTTTCTCCCAGTCTCTCCCTTTCCGCCCACTCTTCACTCCTCTCTTTTCCCTCCCTCCCTCCTTTCTTCCTTCCCTTCCTCCCTGTCCCTTCCTCTCTTCCTTCTCCTTTCCTCTCCCTCCCATTCCCCTTCCTTCCTGTCATTTTCCTTCTTCCTTTCCCACTTTGCTCTTTTCTTTTTCCTCTTCCCACGCCACCCTCCCCTTCCCCTCCTTCCAGTGCCTTTCCCTTACTCCCTCTACCCTTCCTATTTCTTTCCGTTTTTCTCTTCCTCTGTCCCTCCCCACTTCCCTGTTTTCCTCTTTCCTCCCATTTCTCTCCTTCCATTTCCCACGTTCGCTCCCTTTCCCTTTCTCCACTCTTCTTCCTCCCATCCCTTCAACTTCCTTCCTCCCATTTCATTTCCTTCCTTCCACCCCACCTCCCTCCTTCACTCTCCCTTCTCTCATGCCCCTTCCCTCTTTCTCCCCTCTTCCTTCCCCTATTTCTCCTACTTCATCACTTCTTTCCTATCCTTTTCTTCCCTATTGCCATCTTCCACCAATTCCCCTCTCCCTGTCTTTTATTTAAAATTTATTTTTAATATTATAATTACAGTATTTCTCCCTTCCCCTTTCTCCCTCCAAACTCTTTCATCACCTTTCCCCACTTTCCTTCAGATTCAAGGTCTCTTTTTTCATTGCTATTACATGCACATATGTATATCCATATATATTCCTAATATAATCTGTTGAGTTCATATAATGCTACTTGCATGTATGCTTTCAGGGCTGTCCCTGGGGAGGACCACTGCTCTACTGCCAGCTTTTCTCAGTTGCCTGTAGTTCTGTGTGTAGGGCGGGGGCCTCGTGGGATTTTCCCTGAGTACTTTGGTGTGTTTGTTGGTGTCATCCTTGTTCATCTCACATTTGGGTGCTCATGTTGGTGAGACTTTGCAGCTTGGGCTTCTGAAGTTACTAGGAGGGCTTCTGAAGTTACTAGGAGATACAGTCTCACAGCAAAGTCCCCAATGCTCTGGCCCCTACAGTCTTTCTGTCCCCTCTTCCATCATGTTCCCTGAGCCTGAGGTACGGGAGTGTTTTGTAGACATAGCCATTGGGTGTGGCTGGGCTCTACACCTCTACATATTGATTTGTGGTGGTGTTCTGTTATGGTCTCTGTCTGTGGCAAAGAGAAGTTTCCTTGATGAAGGGTGAAGACTCACTTATCTGTGGGTATAAAGACAAACACTTAGATTGCTGTCAGGATTATGTTGGATTAGTAAATTTATGGTTGGAGATTCTCCTCCACTAACCATGACTCACCAGCACTAGAATAGCTAGCTAGATTTCCAGTACCAGGTATGGTGCCCATCTTGTTGAGCAGTCTTGAGTCCAATAAGAGAGCTGTTGGTATGTGCCCAGGTAAGCATGCCGCTACTACACCACCTTCGCTGGTTGTTAATGCAGATCATAGGCATTATAGCTGAACAGGATCGCTGGTTGTTTCCGCCTTTGGAAGCTGCATGACGTCTTCTGGTACCATGAAAGCCACTCCTCCGGGACTCCTTCCTTTCTATCCCCCCTTTCCACTTGTTTTTCTCCTTTTTCCCCATCCCCTTTTACCTCCCCTTTCCCTCCTCCCTTCCTCCCTACCTCCCTTCTCCCTTCCTCCCTTTCTTTTCCTACTCCCCCTTCCCTTCTCCCTTTTCATCCCCCCTTCCCTTCCTCTCTTTCCCTCTCCCCTTCAAATCACTTTGACTCCCTTCTTCCATTCCCCTTCCTTCCCTCTCTTCCTCTCTATTTCCCTTAACTCTTTCATGACCATTTCCATCCCTTCTCATTTATCTCTTCCCTAGCTTCTTTCTTTCCCTTTCCTTTATTCTACCTCTTTCCCTCCTTGCCCCCCTTGCCTTCCTGTCTTTCCTTCCTGATGCATTCCTTTCACTCAAGCCTCCATTCTATTCTTTCCTTCCCTTTTCTCCCTTCCTTTCCCCCCTCGTCATCTCCTTCCTACTTTTCACTACCTTCTTTCCCCCTCATTTCTTTCTCCATTTCATCTTTTCTCCCTTCTCTCTTCATCCATCCCCTTTCCTTCATCCTCCTTTATCCCCTTCTCCTCCCTTCCTCCCCTTTCCCTTCTCCCATTTTTTCTTTCTTTTCTTCCCCCTTCCTTCTTTTGTTTCTCCTTTCTCCCCCTTTTCTCTCCCCCTTCATGATCATTTCCCATCCTTCCTCTCTTCACCCTCCTTTCCTCTCCTTCCCTAACTTTCCTACATTTCCCCTTTTCCTTTCCTGCCCTCTTTTCTTTCTCATTTTTTCTCTTCTTTCCTTCCCTTTCCCTCCCTCCATCCCTCCCTCTTTTCTTTCCTTTTTCCTACCCCCTCCTTCCCTCCCTCCCCTCCCCCTTTCCTACCATCTTTCCTTCACTGTTCTGCTTTTCCCTTCCCTCATCTTTCTCAATTCCTTTTCCTCTTCCTGTTTCCCTCCCTTCTTTCTTCCCTTTCCTTTCTTTTCCTTTCCCACCTGTATTGACTTCATCTGGAATCTTTCTTCCTCCCTTCCCCTTTCTTTCCTCCCCTTCTTTCTTTCCCTCTCTTCACATCTTCTTTTCCCTTTTCCCTTGAATTCCTTTTGCTTCTTCCTCTCTTTTCTCCCTTTCATCCTTTTTACCTTGACTCTTTTTCCTTCCTGCACTTTATTTTCTGCTACTTTCTCCTTTGTTCATTGATTCCGCCTTCATTCCTTTCCTCCTCCTTTCCCCTTCTCTCCCAGTCTTCCTTCCATTCCCCCACTTTCTCTCTTCTGTTCTCTCTCTTCCTCCATTTCCCTCTTTTCATTCCTTCCCATTTGGCCTCCCTTTTCTCTTTCCCCCCCTCCCTTTCCCCCTCTCTGTTCCTTCCTTCTTTCCTTTCCTCTCCTCTTCTAATTTCTCTCCCTGCCTGGCTCCCCTTCTCTCCACCCTTCCATGCCCATTCCTTACTCATTTCCTCCCTGCTTGTCCTCCCCTTTCACCTCTTCCATTTTCCCTGCTCCCGTCCCTCTCTGCCTCCCGCTTCCCTAATTCACTTATACCCTTTCCTCCCTTCTTTTATCATCTCTTCCCCTACTCTCTTATGTTTCAACTTCTGTTTCCTTCTTTTATCATTTCTTCCCCTTTCCCTCCTGCCTTTCAACTCCTTTTACTCCCTTCTTTTCTCTGCCTTCCTTCACCCCATTTCCTTCCTCGTCCCTTCCCTTTATTTTCTTCCCCCATTTCCTCTCCTTCTTCATTTCCCTTTCCTTCCTTCCTTTCCCTATGTTTTCCATCAATCCTGTTCCCCCTTTATCCTCCCTTTCCTCTCATTTCTCCATGTCCCTGCTTAGGTCTACCCTCTCATTTCTTCTATCTTTCCATTTCCTTCCTTTCCTTTCTCCCCCTTTCCTCTTCTTTACCCCTTTCTATTCATTCTTTTTCCCTTTGTTTCTTCCTTCCCCTCCCTCCCCTCCCTCCATTTCCCTCCCTTCCTTCTTCTTTTCCACCTCCATTCTTTCCCCTTTCCTCCATTTTCATTCTCTTTCCCCTCCCTTCTAACCTTTTCTATCATTTTCTGTCTCCTTCCCCTTTCCCCCTCTTTCCTTCCTTTCCCTTCCTCTTTTGCCATTCTCTGTCCTCCCTTATTTTTCCTTCTCACTTTCATTTGTTCCTTCCTATTTTGCTCCTTCCTCTTTCCACAGCCCCTTGCCATCTCCCATATCCTGCTCGTCTCTTTCCCCTTCCTCTACTTCCTCTCTTCCCTCCACTTTCTGCTTCCCTGTATCTTTGTCTCTTATCTGACCCCCAGTTTTGTTCTAGTGCTTTCATTTTCCCTCAGTGCTTCCCTTATCTCTCACTTCCCTCCCTCCACCCCTTATTCCCTACCCGCCCCCCAGGTCCTTCATACTCTCCATCCATCCATTCTGTATTTCCTCTATTCTACTTCCCTTTCATCCTCCCCTTCTTCCTTCCATTATTCCTCACTTCCTCTCCCCTTTTTCACCCCCTTCCTTTCTTGCTTCTTCTTTTTGCTTCTGCCACTCTTCCCCTTATTTTCTTACTGGTACCCACCCAAGCCTTTCTTATCTTCTCTTTTCTTTTCCCTCCTATCCTCACCCCCTTTCCCTCCTGACAACCCTCACTCTTTCCCCTTTCCTCTCTCCCTTCCTATCCCCACCCCACCCCCGCTTACTCTCCCCCTTCCCCTCCGCCCCACCCTCAGCCCCCTTTATGGCCCACTTCCCTTTCTGCCCTTCTGTTCCCTTTCTCCTTCACCCATTTTCCTCCCTCAAATTTCCCTCTCTTCCTTTCCTGCCTTCCTCCCCTTCTCTCCTCTTACTGTCCTTCCTCCCTCCTTTGCCTCCCACAACTCTCCCCCTTTTTTAAACCCTCCCTCTCCCTTTTCTCTGCCTTCTTTGTGCCCTCCCTTGCTTGTCTTTCCTCTCCATCCCTCCTTTTCCTCCCTCCCTTCCCTCCCTCCTTCCTACATCTTTTACCTTGTATCTCACACTTCACCCTCCCATTTGCCTATTTTCCATCCTTTCTTTTTCTGTTCCTTCCCATTTTCATCTAACTCCACCCTTTCCCTTTCTGCTTCCTTTTCTGTCCCTTCCCTCTCCCCACCTCCCCCCTTCCTTTCATCTTCCTATAATTTCTTCCTCCCAACCTCCCACCTTTCCTTCTTTTTCTTCCCTCTTTCCCATGCCCTCCCCTTCCACCATCACTCCTGGTTTGTCCCAATCTTCCTTCCTCTTCCCTTAGCTCTCAGACTCTTTCAATTGTGTTCCCCTTCTTCCACTCTTTCAACCACCCCATCCTTCCCTCCTCCCACTGTTTTCTTTCTTCTTTTCCTCCTTTCCTCTCTTCTTTCCTGATTCTTATTTCCCTTTCTCCTACTATCCTCTTCCTAGTGCCTATCCTCACTGTACTTTTCTCCCTCTTCCCTTTTCTCTTCTGTTCCTCCATGCTTTTTCCCTCCCTTTTTCTTCCCCTTTCTCCCTCTTCTTCTGCTTCTTCATTTTTCCCTTGCCTTCTTTTCCCATCCTCCTTCCTTTGCCATATCGCTTTACCTTCCCCATTTTCTTCCTCTTCCCATTTCAACTTCCATTTTCCATGTAACTTTCCTGCTTTCTTTCTCTCTCACTTATTCCTTCCTGTTTCTTTTTTTCACCACCCCTGTCTTTCCCGGGGTCCTTCCTTCCATCCCTTCTCTTCATTACCAATTCCATTTTTCTCTCTCTCATTTCTCACTCCCCGTTCTCTTCTTCTGGATTCATCATTCTTTCCCTTTCCCCTTTCTCTCTTTTCTTTTCTTCCATCATCCCGTCCTGTCCTGTCTTTCCTTGCTTTTTCTACTCCCCACTTCTCCGTTCCTTCCTTTCATACATTTCCTACCTCTTAACCTTCCCTTTCTTTCCTACCTTTTGATTTTCTCCCTTTTCATTCTCCCCTCCCCTTTCCACTTCCCACACTCCCCACCCACTCTTTGTCTTTCCCCTGGTTTCTTCCCTCTTCTCCCTTAATGCCTTCTGTGGCCTCTCCTCCCTTTCACCTTTCACCTTTTATTTTCTCTTCTTATATCCTTTTCTTTTTTACCTCTTTTTCTTCCTCTTTCCTCTCTCTCATTTTCCTCCTTCCATTTTCTCTCTTCTCCCCTCCCTGCCACTTTCCCCTTCATCCCTCTTTTTCCCTTAATCTTTCCATCTTCCTTCCCTCCCTCATTTTCTTCCATCTTTGTTTTTGTCTCTTCCTGCCTCCATTTTACTCCCATCCCTCCACTGTTTCTTATTTCTCTACCTCCTTCCCTTTTACCTCTTTCTGTCCCTTATTTCCTCTGTTTTAACCTTCATCCATGCCTTTCCTCCTTTCCCTGACCCCTCATTTTTCCTTCTAACCCTTTCCTTTACCTCTCTTCTTTCATCCTCCCCTTTCTATTTCCTTCATTCCCCTATTAAAAATGCCCTTCTTTCCTTCAATTCTCTCTCCCTTTCCTTCCAAGGTTTTGTTTTTCCTCTACCTTCCTTTCCCCTCATCCTTTCATTTCCCTATCCCCTTCCCTTCTTTCTCCATCCATCCTTTTTGTGGTGGTTTCAGTAAGAATTTCCCCATATTTTAAAATTCATGGTCCTAATTAGTGGAACTATTTAGGAAGGATTCAGAGGTGTGGCCTTGTTGAAGGAAGTGTGTCACTGGGGGTGGGCTTTGAAGTTTCAAAAGCTCATTATAGGTCAGTGTAGGTGTCTGTCTGTCTGCCTATCTATCTATCTACCTACCTACCTATCTGTCTATCTAATCTACCTACCTACTCCTCCCCCCCCCTCTCTCTGTGCATCCTGCTTATAGACCAGATGTGAGCACTCAGCTACTGCTCCAGTGCCATACCTACTTGCCTACTGCTTTACTCCCCACTATGATGATAATGGACTAACCCTATGATGGTGTAAGTAAGTCCCAATGAATGCCTTCTCTTATAAGTCGCCTTGGTCATGGTGTCTCCTCACAGCAATAGAACAGTAACTAAGACACTTGCCTCACCCCTCCCTCCTTCCTTTCTTCTTCCTTCCTCTTTTTCACTCATTAATCCTCCTCCCTTCTATTTCCCTTCTACTCCTTTCTTCTTCCTCTTTTTCCCTTTTCTTTCTAATCCTCTATCCTCCCATCTTTCCATTCCTTCCTTCTTGACATTCCTTTATCTTTCCTCTTTTCCTTCCATTCCTTTTTTCTTCTCTGCTATTTTCTTCCTTCCCCTTCCTCCTCCTCTTCCTCTTTCCTCCCTCTTCCCTTCCCCATTGTCTCCTCTCTTCCTTCCCTCTTTCCCTTTCTTTCTCCTCCAACCACTGTTTTTTCTTTTTGTCATCCCTCTGCCCTTTCCCCGTTACTCCCTCCCTTCTTCCTTTCTCCTTTCTTCCCCTTCCTTCCTCCTCTCTTTATTCTTCCCTCCATTTCCCCATCCTTTCTCTTCTCTACTCTCCATCCCTCTTTTCTTGTCTTCCTCATTTTGTCTACTATTCTTGACTTTCTTTGAGGATGGTCTGTGATGTGCAACTGTAAATTAAATAAACCTTTCCCATCCCCCACCCCTCTCAAGGGCTTTTGGCCATGCTGTTTTATCACAGTAATAGAAAGCTAACTAAGACATCAATTAAAAATATGATTATGTGACTGGAAGGGACAGATTTGGATAGAAAGCAGAGGTTGCTTAGGGGAGGAAGTGATGATATGACCAGCACAAATGTGAAAGAAGTGTCCTCTAGTTGAGTGCCTCTGGGTCCCTTCCTTCATGCATGAAGCTGTGTAGCCTCCATTTCTTTCATTTTCTTCAGGCCTCTAATTAAAGTCTCATGTCAGAGTGGAACACGTCAACCACTCCCCCCATTGTCGACTGTTTTAAATGGTGTGTCCTGCCACCTGACTTTACAGGGAGGGTTCATCTATCACTTGCCTACTTGCCTATGTTTCTCTTCCTTCCTTGGAACGTAGTCATAAAATTAGCAGCTTTAGTCACTTTTATTGCTTATTAAAATAAGGATTTCCGTGATCTTCACTAGTCTTACTCTCTCCTGCTTGGGAGAAGTTTGCAGGGTGAAGTCAGGCCTGGCTTCCTGGTTTGTCTTTCCTGACTTCAATCTGCATGATTTTCAGCATGTTAAAATCATTTCATCCTTCAGATCCATGAAGATCTTCACTAAAGACGGATCCTGCCTCAATAGCACATGCGTTGTCCATGTCCATGTGTGTGCATTTGGAGGCTTATGTGGCTTGTTTTCATTATTTCTTTCTTGAATTTTTCCCCCATTTCATGGATTTTTTTGTTTGTTTTTTCTTCAATTTCTTTAAGGGATTTCCTCGTTTCTTCTTTGAGGGTCTCCATCATCTTCATGAAATAATTTTTAAGGTCTGTCTCCTCTCCTTCGTCTATGTAGTCCTTTTCGGGTCTTGCTGGTGTTGGATCCCTAGATTCTGGTGGGGTCATGTTGGTCTTTCTATTGCTGAGTGAGCTCTTATTCTGTCTTCTTCCCATCTCTTCTTCCAGTGGAAGCTGGTGAGGTCTTTCTGTCTCCACTGGTCTCCTTCCTTCCTGAAGCTGAAGCTGGACTAGCTGGGGTTTGGGGCTTGGAAGAGCTGATGTCTTTCCTGAAGCTGGACTGGCTGGGTTTTGGGGCTTGGAAGAGCTGATGTCTTTCCTGTGTGGGCGGGTCTTCTGAAGCTGGATTCGCTGGGGTTTGGGGCTTGGGCTTGGAAGAGCTGATGTCTTTCCTGAAGCTGGACTTGCTGAAGCTGGACTCGCTGGGGTTTGGGGCTTGGAAGAGCTGATGTCTTTCCTGTGTGGGCGGGTCTTCTGGATGCCAGGAGTGGCCCCAAAGATCAAGGGGATGGGCGTGGGGGGGGGATCCCAGAAGCTGGACTCGCTGGGGTTTGGGGCTGGGAAGAGCTGATGTCTTTCCTGTGTGGGCGGGTCTTCTGGATACCAGGAGTGGCCCGGAAGATCAAGGGATGGGAGTGGGGGGGGAGGGATCCCAGCCGGAGACCCAATCTCACCTGAAGCTGGATTCGCTGGGGTTTGGGGCTTGGGGCTTGGAAGAGCTGATGTCTTTCCTGAAGCTGGACTTGCTGAAGCTGGACTCGCTGGGGTTTGGGGCTTGGAAGAGCTGATGTCTTTCCTGTGTGGGCGGGTCTTCTGGATGCCAGGAGTGGCCCCAAAGATCAAGGGGATGGGCGTGGGGGGATCCCAGAAGCTGGACTCGCTGGGGTTTGGGGCTGGGAAGAGCTGATGTCTTTCCTGTGTGGGCGGGTCTTCTGGATGCCAGGAGTGGCCCGGGAGATCAAGGGATGGGAGTGGGGGGGGTCCCAGCCGGAGACCCAATCTCACCTGAAGCTGGACTCGCTGGGGTTTGGGGCTTGGAAGAGCTGATGTCTTTCCTGTGTGGGCGGGTCTTCTGGATGCCAGGAGTGGCCCGGGAGATCAAGGGATGGGAGTGGGGGGGGGGGATCCCAGAAGCTGGACTCGCTGGGGTTTGGGGCTGGGAAGAGCTGATGTCTTTCCTGTGTGGGCGGGTCTTCTGGATACCAGGAGTGGCCCGGAAGATCAAGGGATGGGAGTGGGGGGGGATCCCAGCCGGAGACCCAATCTCACCTGAAGCTGGATTCGCTGGGGTTTGGGGCTTGGGGCTTGGAAGAGCTGATGTCTTTCCTGAAGCTGGACTTGCTGAAGCTGGACTCGCTGGGGTTTGGGGCTTGGAAGAGCTGATGTCTTTTCTGTGTGGGCGGGTCTTCTGGATGCCAGGAGTGGCCCCAAAGATCAAGGGGATGGGCGTGGGGGGATCCCAGAAGCTGGACTCGCTGGGGTTTGGGGCTGGGAAGAGCTGATGTCTTTCCTGTGTGGGCGGGTCTTCTGGATGCCAGGAGTGGCCCGGGAGATCAAGGGATGGGAGTGGGGGGGGTCCCAGCCGGAGACCCAATCTCACCTGAAGCTGGACTCGCTGGGGTTTGGGGCTTGGAAGAGCTGATGTCTTTCCTGTGTGGGCGGGTCTTCTGGATGCCAGGAGCGGCCCCGAAGATCAAGGGATGGGAGTGGGGGGGATCCTACCCGGAGACCCAATCTCACCTGGAGCTGGGCTCGCTGGGGTTTGGGGCTTGGAAGAGCTGATGTCTTTCCTGTGTGGGCGGGTCTTCTGGATGCCAGGAGTGGCCCGGAAGATCAAGGGATGGGAGTGGGGGGGGATCCCAGCCGGAGACCCAATCTCACCTGAAGCTGGGCTCGCTGGGGTTTGGGGCTTGGAAGAGCTGATGTCTTTCCTGTGTGGGCGGGTCTTCTGGATGCCAGGAGTGGCCCGGGAGATCAAGGGATGGGAATGGGGGGGATCCCAGCCGGAGACCCAATCTCACCTGAAGCTGGGCTCGCTGGGGTTTGGGGCTTGGAAGAGCTGATGTCTTTCCTGTGTGGGCGGGTCTTCTGGATGCCAGGAGTGGCCCGGGAGATCAAGGGATGGGAGTGGGGGGGGATCCCAGCCGGAGACCCAATCTCACCTGAAGCTGGGCTCGCTGGGGTTTGGGGCTTGGAAGAGCTGATGTCTTTCCTGTGTGGGCGGGTCTTCTGGATGCCAGGAGTGGCCTGGAAGATCAAGGGGATGGGTGTCGGGCAGGGGATCCCAGCTGGGGACCCAATCTCACCTGAAGCTGGGCTCGCTGGGGTTTGGGGCTTGGAAGAGCTGATGTCTTTCCTGTGTGGGCGGGTCCTCATCATTTCTTTCTGCTTTATTTATTATTGTTGTTATTATTGAGACAGGATCTCTTCAGTGAGCCTAGAACTCACTGATTGGTTAGATTGGCTGGCCACTAACCTCAGAGATCCATCTCTTGCCCAGCCCCTACTTCCCTGCAAGCTCAGGGATTGCTGACACCAGGGACAGTTTTATGTGTAGGGTGGGAAACTTAACTCAGCCCTTCCTGCATACAAGGCAAGCAGTTTACCCAGTGAACCATCTTCCCAGCCCCAGATTCCTAGTTCTCCAAACTCATCCATTTATTGATGGCTTCTGTCAAGATAGTCATGCCATTTATTTAGGTAGCATAATCCTTGCAAGGGGTGGTGACACATACCTTCAAAGTCAGCACTCAGGAGGCAGAGGTGGAGGGGTCTCTCTGAGTTCAAGGCTGTGTTGGTATATGTAATGAATTCCAGTCAACCAGGGATATATGGTAAGACTGTCTCAAATAAATATATGAATAAATAATATCCCCCACGCACATTTAGAAAGTACGACAAACCCCCAACAGAACCAGTCATTCTCTTTGATAGAATGAGGACTACCTTGTCATTATTTTGCCACTTTGTCCTATTCACATGCTGGCTGCTTATTTAACTATGTAGTCTTTTGTACCTTGTTACCTGCCAGTCAATCTGTAATATGAATGTGTCTTTGTGAGATGACTCATGTCCCTGCCCTGTTGCCTGCCTTTTACTTGCTGGTTGCAAACCTTTGCAGCTGTTCTTATCACTTCTTTAGTGTTTCTGTGCTTCTCCAAAAATATTGGAAAGGAAACATGCCCACATGCCCTATCCTAGCACTTAGGAGGCAGAGGTGGGAGGTGTCTACACTTCAAGACCACCATGTGCTTTAAACTCTGTCTCAGAAAACAAAATGGTAAACTATATTTTATCATTATTATTGTTTTTGAGACAGGGTTTCTCTGTGTAACAGCCCTAGCTGTCCTGGAGCTCACTATATGGACAAGTTTGGCCCCAAACTCACAGAGATCCTCTTGCCTCTGTCTCCTGAGTGCTGGTATTAAAGGTGTGCATCACCACCGCCCAACAGAGGCATTATATTTTAATATGGTGGCACATATAGCTTAAGGTTTACCTTCTGAATCATTTTGAATTGTGAAGTTCCATGATATGTGTATTCACCAGCATGGTCATGTCTGAAACTCTATCTGGGAAAACAGAAACTGAGTCTACTCAAACAGTTGTTTAGGTACTTTGTCTCATTCCTTGGGTGTCTTCGTCATTCAGGAGTGTAGCCCGTTGGGATACAGCAGCTTCCAATCACTTTGAATTATCTGAAGAAGCTAGTGACTCAGTCTACACTGCTAACTCTGACACCTCTTCCGGGCTCTAGGTCTGCATTTCCTGTGAGTGATAACATGGGGAGATGTATCCAAAAGGCACGCTGCCCTACATGTTCAGTTTGCCTCTGACCAGCATCCTTGCAGGCTGACTCTGCTTCTCTTGTGGCATGCCTGGTGACTGAGGTCATGCCTTCCTTTTAGGCTGTCCACTCCACACATCTGGGTTCTATTGTTACCACATCCTGTTGGTGCCCAGGGAAAGAGCTATGGAAAGGCAGAAGAATAGAAGGTAAACCCTGGACTCTGAGATCTTTTAACCTGAAGATTTGTCCTGGGGACACAGGTGCTTAGCATGGTGCCTGGGAGGGGGGGAGGGATGGAGGAGAAGAGATCTTGACAAAAACCCTTATTGTTTTCCTATGTGTTGATTCCCCCAAATGCATCCACTTGTACAGGCTTATCTAATTTAAAAATCAAGTATTTGGCCATTGGGCTTTTTTTGGCAGGATCTTTACACTGTTAAGTGTGTTTTTCTCTGTGGATGAAACCGTCCCCTTCCAATAGCAAAAGGCAGTCTTGACTGATGTCTTTTCTCTGTTAATTTCATTAAGAAAGAGAGCTAAACAGCACTCTGGGCAGTCTATGTTTTTACTCCTGGTGATGAAATCTGATGATACTCAGAGGAGGGAAGAGAAGTGGGTTAACTCTAAAATGCAGCTTTTGTTCTGGTGAGAATCAAACAACAATCACTCGTTTACTACGTAGCTTTTGTGTTGTCATAATGGATGAGGAGGGGTTGGTTTTGTGATTTTCATCAGGATCTGTGAGAACAGTGGAGGGAGGCACCTGGTACTGACTGACAATTACAGGGCAGCTTGTTAAAGCTGTGGGGCAACCCTATTATATCACCCATTCCTACTTCTACAGAGTTGCAGATGTGACCCAGGGACTTATGTCACCGGGTGTAAGATAATGCTACCAAATTAAGGCACTCATGATGTCAAAACATCTTATGTGTATTATCTGGTATTGTTTCGTACTCTTTTGCCTCCAGCAAAGTTCATGTATGAATCTCTGCCTAGTCCCCCAAATATGCTTTGGCTTTAGGACAGTCTCGCAGACAGCACAGGCTCACTTCAAACTAGCGGCTATCCTCCTGCCTCGGCTTCCGGAATGCCAGGTTTACAGGAATGATTGCCTCCATGTGTGAAACATCCATCCTACTACTGCTCTCAAAAACAAACAGGAAAAAAATCATATTGCAATTCAGCGTTTCCTGCTTGTTTGGAGATGAGGCTCTTGCGTAGAAATGTTTGGTCCTCACAGAGTTAACTCTAACCAGGGCAATACACCTCTTTTCCTGCGAATTCCAGTTTGAAATCCCCGCAGAAGGTGGCTGGGCCGGACTGGGCGGGGCCTGGCAGGTGGGCGGGGCGGAAGACTGTCAGTTAACTGTCCAGGTTGGACAGGGTGGGGTGGGGCGTAGCCGGTGGGGTCGTGCAGCTGCTCAGTGCGGTTAGGCTAGGTAGGGCCAGGCGGCTCTGCAGCTGTCACGTCGGTGTGTCGTGGGCTCGGAAAGGGCGTGGCCTGGTGGGAGGCGGCGGAGTCGTTCTTTAAGAGTCTAACCCGGGAGAGAGGGCGTGGCAGAGGCGGGGCCCAAGGCTCCTTAGAAAGGTTGTCATCTGCCAGCGCTCCTGGAGGGGCGTGGCTTAGCGGAAGACTCAGAACGTTTTTTTAACCTCCCAGGAGAGGGGCGGAGCCAAGGCGGGAGGGGCGGAGCCAAGGCGGGGCTTGAGTCTCAGAACTGCCGCAGTCCGCGGGGTGTGTCTGGGAGGGGTGTGGCCTGAGGACGGGGGCGGGGCCCCCTTGGCCACCCGGGAGGGGGCTGACCTGAGGCGGGGCCTGAGGTTCCTCCAGGCACAGTTGCGGTCCTCAGGGCGCGTCTTGGCAGGCGCGGCTGCGCGGAGGAGCGGCTCGCCAGCTAACGGTCCAGGGGCCGCGCGTGCCCGCGGGCGACGCCCGCCGGGCCGTCTGCGGTCGGGAGCGCGCGGCGCGCCGGGGCTCGCCCCTCCTCCGCGGCGGCGCCTTCCTCGGCCTCTCGTGCGGGCTGCGGCAGAGCGCTGCGGCGGTGCAGGCCTACGCCATGAGGATCCCCGCGTCAGGGCCAGCGGCGGCGGGCCTGGCAGAGCGGCCGGGCTGGGTGTGAGGCGGCGGCCCGGGGGCCACGAGGAGCCTGCCATGGGGGACAGGTGACGAGACCCCCGCGTGGGAGGGCGGGCCGGCCGCGCGCGAACCCCGCTGACCATCCCTTTGCCTGTCGCAGGTGGGTCCGCGTGACCGTGCTCCGCGGCTGCGTGGGCTGCAGGACCGTGGAGGTGCCGGCCACCGCTACCGCGCGGGACCTCAAGGAGAGCATCTTCGCCGAGACCGGCTTCCCGGTGGCGGAGCAGCGGCTGTGGCGCGGAGGCAGGGAGGTAGGTCGGCTCCGGGCCTGCCCTGGTGGATGCGCGGGCGGCAGGAAACTCAACGGGGCTCCTGTCTGTCACGGAAGACTGATGCTCAGATGATTCACGAGAGCTTTGCAAATAGCTGGAGCGGAATGGCAGGAGCATGCGCCTGCCGGTAGTTGTGGGGCTTTTTGTTTGTTTGGCGTTTGCAGTTTCCACATTTGTGAATTTTCATAGCCTAAAACGAACGTATTTTGATGGGTATTGTGAACCGAGGATTTTTTTTTTAATTAACAGACATCGCCATTGGTAGGAAGTAATTCATCATTCATATATTTTTGTTCCTAAATTTAACAAGAATACTATTTAAAAAATAAAAAGGTCTATTTTGGAGCCCTTCCACTCCCGTGGTGGTTCAGGGGCTGAGACCTTTATTTTTGCCGGTGCTACACTAATTTCTTTGAATCGAGGAAATTTACAGCTGAAAAAGAACTTTAGACGTTATTTTATACCCAGACTGCTATTTTGAGGAGAAAATCTTAAAACTTTAGTGCTAATGAATGACTTAGTAGGCCACAACTTTGGAAAATAGCAACATTTCACATGTTCAAATGCCTCTTTAAGTGATGGGACAAATCCTATAGTTTCCTTGAACGGGAAATTTAAATGACTTTTTAACGAAGATGATCTTATTCTTTAATTCTAGTATCTTTCCTTTCTCGTTCGATAAAGAACATCATTCCCAGGACTGAAAGAGTCAAATGAAATTACAGGAGTAACTTGAGCGACATACATGGCATTTCTTTTCTAGCTGGTCTTCCATCTGCTCAAATGAGAACTCTCCAGTGTGGTCTTGACGTTTTATTGACCTGGGTCAGTTTTCTGATTTCCCGCACACTTAAACATGGATTCCTGCTGTCCTTAGGCACCTGTACAGGGAGGTCCTTCCTTATCACTTTCCCCAGGATGTTTTGTTTGCTGGTGTGAAGACACTGGCTTGCCCGAGGGCTTGAGGCAGAACTGAAAAGAGGCACACACTGCTTTTGCTTTCTGTGGCCTCCATGCCTTGTCCACCTTTATGGGTCCACTCTTCTGCATCTGTATCCACCTACTCCTGCTTCTACCTTGTCATTGTGTCCCCTAGATGCATCCGCTCAAATGACTCAGTTGTAGCTCTTGCCATTTTTGCAGGTACCTTTGCAAAGCTCAGATTTGGGGTGGTTGGTGGAAGTGGCCATATTGTTTGGGCTGGGTGTCCAGCACTGATCTGGTTTGAGGTCATGAGGTTCTAGTCTATGACTGTGAAGCTGAAATTGAAGCATGGGGTGGGGAGGGAGACGGCAGTGAAAAGGTTCAGTGCTGTGCTAGCCTGACATCTGAATTAATCCTCGAAACCCATGTAAAGGTAAAAGGAGAGATCTATCTCTACAAAGTTCTCCTCTCACCTCCACACATGTGCCCCATCACACACACACACACACACACACACACACACACACACACACACCATAAATAAGTAAATGGAAGGATATACAGGACACTTTGTAAAGGACAGAATTGTAGCACTTTGACACAGGTTGCCCAAGACCATCTTTCATATCACATGTTTACATTACAATCCATAACAGTAGCAAAATTAGTTATGAAGTAGCCACAACAGTAATGTTTTGAGAAACTGTATTAAAGGGCTGCAACATTAGGAAAGTTGAGAACCACTGACCTAAAAGATGGACAGTGGATGTAGAATAAGGCAAAAGCCTTTACAGAGCATGTTACCAAGTCTGGAGACCAACAGTTCCTTAGTAGATGGCAGAGGCAGCTCACTCTGGAAGAAGTGTGGCATTCAGTTTGCTTTTATGTGTTGTTCAACTAATGGTGAGACATGGAAGCAGCTGGGAAAATGCACATAATGGAGAAGATCCTGCTTGCGGCTGCCATGTGTATACAAAATCCATGTCAGTTTCTGCTTTCCCACTTCTAATGTAGCCAGTTCTAAGGTTTGTGACTCTAAAGACAGTGAAAGTCAGCTCACAGCTGCAGATCTGAAACTGAGAGAGAGGTTAGCGTTGGAGATAGAATTCTAAGGCATGACTGATGCTTAGAACCTCTCTCTCTCTTTCTGTATTTGGGAAAGTGTGTGGGAAGAGGACTGTTGAGCTCCTGTGCCCTGCTCTATGCCCTCTGCTCCCTGCTGTCCTCCAGGCACTGTCCTGTGACCTCTCTATCTACAGCCTCATTTAGTGCTCAGAAGAAGCATTGTGTGTTGGCATTCTTTCCACTGGTGGAGCTTACCTTCCAGTCCCGTGCTGCTCACAACTTTTTTAGATTGATATTACTAAGTTCTAAATATTTCAGGGTGAGCAGCAGATGATAATAGACAGTAGATGTTGCTTTAGCTTTTCTGTCTTTTAATTCATCACAAGTGTATCATGTCCCTCTCCAATCCCCCATTCCCCAAATCCCAGCTTTTGAGTCTTAAACTTCTCCCTGTGTCTTTGATACGGAAAAAAGGAAGAGGTGCTGGGTGATTGCTGAACAGTTATATTATCATAGTGTTTAATAATAGGATAGGGTTACTGTTTGCTAGTAATTGAAGATGCATATCTCTGAGGTTTGTAAAGGAGAATGAGATTGACAAGACCAAGGTTCTAAGGATTTTATAAGCATTTTAAAAACAATGAGATGGGCACTTTGAATAGGGGGCACATTGCATATGGGGGAGAATAGGGACATGTCTTTGCTTAGTTGTAGTATCCAGGACAGAAGGGAGAGGGCCTGTACAAAGCTCCTATGGCACACTCCATAGAAGATAGTACTGCTGGAGACATCTCTACTGCCCAGTGGCTCTTTAGGAGAATCACTGCCCTGTGTAGCCACACAGATTATAGTCTACAGATTGTCTATTGCCAGATCCTCAGTTATGTCTGGCTAAACTAATGTACTTATATTAGGTGTCTGGTTTCTTGCAATGCTTCTCTTTAAAACCTGGAAACTTCTTAGGTTTCCTTCCTTTGCTCTGCCATTTTTTCTTGAAGTGCACCTTAGTGGTCCTAAATTGAACTAATGATCATTGGTTTATGTATGACTTTTCTTTTAGTTAATTAACCAGTGGAATGATCACCCATGGATGATGTTATGGATATCCTTTTGACTTTCCTCTTCCTGTATGCCTGTCTTTCTATTTCATGTCTGTATCTATTCTGTTGCCTTTTTGTTGCCGTTGTCTTAATTGTTCTATAGGTGTGTGTGTGTGTGTGTGTGTGTGTGTGTGTGTGTATGTGCTTGCATTTCATATGTATGTAACCTAAATATATTATCCAAATAATATTCCATTTACTTTTGTTTGTAATGCTATTATAAGGAGCTTATTCTTTATGTAATAAGCTGGATAGATTTTTCACTTAATATTTCATATTAATATACATCTAAATTGTATGTAGCTTAGCTGTTCAGTATTCATTAATATGTGTTATTTTGCTATACAAATACATTATAGCATTTGGGTTATTCTAAGAAAGTTTTTTTGCAAATGGCCATCAATATTCTCATCTATATTTCTTTAAGCACCTGCACAAGACATGCACTAGTTTTCACAGAATAGTTTCCAGTTTCAGCAGTTATATGATGTGAATATGCTTTATAACCAAGGCCATCAGAAGGATTGCAAAACAGAAAGTAAAGAGATCAAATGGGAGATGGTTATTAAAATCCAGGAGCCATGGAACAGCTGCTGCAGGAAGTGGAGAAATGCCGGATAGATTGGAGAGACTAAAGATTGTGTGCTTGGATCTAGAAGTAACTGCAGAGGAGCTTTGGGGACCGTTGTGTCCCACCCCACCAGTGATGGTGGGTGGTGACACTATTGGTTGAAATGTAAAATAAAGGTGGTGCTAGAGGGAAAGCTAGTGAGCTCACCTTTCCCCTGGTCCAGTTTTCAAACATGGAGACAGTTGGTCCTGTCACTGAAGTGTATCTTAGAAAGTGTCCTTCTGGTAAGCTTTGGAGTCACATTTGTGAATTTTGGACTGTTGAAGAGGTCAGTCTAGGTAGACCATATAGGAGAGCAAGGTAATTTGGTTTTGAGGTCTACTTTGAGGGTCATGGTAATACATCGTATACCCGCCTTTATTAGAAGCAGGGGACAAGCACTGAGGCAGTTTTCAAGGAAGCTACAGCTTACTCCCTGTCTACTGGGGGAGCATCTGTAGTAATGCTTCCCAAAGGGAATGCCTAGAAACATGAGTCTATGGGATACCACTGAAAATAAATAAAAGATGCTGCTAATTCAGGGGAATGCTGCCTACATTAATCCCAAGAAAATTACCATGCATATTAATATGCCAAAATTTTTGTCCTTTGATCTGTTGCACTTTCCTGGATCTATGCTACACACCAAATACATAATCATAGTATTTTTCAAAAAGATGGTTTTGCTTATGTTAAGGATCTTATGCATATTAAAAACTGAATTTGAGATGATTTGGGCTGGGGGTATAGATCAGTAATAGAATGCTTGTCTAGTTTGTGAAACAGAGGAAGGGAAGAATTGTATGGTAGAGAAGAAATAGGTATATTTTTAATTATAATTATTTAAAGAAAAATTCTAACTTTAAATTTAAATAATATATTTATTAGAAAACTTTTTGTTTTGTTTTGTTTTTCAAGACAGGGTTGTTTTGGAGCCTGTCCTGGAACTCGCTCTGTAGACCAGGCTGACCTCGAACTCAGAGGTCACAGAGATCCGCCTGCCTCTGCCTCCCGAGTGCTGGGAGTAAAGCCTTGTGCCACCAACGCCCCGCTTAGAAAAATGTTTTAACTAGCATTTTGTTCTATCTTCTGAAACATTCCCTTCAGAGCAACTTACGTTTTCGTAAGAATGGTTAACAAGCATTACTTGAATGAAAAGCATTTGAGGTAAGGTTTTGAAAATAACAGTATTGGATGCTATGTTGTTTCTTACATGTTTTCTGTTCTCTTTTTCAGTTACCTGACTGGATCAAGATTGGAGATCTGACTTCCAAAAGCTGCCATCTTTTTGTGAACCTTCAATCAAAAGGCTTAAAGGGGGGAGGTATAATACTGATTCTATCAGAAGCATATGCCATAATTCAGTCCATTGAAGATTTTATTTTAATGCAGACAGAGGGGAGGATGGTGGCTGCCGAGAACTGTGGGGAGGGTGAGATGAAGAGGTGTTGTTCCAAGAGTATGAAATTTCAGCTATGCAAAACAAATGAGATCTGGATATCTGCTGCACAGTGAAGGGCCCGATGCTACTACTGTACTATGTACCTAAAAGCCTACTAAGAAAAGTGGAGCATGGTAGTGCATGCCTGTAATCACAGATATCGGAAGTCGAGCAGGAGGATCTTTGGAGTGTGAGGCAGCCTATGCTACCTAGCAAGACCCTGCCCTAAAATAAATATATAAACAGCCGGGTGTTGGTGGCTTATGCCTTTAATCCCAGCACTCAAGAAGCAGAGACAGGTGGATCTCTGTGAGTTTGAAGCCAGCCTGGTCTACCCAGTGAGTTCCAGGACACACTCCAGCTCCAAAACAATACAGAGAAACCCTGTCTCAAAAAACAAAAAAATTAATAAAAATAAATATATAAACAAAAAATAAAATTGCTAAGAAGGGAGCTCTTAAATGCTTTTCCACAAAAAGAATAAGAATCAAACCAAAAGGGATTTGGGAGAAAAGTTTGGGCATGGTAGTGATAATGATATCTGATAGTCTCATGGGTATATGCTGACCTTCATGCTCATGCATTAAGTATCTGTAGCTTTTTGTATGTACTTTTGTAGTTGGACTTGCCTTTGGGTTGCCAGATCACAAATAATGACATGGAGAATTATTATTATTATGAAAGTCAGCCTATAGCATAGGCTTGTTCCTAACTAGCTCTTATAACATAAATTAACCCATTTGATTAATATATGTTCTATCATGTGCTGTTCTCTCTCTTGTGTCTTGTGCCTCCTGTTTTCTCTTTGCATCTCCTGTGACCTCGAATCCTGCTCCTTCCTGCTCTCCTGGGAAATCATACCTATGCCTCCTGCCTAGATACTGGTTCTTCAGCTTTTTATTACACCAATCACAGCAATATGTTTTCACACAGTGCAAATATCCCACAGCATACTATAATAAAGTAGCCTGAACTAAAGGTTGTATTTAAAACTGAAATAAGAATTCAGGGAAGGGCAGCACAAGCCAGAGGTGGATGGAGCTAGTTGTGTGATGAGTGAAAGAAGTCTGTTGACGTAGTCTTGCTTAGGCCTGGTCTTGGTGGATAAGTCTGTCAAAATTACAAAAATCCATAGAGGTTGAGAATCCATAATGGAGAAATCTCAGAGTCCAAAGGCATCTGACATGATGTCAACAATGAAAAATTCAATACTTCACCTCATATGACAGTTTATAGTAAAACTCAGGCACACTAAGAGAACAATTATATATAATTGTTCTCAGGCTATGGGTATAAGGTGTGTATTAAATATACATGGATTTCATTTTTGGTCTTGCGTTTCTTAAGATATCTCATTAACTAGTGCAAACATTCTGAAGTCTGAAGTGGGGAATACTCTGGGTCCAGTCTATAGCGATAGTTTCTTTGTATAAGCACTTTTTATGTATTACTTTTATTCTTAGGTAGATTTTAAAAATTGCTTATTCTTTCTCTTTATACCTTTTTGCTACCTATTGGAAAGTAGCTGGGTCAGTTGGTGTAGAACAGTGTAGGCAGCTCTTAGTTCTTCCTTTTTTTGTTTGTTTGTTTATTTGTTCTGTCTTGTTTGCTTTTTGTTTTGTTGAGACAGTTTCTCGTGTAACAGCTCTGGCTGTCCTGGCATTCACTCTGTAGACCAGGCTGGCCTCAGACTCAATGAGATCCACCTGCCTCTGCCTCCCAAGTGCTGGGATTAAAGGTGTGTGCCACCTTCTGATTTGCTTAGGCTTAGTCTTGCTCTTAGTTCTTAACCTAGTCAATTGGTGAATTTCAGAACCATCAGAATATCAGTTGAATTTGAGAGCAGTAAGAATGTGACGATAAATGACATTATTTCTGACATGTTTTTCAGCACAGGAACAATAAACAGCACCAGCTATTTAATCTCTTTGGAAGATGGCAACACTTTTATTCCTCTCTCATGCTGCTTGCTTGTTTGCTATTAAATTAACCTTTTGTGATAGAATATCTTGGAAAAATCTTTTGGAACCTAATGTGTCATTTAGTTAAAAGTCTTGAGATTTGGTAGCACTGAATTGGCTTTATTTTCTATTAAGTTGCTTTACCTGGTAGATTTTGGTCTAAATCACACATAGGTGGTAAGTCATAAAATCTTGTTTTTCTAATTCTTTTAAAATATATTCTGCATTTTAGGACGATTTGGTCAAACAACTCCTCCACTTGTTGATTTTCTCAAGGATATTTTAAGAAGATACCCAGAAGGAGGACAGATCCTTAAGGTAGGATATCTGAGGTTTACTTTCAGGGAAAACTTAGTGTTTGCATTTGATCCTTATTTGATTGTAGTACCTTGCTTCCTCAGCCACAGTACATAGCTGAATGGAGTCGATTTGAGAGTACAGTTGGCATGAAGGGAATAGGGTTAGGGGGTATAGGATTACACTAAGCTGCTGTATGCTCTCTTTAAATACAGTATTCTCTAGGAATGCTTTTGTAGAGCATTGAGCTCTGGTGTTGTGCACCAGCCATCAACCAATCAACAAACCAACCAGCAATGCAGCAGCCTAACACAAGTTCATGTTAGAGGCCAGGAACACATGCTTGCTTGGCCTCCGGACTTAGAGGTTTGTTTTTGTGAGAGACCTTAGTAGAATACTTACTTATTTATATTTGTATTTGACATACTGAAATGTTTTTCCCCAGGATAGAGTGGAACTCTCTGTGTAGTCCAGACTGACTACAAATTCATAGTGCTTCTACATCAGTCTTAGTGCTAGGGTTATGGACATGGTTTGTGATACGTTCTTTAAGTTTGAATGTACTCATTAGTAGAAAAACAAAAATTAAATATCCGCAAAAAAGGCAGGGAAAAAAGATTTTATGAAAATGAGGTTTGGTGTTTAATAGGAACCTCCTTAATGAACTTGGACAGTTGATGAATTATTATGCATCTTCCTTGTTATTCTCATCTTCAGTGTCTTAGCCCTTATTTCTCTTCTAGATTAGCAAGGTTTTAAGGTCTGTTAGCTCCTGTAGTCATGCTCAGATAGGCACGGCCTATTTTAATGATGGGTGCAGTAGAGATTTTTTTCCCTTTAGAATTGCTTGTAGCTCAACCTCCACATTCTATGGAGGCCCTCTAAGGGGTATCTCCAGAGTCTGTCATTTCATCTGAGGCAGGACAGGCTGAAGAGCATCCTTCCACATGGAATGGGCTCCCAAAGTCCATTGTATGCCATGGATAAATACTGATCTGCCACCCAAGGCTCCATAGATTGCCGAGGCCTCCTCACTGATACCCAAATTTAGGGGGTCTGGATAAGTCCCATGCTGGCCTCTCAGCCTTCAGTCTGGGGTCCATGTGCTCCCTCTTGTTCAGGTCAGCAGTTTCTGGGGGTTTCACCAGCCCAGTCTTGACTTGGGGGAGCTCTTTATCCCTTGTACAGCCTGCAGTTGGTAGTTGGGGCCTGGAACTTAGTAATTTCCAATTTTCTCAATCCCTACACATACATAATGCATAATAATATGTAATATATATAATGCACATACATAGTGAAGACAAATTCTGATCCCTGAAGCGCTCTCATTTTTTTATACGTTGACATATTCTGCTAGCCACTTAGTCCTTACGTATGTCTGCCTATCATATTAATATTAACTCATATTAACAGCTTGCTCATTTTTGAAGGCTCTCTTGGACTGAACAGAGAAGGAATGAGGGCTAAGCCATTAAAATGCCTATGAGAAATGGGCAGCTGTGTAAACAGGAACCGCATAGATGTGAGGGTAGTTAGAGAAGGCTCAGGTGTTCACATTCAGGGTTAGACCTCTGGCTGCTGGCCTAAACATTCGAACCCCCCATTTTTTGCTCCCGAGGTTCACGCGCAGGGCCTTTCATCTGCTAGATGAGCACTATACCCTGAGCTATGTTAAAGCAGTAGCCAGGCCTTTGGATGCACTTGATGAACCTAATAAACCCAATAGCTTTTAAGTCTGTCTTCTTCCCCAAGTTGCTTCACAGTTGTACTCCTCTAGAGGCCTTCCTGTTGACATTGCTTTTTAATCAGCTTAAGTGCTCTCCAGTTTAGTAATTCCAAGGTTCCAGGGAGACAAAAACGTTCCTCTCCCTAAAGTCAGATGTAGTTTGGTAATACAGGGTAATTTGTGTATGTGTGTTTGTCTAACTACCCATGTAACCATTTAAAGCAGTAGCCTTCAGTTTGTTTTGTTTTTTAAGTAGGAAACTATTATGAATTTACCATCTGATGATTTTCCCTTACTGTATTCAGACTCTAGAGAATAAGGCGGGGGTGGCTCTCCAGAGTTCCAATCATCAACTTTTGATGATTGTGGGTGAATCTCTAGGACTTGAGTCTCATCTTGGCTGTAACTCACTTCTAGTTGACCATAGTGTTTTGTGAGGTGTTTAGAAGTATTTGGAGTGGTTAGGACTGAGAATGTTGTTGTCTTGCCCTTTCCTTTATGTATCACAGGTGTCTGGGCACCCACCCACTCACCCACAGTCCTGCAAATGATCGCTATTACTCCCTTTCTGAATGGTGGTCATCACCAACATGCTTTCTGCCTCAGGCATGGCAGGCTGTCAAGATTATTGCCTGTTAGGGTGCATGTAGACGATGCCATTGAGTATCCTTTTCTCTAAGAGCATTTAAGTTTGATAAGCAAATGAGAACTAATGGTTGATTTTTTTGGAAGCATCCAAGCATAAGGTATCTTAGAATAATCTGTATAGGTCTTTGAACTAGTGTACTTTCCTTTGAACAAAGGCTTTGTGAGGATTTGTTGGTACTTCTAGGATTTGTAGTTAGAGGCTAAAAATAACTACTTCAGAGCTGGCTTGCAGGTGTGTATTGCTGGAAAGACTTCCCAACTGCTGTATATGTAGGAACTACTTCCAATAGGAACCTTACCAGAGCTTAACTTTACCCATGGTGATAGTGAGGTTTCTTCACTTTAATCCACTTACATTTCAGATATTATAGGTAAATACAAAGTTGGACAGTAGATGACTATATTAATATCTTTTTGGTGTATTTTCCTGGTTAGGAATTAATTCAGAATGCCGAAGATGCAGGGGCCACAGAGGTTAAATTTTTGTATGATGAAACACAATATGGAACGGAGACTCTTTGGTCAAAGGATATGGCACAATATCAGGGTAAGGATAATTTGAAGTAAATTTTATTTTTTGTACTAATGATGATTTTAGTGATTTATAATACTTTATTTAATGGACAGTGTAATTTTCATTTGTACTTCTTGGCATGTTTACCTCAGGTTTTTTTTTGTTTGTTTGTTTTTTTCTGCTTTTGGTGAGATGTTTCTACCAGTTGGTATCCTTAGAGAAAAAAGTTAAAATAAAATGGCTAGTGGTGTAATTACGTAGCCTCCCATTCCTCTCAGTCAGCCTGTACTTTATATTATGAATAAGATAAAGGACACTGCTTCTAAATAAGTATCACTTCTTCTGCGTTTGGAAAGAAGTTGTAGGAAGCTGTGCTTTTCTATATTGTTTTCTACTTCAGAGTTTCCCTTCTGCTGTGGGTGGGAACATAGGCTTAATAGGAAGAGGGAAGAAGGGGGATGAGAGGAAAAGCAGTGAGAGAGCCATCACCTGTAGACTTGCCAGCTTGTTTGTACACTAAAATGTGGGGAAATGTACATGCTTAGCTCAGCTCAGCTCTGAAATTGATGGATGATTGTGAATACTTGCATAGGATGAACACTTACCATGAAAAAGAAGTCTTAGCTCATTTTCTTAGGTGTATTTTCATATAAGTCACCTAAGAGTATATTGATGGAGGATGCAGAATGCACGGAACATCTTTCTTAAGGATAGGTTCTAACTCACTGAGAGACCAAGCTCAGGATAAGGGCCGGAACAATGCTCAGAATTTGGGGGTTCAGGAAGGCTGTCTCCATAGAGCAGCATCCACTCCAGCTTTCCAGGTGACCAGGCTTCAGTCATTTTTCTTCCTTTGAAGAAAATCGGCCTGGATGTTTAACGGTTCCTCCAAAGCTTTTTTAAAGCTGTGCCTCCTGTGGAGGTGGGAATATTGTAAGAGCCAGCAGCAGCAGTAAAACAGTGTTCCAGGATAGAGAGGGGAGGTGGTCAGGAAGTCCCACCCCGAACTGAGGAGCTCTTATCTTTCCTGTTGATTCTAGGAGGGAAGATTTCTCTTCCTTTCCCTGGTGGTCAGCTGGAGTGCTGGTAGCCATGCTGAATTTCTTAATTCCCTGCTATAGATCTTAAAGTTACATAGTTCTTTCTAGATTCACTCCTGGGCCTGTTCTGTAATCTTTCCTTCTGTGTCTGGTATTTTTTGTGAACACGGAGCAGGCAGAACTGTATAGTATTTGACAGATTCCATTTTATTTATTTATTATTATTATTATTATTATTATTTTTTTGGTTTTACAAGACAGGGTTTCTCTGTGTTCTTTTGGAGGCTGTTGGTCCAGCCCGGCCTCGAACTCACAGAGATCCGCCTGCCTCTGCCTCCCGAGTGCTGTGATTAAAGGCGTGCGCCACCACCGACTGGCTCGACATATTCCATTTTAAATGAACTGTGGTTAACTGAGATAATAACAAGTCATTTACGACTATTTTTTCATATAATGTAAAATTATATATGATATAAAGATTGATATTATATTGAAGAGTTACTGTAATAGAAATTGCTAATAATTTAATTTAAGGGCTCTTCTCTATGATGTGTGCTGTGGCAAGTCCTTCTTAATACCACAATAGATCCTTAGCACTCCCCTTTGGGGAGATAAAGCTCTTATCTCAGTATAGATGAAGAAACTGAGCCTGTGGCTGTAATTGGTAACAGTGAATCTGGTGACACCAGACTCCCTTGACTCCTGAGTAGTTTTTCACAGCTGTGTGCTTGTCCTTTTCAGAATAGCTTTTGTAGCCTTGACCAATTTCGTGTCCTGACTTTGGTTACTGTAAAGATAGCAGTTGCACTAATTGAAAAAAGACCAGGCCAACATCCCATATAGTTCATTAGCATGGAGGTTGCACAGGTCCAAGGGTACATATTTAGACTCTGCACTTAATTGTGTCTATGTTATTCTTAAGCGAATTTTCAAAGGAAAACATTGACCATATTTAAAGCATAATGAGTTGATATAGTTGTTTATAATCAGAGAATGTTAGGATTTATGAAAATAGGTCTTAAAGGAGAGTGCCAAAGTATTTGCTCAGAATTATGTATACAATATATTGTTAAAGAAACCACTTTGAAGATAGCATTATAATTCCAAATAACTTATTTAAATATTTACCATATTCATGACTATTTAAATCACCATCAGTGCTGTGAAGAGGAATCAAGTAAAGCAAAATCAAAAACATATAACCCAAATACTTACAAGATGATTGTTGACATTAATAAGGGATTAATTTCTACTTTATGAAAAATACAGTAATAACATCTCTTTAGGTTGTAGGTTGTTTCCTTAATACATTGTTCTGTATGTCTTAGAGAATGATCTGTGCTTGCTATACTTTCAGTTTTGAATGGATGCATTTATTCAGTATACACAAAAAGTAAAAGAATAAATATCAACAAATAGATAGACAGACAGACACTTGCTGAAAACATCCAGTAGAAATCTACTGAAGAAGCCCCTTTAGGGCAGCCAGTTGGAGTTCTCAAAAGAGATTCCAGGCAGAGTAGAGTCTCTGTATGGGTGTCTAAGTAAAAGAACAAATAACAACTGCTAGAGATGATATCATCAAACTGGACACAATATCAACAGAAAGGAAGTTGAGACAATCAGGCTGGAATTCCCCATGAAATGCTCTCTCCAAGGGTTAGCCTCTCACAGTGGAACTGGCTTCTCTTTCCCACTTGAAAACTTTTTTATATCATTGGAATATATAAAATGGTAATAGCATTGGTCAGAAACACTTCACCTTCTAGCTGTTCTCCAGGACACAGCATGTTTACTCTTGGACTGTTTTGCTGTTCTTATACCTCCCTGTCACAGAGATAGGGGGCCTTAGACCATCCTCACAAGAGGCCTTGGAACAGACACTGACACAAGCATTCTTGGGTCGAAAGTGGAAGGGGGCCTCACTGAGCCAGCTTCGTGGTGAGCTCAAACAGCCATAACAGTTTATCAGTCTGATGTCTAATGCACTTATTTTCAAGAAATTCCATCTACAAAGAATAATTTTTAGAGTTTTCACAGATTATAGTGCACTGTAATAATATCCTTGTTTGAGCTGTATTTTTTGGCATTTAAACTCCATAATTCTCTTAATTTCTTCTTTCAGAATTTTCGACAATGTATTTCTCTGGCTGTTAGCATTTACCAAGTTTGTTTTTATTATTATCGTGAAAACAATAGGAATGATGATGTAGAATTTAGTTGCTGTACTCACTTGTCTCTGTTTTCTCATCAAATAAGATTTTGTTGTTGTTGTTGTTGCTTTATTTTTTTTTGCACGGATGAAGCTCTTGAAACAGAGCTGACCATGCTTCTTGCTGAGTATCTGCCTGTGCATTCCAATACCCAGGGTCAGCTCTCTATGTGTACAACAATGCGGTTTTCACCCCAGAGGACTGGCATGGAATTCAGGAAATAGCAAGAAGCAGGAAGAAAGATGATCCTTTGAAGGTTGGAAGATTTGGAATTGGGTTTAATTCTGTCTACCATATAACAGGTGCAGTATTGACTGTGGGCAAGTGGGGAGTAAAGTCAGCCAAACTGTAGATAAATTTTAGTAACTCTACTGTGTTTCATTGATGTTGATATTTAATGTAAACTATATATTATATATTAAAATTACATGGTTATATACTAAGATGTTGATGTTACACATAAATCTTATATTTATATTTATATACTCACCTTTTGGAAGTTCACCTTCAGGGCTCCAGGTGATGGTTTATAAATGTTGAGGAGCTGTTGAGGATTGTGCAAGTGTGGAGACTATTATGCAGGATTTTAAAGCAGGTCACTTGCCCTGGGTGTGCAGCTCAGTGTTATTTTTGTCCCCTAGTTAACAGTGAACACATTGATGTGGGCCATTTGCTGGAAAGCGCTTTGGCAATCTGAAGATTTGAGAAAGCCATAGGTCATGCTTTTACAATATCAAGAGTCTCTCTAATCTGATTTCAGCATAGGTATGTGGCACCGTGTGAAGGAACTCAGGACAAATATATCCTAGATTGTACTGTTGATGGATTCAATGGATATAACATTTGCTACTTAAGATACATAAGAATTTAGGAATTGGTGATTGTCACAATTGAACTTGGATTTGACAACCACAGATATTAAAGAGATGACAGACTTACTGGAGTTACATTGAGCATGAAGATTAGGGGTTAAAGTCTGCATGGGAGACAAAGCACATCAGAACTATCCATGTGGGGTTTGAGCAGTACCATGGATAAAAGTTTCTTTCAGAATAATAAATCTGACACATCTAGTTTTGCCAGTATTGAAATACCACTGTCTTTAGTTGAGGAACAGAGGAAGCATTTGACATCAGTCTAGAGGCCATGTTGTAAGTTGTGGATCTTTAAGAACTGTTAGCTGTACACCTTGTGAGTCCTTCCCCAGGAAAATTCATTTCTCACTCCCCCTGGGGTCTGAGCTTGCTGAGCTACATGGCAGTGGAACAGCCTACGTTGTCATAGACAACATTGAATCTTTAATTTTGAACATAAATTTTGACTCTTTCTAAGTGTGCATTTGTGGCAGTTACCACTGAGTATAAATATCTAAATAGTGTTCTTATGTTTCACTTGATGAGTGTTTAAAGATACAGCACAGATTTTCCCCAAAATCATGAAGGTTTCTATAACTGGCTCTCACTAGATTGTCTCAAACCAGAAGCCATTATGCCTTACTTTCAAAGTATTAATTCACTTGTTTTTGAAGAATTTTATGTGTCATACTACTTCTTATGTAATATTTTTATGGTAGTTATCATTTCATTATGGCTACACTTATTCATTGGATCTCTGAGTTGGTTATGCCTTGGTTTTCATTTTTTACAGATGTTCCTTGTATCTTTAGTGGTGACCAGATAGGAATGCTAGATCCTCATCAAACACTTTTTGGCCCCCATGAATCAGGCCAATGTTGGAATCTCAAAGATGACAGCAAAGAAATTAATGAGCTTCCAGATCAATTTGCACCCTTCATTGGAGTTTTTGGAAGCACCAAGGAAACATTTACAAATGGCAGCTTTCCAGGGACATTTTTCCGTTTCCCTCTTCGCTTACAGCCTTCTCAGCTTAGCAGCAATCTCTACACTAAGCAGAAGGTTCTGGAGTTGTTTGACTCTTTCAGGACAGATGCAGACACAGTGCTGCTCTTCTTGAAGAGTGTGCAGACTGTGTCTTTACATGTCCGAGAGGCCGATGGGACAGAAAAACTGATATTTAGAGTGACTGCTAGTGAGAATAAGGCCCTGAAACATGAACGGCCGAATTCTATCAAGATCCTGGGAACAGCCATAAGCAACTATTGTAAAAAGATTCCAAGCAACAGTGTCACCTGTGTAACATATCATATAAACATAGTTCTAGAGGATGAGAGTGCAAAGGATGCCCAGAAGACATCTTGGCTGGTGTGTAACAGTGTGGGTGGACGAGGCATTAGTAGTAAACTGGATTCGTTGGCTGATGAACTGAAATTTATCCCAATCATTGGACTAGCCATGTCTTTATCAGGCAGAGATGATGAAGACAAAGGAGCAGTATCTGATTTCTCAGGAAAAGCATTTTGTTTTCTTCCTTTGCCTCCTGGTGAGGAAAGCAGAACAGGACTTCCAGTTCATATCAGTGGCTTCTTTGGCTTGACTGACAATCGCAGGAGCATAAAATGGAGAGAGCTGGACCAATGGAGGGACCCTGCAGCCTTGTGGAATGAATTTCTTATTGTGAATGTTGTTCCCAAAGCTTATGCTACTCTGATCCTAGATTCAATAAAACACCTGGAGACAGAAAAGAGCTCCGATTTCCCCTTGTCCATTGATGCCATCTACAAACTTTGGCCTGAGGCCAGCAAAGTCAAGGCACACTGGCAGCCAGTGTTGGGGCCTCTGTTTAGGGAACTTTTTCAGCATGCTGTGATCTATTCAATTGGTGGTGAGTGGGTAAAGCTGGAGCAGGTGTACTTCTCAGAACTTGATAGAAGTTTAGAATACACACAGTCTGTGCTCAACTACCTCCAGAGCTCAGGGAAGCAGATTGCCAAGGTACCAGAGAACCTGGCTGCTGCTGTTCAGCTCAGTGCAGCCTCTGCCACCTCCAGTGTGACTCCTGTGAGGAAGGTGACACCTGCATGGGTGCGGCAGGTGCTGCGGAAGTGTGCACACCTGGGCAATGCTGAAGAAAAGCTTCATCTTCTAGAATTCGTGCTTTCTGACCAAGCCTACAGTGAGCTTCTTGGGCTCGAGCTGCTGCCTTTACAAAGTGGGGCTTTTGTCCCCTTCTCCTCATCTATCTCTGATCAAGATGTTGTTTACATCACCTCAGAAGAATTCCCAAGGTAGACACTGTGTGGCTCAGACACTGGCTGATCTAGGGAGGGGGGGGGCTATCTTGCCCACAGGGTCCTTGACTGCCAAATTCACCAGGTATCTGGGTTGTGTGGTTAGGAGGTCTTTTCATAAAATATTAAGAGATAAATGTTATATTTTAAAAGTAAAAGGAATTTTAGTATTTGTCAGCTAAAAGATGACATAAAGGCTGGATTTATTGCCTTTTGTCTATAGTCCCAGCTGTTTGGGAGGCTGAGGAAGACCGCTTGAACGTGGGAGTTCCAAGACAACATAGTAATACCTTGTCTCAAAAAACAATTATTATAGAAGCCCCCTTTCAGTCACAACACTGAAAACAATTATTATAAGGTACTAATAGAGGAAAGATTAACTAGTAGAATTTTTTGATGAAATTTAAATTAAAATAGTATATGAAATAGCTATTTCTTTGTATCTTTAAGACAGGGTATGGTTGTGTAGCCCAGACTAGCCTAGAAAGCACAGTTCTCTTGCTTCAGCCTCCCAAAAGCTGGGTTTACAGGTGTACATCATCCTACTTGGCTTTAGCAACTAAGTTTTTACAGCTGAGGGCATGTATTGACATTTCATGGAATAAAATTCATTTTATTGTTAAGTATTTAGGCTGTTTTTGAATTGACAGTGTATGATACTCTCATATTTTAAAACAAACCCTGCATAATGTAGTTTGATGTGTATACTATAATTCATGTAAAATGAAATAGCAGGTTTAACTGGCTTAAAATTATATAGTGGATGTTTTAAACCTTAGAATTGTAACTGCTGTACACCTCTCACGTTCTAGGTCCCTTTTCCCAGGTCTTGAAGCAAGACTTATTTTGGAGAACTTGAAGCCTCACCTTCTAGCTGCTTTGAAAGAAGCTGCCCAGACCCGAGGTATTATAGTCATTTAGTGCTTTTCTTAAACAACCTTCTTTATAAAAATATAAAAGATCCATTTTAGACCTCTAAATCTGAGCTCACATGACTCAACCTAGGAGAATTGTCCAGTTGGAGGTATGTCAGGAGCCATTCTAGTGTCTAAAAGAATCCAATGCCATGGCTCTTGGTGGTGGGCATTTGCAGGAAGTGTGTCATAGCCTGCACAGTGCTCTTGTGTTTTCCCAGTGCTTGCTAGTTCTTTTTGGACCCTCCTATCCTTAGATCTTGCGGCATCAGTGATAATTTAGAAGTTATTAGTTCACAGATGGGAGAAAAAGGTTAAGTTCGGGGTTTTCACATGAGTACTAGAAGTCTGGGGTTCTACCTTGTCTCTCTTATTTACTGTACTACATCGTGACACAATTACAGGTGGTTATTCTGGGGGATCCTGTTAGCTACCAGATGTGATCAACTTTCAAGAAATGTGTGCCCATCCAGCTCCATAATGCTACCAGGAAAGGGGACTGAGGAGACCTAGAAAGTCACAGAGGCCCTTTATTGGGAATGATTTTTTTGGGAAATGACAGTAATTTGGAAGAAAAATTACTACAGTTCTGACTTTAATTCTATCTTCCAACTTCTGAAAACATCCCTTCACTTATAAAACTACTATCTGGAATTTCTTAGGTTATATATTTGCCTCCCAGATATCAGATTTTGTCCCACCAAGGAGCTTATTCTTTTTGATGTCTTAAACTACATGATTTTTTCTTTTCAAGGAGTTGTTAATCATTATATATCCTTATTCATTAAAATATTCATGAAAGGATTTGGGGTTTGTCAGGGAAACAAGGTTGGAGTTAAAAATGAGACCATGAATGACCCTGTAAATGTTTCTTGCCACAAGGATTTGTGCATGTGAGAGTCAGAGGGATACAGATTTCCAGCATCTGCTTGACTCATTTGTTGTGAATTGTTCTTTTCAAAAAGTCTTTGAGGTATCTAAACATGGATTCCCTCCCTCCTTCTATTTCTTGATAGAGAATTGTCTAGCTCTTTGAACATACAATATACTATTATTATCTATAGTTACCCTACTGTGCAGTAAGTAGTACCCAGAACTTAATCTGACCTGTAGCAATACTAATTGACCAGCCTCTATCTGTCTATCCCACACATTCCATCCCCATTCTCCCAGCATCTGGTAACCACAGAGAAAGCTTGGGAGGTACTCATGAGCTAGATAGTAATAGATAAGTAAAAGATAGCTGGGGAAGAAGTCCTGCTGTAAGGTTGACAGTGGAACACACTGGAACATTAGTCTGTTCTGCTGTTATACAGATCTCTGCCCAGTGCTTGGAAGGTTCTCTAAGACTTCTGTTTTGTGCCTGGGGCTGAGTCTCATTGTTGCAGACCTAACACTGAACTCCAGAGTGAAGTTCTGGCCTAGTCTTTCCAGAATGCTTCCTAGTGGATGGAATCTTTGCCATTTCTTTTTTTGCCTAAGTGTGGAAGAGGGGTCCTGAAGGCAGCCCTTGAGTCACACAGTAAATGTGATTCTGCAGACCCTAAGAGGTCTGTGGGTAGTAGTGTGGGCGAATGGTCTTGGAGCTCTGTCTGGTTTTGGATGTTAATTATGGTGGGTTTGTTAGTGGGCTTCAAGTCCAAGGCCTTGTCTTAGTTCCTTCTCCCTTCCCTAGGTAGGAGACATTATCTGTGATGAGTATCTTCTGTTGTTAGCTCTCCACAACCCTTAAGTAGCACAGTCTCTGTTATCATCTCCATTTGAAAAGCTCAAGGAAATGAAAGGGTTTAGATAACTTTAAATGTAGAGTTGGAACCACAGCTCTGTTTTTGTTCTTTCTCATTTTATTTGCAAATTAGATTATTTGCAGTTTAAATTACATGAGTAAATGGATGATTATCAGAAATTAGATGAGAGGTGAATAGTTGGAAAATTCTGCTAGTAAATGGGCTTTAGATGGAAAAAAACTAGAAAAAAAAGTAATCGAGTAGACAAATTCCTATTGGAGTGGCATTAGGATCCTATTTACATGTTCCTTAATTTTCAATTTTTTTTTACTAGAGAGTTTACATGCTCTGTTACAATTAGTAACTTAAGAGTTGTCCTTAAATGTTTGTTTCCTGTATATACCAAGCCTTGTGCCAGATGAAATTAATAAATAGATGGAAGAGATCATAGCTGCACAGGACATGGGTATCAATCAGCACTGCCGTTCATACAATGGGGACTGCTAAGAATGGACTGGGCCTACAGACTTGGGTGGCAAATCAAGGAGGGTGTTTTGTATTCTGTCTGGTGCACACAGGGGAGAAACCGCAGCCTTCATATTTCAGGGATAGCATGTTTTAAGTGATGACTTTGACACAACTTCACCATGATGTACACTGTTTGTTGAAAGGATGATAACCTCATATGCATGTATACAAATCTTGCGAAGGTTACACTTTTGATTGCTAGTCTCTGGCATACAGATCACTGTATTTGACACTGTATTTGTACTGTGGAGATGTTTGGAACTACCACATCCATAATTGTGCTAGGAGAGTCTGTTCTAAACCTACCTTCACCAGTATGTGGGCCACTGCCATCTCTCCCTGGAACACAAGCAGAACCTTGTGTCTCTCACAGCCATTCTTACTTCTCTAGTTCATATAGCATTATGAGAACTTACTTTTCTAAAACATCGTTTTTCTACCTTTATTAAAAACCTTTTGAAGGCTTCTTTTTTTCTTATTTAAAAAAAAGTCCTTGGCATTGTTCATTTTATTCTGGGCATTACAAAGATGCCTGGTACACAGGAATGCTAAAATCAGTGTTTACTGATGATTCTCCATTAGGTGCAGACATTTGTTTTTTCTTTTTCCCTGTGCCTACCCCCTTCACTTCTTGTTTCATGTGACCTGTGCATGTTTTCATAACACTGGACACAACACAGCACCACACACCTGCACTTGTGTGGTTACTTGTAATAATTTCTCTAATATGCCTTCCTCATTAGATACACACAAAGTCTGAGAACATGTCTAGGTGTTGAATGACAAATTATTCTGGTAAGACTTGCAGTCCCTGTCTTAGCCTTGAAATTGAGTCCAAGGTACCCTAGTGCACAAACATATTCCACAAAGATGCAGTAGTATACTTGATGGAATAAATGGCTTGCCTTAGGCATAGGAGGGTTAGTTGCCCATAGGAGCAGTTCTTAGAACTTTGTGATTATTGGTGGTTATCAGAAGCAAGCAGTAGAATTTGTTTGATAAATTTACCTTTCCTTATCATAAACTGAGAATTATGTGTAAATTTACTTTGTATAGATATGAGGGCATTTATAAAAATTCTGTCTCCCTTTCTCAGTTCTTCTGTAGGCCCTTTGACTGCTTTATAGTGATAGCCTGTGAAATAGCCCCTGGTTAGCTTGCAGATTGCTGTGAATGTAGTGTGATTTGTGCTTATACACATGCATTCTCCGTCACTACTTTCTGAACTAAGTCTTAGCTCTTACAAGGTTTAGGTTAATTTGCATTTGAATAGATTATTAATTTGTAACTGTATATACTGTTTAGAGCTTTGTTTTTGCCTTTTCTTTTGTATAATGCTATGTGGAGATTCTGCAGACAGCATTGCCTTAAGGTGTAGAGTAATTTCTATAGTGAGTTTGTGAAATATTGAACACTCTGGACTTTCTAAGAATGGATTTAATTATATTCTAGCACAGCAGCTTCTCTGGGGATACTCAGGTAGGATCACCGACTGAATGTTGTGTTCATTTGACACTTGATTGATTGATTTATTGTCATTTGTTGGCTTGTTTGAATCCTGTGTTATTGTTTTGTTTTTAACCTAAATAGCTAGAAATTATGTCAACCATTTTTTTTCTGCTGGAAATAACTTTAAAGGAGAGAGGAAACTATTAATATAGGCATTTGTTATTGCACACACTGATAAAAATATGTTTAAATGACATGTGAAATTTGTATTTTATACTGCTTATATGGGAGAGTGTGGCATGAATGCACTTCTGTTATACCCGCAAATGCTCAGAGGAGAATTGGACTGTGGATTGTAGCACAGTGTAGAGACTGGTGGAAGTAGAAAGCCCCGTCTAACTACATGGAGCACCAAAGTCCACTTTCATTAGGACAGTCAGATGATCATACAGTGCTGGGTGTGTCATTTTATTGATTGCCCACTCTTTTTGTTTTGCTTTAATAAATATCATTATTATTTTTGTATTATTTTCCCAAGTTTATGTTTTACTTGGAAATTTAAAGGATGTAAGATTTGATTTATAGAATTTTTTTTAGGGTTTAGAAGATGGTTCAGTGACTAAGAGTATTGGTAGCTAGTTCTTCCAGAGGTCCTGAGTTCAATTTCCAGCAACCACATGGTGGCTTACAACCATCTATAATGGGATCTGATACCCTCTTCTGACATTCAGTTGTACATGTAGATAGAGTAGACTATACATAAATCTCAAAATTTTTCTAAAAATCTGTTAAGAAATTGTTTTTATATATATTATTTGAAGCAGGATATATATGTATATACATATATATACACACACACACATACATACATACATAGGTATAATTAGTTTGGAAACTGGATCATTATTAGAGTGACAATTTCTATAAATATTAAATTTGGCTTCTACTTTATATTAAAGGTATCTAATGCCCTTGTATTGGGAAAGTGTAGTGAAAGAGGCAGCAAAGCCTTGATGTGAGTAGCTACCCTGTTATTGCCTGCCCTGGGGACTGTCCCATTTTGGTTACTGAATCTCTTTTGCTGCATCTCCTCCTATTCAAGTCCAAGCCTGTAATACCAGCTGTTCCTGATGATAAGGCAAGAAGATTGTAAGTTCAAGGCCAACCTGAACTACAAAGTGAGTTCAAGGCCAGCCTGTGGCAATTTAGCGAGAATCTATGAAAAGTAAATTAAAAAGAGGATTGGATCAGAAAACCGTGGACTCGCAGCTATTGCCAAAGATCAAAGCTGTTTCTCAGCTCCAGAGCTACCTGTGGTCTCTGACAAACAGGATGTATCCTCACAACCTGGTTTTCTAAATTGCTATCAACCTAATTAAACAGCTTAATGTGTTTAATAAAAAAAGAGGATTGGGACATAGCTCAGTGGTAGGGTTTTTGCCTAGCTTGCATGAAACATTGTAGTCAGTGCCCAGTATTACAAGAAAAACAACAAAAGGCCAAAGGCAAAATGTCAGTGGCAGAATATCAGTACAGACTTTCTGGGAAGCAGTGAACCATTAGAGGTAGAATAAGATGCTTCTAAAAGACCCAGGGGCCCATAGCACCATATCTAGACTTGAGTGCTGGACACTGGGTTGCCTTTTCCTTTACTTCCCCCAACCCCCTACATTGGTCTTTTCTTTTTTTTCATTATTTTTTTTCCTTAAATGTATAACTGATATACAGTAATCATTTAATTGGAAGTTTGTTGTTTGTGTGTGTTACAAGGACTTGAATCTTCTATACAGTAGTGCATTATTAGAACTCACCAGTTATCAAAGCTGCCATTGCCACAGTATACTCAAAAAGCAAAAAGAACTGCCATGTACCCAGTGCCTTGAGTTAGCATTGTCCAGTAGAGTGGCACCTCTGGAGGAGTTTATTTACTTAAAAGCATTTAGAATAAAAACATCGTTGTAAGAGAATTTTTACACTGATTGGTAGTTCTACTTTCTGACCATGTTTTATTATTTCTCCAAGTTAGCAAGGAACATAAACATGCAAACAGGTGGAAACAAAATAGTACAGTAGAGACTGGTTGTATTGATGCTGTTTCCAGTATCTGAGATGGACTCATCTATGGCAACCAAACCTATGCACAAGAATTTTTCCAAAGTTAAAATTGAATGTAATAGTTTATTGTCACTAGGAACATTTTTTTCAGAAGCGTAGTTAGATGTGTTTTGACATTGATGAGAGTTGTGAAAGCCACAAAGCCCACAAGTCATTTATTAAAATGTCTATAAATTGTTTTGCTCGTCCTAGTAACAGTGCTTTAGAGGCCTTCTAATGGAAGGCATGGAGATGACTGTACAAACATTTACATTTCAGGGCTAAAAGCTAACTGTCTTTAGTACAGAGTAGCTAGAACTCGGGACGTCAGCCTAAATTAATTTAATGTACTTAGAGTTGTGCCTTGCTGTATTTTCTCTCTCCTTTACTTCCTCTTGTTTTTCCAGTTGAGCATGACTGATGTGTTAGTTGCATGCTATATGTGAGGTGTGTGTGTCTTGACATTTTATTTACATATTCATACCAAGTAATTTTCCTAAAGGTAGGTATGTTATATAAATTGCCAAATTTTATGCCAGGATATTAGGCAGGATTATCTATAGAATGCATGTGATATGGCAATTTACATGGAACATATATGGTGTATATTTAAATTTTTGCTTTCTAGGTATTCTGAATTTTAATTGTCAACATTTTTATATCTTTAAAATTATATCTTTCCTTTACTTATGACTTGGATATTAAGCTATAGCTAATTTTATTCAGTAAGCACTTTAAGAAACATTATTGTAAAATTAAGTTTAATTCATTCTATAACCCAAAAAAACTACATTGATTGTATTACTGACATTTTAATTTTAAAAATGTTACTTGAATTATTCTGTCACATGACATAGATACAGAAAATGTTCTGAATCTGGGTATTATCACTCTCCTAAAGTTCCCAAAGTGAGTCTTTGCTGGGATTTTTATGGCAGTGCTTTTAAAATAACATGATGGGTAATTTTGGAGTAGAGAGTAAAGCCTTTGGAACAAAGATGTCCTTCCTTGATTAAAAAGTGTTAGAATGCAGAGAGGGAAGGATGATGAATACAGTATCTTCAATCTGAAGTTCCGAGTTCTAGCTACTTCATACTGAAAACGTTTAGCTTTTAACTGTTCACACAGGACTCTCCATGCCTCTATTAAAAGGACTCTGAAGCACCTCACATATGACATTCTCAAACAAAGTTACATACAAAAGTCCCAAGAGCCGCAGGTACACCTCTTGTTACAGCATTTCCCAGGATTGCTCATAAGGATCTAGAATCACTTGCACATAAAGGAAAGATAAATGTTAGTTTCCACAGAATTAATATTGAGATTTTTTATTTCTATATATGGGCAAACACATACCTACAGGTATGTAGTTTTCTATTTTGTTGTTAGTGATGTTAAATATCAAAAAAATACTCTGTCATACAAAATACATTTTAAATGAATGTTAATTTCTAGACAGTCTATTAAGTTAAGCAAATGTCCCCACAAGGAGGCAAAATTCTATTACTCTCCTAGTTTGCAAGCATTTAGAAATAGAGTTATTTTGGTGGTAAGAAATATCTGCCCCGACAGCAACACCCCACATGTTCAGTTTGTTTGCCCTGAAGCATTTCTACAAAATCCCTGGTTCTACAGAGCACACTTCAGTAAATAGCAACCATGGCAAAACTGCAGCTGTGCTCTGTATAGAATAGTCTAAGTGTAGAATCTCATTCCCATTGCTTTTCCAGATGAGTGAGTTCCAGTCTCCAAGACATTAGCTGACACCCAGTTTCATATCTGATTAGAGGCTGACAGGAAATTCCTTGAGGGCCATTGCTACCTGCATTTCAGTAAGTGTTAGCTTCTGAAATAAAAACCTCAGTCTCTTTCTCTGACTTTGAGCCCTTCTCTTCTTCCTACACAGTTATGCAGGTGAGGTGCTGGAAGTACGTACACACAACCCCCAAAGATACTTGTATTGTGTCTGCTTATTGATGCTTACCCATTAAATGAAAAGATGTAAATTTATCTGCATTTGTTTGGTGTGTTTACTTGTGGACAGCTAAACATTACACATCGTTTTTCATGTTGATTCCATCTGCAGAACACTAGATACTTTTGAATACATAAAATAAGCACTTTGTTGAGAAAATGACTTATTTTAGAGGTATTATAAGCATTATTTTCTGTATAGGCTATCATTGTTTTTAAATTGGTTATACTGAATTTTTGCATATTCTTAAAACAGCTTCCTAGTGCCATCTTAAATGTGAGACCAGAAGAGTTTAAAGTGGAATTGTGTATAACATTTCTGTGTGTGATTTACAGGAAGACCATGTACTCAGCTGCAGCTTCTAAATCCAGAGCGATTTGCACGTCTTATTAAAGAAGTAATGAATACATTCTGGCCCGGCAGAGAGTTGGTGGTTCAGTGGTATCCATTCAGTGAAGACAAACACCACCCATCCATTTCATGGCTTAAAATGGTTTGGAAGAATCTATATATACATTTTTCAGATGATTTGACTTTATTTGATGAAATGCCACTTATCCCCAGAGCTACATTGGATGAAGGTCAGACGTGTGTGGAACTCATTAGACTCAGGATCCCATCAGTAGTCATTTTAGATGATGAAACTGAAGGCCAGCTTCCAGAATTCTTAGCAGATATTGTACAAAAACTTGGGGGGATAGTACTGAAAAAGTTAGATACCTCTATTCAGCATCCACTTGTTAAAAAATATATTCATTCGCCACTACCTAGTGCTATTTTGCAGATAATGGAGAAGATACCACTGCAGAAGTTATGTAACCAAATAGCATCATTACTTCCAACCCACAAAGATGCTCTAAGGAAGTTTTTGGCCAGCTTAACTGATGCCAGTGAAAAAGAAAAAAGAATAATTCAAGAATTGACAGTATTCAAAAGAATTAATCACTCATCGGATCAAGGAATTTCCTCTTACACTAAATTAAAAGGATGTAAAGTTTTGGATCATACTGCCAAACTTCCAGCAGATCTGCGACTGTCTCTTTCAGTAATAGATAGTAGTGATGAAGCTACCATTCGTTTGGCAAACATGTTGAAAATCGAAAAATTAAAGACTACAAGCTGTTTAAAGTTTGTTTTAAAAGATATTGAAAATGCATTTTATACACAGGAAGAGGTAACACATCTTATGCTGTGGATCCTAGAGAATCTATCCTCTCTTAAAAACGAGAACCCAAATGTGCTTGATTGGTTGATGCCACTAAAATTCATTCAAATGTCACAGGAGCGTGTAGTAGCAGCCAGTGAACTCTTTGATCCTGATATAGAAGTACTAAAGGATCTCTTTTACAGTGAGGAAGAAGCCTGTTTCCCACCTGCAATTTTTACCTCACCAGATATTCTTCACTCTTTGAGACAGATTGGTTTAAAAAATGAAGCCAGCCTGAAAGAGAAAGATGTTGTGCAAGTGGCAAAAACAATCGAAGCTTTGCAGGTCAGTTCCTGTCAGAATCAGGATGTTCTCCTGAAGAAAGCGAAAACGCTCTTGCTATTCTTGAGTAAAAACCCTGCACTCTTACAGTCGTCTGAAGGGAAGATGACATTGAAAAAAATAAAATGGGTTCCAGCCTACAAGGAAAGACCTCCAAATTACCCAGGATCCTTGGTCTGGAAAGGGGACCTCTGTAATCTCTGTGCACCTCCAGACATGTGTGATGCAGCCCATGCAGTTCTTGTGGGCTCCTCACTTCCTCTTGTTGAAAGTGCTCATGTAAACTTGGAGAAGGCGCTAGGCATCTTCACAAAGCCTAGCATCAGTGCTGTCTTAAAACACTTTAAGATTGTTGTTGACTGGTATACTTCAAAAACCTTTAGCGATGAAGATTACTATCAGTTCCAACATATTTTGCTTGAAATTTATGGGTTCATGCATGATCATCTGAATGAAGGGAAGGATTCTTTTAAAGCCTTGAAATTTCCATGGGTTTGGACTGGCAAAAACTTTTGTCCTCTTGCCCAGGCTGTGATAAAACCAATCCATGATCTGGATCTTCAGCCTTACTTATATAATGTGCCTAAAACGATGGCAAAATTCCACCAGCTATTTAAGGCCTGTGGCTCAATAGAAGAGTTGACATCAGATCATATTTCTATGGTCATTCAGAAGGTTTATCTCACAAGTGAACAGGAGTTGAGTGAACAAGAAAGTAAACAAAATCTTCATCTTATGTTGAATATTATGCGATGGCTCTATAGCAACCAGATTCCAGCAAGCCCTAATACACCAGTTCCTATTTATCATAGCAAAAATACTTCCAAACTTGTCATGAAGCCAATTCATGAATGCTGCTATTGTGACATCAAAGTTGATGATCTCAATGATTTACTTGAAGATTCAGTGGAACCAATCATTTTGGTACATGAAGACATACCCATGAAAACTGCAGAGTGGCTAAAAGTTCCCTGTCTTAGTACAAGGCTGATCAACCCTGAAAACATGGGGTTTGAGCAGTCAGGACAAAGAGAGCCTCTTACTGTAAGGATTAAAAATATTTTGGAAGAATACCCTTCTGTGTCAGATATTTTTAAAGAGCTGCTTCAAAATGCTGATGATGCAAATGCTACAGAATGCAGTTTCATGATTGATATGAGAAGAAATATGGACATCAGGGAGAATCTCCTAGACCCAGGAATGGCAGCTTGCCATGGACCTGCTTTGTGGTCATTCAACAACTCTGAATTCTCAGATTCAGATTTCATAAACATAACCAGATTAGGGGAATCTTTGAAAAGAGGCGAAGTTGACAAAGTTGGAAAATTTGGTCTTGGATTTAATTCAGTGTACCACATCACTGATATTCCCATCATTATGAGTCGGGAATTTATGATTATGTTTGATCCGAACATAAATCATATCAGTAAACACATAAAAGATAGATCTAATCCTGGAATCAAAATTAATTGGAGTAAACAGCAGAAAAGACTTAGGAAATTTCCAAATCAGTTCAAACCATTTATAGATGTATTTGGGTGTCAGTTACCTTTGGCTGTAGAAGCCCCTTATAGCTACAATGGAACTCTTTTCCGACTGTCCTTTAGGACACAACAGGAAGCAAAAGTAAGTGAAGTTAGCAGTACCTGTTACAACACTGCAGATATTTACTCCCTAGTGGATGAATTTAGCCTTTGTGGGCACAGACTTATCATTTTCACTCAGAGTGTAAATTCAATGTATTTGAAATATTTGAAGATAGAAGAAAGCAATCCTAGCTTAGCACAAGACACAATAATAATTAAGAAAAAAGTCTGCCCCTCCAAAGCACTGAGTACACCAGTTTTAAGTGTTTTAAAAGAAGCTGCTAAACTCATGAAGACTTGTAGCAACAGCAGCAGCAAGAAGCTTCCCACTGATGTGCCAAAGTCATCTTGCATTCTTCAGATCACAGTTGAAGAATTTCACCATGTGTTTAGGAGGATTGCTGACTTGCAGTCACCACTGTTTAGAGGTCCAGATGATGACCCAGCTACTATCTTTGAAATAGCTAAGTCTGGCCAACCAAAAAAGCCATCAGATGAGTTGCCACAGAAGACAGTAGATTGCACCACATGGCTTATATGCACCTGCATGGATACGGGAGAGGCTCTCAAGTTTTCCTTGAATGAAAGTGGAAAGAGACTAGGGCTGGTTCCTTGTGGGGCAGTAGGTGTTCTTTTGCATGAAACCCAGGAACAGAAGTGGGCCGTGAAATCACACATAGGAGAGGTGTTTTGCTATTTACCTCTACGAATAAAAACAGGGTTGCCAATTCACATCAATGGGTGCTTTGCTGTTACTTCAAATAGGAAAGAAATCTGGAAGACAGATACAAAAGGGCGATGGAATACCACATTCATGAGGCATGTCATTGTGAAAGCTTACTTACAAGCACTCAGTGTCTTGCGGGACCTAGCCACTAGTGGTGAGCTGACTGATTATACTTACTATGCTGTGTGGCCTGATCCCGATCAGGTTCATGATGACTTCTCTGTGATTTGTCAAGGATTTTATGAAGATATAGCTCATGGGAAGGGGAAGGAGTTGACCAGAGTCTTCTCTGATGGCTCTACTTGGGTTTCCATGAAGAATGTGAGATTTCTAGATGACTCTATACTTCAAAGGAAAGATGTTGGTTCAGCAGCCTTCAAGATATTTCTGAAGTACCTCAAGAAAACAGGCTCTAAAAACCTCTGTGCTGTTGAGCTTCCTTCATCAGTAAAGGCAGGATTTGAGGAGGCTGGCTGCAAACAGATACTGCTTGAAAATACATTTTCAGAAAAACAGTTTTTTTCAGAAGTCTTTTTTCCTAATATTCAGGAAATTGACGCAGAACTGAGAGATCCTTTAATGAATTTTGTCCTAAATGAGAAACTTGATGAATTCTCAGGAATTCTTCGTGTTACACCATGTGTTCCTTGCTCCTTGGAGGGCCATCCTTTGGTTTTACCATCAAGATTGATCCACCCAGAAGGACGAGTTGCAAAGTTATTTGATACTAAAGATGGGAGGTTCCCTTATGGATCTACACAGGATTACCTCAATCCTATTATTTTGATTAAACTAGTTCAGTTAGGTATGGCAAAAGATGATATTCTGTGGGATGACATGCTAGAGCGTGCAGAGTCAGTAGCTGAGATTAATAAAAGTGACCATGCTGCTGCCTGTCTAAGGAGTAGTATTCTACTAAGCCTTATTGATGAGAAGCTAAAAATAAGGGATCCTAGAGCAAAGGATTTTGCTGCAAAATACCAAACAATTCCCTTCCTTCCATTTCTAACAAAGCCAGCAGGTTTCTCTTTAGAATGGAAAGGAAACAGTTTTAAGCCTGAAACCATGTTTGCAGCAACTGACCTTTACACAGCTGAACATCAAGATACAGTCTGTCTTTTGCAACCAATTCTCAATGAAAATTCCCATTCTTTTAGAGGCTGTGGTTCAGTGTCATTGGCTGTTAAAGAGTTTTTGGGTTTACTGAAGAAGCCAACAGTTGATTTGGTAATAAAGCAGTTGAAGCAAGTTGCAAAATCAGTAGACGATGGCATTACATTGTATCAGGAAAATATCACCAATGCTTGCTACAAGTACCTCCATGAAGCAATGATGCAGAATGAAATGGCCAAGGCAGCAATTATTGAAAAGCTAAAACCATTTCATTTCATTCTGGTTGAGAATGTGTATGTTGAGTCAGAAAAGGTTTCTTTTCATTTGAATTTTGAAGCAGCACCATACCTTTATCAGTTACCTAACAAGTATAAAAATAATTTCCGTGAACTTTTTGAAAGTGTGGGTGTGCGTCAGTCATTTACAGTTGAAGATTTTGCCCTAGTTTTAGAGACTATTGATCAAGAAAGAGGAAGAAAACAAATAACAGAAGAGAATTTTCAACTTTGCCGACGAATAATCAGTGAAGGAATCTGGAGTCTCATTAGAGAAAAGAGACAAGAATTCTGTGAGAAAAATTATGGCAAAATATTACTGCCAGATACTAATCTCCTACTTCTCCCTGCTAAGTCATTATGCTATAATGACTGTCCTTGGATAAAAGTAAAGGATTCTACTGTTAAATATTGCCATGCTGACATACCCCGTGAAGTAGCGGTAAAACTAGGAGCAATACCAAAGAGACACAAAGCCTTAGAAAGATATGCATCCAACATCTGTTTCACAGCTCTAGGTACGGAATTTGGGCAGAAAGAAAAACTGACCAGCAGAATTAAGAGCATACTCAATGCCTATCCTTCAGAAAAGGAAATGCTGAAAGAGCTTCTTCAAAATGCTGATGATGCAAAGGCCACAGAAATCTGTTTTGTGTTTGATCCCAGACAACATCCTGTTGACCGAATATTTGATGATAAGTGGGCCCCATTGCAAGGGCCAGCGCTGTGTGTGTACAACAACCAGCCATTTACAGAAGATGATGTAAGAGGAATTCAGAATCTTGGGAAAGGCACCAAAGAAGGAAACCCTTGCAAAACAGGACAATATGGAATTGGGTTCAATTCTGTGTATCACATTACAGACTGCCCTTCTTTTATTTCTGGCAATGATATCCTGTGTATTTTTGATCCCCATGCCAGATATGCACCAGGAGCCACATCAGTTAGTCCTGGACGCATGTTTAGAGATTTGGATGCAGATTTTAGAACCCAGTTTTCGGATGTTCTGGATCTTTACTTGGGAGATCACTTTAAACTGGACAATTGTACAATGTTTAGGTTTCCTTTGCGTAATGCAGAAATGGCACAAGTTTCAGAAATTTCCTCAGTACCATCATCAGACAGAATGGTTCAGAATCTTTTGGACAAATTGCGCTCTGATGGGGCAGAACTTCTTATGTTTCTCAATCACATGGAAAAAATATCTATTTGTGAAATAGATAAGGCCACAGGAGGTTTAAATGTTCTCTATTCAGTAAAAGGCAAGATTACAGATGGAGACCGATTGAAGAGAAAGCAATTCCACGCATCTGTAATTGATAGTGTTACTAAAAAGAGGCAGCTCAAGGACATACCAGTTCAACAAATAACCTACACTATGGATACTGAGGATTCTGAAGGAAATTTGACCACATGGCTGATCTGCAATAGATCAGGATTTTCAAGTATGGACAAAGTATCCAAGAGTGTTATATCAGCTCACAAGAATCAAGATATCACCCTCTTCCCACGTGGTGGAGTAGCTGCCTGCGTTACTCACAACTATAAAAAGCCCCACAGGGCCTTCTGTTTTCTGCCTCTCTCTTTGGAAACAGGGCTGCCATTTCATGTGAATGGCCACTTTGCTCTAGATTCAGCCAGAAGAAACTTGTGGCGTGATGATAATGGGGTTGGTGTTCGAAGTGACTGGAATAATAGTTTAATGACAGCATTAATAGCACCTGCTTATGTTGAATTACTAATTCAACTAAAAAAAAGGTATTTCCCTGGTTCTGACCCAACATTATCAGTTTTACAGAACACACCCATTCATGTTGTAAAGGACACATTAAAGAAGTTTCTGTCCTTCTTTCCAGTTAACAGGCTTGATCTGCAGCCAGATTTATATTGCTTAGTAAAGGCACTTTACTGTTGCATTCATGAAGACATGAAACGTCTTTTACCTGTTGTTCGTGCTCCAAATATTGATGGCTCTGATTTGCACTCTGCAGTCATAATTACTTGGATCAATATGTCTACTTTGAATAAAACCAAACCATTTTTTGATAACTTGCTACAAGATGAATTACAGCACCTTAAAAATGCAGATTACAACATCACAACTCGAAAAACAGTTGCAGAGAATGTCTACAGGCTAAAGCACTTGCTTTTAGAAATTGGTTTCAACTTGGTTTATAATTGTGATGAAACTGCTAATCTTTACCATTGCCTTATAGATGCAGACATTCCTGTTAGCTATGTGACTCCTGCTGATGTTAGGTCCTTCTTAATGACTTTCTCTTCTCCTGATACTAACTGCCATATTGGGAAGCTGCCTTGTCGTCTTCAGCAAACTAACCTAAAACTTTTTCATAGTTTAAAACTTTTAGTTGATTACTGTTTTAAAGATGCTGAAGAAAATGAGTTTGAAGTTGAGGGACTGCCCCTGCTCATCACACTGGACAGTGTTTTACAGATTTTTGATGGTAAACGACCCAAATTTCTAACAACATATCACGAATTAATTCCATCACGTAAAGACTTATTTATGAACACCTTATACTTGAAATATAGTAGCGTTTTGTTGAACTGCAAAGTTGCAAAAGTATTTGACATTTCCAGCTTTGCTGACTTACTCTCTTCTGTGTTGCCTCGTGAATATAAGACCAAAAACTGTACAAAGTGGAAAGACAATTTTGCCAGTGAATCTTGGCTTAAGAATGCTTGGCATTTTATCAGTGAATCTGTAAGTGTGACAGAAGATCAGGAAGAACCAAAGCCATCATTTGATGTCATTGTTGACATCCTCAAAGACTGGGCATTGCTTCCAGGAACAAAGTTCACTGTGTCGTCCAGTCAGCTTGTGGTTCCTGAAGGAGATGTGCTGATTCCCCTGAGTCTCATGCACATTGCCGTTTTCCCAAATGCTCAGAGTGATAAGGTGTTTCATGCTCTAATGAAAGCTGGCTGCATTCAGCTTGCTTTGAACAAAATCTGCTCAAAAGACAGTGCATTAGTTCCTCTGTTGTCATGCCACACAGCAAACATAGATAGCCCCACAAGCATCTTGAAGGCTGTACATTACATGGTTCAGACTTCAACATTTAGGACTGAAAAACTAGTAGAAAATGACTTTGAAGCACTTTTGATGTATTTCAACTGTAATTTGAGTCATTTGATGTCCCAAGATGACATAAAAATTTTAAAGTCCCTTCCATGCTACAAATCCATCAGTGGCCGCTATATGAGCATTGCAAAGTTTGGAACGTGCTATGTGCTTACCAAAAGTATCCCTTCAGCTGAAGTGGAAAAATGGACACAGTCATCATCATCTGCATTTCTTGAAGAAAAGGTACATTTAAAAGAACTGTACGAGGTCCTTGGCTGTGTGCCAGTAGATGATCTGGAGGTGTATTTGAAACACCTTCTGCCAAAAATTGAAAATCTCTCTTATGATGCAAAATTAGAGCACTTGATCTATCTGAAGAATAGATTGTCAAGCATTGAAGAGCTGTCAGAGATTAAGGAACAACTTTTTGAAAAACTGGAAAGCTTATTGATTATCCATGATGCCAACAATCGACTAAAACAAGCAAAACATTTCTATGATAGAACTGTGAGAGTTTTTGAAGTTATGCTTCCTGAAAAATTATTTATTCCTAAGGAGTTCTTTAAAAAATTGGAACAAGTAATAAAACCTAAAAATCAAGTTGCATTTATGACATCTTGGGTGGAATTCTTGAGAAATGTTGGACTAAAGTACATACTTTCCCAGCAGCAGTTGTTACAGTTTGCCAAGGAAATCAGTGTGAGGGCAAATACAGAAAACTGGTCTAAAGAAACACTACAGAATACAGTTGACATTCTTCTCCATCACATATTCCAAGAAAGAATGGATTTGTTATCTGGAAATTTTCTGAAGGAACTATCCTTAATTCCATTCTTGTGTCCTGAACGGGCACCTGCTGAATACATTCGATTTCACCCTCAGTACCAGGAAGTAAATGGGACACTTCCTCTTATAAAGTTCAATGGAGCACAAGTGAATCCAAAGTTCAAGCAGTGTGATGTGCTCCAGCTGCTGTGGACATCCTGCCCTATTCTTCCAGAGAAAGCCACACCCTTGAGCATCAAAGAACAAGAAGGCAGTGACCTTGGTCCACAGGAACAGCTTGAACAAGTTTTAAATATGCTTAATGTTAATTTGGACCCCCCTCTTGATAAAGTCATTAATAATTGCAGAAACATATGCAACATAACAACTTTGGATGAAGAAATGGTAAAAACTAGAGCAAAGGTCTTAAGGAGCATATATGAATTTCTCAGTGCAGAAAAACGGGAGTTCCGTTTTCAGCTTCGAGGTGTTGCCTTTGTGATGGTTGAAGATGGCTGGAAACTTCTGAAGCCTGAGGAAGTAGTGATAAACCTAGAATATGAAGCTGATTTTAAACCTTATTTGTACAAGCTGCCTCTAGAGCTTGGCACATTTCATCAGCTGTTCAAACATTTAGGCACTGAAGATATTATTTCAACTAAGCAATATGTTGAAGTATTAAGCCGCATATTCAAAAACTCTGAAGGAAAGCAGTTGGATCCTAATGAAATGCGTACAGTTAAGAGAGTAGTTTCTGGTCTATTCAAGAGTCTACAAAATGATTCAGTCAAGGTGAGGGGTGATCTGGAGAATGTCCGGGATCTCGCACTCTACCTTCCAAGCCAAGATGGTAGGTTGGTGAAATCCAGCATCTTGGTGTTTGATGATGCACCACACTATAAGAGTAGAATCCAAGGCAACATTGGGGTGCAAATGCTAGTTGATCTTAGCCAGTGCTACTTAGGGAAAGACCATGGGTTCCACACTAAGCTGATAATGCTTTTTCCTCAAAAACTTCGACCTCGTCTGCTGAGCAGTATACTTGAAGAGCAACTCGATGAAGAGACCCCCAAAGTGTGCCAGTTTGGAGCCCTGTGCTCGCTTCAGGGAAGACTGCAGCTTCTCTTGTCTTCAGAGCAGTTCATCACAGGCCTCATCAGAATCATGAAGCATGAAAATGATAATGCTTTCCTGGCCAATGAAGAAAAAGCCATCAGACTTTGCAAAGCTCTAAGAGAAGGGCTGAAAGTGTCCTGTTTTGAAAAGCTTCAAACAACATTAAGGGTTAAAGGTTTTAATCCTATTCCCCATAGCAGGAGTGAAACTTTTGCTTTCTTGAAGCGATTTGGCAATGCAGTCATCTTGCTGTACATCCAGCATTCAGACAGTAAAGACATTAACTTCCTGCTAGCCTTAGCAATGACGCTTAAATCAGCAACTGACAACTTGATTTCTGACACATCATATTTAATTGCTATGCTGGGATGCAACGACATTTACAGGATCAGCGAGAAACTTGACAGCTTAGGGGTAAAATATGACTCTTCTGAACCATCAAAACTGGAACTTCCCATGCCTGGCACACCAATACCTGCTGAGATCCATTATACTCTGCTTATGGATCCAATGAATGTTTTTTATCCTGGAGAATATGTTGGGTACCTTGTGGATGCTGAAGGTGGTGATATTTATGGGTCATACCAGCCAACATACACATATGCAATTATTGTGCAAGAAGTTGAAAGGGAAGATGCTGACAATACTAGTTTCCTAGGAAAGATCTATCAGATTGATATTGGCTACAGTGAATATAAGATAGTCAGCTCTCTTGATTTGTACAAGTTCTCAAGGCCCGATGAAAGCTCTCAAAACAGAGACAGTGCTCCTACCACACCAACAAGCCCCACAGAATTCCTGACTCCTGGTCTGAGAAGCATTCCTCCTCTTTTCTGTGGCAGGGAGAACCACAAGTCTCCCTCCTCCAAACACCACTCCCCCAAAAAGCTCAAGGTGAATACTTTACCAGAAATCTTAAAAGAAGTGACATCAGTGGTTGAGCAAGCTTGGAAACTTCCAGAATCAGAACGAAAAAAGATCATTAGACGGTTATATTTGAAGTGGCACCCTGACAAAAATCCAGAGAATCATGACATTGCTAATGAAGTTTTCAAACATCTGCAGAATGAAATCAACAGATTAGAAAAACAGGCTTTTCTAGATCAAAATGCAGACAGAGCTTCGAGAAGAACATTTTCAACCTCTGCAACCCGATTTCAGTCAGACAAGTACTCATTTCAAAGATTTTATACTTCATGGAATCAAGAAGCCACAAGCCATAAATCTGAAAGGCAACAGCAAAGTAAAGAAAAATGTCCTCCTTCTGCTGGACAGACATACTCTCAAAGGTTCTTTGTCCCTCCCACCTTCAAATGTGTGGGCAATCCAGTGGAAGCCCGGAGATGGCTAAGACAAGCCAGAGCAAACTTCTCAGCTGCCAGGAATGACCTTCACAAGAACGCCAATGAATGGGTGTGTTTCAAGTGCTACCTTTCCACCAAGTTAGCTTTGATTGCAGCTGACTATGCCGTTAGGGGGAAATCCGATAAAGACGTAAAGCCAGCTGCACTTGCACAGAAGATAGAGGAGTACAGTGAGCAGCTGGAAGGACTGACGAATGATGTCCACACATTGGAAGCTTATGGCGTAGATAGCTTAAAAACTAGATATCCCGATTTGCTTCCTTTTCCACAGATTCCCAACGACAGGTTCACATCTGAGGTTGCTATGAGGGTGATGGAATGTACAGCCTGTATCATCATAAAACTTGAAAATTTTATACAACAAAAAGCATGAAAGTATTTAAAGAAAAAAGCAGAGCCAAATCTTGTTATAGCACAAATATGATTTCTGTACTTCATTCATCTTCATTGCCAGTATCTGGGAACTGTGGAGCACACAGTGGAGTGTGCTGAAAACATTGTGAAGCTGTATGACTCCTTACAGAAACCTTCACAGAGTTGAAAATGGACTTTGAGGATGGCAGTGAACTGCAGAGTTCCTAGGTGTGTTTGAACAGTTGGGTGGCACATTAGTGAACTGCACTTTATGTAACCAAAGCTTAGCAGTTTGTTAGATAAGAGCCTACGCATCTCTGGTAAGGAGGAGGTTAATTTTATGTTTTTAAACATGTTTTTGAAGTGGTTAAGGAAACACTGGACATACTGATTTGGATATATGAGGGGAATTAGGTCTTTGGGACTTATCACTTTCTAAGTGGACACTTTTAGATGCAATTTTTCTTATCAGCTGGATCTGATTATGAATTTGTTGCAGTTTCACATCTTAAGTTGTACATTTTAAAATGGTACAGTATTTAACCCTGATTATTACTTGACTAAGAGTGTGAAGATGGTCCTTGGAGTGCACTGGGTGTACTTTACATCTTTATTTTGATTTTTTTATACCTTGTGTTTGCAAGCTTCCTGACTCATGAAGATATAACTTATGGGAATCTCAAAGTGTTGGTTCCTACTACCAGATAATTGTTTCTAAAACTGCTTACCAACATGACATTTATCAAAATAACATTAACATTATGTTTTGTGTACATACTTTTCACAAATGTCAATATTTGTATAGTACGGCTGAGCAGGATGCAATCTTTTGCTATCTAAAGGTGCTTCAGTGAAAAAGAACTGTCTTTCAATATGGAACTTAGCAGGAATTTAAAAAAATTTTACTTTAAGTACATTAAAATTGCTCAGATCATTGAGGTGATGTGCAGTAGTTTACAAAGGGAATTATCAGTGTGTCCTGTCCCCCAGATGACTGAGAACTGACAATTAATTTTCATGAAGTTCAAATGTCCTAACATACATATGTAACATATTCTTTTGCATAATGTCAAAGAAAGGAAATAATAGCTTATAAGTGCACTGGCTGTAAATGATGCTTAAATATATTTTAGGCAATTAAGGGCTTACAGAACATGTTAGTTTTTTTTTTTTTTACTTCATTTGTAATAAGGAATGTTAATTGCTTCTGGATGTGAATCATGAATATTTTATGCTGTTAATATTAAATGCCATAATTTTAATAAAGAAAATGTATATAGAAAATCATTTTGATTTGTTTTTTAAATTTTTGTTTTGAGATTTTATTTTTATTTTATGTGTCTGTGTACCATCTGCATGCAGTGCCCTAAGAGTCCAGAAGAGGGCATCAGATCCTCTGCGACAAGAGTTAGAAATGATTGTTAGCCACCATGGGGATACTAGGAACTGAACCTGAGAAATAATACAGTTGTTGGAAATCAAACTTAGTGTTTCCCACGTTTTGAGTTTTGGGGTGCATCTGCATGTGTTCTTTCATTGTGAGTTTCTGGATAGCATTGTCCTGTATGTTTCATGCTGAGATGTTAGGTTTTTCTCATGGTTAACTAATAGAAAGTACATGATGTGTGCAGCCTTACTAGGTGTTCACTGATTTAGTTAAGAGCTTGCTTTGCCTCTGTAGGAAACAGAATTAGTTGATACTTCTGTTGGTGTGGATTTGAAAATAACTGCACCATGTCTACCATTTCTTGACAGTTCCTGTGTCTTAGGACAGCAATGTATTTGGAGCTGGTTCACATTTCGGGCACCAGACTTCTGATGCTAAGTAATGTTGTACTAGCAAATTCTGAATTACTTAAAAAGTGTGTTATTTTGATGTTTAGATTTAGTACTTAGAAATTTCAGCACTAAAATTATACAGGAAACTGCCTGGCCTTTGTGACATTTGATCTAGTTGAAAACAAACCTAGCAACTCAGGTTCACAATCCCTTATATGAAATATTGGGTCCAGATGTGATTCAGATTTTCACTTCAGTGAGCTAATCTGAGAGCATGTTAGGATGTTTGTTTAATTTTTAGATTTATTTTTAATGTATTTTTTTCTGAAACAGCTTTTTATTAAACAGCAAATCAGAACACAATTTTAAATATTTGTAATGCAGTCAAAAAAAGGGTTGCAATATATCTGCAATGTGATGATTACATGTCCATATAGCTACTGTCACTAATACATTAGATGATCCCACAAGTCAACACAGCCCAACCTGAGAGCCATCAGCTGCACTAGTGGGTCTTTCCTATTGTAACATTTTAACATTATTCTTAATATCAACTCCTTTATCAAATGGAAGCTACAAACCAAACAATTTTAAAATTGTTGAAAGAAATTACTAAAATTCTGCAAAGTCGTTGCGTTTACAGAAATTCTGGGAAAAACAACTGAGATAAAATACTAAGGTTAACAATTATCACATATACAAAACTCTCTTATATATTTATGATTCATATACTAACATACTCTCAATTTTTGCAAAAGTTTATTTCCTGGGTACAAACCTTGAGACCAAACTCTTAACTGGTCCCTCTTATTTGTGACTTACTTAACCTGCTTACATCAGACTTAGTCTGATTTCATACTGTCCCAAAATTGCAGCTGTGGGCCAGAGGTGGCATGCATCTGGAGAGAAAATATTTGGAGTTGGTTACTTCTGTTATCCAGTTTTCCTCCCTATTTCTATCTTTCCTCAAGATTTTCTATTTCTCACATACATGTGACCGGCACTCTTATCTTTTCAACACCAAATGAGCTATTTTGTATAAAAAGGGAGTTTTAGCTTCTCAATGGGACAATTTACATTTCAAAGAAAACCCTTCATTTTTATAGCTTCAATCTATCTTCAATTGATTAAAGAGAAACCATCGATCCTATCTTATTACTAAATATTACAAATGGCAAGCCTTAGCTAAGAAAGTAGCTTATTTTGGTTAAGTGTCAACAGTTACAGTTCAGGTTACTCTGGTAAGTGACAACTACTGAAGTTACCATCAGGGAGATGGGGAGGAAGAGGCAGATGGGGGAGAGGCACATGATGGTGGACAGGGTACAGAAGCTGTGCATTCAGTACATGTTTTTGGTCACTGTTCACAACATGGTTATTCTCTTGTATAGTTTACTAGTTAGGCATACGATAAAGGACAGTGCTAAACCTATAGATATATAAGCATTGGCAAAATATTTTTCTTCAAGTTTTATAAGTATCTGTCATTCTAATTACAAAGTCTCTACATTTACACATTTTCATAGACTAACATTAACTCAGGGATGTTTCCTGTTAAGCAGTTAATATTACCTATATCTGACATTCTCCTTATAAATACTCAAGGAAGCAAAGAATACTGTATCTTTTGAATCATACCTAAGCTTTAAGAAAAAAAGCAACTCCATAGAAGAGAGGGAAGTGAACCCTTTACTTCCTTTTGCTTTTTGTATCAGTTGTTTGAAAAACACTAGAAGCAGACATGAGGTTCTTTATATATTGTCCAAGAGCTTGATTTTCTGATTTTTAGCTTCAGATTTTCTTCCTTAACTGCTGGAGTTCCAACACTTGATTAATAAGTCGAGTCTTTTCTTCAAGTTCTACCTGAGTCTCAGCATCAACTGCATCCATGTCAGCATTCATCATCTTGGGTAACAGACTTTCAGCTCTTGGATGCACACTCTTTGATGAATGGTCTTGCATCTGAGGTGGCAGGAGGGGGCGGGATGGGTGAGATGCCTCAGGCTGCGGCTCTCCTATTTTTAATTTATTTTATTTCACTATTTTATGTGTATGGATGCTTTACTTGTATGTATGTTTATGCACCATGTACATATGTTGAACGCCCATGGAGGCCAGAAGAATTAGATCCCATGGAACTGGAATTATGGTTGGTTATAAGCCACTATGTGGGTACTGGGAATTGAACCAGGGTCCTTTCGTAGAGCAACCAGGTGTGTTAACTGCTGAGCCATCTCTCTAGGCCTGTGAGCTCATGTGTACTTTTAATGAAACATCTTCATGGGGCTTGACAACACTCTTCAATCTTCTGCAGTAAGCCTGTGAATATTCACCCTAGCTTGACTACAAAATCTTTATAAATAGCCTTGCAGAATTGAGATCAGGTTTTGACAGCAGCAGCAGCAGTAGCTGCTGTAGCAAGTGTATTTGAAAAGTCTTCTCCCCTCCAGATATTGAAATTGAGAATAAAGAATTTCTACCCTGAATAAATTTATACACTTATGTCTTATGATTTAAAAAATCTATTTGCTTCTTTTCTTTTTATGATAATGGAAACTGAATGCCAGAAGCAGGTGCTCCTGGGTAGCTCTTGGTTAAGATGGGGTAGGAGTAATGCCTTCACTCGGGATGAGACAGGGCATCTAGCAAGGATGGGTGTCCTGGGTGAAACAGGCAAGTCTGTACACTAAATTCAGTACAGCAGAGAGGAGAACAAGGATGTTGAGCCCAAAGAAGTATTCCAGTGAAATGTTTAGTTGACTTGGGGATGGGTGACGTTTATTCTATCAGTGCTGCTCATAAGCTGTGCTCTTTAAATCTTACACCACCCCCATGATTCATCTGTAGTTCCCATAGAAAATGGAAGTCATTGTAACTTCTAGTTATGTATCAGTCAGAACCAATAGTGTGTGTGTGTGAGGAGATTCACTGCCTGGCATTGCCTGGTGACTGGGCAGAAATCTAGAATATAATGATTCACCTAAAGGCTGGAAAGGCTCAGGCACATTCTACAGATAGGATTTCTCAACACTTTGATTTCTAAATTTATTGCCCATTTGTCTTACTATGACTTAAGGTTACAACTCATTTACAAAAAAAAAATTGTACTGGGGTTCTCCGAGGAACAGAACTGATAGAACAAACTAATATATACTTAAATGTTAGGGATTTATCAGAGTGGCTTACAGGCTGTGGTCTGAGTAGTTCAACAGTGGCTTTCTCCTGATGGAAAGGCCAGTGATCCAGTAGTTGTTCAGTTCCTGAGACTGGATGTTTTAGAAGTCCCAGAGAGCTGCCAGTGTTCAGTTCACATTGGGACCCTAAAGAAGTAGATTCTAACACCAGTAAAAGAATAAATGGGTCAGGATAAATGAACATTCCAGTGAGAAGTGAGGGTAAGTAGACAGATTACAAGCTTCCTTCTGTGTCCTTTTATGTGGGCTAACACCAGAAGATGTGGCCTAGATTTAAGTGGGTCTTCTCATCACAAATGATTGCAATGGAGGGTGGGTCTTCCACCTCAAATAATCCAAGAAAAATCCCCCATGAGTGCATCCAGCTGCTTGAGTTTTAATTGCTTCCAAATGTAATCTAGTTGACAATCACACAAACCCCTTAGCACATTGTAGGTGTCCCTTGTATTAGGCCTGGGCATATGGTGAGGGCATTCCAGCCTGGCTGTCTCAATCAGACAAAAGCCTGGCATGCTTTACCTATCAACATTACAAAAATGATCTGCATACTTTCTAAAGCCAAATTAGTTAACTTTAAAGATCATGAGTGTAATTGGGGAATAGTGGAGCTGGGCAGTGGTGGTGTATACCTTTAATCCCAGCACTAGAGAGGCAGAAACAAATAGATCTCTGTGAAATCGAGGCCAGCTTGGGCTACAAAGTTCAGGACAGTCAGGGCTGTTACACAGAGAAACACTGTCTCAAAACACCAACCCCCCCAAAAAAAAGGAATTGTGGAACATGGTTCAGGAAAGTATGTTCTTTGCTACCTCTTCTGAATACAAAGCCATTGTTGGGAGGACCTGTTGGTTAGAGGTTGCAGTCTACGATGGCCAGCCCAGGCAGCTCTCTCCAAGCTTGGTAGCCTGGAGGACTCCTTCCCCAGTGAGACTTCCTGCTCTCTTGCCTTTATTTGGAGAATGTCTCTAGGCCTGGATGCCTGACTTATTTCCAGTGTGGGAGGGGACACAGGCCCCTACAGAAGCTTTCCCTCTGCTGCCCATATGGTAACCAGATTTGCACTAGGAGCATTATGATAGGAACATGCCATTTAATGCAAATTAGGCGATGCTCCAGTCTCTGTCCCCATCCTTTATATCTCTCCTCACTCTGGAATAAAGAGCTGTCACTGAAGCTGGCTCCCAGAAGCTTATTTCCACCTGTGTTCACAGTCCATACAAAACTCTCTGTTGCCCCTTTTGCCCCTTTGTCCTTACAGACTGGTGGCCAACAGACCTTGAGGGGAAAGGGGATAACACAAGCCAAAGCCTCTAAGAAGCCAGAAATGAGCTTGAACTCTACTCTGTTAATAGTATGCTTTTCATATGCAGTGCTCACACTATTTAAATTGTTGGCTTACATTTGATGCAAAGTTCATTGTGTTCTAAGCTATAAAAATGTAGATAGTGAAATTTAAAACATGTAGTCTACACCCACTGTTATTTTAAATCAGGGAAGGGACAACACCCACACAAAACAGATACATGAAAACCATGCCATATCAGACATTCTACCTTTATTTGCTGTTCCTCAGGACAGCTATGGGTGAATTGAGGGAGAGCTCTGCCATCATGGCTCTACCCTATTGCCCCGATCCTCGGGACATTCAACGTGGGGGCTGGAGGGAACCTAGGAGAAAGATGGGGGACAGGGGGATACAAGAATGGATGCCAAGACAGGATTTTGATCAAGGCGATATCTTTATTCATCACAAAGGGATTTATATAGGAGAAGTGGGGAGGGGAAAGGGGTTAAGGTGTATTTGTAACCGCAGGGCAAGAGGTCAGTGGGAGAGGTGGTCTACTGTGTTGCCTGGCGGCCTAATCTACAGGGCAAGAGGTCAGGGGTAAGACCTTCTATGTTGTTTGCTAACCTGACAGCAGGGTCCTATCCTATCTATTACAATTTGCTGTTGCTCAGGCCTATCTCCTGAGGACTTTCCAATTAGGCTAATCTTTAATTAACAGATAAACTGCAGGCTTGTTTCTTGGAATTTGCTTTATGTCAGAAGAGGTGGCAGGGTGGTCTTAGTGTCACGACTTCTCTATGAGTACGTGATACAGCCTAGCTGACTGATGGCTGGAGGCCCCTGACATCTCCCCCTTTCTGGTTAAACAAAAATTAGGTGCAGCCGGAGTGTAAGTTACCTGAAAAACCACAAGGATGATGGAGCCTGCCTTAGGATCGATCTGAGAGGTTTCACCCCTTACCTGTCATCGGATTACTTTGTCAGCCTTCAAAGCTCCTGTCTTAGGGGGGTGAAATCATCAGAAGGGAGCCCGTCCTTGGTCAGCCATCAATAGTGGTGGTTATTTATTTTGTGGGTAAAGGGGCCTTCCAAGGTCCCTGGCTGGGGCTGCATGGGGCCCATGAGCAGATGATGTGCTGCTGTCCTTGGTGACTGCCTCATGGTACTAGCATCTCCAAAATTCTGAGCTCTCTGCTGCACTTGGGCTGTACCTTCATCAGTAGCCTCTGCTGACCCTGCCACGTGGTGCCAAACCTCAGTTTATGACCCCTTTAACTACTGAGACTTCTACTGCACCAAGGCTGCAGCTTCACCGATGGCCTCTCCTGGTAGCAAGCCCCAGATGTTCTCCAAGACCTCCTCCTGCCTTGGAGAAGGGGGAAGAGACCTGGGAGACTCTCATGCATTACCATGTTCACCTGCCAGCACAGGTTCAGCCTGACCCCCTCTGGATCACAGCTTCTTGTGATGAGAGAGAGAGAGAGAGAGAGAGAGAGAGAGAGAGAGAGAGAGAGAGAGAGAGAGAGAGAGAGAGAGAGAGATGGATGAAGCAAAATCTTGTAGGAAATGTTTCCTCAGTGTCAGCACACAGAAGCTGTGACCTGGAGTGGATCAAGTCTCTTCCAGCAGATTTACCTTGGGGATGCTGGTCTCTTCTTAATCACAGTTGATTCATCAGGCCCAGATGACCAGTATTTATTGTCCCAGCAAAACAAAATTTTCACTTGAGTGGTTCTTAATTCACAATTACATGATCATGCCTGATAAAGTCTTCAAAGGACTCTCAAACTCCCTCTGAAGCTTCACAGCCAGGGGTCTGTTGTCTGCACTGCTCTTGGTATGATCTTCTGTGTTTCCACAACAGCTCATTAAGTCCCAGACACTCAGTGGCTTCTCTAATCCAATGTCCTAATGTCCTTCCACAATCTTACCAAAACTTACTGATCTGTCACAAAAATAGCCCTTCCTGGTACCAATTTCTGTCTCACTTTCTAACTCTGTGATGAAACATCATGACCAAAAGCAACTCTGGAGGAGAGTTTATTTCAGCTTACACAGCCACATCATAATCTATCATGAAGGAAGTCAGGGCAGGAATTCAAGTCAGGAACCTGGAGGCAGGAACTGAAGCAGAGACCATGGGAGAGCAGTGCTTTTTGGTCTGCTTCCCATGACTCTCTCAGATTTCTTTCTTATAGAACCCAGGTAAAGGGCTGGCCACACCCACAGTGGGCTGGGCCATCCCCTGTTGTTCATTAGCTTTAAAATGCCCTCTAGGTTTGGCTAAAGCCAATATTGTTCTTTACTTTTGAGATTATAATACAATTACATCATTTCTCACTTCTCTTCCCTCCCTGTGAATCCTCACATATACCTCTCCTTGCTCTCTCTCAAACTCATATTTTCTCTCAGTCTCATAACAAACTCTGGCTCCTATAATCTTTCTGCCTTCAGGGAAATCTTATGAAAGGATTTTCTCAGGTCTGACTCTGTCCTCTAAGATAACACTACCTTGTGTCAAGTTGACAAAAAGAAACCCAAGACCAAGTATTAGCCTTTATAAGTATAGGTATGTTCTTGAATGTGTGAAATTCTTTTTTTTTTTATTTTTCAGTTTAAATTTAGATAAGAAACAAGGTTGCTTCACAAGTCAGTTCCAGGTCCCTCTCCCTTTCCCTCCCCTCCTCCCGTGCCCTCCCCCCCAACCTCCCCCATTATCCCCTCATTTCCCCAGGGAGGGTGAGGCCCTCCATGGGGGTGTCCATAGTCTGTCATTTCATATAGGGCAGGGCCTAGACCCTTCCCCAAGAGTTCAGGGTGAGAGTGCACCTCACATTGTTGAATGGGAGTCCAAAGTCCGTGTGTATAGTCGGATGGGTACTGATCTGCTAACCCTAACCCTAACCCTCAGAATTCCATTGTTTTTTTCTGCTGAATAGTACTCCATTGTGTAAATGTACCACATTTTCTCTATCCACTCTTCAGTTGAGGGGCATCTAGGTTGCTTCCAAGTTCTGGCTATTACAAGTAATGCCGCTATGAACATAGTGGAACAGACATCTTTGTTGTATGAATGGGCGTCTTTTGGATATATGCCTAAGAGTGGAGTTGCTGGGTCTTGTGGTAGGTTTATTCCCAATTTTTCTGAGGAATCTCCATACTGATTTCCAAAGTAGCTGAACCAGTTGGCACTCCCACCAGCAATGGAGGAGTGTCCCCCTTTCACCACATCCTCTCCAGCATAAATTGTCGTTGGTGTTTTTGATTTTAGCCATTCTGACAGGAGTGAGATGGTATCTCAGAGTTGTTTTGATTTGCATTTCCCGGATGGCTAAGGATGTTGAGCACTTTCTCAAGTGCCTCTCAGCCATTTTAGACTCCTCTATTGAAAACTCTCTATTTAGTTCTGCAGCCCACTTTTTAATTGGGTCCTTTGGTGTTTTAGAGACATGCTTCTTGAGTTCTTTGTAAATTTTGGAGATCAACCCTCTGTCAGATGTGGGATTAGTGAATATTTTTTCCCATTCTGTGGGCTGCCTTTTTGTCTTGCTGACTGTGTCCTTTGCCTTACAGAAGCTTTTCAGTTTCAGGAGGTCCCATTTATTAATTGTTGATCTCACTGTCTGTGCTACTGGTGTTATGTTCAGGAAGCTGTCTCCTATACCAATTCATTCAAGGGTACCACCCACTTTCTCTTCTAAGAGGTTCAGTGTGGCTGGATTTATGTTGAGGTCTTTGATCCATTTGGACTTAAGTTTTGTGCATGGCGATAAACATGGATCGATCCGCATTCTTCTACGTGCCAGTCTCCAATTATGCCAGCACCATTTGTTGAAGATGCTTTCTTTATTCCATTGTATATTTTTAGCTTCTTTGTCAAGGATCAGATGTTCATACGTGTGTGGGTTAATATCCGGGTTTTCAATTTGATTCCATTGGTCTACCTGTCTATTTTTGTGCCAACACCAAGCTGTTTTCAGGGCTATAGCTCTATAATAGAGCTTGAGGTCAGGGATGGTGATGCCTCCGGACTTTGCCTTGTTGAACAGGGTTGTTTTGGCTATCCTGGGTTTTTTGTTTTTCCATACAAAATTGATTATTGTTCTTTCAAGGTCTGTGAAGAATTGTGCTGGGATTTTAATGGGGATTGCATTGAATCTGTAGATTGCTTTTGGCAGGATTGCCATTTTTACTACATTGATCCTACCTATCCAAGAGTATGGGAGATCTTTCCATTTTCTGAGGGCTTCTTTAATTTCTTTCTTTAAAGATTCAAAGTTCTTGCGATACAGGTCTTGTTTGGTTAGTGTTACCCCAAGGTATTTTATGTTGTTTGTGGCAATTGTAAAGAGTGATGTTTCTCTGATTTCTTTTTCAGTCCTTTTATCATCTGTACATAGTAGGGCTACTGATTTTCTTGAGTTGATCTTGTAGCCTGCCAATTTGCTGAAGGTGTTAATCAGCTGTAAGAGTTCCCTGGTAGAGTTCTTTGGGTCATTGATGTAAACTATCATATCTGCAAACAGTGAAAGTTTGACCTCTTCCTTCCCAATTTGCATCCCCTTGGTCCCCTTTTGTTGTCATATGGCTCTGGCTAGAACTTCAAGTACCATGTTGAAAAGGTATGGAGAGAGTGGACAGCCTTGTTTTGTTCCTGATTTTAGAGGAATTGCGTTGAGTTTCTGTCTATTTAGTTTGATGTTGGCTGTTGGTTTACTGTATATAGCTTATTATGTTTAAGTATGTCCCTGCTATCCCAGATCTCTCCAAGACCTTTATCATGAAGGGGTGTTGGATTTTGTCGAAGGCTTTTTCAGCATCTAGTGAGATGATCATGTGATTTTTGTTTTTCAGATTGTTTATATGGTGAATTACGTTGATGGATTTTCGTATGTTGAACCATCCCTGCATCCCTGGGATGAAACCTACTTGATCATGGTGAATGATTGTTTTGATGTGTTCTTGGATCCGATTTGCCAGTATTTTATTGAGTATTTTTGCATCAATGTTCATGAGGGATATTGGTCTGAAGTTCTCTTTCTCAGTTGTGTCTTTGTGTGGTTTGGGGATCAAGGTTATTGAAGCTTCATAGAAAGAGTTTGGCAAAGACCCTTCTGCTTCTATTGTGTGGAATACTTTGAGAAGAATTGGTATAAGCTGTTCTTTGAATTTCTGGTAGAATTCTGCACTGAGGCCATCTGGACCTGGACTTTTTTTGGTTGGGAGACTTTTGATGACTGCTTCTATTTCCATAGGAGTTATAGGTCTATTTAAATTGCTTATCTGTTCTTGATTTAGTTTTGGCAAGTGATAGCTATCCAGGAAGTCGTCCATTTCCTTCAAATTTTGTGGAGTACAGGTTTTCAAAGTATGACCTGATGATTCTCTGGATTTCCTCAGAGTCCGTTGTTATGTCCCCCTTTTCATTTTTGATTTTGTTAATTTGCGTGTTCACTCTCTGCTGCTTGGTAAGTTTGGACAAAGGTTTGTCTATCTTGTTGATTTTCTCAAAGAACCAACTCTTCGTTTCATTGATTCTTTGTATTGTTTTCCTAGTTTCTACTTCATTGATTTCAGCCCTCAATTTGATTATTTCCTGGCGTCTACTCCTCCTGGGGGAGTTTGCTTCTTTGTGTTCTAGAGCTTTCAGCTGTGCTGTTAATTCTCTAGTATAACTGTTCTCCAGTTTCTTCATGTGGGCACTTAGTGCTATGAACTTCCCCTGTAGCACTGCTTTCAAAGTGTCCCATAGGTTTGCGTATGCTGTGTCTTCATTCTCATTGAATTCGAAGAAGTCTTTAATTTCTTTTTTATTTCTTCTTTGACCCAGGGATGGTACAGTTGAGCATTATTCAATTTCCATGAGTTTGTAGGTTTTCTGCATTTTGTGTTGTTGTTGAATTCTAATTTTAAAGCATGGTGGTCTGATAAGATGCATGGAGTTATTCCAATTTTTTGTAGCTGCTGAGGTTTGATATGTTGCCAAGTATGCGGTCGATTTTTGAGAAGGTTCCATGTGGTGGTGAGAAGACGGTATATTCTTTTTTTTTTGTGGATGAAATGTTCTATAGATGTCTGTTAATCCCAGTTGGGTCATTACTTCTATTAGACCCTTTCCTTCTTTGTTGAGTTTCTGTCTGGTATGCCTGTCTAGTGGTGAGAGTGGTGTGTTGAAATCTCCCACTATAACTGTGTGGGGCTTTAGATGTGATTTAAGTTCTAATAATGTTTCTTTTACGAATGTGGATGCCTTTGTATTTGGGGCATAGATGTTCAGGATAGACACTTCATCTCGGTGGGTTTCACCTGTGATGAGTATGTAATGACCTCCTTCATCTCTTTTGATTGATTTTATTTTAAAGTCTAGTTTGTTAGATATTAGGATTGCTACCCCTGCTTGTTTCTTGGGTCCATTTGATTGAAAAATTTTTTCCCAACCTTTAACTCTCAGGTAATGTCTGTCTTTGAGGGTGAGGTGTGTTTCTTGTATGCAGCAGAAGGAAGGGTTCTGTCTTAGAATCCATTATGCAAGCCTGTGTCTTTTTATGGGTGAGTTAAGGCCATTAATGTTGAGGGATTAATGACTATTGATTGCTCATCCTTCTTCGATTTGCAATGGTTGTTGTTGGTGGAATTATGTGTGGAATTTCACCACTTTGTTCTTTTGGCTGTTGGTAGAGAGGGATTCTCTAATGCCTATATTTTTCTGGTTGTAGTTAGCTTCCTTGGGTTGGAGTTTTCCTTCCAAAATTTTCTGTAGGGCTGGGTTAGTAGATACGTTTTGCTTGAATCTAGTTTTGTCATGGAATATCTTGTTTTCTCCATCTATAGTGATTGAGAGCTTTGCCGGGTATAGTAGTCTGGGCTGGCATCGATGGTCTCTTAGTGTTGGTATCTAGGGCCTTCTGGCTTTCAGAGTTTCCATGGAGAAGTCAGGTGTAATTCTGATAGGTCTGCCTTTATATGTTACTTGACCTTTTTCCTTAGCTGCTCTTAATATTCTTTCTTTATTCTGTATATTTGGGGTCTTGATTATTATGTGGCGAGGGAATTTTTTTTTTGTGGTCCACTCTATTTGGTGTTCTGTAAGCTTCTTGTACCTTCATTGGCATGTCTTTCTTAAGGTTGGGAAAGTTTTCTTCTATGATTTTGTTGAATATGTCTTCTGCCCCTTTGAAGTGGTTTTCTTCCCTTCTTCTATACCTATTATTCTTAGGTTTGGTCTTTTTCATGGTGTCCCATATTTCCTGGATGTTTTGTGTTAAGGATTTGTTGGACTTAAGGTTTTCTTTGGTTGATGAATCCATTTCTCTAGTGTATCTTCAACACTTGAGATTCTCTCTTCCAGCTCTTCTATTCTGTTGGTAATGCTTGTATCGGTAGTACCTGACCGTTTGCCCAGCTTTTCTATTTCCTGCCTTTCTTCAGATTGTGTTTTTTTTTGTTGTTGTCTCTATTTCAGTTTTCAACCCTTGCAGTGTTTGCTTTGCTTCTTGCAATTTTCGGTTTATCTTTTCGTCCATTTGTTGCCTTTTATGAATTTTTTGGTTTGTTCTTTCTTCCATTTCTTGCATTTTTTGGTTTGTTTCTTCTTCCATTTCTTGCATTTTTTGGTTTGTTTCTTCTTCCATTTCTTTCATTTTTTGCTTTGTTTTTTCTGCCATTTCTTGCATTTTTTGCTTTGTTTCTTCTTCCATTTCCTGCCTTTTTTGGTATGTTTCTTCTTCTTCCAATTATTGCATTTTTTGCTTTGTTTTTTCTTCCATTTCTTGCATTTTTTTGCTTCGTTTCTTCTTCCATTTCTTTGAGGGATTTTCCTATATCCTCTTTTAGGGCCTCTATCATTTTCATGAAAGTGGTTTTAAGGTCGTTCTTTGCTGCTTCGTTCGCATAGGAATGTTGGAGTCTTGCTGGTGTGGAGTCTCTAGAATCTGGTGGTGTCATATTTGTTTTTCTGTTGCTGAGTGTGTTTTTGTGTTGTCTCTTTCCCATCTCTTCTTCTAGTGGGTGCAGAAAGATCCCCTTACTGGTCTGGGGACCAGAGTTCCCTTTTGGTGGGTGCTAGCAAGTCCAATAATCTGGTGGTTCTTCTATTCCTTGTCCTTGTTCTGGTCCCGTGGGTGGAGAAGAAGAACAGGAATCTGGGGCGCTTAGCCTCCTACCTGGTCCCCTGGACCCTATGCTGGATCCTGTTGTACCTGATCCTGTGGCTGGAACAGCTGCTCCCCTGGTCTCCCTGGCTCCTCTGGTTTCCTGGTCTCCTTGGTGGGAGAGAAGACCTGGAGTCTGGGGTGCTTAGCTCCCACCAGGATTGGAAGCTCTGTGCATTTCCCAGGCAAACCCCAGGCAATGGAACACAGGCCCAGAAGCAGGCCTGTTTACCTGATGCTGCCGCCGGAAGAGCTGTTTCCCTGGACCGAATGTGTGAAAGTTTTAATTACAAGTATCTATAATTTTATATTAGGATTCATCTGAAGTTCTTGGTCCTAACAAAGGATAAAGTACTTATCACTCTGGAGAATGGGCTCCTTGCAAAAAAATCTTCTAATGTAAGTCTATAAAGCCAAAGAGCACAAAAAATTAAACATTTTATTCTCTCTCTCTCTCTCTCTCTGTGTGTGTGTGTGTGTGTGTGTGTGTACACCACTACCAATGTGCATCTGCCTATACAGGCTCAAAGTTTTTATGTCAGGAATCTTCCTTGAGTGCTCTACCATTGTATTTATTTGAGGCAGGGTCTCTCAGTCAGACACAGAGCTAGCTCACCAGCTAGCTTGCTCTGGGCATTCTGCCTCCACATTCCAAGGCTGGTATTTAGTGAGTTCTGGGAATCAGGACTCCAGCCCTCTGAGCCACCTCCCCAGATCTTATCGTCTGTCCTCATGCCTCCTCTTATGCCTCACTTTACCATTGGAGCCTTTGTGGACTTGCATGAGAACAAAGTTTACTTATAAATGTGATTCTGTGTTATGTGGTCTTGAAGACACTGGTTAGGCAAAAGCATAGGGCAGCAGAGTTAATAAAGACAAAATAGATGACTGACTGACTTTGACGAGAGACATGTCACAGAAATCAGAGATTAAAAAGAAAAATCAAGATTTAACCCAAATGCCACTACTGTGACCCAGGTGTAGGAGGAAACAGTGTACTGTCGAACTGGAAGCTGGAAAGCCGGAAAAGAGAGCGAGACTTCTGCTGTTCAGGCTTTTATACCTTCCTCCGTAACACCCCTAGCCATGCCCAAAAGTGGGCCTGGCTAGTGACGTAGTTCACTGCCTAGGTCCATATACGTCTTTAGTCATGCCTAAAGTGGGTGTGGTTAGTGGTGTGGTAAACAGCCCTTTTATTACCTCATCTGTGTGCACCTCTAGTAAGTCACATGGTTAATGGCGGCACACTCTTTCCTCCTACACCCAGGAGCACTGTACATACAGGTGTTTGCCCCGGACTCACAGAAGTACTGTATTTTTACTTTGCTGTTTCCTGTGTGCTGTATGATAGTCCTTAAGATGTGGTTTGGAAGAGAGCATTAGATAAATACCTTATTAAAACATAATTAAATGAATTCACTTTTCACCTTTCTCCTGACATATTATGAGAAGGCACATTTGGCTTGTGTTAGTGTTACAGATCTGTGGACAGGAAGCTGCAGGACAGCTAGCTGGTCTCCGTCTTCAACTGTCTGAGATTCTTCTAAAGCTGGTCAAAACAAGCAAGCAACTCCCAGCACTTTTTCTTAAGTGATGGGCATTTTGAAAAGACTTTCACACTTTTTAAATTATGTGGACTTGGATGTGTCTGTGTTGGGGTTATGGGCATGTGAGTATGGGTGCTGGTGGGGGCCAGAGGTGTTGAGTACCCGGGACCTGCAGTTACAGGCACTTGTGAATCACATTACGTGGGTGCTGGGGAGCAAACCTGGCCCTCTGCAAGAGGAGTGTATGCTCTTAACCACTGAGCCATTCTCAGGACCCATGATGGAGATTTCCACTGTCCGTGAATGGCCTCCACAGAGACCTAGGTATGTACTGTTTTGTTTTTATCAACCTATGCAACAATGGGCACTGTATGCATTCACACACTACATGACTGCTTCCATGTCTGTGAACCCAGCCTCCTCTGTAAAAGTTGCATGGCTACTTCAGTGCAGCTGCATCTAGCCTCCCCTGTTTGTGGAAGTCAGTATAAGGCCTGGAAGGCAGAGGCTCACTACTCCCTTTGATCCTGAGAGACAAAAGCCCTTGGATACCTGCTAAATCTGTCAAATTAGCATCATACATCTATTCACACAACTGTTATAGTTGGTGTTTTGGGTGGAGTGAGTACATCAGAGTTCTCCAAGTGAAAATGGCCATACCAATGTAGGGTCACATTTTGAGTTAATCTCAGTAGTTACCTGGGACCCTGGGACTTATGCTTAATTGGCCTGAGCCTTTGTCACTAATAATTTGAGGAAAATTAATACCTTAGAGTATTAATACCTTATGAGCATTAAAGAAAAGTAACACATTTAAAACTCTGGTCTGAAAAGCAATGTCATTTTATTGCTCATTGGTATGTGTATAAAAAGCATGACTAATTTTGTGTAATTTCTTCCCCTAACTACATATTGAAAATCTATCAACTTCAGACTCCCTTCAAACTCTGGAGATCTCTTAGTAAAACCTGACACACTGCACTTGACTGAAGGGAGCACTTGAGGCTTAACGTAAAGGAAGGGTTGTGCAGAGTTGGGGCATTTTAGAATCCACTAGTCAGCTGTGTGTGTGTGTGTGTTTGTGTGTGTGTATAGATGTCTGCTGTTGAGTACTATAAACTGCTTGCAGACAGCAGTTCAACACGAGAGATGTGGAAGGAGGCTAGAAAGATGAAAATCCAGTGACTAAGTTCTTGACATTTCTTTGTGCCATGCTGAAAGCAGGCACTCTAGCCCAATGGTTCCATGGGCACACTCCCCCTGCAAGCTTCTAAGTGCTTAGCAGTGAATCTACCAGCTCCCGTCCAGCTGCCAGGGACATGAAGGCTGAGGCCACAGCTCACCAAGACAACATCTGTTCTGCAGAAGAGGTAGTGGTCAGAGACAGATGTGGCTGTGTTCCTCGCAGGTGGTGGCCTCATCAGCCGCAGACAGGTACAGCTTCCCATCGGGACACACACAAATCTCATAGAATCCCTTAGAACTGCCAGAGGGACCCGGTGTCCCTTGCTCCAACTCGGGCAAACCCACAGTCTCAGCATCAAGCACCAGCTGTTTGGGAGAAAGCGAGATATGAGACACGAGGAAGGAGGAATGAACTGCAGCAATCGAAACTCCCCGCATATTCCAAGATAGAGTTTCCTCCCGTTGGAAAGCTGGATACCTGCCTATACTTTAGTCCTTTCAAAATGGTCCCTTTCATTCTTTGTACAGGCCAGTCTGACAGCTCCTCCAGTGTGGAAAGAGGCCCTATTTTCTTTTATTCTTAGATGGGAAAACTGACCAAGTTTTACAATTAGTTCAGTAAACTAGATTGCTTTTCAATTTTGTTGTGGAATATCGTTTAAGATGTGTTACATTAATTTATGCTGTGGAATATATTTGTTTAATGATGTAAAGATGTGTTGCATTCTTTTATGTTGTATTTGTTTAACTCTCTAAAGCTGTGCCACTTTGCCTGTCTAAAACACCTGTTTGGTCTAATAAAGAGCTGAACAGCCAATAGCTAGGCAGGAGAGACAAATAGGCAGGACTGGCAGGCAGAGAGTATAAATAGGAGGAAAAATCTGGAAAGAGGAGATCAAGGAAGGAGTAAAGGAGAAGGAGGAGGACCAGGAGCCAGCCACAGAGTAAGAAGTAACAAAGGGTATATAGGATAAAGATAAAAGCCCAGAGGCAAAAGGCAGATGGAATAATTTAACTTAAGAAAAGCTGGCTAGAAACAAGCCAAGCTAAGACGAGGCATCCATAAGTAAGAATAAGATTCCATGTTTTTATTATGGAGCTGGGTGGGGGCCCCCAAAGAACTAAGAGTAAAACCAACCAACTACATACTCATAAAAAATGCCTTTTGAAATTATTTAACAAAACTGGTATAACTGTTATGTCAATTCACACTTGTGATCGCATTGAGTTTATGCTAAAGTGTCCCCTTCCCATCAGGATAACATGCATGTTATTCACAGAAATGGGTTCATCTTTATTTTTGCCTGTGGATGTGTGAGTTTATCCTGATTTTATCTGTGATCTTTTTCCTAAGAGAGACACTTGAATTCACTCACTAGCTTCCAACCGTTCCCTAAACTCTTAACAGTATTTGAAGCCATTCTGTCTTCTACTAAATGCTGGATGCAGTAGGCCTGAACACTACAGCTAGGACAAGCACTGTGGAAACCACCGGGTTTGTTAAGGAGCAGCATAAGCAAAGAGCCATTGATGGGGCAGGGGAACCATTCTCCCAAGGACGTGAGAACAGTTGCCTGGAGCAGCTTGCCCCACCTCCCAACACTTGCTCCTCAAAAGGAAGTTTCAGTGCTTTGTAGGCTGGCATAATGTCTTCATTGTCAACCAGCTTGGAGCTCTCTTTAATTCCAATAGCTCTCACCGTGAATTCCCATCTCCTAGTGAGCTGCCAGCGCACTGCTAGCTGCAGGACAGACAGCTTGCACTGTGTGGCCTTGCATAGCAGCAGAGCAGAGGCAATCCAGTGGGCACCGTGCCATGCCAGGGGATCTTTGGAGACTTCCTCTCCCCTGGGAGGCTGTTACTTGGGCCTCTCAGCCCTGTCCTGTGTTGTGGTTAGTAGGTTAATTTGTCCAGTTGTTTCTTTTCCTCCACTGGCAGCCCATACTGTTTTGCTGTCAGTATGTTAGGCTGGAGTCCAAACATCTTTGTCGCCTCTGTCCAGTCATGGGGAATGGCAACTGGAAGTATAGGTCCCACTGTGTGTTACCTACAGAAATGCTGCCTGATTCACAGAAGGAAAGATGACTATTTAAAAACATAAGCTTTGTGCAGTGTGTGGTGATACCGTGTCTCCATTGTAACTGAAGTTTTGTTCAGTGTCTGGTCATACTGTGTCTCCAATAGTAACTGTGGCTTTGTGCAATGTATGATGATACTGTGTCTCCATGATAGCTGACGATTTGTGCAGTGTGTACTGATACTGTCTCCATAGTAACTGAAGCTTTGTGCAGTGTGTGATGATACCATGTCTCCCTGGTAACTGAAGCTCATGCAGTGTGTGGTGATACCGTGTCTCCATAGTAAGATTAAAAAATCCTTGACTCCATCTCTATCTTGGCCAGCTCTGGATCTCACAAACTCCCAAGTTTCAGTTTGTAGATGACTTTTATGTCCTCCCTGAGGGTGCTCATTGACTGGCTTCTGTCCACATACCTGAAGTGGCTCCTCATGACCTTCTTTAGGACAGCACTATGTATCCTAACTACATTTTCTTATTCATGTTAAATGAAGGTCATTTCAAATGTTACATTAGTACCTAGAGACCACAAGACATGATTAAGCAAGTATTTCCCCCATTTGTTTAATGAGGAGACAGGCACAGAGGACCGGCAAACTTTCCAGAACTCAGATACCTATCTGAATTAGAGGATTGATGACCCACAGGCGTGCAGGCTTCAGACTTGCAACTCTTCTGTGCACCACACTCCTTGTACTGTGTCTTACAGTCTCTACTAACTGTTCCTGGTACAAGCCTGGGGCAGAGCTTGGGAGGAAGCATGTAACCACTGTACTAGTGACTTAGAACAACACTACACACACACACACACACACACCTGGGAAGCAGGAGTGTAAGTACACACAGCTATACCTACACTACAAAAGAACATTATGGTGGGGCTGTTTAAAGAGACTTCATGAATCTATGCATTATTTGACCAATCTGCAATATGTACTATAATGGCTACAATTAGCTTTTGCCCCAACCTGTCACCTTTCTGTGGACTTGATAGGCAGCCTGGAATTCCTGATCTCCCCACTGACTGAAGCTGAGCTTTCACCTTCTTTTAATAAAGAAAATTCTATAAATCATGGTGTAGGGTGTGTCTGTTCTACTGTCTTTCTAGACTTGAGTCCTAGAAAGCAACCTTACTGTAGTTGACCTTTGGAAAAATACTTGTTTTTCCTTGTTCATGTAAATTCTGTACAACAAGCAGAGTGCTCTGGGCAACAACAGGGGACAGTTGCTGTTTATACATAACCCCATGCTGTGAAACATCGAGTCACTAGGAAATGCAAAAGTTGATGTCTGCATGTCCCAAATGTCTGCAGTGCATTTTCACAACTGAGAATAACAAGTGACTTGGTGATGCAGATGCCAGTGTAAGAAGGTGAGCCACTATGGAATGAATAAAACCTTCTGTAGCCCTTTCCAGTTCATCCGTGTGCTCAGTTCTCCCCACACTGTCTATGCTATGCCTGTCTTCATGTTTATCACAAGCCAGCAGAAGGCTAGCACACTGGTGGAGGTAGCACTCAGGTGCCTCAGCAGCACATCCAGTCAGAGCTGTCATTGAACTCACCACTCCATCACTACTCTGCAAGATGATGTCCATTTGAGAAAGGGCCTCCATCTTCCCCGTGTGAGCTTTAATGTGAACTCCCCTTGGGGCATCCATGCTTAGACTCCGGGTTGGGGATTCTAACCTGAAATTTGAAAAAATAAATGTTAGAAGCCACTTTGGCGCTAGGGACAACAGCCAAGACACTTCAAGCCCAAGCTTCTCAGAGCCTAAGGGGGGGAGAATGGCTCCGGTGAGCAGTTCTGAGCCAGGGAGGACAAACAGACTGAAGGAGGACAATAAACGACCATACCAAACTTTCAGCATGTGGCCTAATATAGAAAGTGGGATGTAGATGCTCCAAGAGCTTGACTCTGAATGTTGACCTGCTCTGTCGCATACATCTAGAAATCATGAGGGCTCTAGTTTGCAACCAGGGGGAGAAAGGGCTTATGCCAGCTTTCAGCTTACAGTCCATCACTGAGGGAGGCCTGGGCAGGAACTCAAGGCAGGAACTCATGGAGAAATGCTGCTCACCAGCTCTCTTTCCATGGCTTGCTCAACCTGCTTTCTTACATCGGCCATCTGCGCAGGGATGGCATGCCCACGGTGGACCAGGTCTTCCCACATCAATCGTCAATCAAGAAATACCCCACAAAAAGTTCACAGGTCCGTCTGGTGAAGGCAGTTCTTCAATTGGGGGCCCCTCTTCCTAGGTCACTCTAGCGTGTGTCTCGTTGGCAACAACTATCCTACACAGTGGGTAGCAGAGAAATAAGTGCCCTACTAGTGACAGCCTATGAAAGTAGTGTTCTCCGTCCACAGCTACAGTCAGCAGACCGCTGTCACCTTGTGTAGATGACACTGCAGAAAAACACGCCATGGGTGAACAGCTTAACAATAGTATTTAGTTAATATCCAAACTCTCAGGGGAGGAACAAAAGAGACAGGTTTAAGGACAAATATATTTGCCATGAGATCAGAAAATTTGGCCTTGTTTTCACTTCTTAAAAAAAAAAAACTTTTGACCGGGTGTTGGTGGCGCACGCCTTTAATCCCAGCACTCAGGAGGCAGAAGCAGTTGGACTCTGTGAGTTCGAGGCCAGCCTGGTCTACCGAGCCAGTTCCAGGACAGCCTCCAAAACAATACAGAGAAACCCTGTCTCAAAAAACAAAACAAAACAAAAACCTTTTGAAATTGTTTTTTTACATGTGTGTGTATGAACATGCAAGCATATGTTCACATGATTTCACACTCTCAACACATAGTAGAGATCATGTGTGCGCACATGCAGGTGGAGACCAGCAGACAGCCTTTGGCGTTGGTCTTTTGGAACAGTGGAACAGTCCACTTTTAATTTTTCTGGGATATGGTCTCTCATTGATCTGGAGCTTGTTGATTAGGGAAGGCTGGATGGCCAGCGTGCCTAAGATGTCCCTGCCACTTCCTCATCACCACGGTTACAGGCACGCATGCCACTGTCCCTGATTCCTTTATGTGTTTGTTTGTTTGTTTCCCTTATTTGCTTTTATGGATAGAACTCAAGTCATCATGACTGTCCGGCAGCACTTTACTGACAGCTGTCTCCCAGCTTTTCCTTTTTAAGTCTCTTTAAGTTCAGCCAGATCTGAGGGCAGCTGGGAGGAATTCTTTTGAAAATGCTGAAGTGATAAGGTTAGGAGACAGGATGTTTGTTGGCTTTCTGAAGGGTCCTAGGAATGAATTTAGTGGAGTTTTTTCAGTGCTGGGCGTGAAACCCAGGACCTCATGCCTGCTGAGCAAGCACTTGACCTTGGCACCTTTCCCCCAGCCCTGGAGAGACTTTTAAATCAGATGGATCCATGTTTAATTGGAAATTTCTGTCTTGTTTTAATTTATTCCTGCATGTAATTAGCATGTATTAATTGTACAAAGGGATGAGTTCTGTTCTGACCCTTTGCACACATGTAATGTGCTCTGATCGGACTCACCTCCCATCGCCCTTTTCAACACCCTGTCCCCTCCATCACTATGCAGAACATAAGACAAAATTTCACTTGTGTCCATGCACCGGAGATGTCAAATCTGAGCACTGTACATGTTGAAATCTTGCTTTGAATGCAAGAATACCCTAAAGGACGTATATGGGGTTTACTGGTCTAAGCAGGTTTGGCTTCATTTGTTTGACGCTGGTGAGTCTTCACTTGCTTGCTCCGGCTGCCTGTTCATGCATCTGGGTCATGGGTGCTCTGCTGTGACCTGTACTTTTCTTTCATTATTTTTATTACATTTTTTAAGAAAAGAGCTTGTTTCACTTGTCAATCCCAGCTCCATCTCTCTCCCCCTCCTCCCACCCCCCCACCATCTCCCCCAGCCTCCCACCCTATCCCCACTTCCTTCTACATAAGGGATAACCAGAGTCTGTCATTTCGTTCAGGGCAGGGTTCAGGCACTCCCCCCAAGAGTCCAGGCTGAGAGAGCATTCCTCTTTGTGTTATGGATACATCAAGTCCGTTTGTATGCCAGGGATAAATACTGATCTGCTGCCCAGGGCCCAATAGGTTTCCCAGGCCTCTTCACTGACTCTCATAGTCAGAGGGTCTGACTCAATCCCATGCTGGCCACCCAGCTATCGGTCTGGGGTCCAAGAGCTCCCCTTTGTTCAGGTCAGCTGTCTCTGCTGGTTTTGCCAGCCCATTCTTTGTCCATTTGCTCATCACTCCTCTCTCTCTCTCTCTCTCTCTGTCACTGGGTTCCATGGGTTCAGTTCAGTGTTAAGCTGTGGGTGTTTTCCTCTGCTTCCATCAGTAACTGGATGAAGGTTCTAGGATGGCAAATAAGGTAGTTGTCAAGTTCATTATCAAGAATGGGCATTTAAGGTAGTCTCTCCATCATTGCTTAGCTTGCCAGTTGGTGTCATCCTTGTAGATCGCTAGAGGTCTCACTGGTGCCAAATCTCTCTTCAAACCTATAATGACTCCCTCTATTATGGTATTTCTCATCCTGTTCCCCCCCCTATTCTTCCCCCAACTCAACCTTCTTGCTCTCCCATGGCCTACTCTCTCCTCCTCTTCTCCCCTTCTCTTCTTCCCATCTCCTACAACCCCCACCCACCCTTCGCCATGTTCCCAATCTGTTCAGGAGATCTTGCCTCATTCCTCTTCTCTGGGGTACCATGCATATCTCTCTTAGGATCTTTCCTGTTTCCCAGACACTCTGTCAGTGGAATTGCAGACTGGCACCCCCCCTGATCCGTGTCTAAAATCCATATATGAGTGAGTACATACCATGTTTGTCTTTTTGTGACTGGGTTACCTCACTCAGGATGATTTCTTCTAGTGCCATTCATTTGCCTGCAAATTTCAAGATTCCATTGCTTTTTTCTGCTGAGTAATACTCCATTGTGTAAATGTACCACATTTCCTCTATCCACTCTTCAGGTGAGGGGCATCTAGGTTGCTTCTAGGCTTTGGCTATTACAAATAATGCTGCTATGAACATAGTGGAACAGATGTCCTTGTTGTATGAATTTGCATCTTTTGGACATATGCCTAAGAGTGGAATTGCTGGGTCTTGGGGTAGACTGATTGCCATTTTCCTGAGGAATCTCCATACTGATTTCCAAAATGGATGTACGAGTTGGTACTCCCACCAGTAGTGGAGGAGTGTTCCCCTCTCTCCACATCCTCTCCAGCATAAATTGTCTTCAGTGTTTTTGATTTTAGCCCTTCTGACAGGAGTAAGATGGTATCTCAGAGTTGTTTTGATTTGTATTTCCCTGATGGCTAAAGATGTTGAGCACTTTCTCAAATGTCTCTCAGTCATTTTAGACTCCACTATTGAGAATTCTTTTTATTATTATTATTATTATTATTATTTATTTTAAAGTTTAAATTTAGATTAGAAACAAGGTTGCTTCACAAGTCAATTCCAGGTCCCTCTCCCTTTCCCTCCCCTCCTCCCTTGCCCTCCCTCCAGCCCCCCCATTATCCCCTCATCTCCCCAGGGAGGGTGAGGCCCTCCATGGGGGTGTCCATAGTCTGTCATTTCATCCAGGGAGAATTCTTTATTTAGTTCTATATCCCATTTTTTAATTGGATCCTTTGGTGCTTTGGAGACTTGTTTCTTGAGTTCTTTGTAAATTTTGGAGATCAGCCCTCTGTCAGATATGGGGTTAGTGAATATCTTTTCCCATTCTGTGGGCTGTCTTTTTGTCTTGTTGACTGTGTCTTTTGCCTTACAGAAGCTTCATAGTTTCAGGAGGTCCCATTTGTTAATTGTCGATGTCAGTGTCGTGCTACTGGTTTTATGTTCAGGAAGCAGTCTCTTGTACCAATTCGTTGAAGAGTATCTCCCACTTTCTCCTCTAAGAGTTTCAGTGTAGCTGGATTTATGTTGAGGTCTTTGATCCATTTTGACTTAAGTTTTGTGTATGGCGATGGACATAGATCTATTTGCAATCTTCTGCATTCCAATATCCAGTTATGCCAGCACCATTTGTTGAAGATGCTTTCTTTTTTCCATTGTATAGTTTTAGCTTCTTTGTAAAAAATCAAGTGTGTGGGTTAAAATCAGGGTTTTTAACTCGATTCCATTGGTCTACCCGTCTATTTTTGTGCCAATACCAAGCTGTTTTCAGTACTATAGCTCTATAATAGAGCTTGAAGTCAGGGATGGTGATGCCTCCTGACGTTCCTTTATTGTACAGGGTTGTTTTGGCTATCCTGGGTCTTTTGTTTTTCCATATAAAGTTGATTAATGTTCTTTCCAGGTCTGTGAAGAATTGTGCCGGAATTTTGATAGGGATTGCATTGAATCTGTACATTGCTTTTGGCAAGATTGCCATTTTTATTATGTTGATCCTACCAATATTTTCTGGTGTCTTTTTTGATTTCTTTCTTTAGAGACTCAAAGTTCTTTATATACAGGTCTTTCACTTCTTTGTTTAACATTATCCCCAGATATTTGATGCTGTTTATGGCTATTGTAAATGGTGATGTTTCTCTGATTTCTTTCTCAGCCAATATATCATCTGTATACAGTAGGGCTACTGATTTTTTTTGAGTTAACCTTGTATCCTGCCACTTTGCTGAAGGTGTTTATCAGCTGTAGGAGTTCCCTTTCAGAGTTTTTCGGGTCACTTATGTAAACTATCATATCATCTGCAAATAGTGAAAGTTTGACTTCTTCTTTTCCAATTTGTATCCCCTTGATCGCCTTTTGTGGTCTTAATGCTCTAGCTAGAACTTCAAGTACAAAAGTGAAGAGATATGGAGAGAGTGGACAGCCTTGTCTTGTTTCTGCTTTTAGAGGAATTGCATTGAGTTTCTCTCCTTTTCGTTTGATGTTAGCTGTTGGTTTACTGTATATTGCTTTTATTATGTTCAGGTATGTTCCTGTTATTCCTGATCTGTCTAGGACCTTTATCATGAAAGGGTGTTGGATTTTGTCAAAGGCTTTTTCAGCATCCAGTGCGATGATCATGTGGTTTTTCCTTTGCAGTTTGTTTATATGGTGGATGACATTGATAGATGGAAAGGAAAAACACTGAAGCAGCTCCCATAGACCTGCTGCATTTCAGGCAAATCCCAGGCGACTTTGACAGTCTCAGTGAAGATGTGTAGATAGGTCTGTTTCCTAAGATCAGTTACTAAATGCAGATAAAGCATGATCCAAACCATTAAAACGCCAGGGAAAGGTGCACTCGGAGGAAGGCTCTGGAATGAGTGCAAGGGTGGTATGGAGTCTTTAGCATTCTAGACTTTCAAGTGAAAGAATGACATATTCACTACGTCATGATTTTGAATATGTCATTCTTGCACTTGAAAGTCTGCAATGTCCTCGGCAGTTCTGTTTTATGTGTGGAAAGTATTAAATCCATGAACTTCACTAGACTGCTAAAGACTGCACACCTCTAGACAACAAGGAAGACACATTGAAATTCCAGAATCACAAAAGCAGCGGGAGCCCCTCAGATAGAAGACATTCTCCTGCTGAGATCAAGGCAGAAGCCAGAGGCTCTCAGAGCCCAGCCGAAAGACAAGGAACTAGGTCTGTGTCCTTGCCAAGGGGTACATTTGCTGCCAGGGCCTCTAAGGAGTTAAGGTTTCTGTTCCTGGAACCTTGACCTTTCTCCCTGAGGAGACCAGAGTTATCCATTCCAGGCTGCTGTGTGCTCCATCTGTGACATACTTGAGATATGTGATCCCTTGTGCAACCTTGCTGGATTAGCTTGCTGCTGATGTCATCCCATTGTGACAGCTTTCTTTCCCCCTCCCCCACACCCACCTGCAAAATGTATACAAGATGCTGCACTTCTATTAACTCGCTTGGCATAAACCATCAGCGTACGCAGTATTTCCTGGTCCCAGCTTTCCTATATTCTTTATTTTCTCATCCCTGGCCAGCCTTTTAGGGTCCTGTCACCCAAGAACAACTTGCTGGTCCCAGTCAGTCACCAGTATCCCCCAGCTACGTTAAAATACACCCACCCCCGCATCACACAGATCAGTAAGAGGAATGGAAAGTCTTTAAAAGATTCTGAAAGGAAGTAGGGTGTTTATAGAAAATCAGATCTTCCACAATGAATGATATCTTTAAGGACACAGTTTTTGTGGTAAATTGTGTGTGTGTGTTCATGATCATGATTGTGAGCACACATATAGTAGTACAAGTGGCCTTGGGGGCTAGAAGAGGGTATCAGATGCCCTAGAACTGGGAATAAAGACCGTTATGAGCTGCCATGTGGGTGCTGGGAATGGAACCCAGGTCCTTTGGAAGAGCAGCCAGCGCTCTTAACTGCTGAGCCATCTCTCCAGCCCATGCACTTATTTTTCTTATCCAGTACTTCTCAGAATACCTTTATTTAAAAAGAATTATTTTGTGTGGGGGGGGCTTGCATGCCCATCTGTCTGTCTGTCTGTCTGTGTTTGCCGTGTGTGTGGTTTCCCCAGGAGGCCAGAGGAGTGGAGCAGGAGATACGGGTGGTTGTGAGCATGTCTGTGGGACTATCTATATTAGGTTGACGGAGGTAGGGGCGTCTATCTGCTCACTGAGTTTGGCGTCATTCCCTGGGGTGGGTCCTAGGCTGAACAAAACCGCATCAAGTAAGCTGAGCACAGACATTCATCCCCGCCCACTTTCTAATTGTGAGTCAGAGCAATCAGACCAACCACTTCAGGCATCGCTGGCCCCGACTTCCCATGAGCTGATGTAACCCTTTTCTCCCTGAGGATTGTGTCAGGGTAGTCTATCACAGAAACAAGACAAGAAACTAAGGCAACACCCAAAGAGAAACGCAAGTTAAAACAGCACCGTGGCTATATATGATCCCAGCTAGAACAGTGACCAAAGAGAACAAAGTCCCCTTTGCCCAGGTGGGCCACTGTGTCAGGATAAAGCCGAATTCTCCTTCCCGGACACCAGTAGTTGGGTCCCAAAAGAGACAACAGGATCTGAAAACTCTCTTAGGTTGGTGATGCCTGCTAACATGTGTCAGAAAGCCTTTAAATAAAGAAGGTAGAAAGTCCAGGACCAAGGCGCCTGAGACTCAGTGTCTTGTCACTCCACATGTCCTGCAGCACGGATGCCCATGTATTGCTCTGAGAAACAATACACTAAGAAAAATGAAGACAGGACTACAGAATACGCTAACCTTTTGACCAAGAACAGGAAGGAAGCCCGAGAAATATGCCAGGAACAGATTACCGAGAGACCTGGACTGTTCTTACTCAGTTTCTATTTCTGAATCCAGTCAAAAATGAAAGTCATAGTAAAGACTATAATGCAACCAATAAATAATCAGACTTTGTGGGGAGGGGAAGGGTGACCAGCAGACTCCCGCAGTCTATGGAGCCTGCACAGAGGCAGTGGGGACAAGAGAGGAAGAGCCATGGAACCATAACGAAGTTTAGACCCAACAGGGCTTTGGGTTCTAATAAGTAATCACCAGTTAGTTACACAATGAAAGCCCTGATAGTCAAGGGGATTGAGGCAGTAAGAATTGATACCGGGACACTGTGAGCATCTGTCTCGTTGTGTGACGCACACCTCATGGTTTGTTATAAGAAAGTTTGATTATATTGGAAGCAAACTCCTTACCGAAGGTCTTCAAATGGGTCAGCTCTGACAAGGGGTGTCTCCACTGAGTGTTCGAAAATAGCGCCTTCTGGCCCTAAACAAAGCCCAGAGATTGTATCAGAACAAAATACAAGAAGTGGAGTCAGCCGAATCAAACAGCCAGTCCAGCCAAGAGGCAGAGCATCCCTAATCCCAGATCCAGAGTTTTGGAGGATTGGCTTAACCATTGGGAGTAGAAAGTTCCAACACTACCTCATGTGATGGGCTGCGGTCAAAATGCAAGCTCGTGAAACCCATTGTTATACAGATCATTACCTTCCAGCTACAGAACAAGTGATAGTAGTCATCAGAGTTTAAAAAGAAACAACTCACGTTGGCATTGCATCTACCTATGTGTTTTTCAGTAATACTAAGTTGGTGTGGTGTGGTGTGTGTGTGTGTGTGTGTGTGTGTGTGTAGAACAGTTGTGTCTTATGTTATTTGTTTCTAAGAACCAGTTTTAAATTCTAAACATCTGAAATAGCCCCCTTGTGTTTCTGGAACTAGGAACTCAGTCCATTTATCAGAGAACTTGATCACAGGCAAGAATGTGCCTAGGGTGCAGAGATACAGGAGCGGGTGACCCGCACACTGTGGGTCCTATCTTACGTTTAGCTGTCATTTGAGACCAGCGCGTGCATTTTAAGTCTGCATACTGTGGGCCTTCATTACCTAAGTAGCAAGCCATGTGGGCTGGAAAGCCATGCTGTGGTTAAAGCACAGCTCCTTACCAACCTGAAGGCAGCAGGGCAGACTGTGGCACGTGGTGGTTAGTACAAACCTTGCGATAAACAGTCATTTGTGACATTCGACTTTTGCAGGTAAGGACCAGGCAAAGCAGCAGGGCTGACGGCGCCAAGGACACGAGAAAAAAATGGGTGATCCTGTGAGCTGGGCACAGAGGTTCCGCAGGGTGATACAAATCCATGGAGTTTTATGGGCACATGCACAGATTTTAGCAGTGGTGCTTCATCTATTTACAGCCAGGTTTATTTATCCAAATAAGATTTGCCTGGCCTAGGTTCTGCCAGGCCAAAGCTTAGCTCCTGCCTGGGTTCCTCTCTTGTCTAGACTCCACCCCTGACTGGGTCCCTCCCAGGTTTAGGACACACCCTACCTGAACCTCACCTATAACCAGGCCCCACCCTCAATCTAGGCACGCCCCATGCCTCGGGCACCCCCCATGCCTCGGGCACCCTGGTAAAAATTTATGTTACCTAGTTTGTTTTCTATTGCTTTGATAAACACTATAACCAAAAGCAACATGGGAGGAAAGGGTTTATCTTAGCTTAAAGTTCCAGGTCCAACACGAGGGAACTCAGGCAGGAACTGAAAGAGAGCATGGAGGAAGGCTGTTGACTGGCTCACTTCCGTGGCTTAGCCTGCTTTCTCATACAATCCAGCACCATCTGCCAGGGCTGGCACCGCCACAATGTGCTGGGTTCTCCCACGTCAATCAAGTGAACGCCCTATATTGTACATATGTTGGGGAATAACCTTTTTGTACACTGTGAAGATTTGCCACTGGAATTGGCCAATAGTCAATTGAATGGCCAATAGCTAGGCAGGATTTTCAGGGCAGAGAGGATGTTGGGAAGTACACAAGGAGTACACAAAGAGAAAAAAGCATGGGCAGTACAGAATAAAGGTAATAAAGTCACAAGGCAGAAAGTGCATTAATAGAAATGGGTTAATTAAGTTATAAGAGCTAGTTAGAAACAAGCCTAAACTATCGACTAAGCTTTCATGATTAATAACAAGTCTCTGTGTTGTGATTTGGGTGCTGGCAGGAGGGACAGAAAAATCTTCATACAGACATCCCTACGTGCCACCTGTTTTTGAATGAATGCTACTCCTGGGAAGATCTGCGTTAAGCCTTGAGCACTAGACTGGTTGCAGTGGTGAAGGTGGGGGATGGTTCACTGGGTAGAGTCCAACAATCATGGAGTTCACAGACAGCCCAGTGCCAGGTAGCTTCAGGTGGCTCCATTCTTCCTGACAGGCTTCCTTCAGATTCCTCCACTACAGGGAATTCAATATTAACCCTTTACTTGAATAGGAGATGTACATATACAGACACTTGCTACATCCATGCATCTTTGCTGCTAAGTGTTTATTAAGGTCAATTCCGTACAGTCATTGACCATTTGTAGACTGTCACAGGCTTTTCAGATGATGTAAAATAATCCCATTGTTCCCATCACTGCCACACTGTGTGGCATCTGCACAAACCCCCACTCTATTCCCAGTGTAAACGCTTCAAATTGCTTCTTGCCTTTAGTCCCCCATGGACATGTTCTTTCTAGGACAGTAGTAACCTCCATGATGGTAACTCCAAGGCCAATTTCTATATTTCCTGGACTCAAATTCTGGAACATCAGCTCTTCTGGCACCAGGATCGTGGCTACTGAGATACTCCCGCCCCCTCACTGTCTCCTCTCTCCCACTTGTGGCCTCACACTGGCATTCTCGAAGCTTAGTTGGTGTGTAATGCTCACACATGCTCACTCAAGGCTTCTGCTCTGAGTGTCCATAGATGCACGGTCAATAGCTGAGGTGATGTCCTCATGGCTGATCCTCAAGCATCCTCAGCATAAGAATGTAAGATGTTGTTATCTGCTGTTGCTCCTTGTGGTGTGGTATATGGTGTATTGTGCCCCTCCTCCTCCGAGTTTATTCATCACCCCCATTTTCCCCAGATGCTGTCACCCCAAAGATCTCCTTATCTCAGCCCTTAACTGGGAGTGACCCACTTCCTTCAGAACACTGCTACCCACTCTGCAGGTCACCATCCACTTGCCTGGATGTGAATACACTCCCAGGCTCATGCGTTTTAATATTAGGTCTCTAGCTGTTGGTGTAGTTTGGAGAGGTTGTGGAGCCTTTAGGAGGTTGGCCTAGCAGGTTGCTAGGGGCAGACCTTGAGGATCATTGCTCCTCTAATTTCTGGTCTGAGCTGTCCTGGTTCATCAACTCTCTCAGTTGCAGAGCAAGCAGGCTCAGCCTCCATGGCTTCTTTCCCACCATGAACTGTTATCTCCTTTCCTCCATCATGTGGCTTCTGGCAGATGCTTTGTCACAGGGACGAGAAAAGTAACTGATGCACTACTAAGCCAGAAATTCTAGGGTTGAATGCAACAAATGCTGACATAACAAGCCCCCAGGTACTTCTCATGCACACAGGTAACTTACACTGCAACTGCTCATCAGGTTTCTTGTCTGATTCACTTACAGTGCCACAATCTGAAAGAAACCCCAGGCTAGGGAATGGTTCATTCTCTGTGATGGACAGCTTGGGTTTGATGAAATCCAAGTTTCTGTTTATACTCTTTTCTCTACACCCTGCAGTGCAATAGTGCTATGATACTTTCCCAAGAGCTGTGCTGACTTTGTGTACATTAATCTTGGTCCACCAGCAAGAGTAGATTAGTGGTACCAACACTCTCTTACACATCAGGAGACAGACCTACTGACAATTTGCATGGAGCTAGTATAGAAATAGCATCAAGGCCAAGAAAGCCAATGTTTCCCATACTGGTGGTTCTCAACTCATAATGATGCTGTGTTCCAATAGCCATGTTATACACTGATAATATCCCAAGTGGAAGATAACATCTACCTGCCAACCATACCATCTCAGCAGCGTAGACCACTGTAGAGTGAAGCAGTTCAATTGTATTCAAGGACTGAAAAGGAAATGTGGTATTGGTCACTGTAGCTGTGCAGCCATGAGGATGGGATGATATGAAGCTAGTCCAGGAAAATGAGCACATGAACAATTCCAGCTGGTTCCTACTAAACGTGTGTCATGTCTCCATCATTACAAGGCAGACAAGTTAAAGCATATGTATTTTGGGCCAGTGGCTTCTATGTCAGATACTTAGCTACTTGCTAAGCAATAATATTGTGTGTGTGTGTGTGTGTGTGTGTGTGTGTGTGTACATGCCTCTCCATGTAGCCCAAGTCTCGAATTCATGATCTTCTGCCTCTCCTCTGAGTGTTTAGACTACAGGGACCTGCCTGCCCCTCCCACCAGCTTCAATTTCTCATCTTTGGCAAACCTAGTATCTTTTAGAAAGAAAGGAAGCTGATGCCTCCTTGGCATAGTCTGTAACATTATATCATCACTTTAGGGAGTGCTTGGGAACAATGCATATGTCACAATCAGGACTGAGTCTATTCCTTAGTAACACTGCATGAGAGAATAATGCTACTATTGGTCTTCTGATTAGTGCAGGAAAAAGTTCTGGGAGGGTCTTAAACACACCTGTGTGCTTGTCCCTCTAGTCTTCCAGAAGCATAGCAAGCACATCTACGACAGGTTCTGAAATGCTTCTCACAGAATTTTTTATACTGAAAGTCAACCCAGTGAGAGCTCAATTCCACTTTAGAATCAACCAGGGAAAGGCTGTTTTGTGGGCACATGGGGTACTCAAGCATCTGGCATTGAGGGAATAAAACAGATATGTGAACTGTACAGAGAGAGGTGTAAGCTGTTGGCTACAGCGAATAGAAAAGAGATAAAGAAGAAAGAAGGTGGGCAAAGCTCTATGAGGAAGGCATCGTCTGTCAGGTTCAAGCAGAATGTCAGAGGAAGTGCCAGGAAGAAGCATGAGCAGCCGGGTACTTTTCCTTACAGAGTGCAGAGCAGATGCGTGAATTGCAGCTGCAGCCGGTAGTCACCACGTACCGGTTACTCGCAGTCTGCCGGTATCGACCATGACACCCCGCTCCTCGGCGGTGAACAGTGGCTTGCCGTCTTCAGAACGGATCTGGAAGTGCTGGCTCTGGACTTCTACCATTTGGGCACCTGAAGGACCAATCAGCACAGGGTATTAGAAGTGCTTGATGTCAGCAGCATGGGTTCCGTTTTCACAACTGCTGTGTCCCCACCAAACCACGGAGCGTGCCCGGGTTCCACATGAGCGCCACAGCGTGCACCTCCCCACCCCACCACAATTGTAATACAGAACTTGTATTGGTTTTGGTGACGGATGTAGTTAGGAATTAAAGCTCTCAGTTTGCCCAACTTTCTTTTTCTTAAGATGTGGTTTATAAGCAATAGTAGAGAGACTACCTTAAATGCCCATCCCTGATAATGAGATTGATGACTACCTTATATGCTATCCTAGAACCTTCATCCAGTGACTGATGGAAGCAGAGGCAGACACCCACAGCTAAACATTGAACTGAACTCCTGGAACCCAGTGACAGAGAGGGAGGAGTGATGACCAAAGGGGTCAAGACCAGGCTGGAGAAACCCACAGAGACAGCTGACCTGACAAGGGAGAGCTCTTGGACCCCAGACTGATGGCTGGAAATCCAGCATGGGACTGATTCGGACCCCCTGAATGTGGGTGTCAATGAGGAGGCCTAGGCAATCTATGGGGCCTTGGGTAGTAGATCAGTGTTTACCATGGTGTACGAATGAACTTTGTGAGGCCATCCCATATGGGCTCTCTCAGCCTAGGCCCTCCCCCAGATGAAGTGACAGACTCTGGAGATTCCCCCATGGAGGGCATCACCCTCCCTGGGGAATGGTGTGGGGATTGGGTGGGGGTTTGGAGGGGCTGGTAGAGGGGCAAGGGAGGAGGGTGGGAGAGAGAGCTGGGATCAACATGTGAGGCAAGCATGTTTCTAATTTAAATAAAAAATATATTGAGAAAAAAAGATGTGGTTTAACCTTTATATATATATATATATATATATATATATATATTCCAGGGTCACTAGCGTCTCTTATATATGTTAATATCGACTCTTGTTGAATGAAACATAAGTTTTTCTGACAAAAAATATGGGACAATAGGAAACTTCTGCAGTGCAGTCTCACTGCTTCACTCGATGTGCACTGCACATGGATTCATTCATTTCTATGAAAAGAAATGCTGGGTAAGATGGAAAGTAAAGGGATTCCCAGCTCCCCAGGGCAATGAACAGGGAGGAGGAGCAGGGGAAGAGGAAGCTACAATTACTGCTGTGGGTCTGGGGTCATTCAAACATCTACCAGGCTAACCATGAGTAAATTTTAACAAAGAAGAGTCTTTCATTTATACACTGGAGCCAGGTCTACAACCAGGATTCAGGATCCCCAAACATAGCACCAGCCACCCCTGCCACATTAGACAGGGTTTGTAAAAGCAAAGAATACTAAGTTGTGTTCTGTCAAGCAGAAGGTCATCCTGAGCAAAACAAGGTTCCTGTCTTTCCAGAAGCAGAAACAGCAGTTGACCTCATGACCTTGTATAAACAAGATGATGGCTAATGCTTTGTTGATGGCTAACTTCATGTTTAAAACTTTGCTTTAAACTATAAAGCAAAACTGGATTTCTAAATGTGAAGAGCTATTAAGAGTTGATTTTTTTAATTGCCTGGTCTTGTACAATTTTAACAAAACTATTGTTTATACCCTTGTTTTGTCTCAGAATTTGTTCTGTGACCTCTGTAGTTTGGTGCTCAGAAGAGTGAGTGCTATCATCACATGCTGGTGCGTTTTCCCAAGGGCCATGCTAGTTACTTGTCTTGTTGCTGCAACAAAATGCCTGACAGAAGTGTCTTGAGGAAGGTTTGTTCTGGCTTCCAGTTCTAGGAGATTGTGTCAGGAAAGGTATGGAGTAGGAGCAAGGGGCACTGGTCACATTGCATCAGTGGACAGGAAGTAGAGAGTGAACAGGAAGTGGGGCTTGGCTATAAAACACCAAATCCCATCCTCATGTTGTGGTGACCTCCCCCAACCAAAAAGATATTTTTGTTGCTACTGCATAACTGTAATTTTGCACTGTTATGACTCATAATGTAAATATCTGTGTTTTCTGATGATCTCAGGCAACCCCTGCGTCAAAAGGAAACTCCCTGTCATAGGTGACAAAATGGCTACACATAGTATCTGTTGTCATACCAGGAAAGACACCTGTTAAAATCAAATGGACCCAGATATACCAACAGGTAGATTAATTAGCTGAAATAGTTCTACAGTGTGATAGGGTACTTGACCTGTTCCACGTAGAACAAGGGAAGTATTATGTGACTTTAAGAGAAAATTGTTGTTTCTTTGCAAAGAATGATTCACTCAGGAATCATTAGAGATAATCAGGATATACTAAAAAAGCAACAAAACAAAAATAGAATAAACCCGAGATGGAAAATGACTAGTTCCCATTCTCACAGTCAGCCATCACAGAACCTTTGGCCCTTCGGTTTCTGCTAATTACTCTTGGCCCTTGCATCATTAATGCCTGAACTAGATACATAGATTTCAATGTGGATTAGATCTCAATATGTACACGTACCCACCACAGAGTAAAGGATTTGATTCAGGATACAACTCAAGAGGGGAATGTGAGGGCTAAAGCTGTATTTTAAGTTTTCATTACTGTGCTTAAGAGATCTAAAAAACAAGAATGTCTCTAACCTGCAAACCCCACTTGCCCAAGGACAGATAACTTCCTGGAATGCTAGCAGCTGTTGCTCATGTAAGATAACATGTATTTTCACTTCTGTAAGCAAGGTTGGTTGGCCAACAGCACAGGCTGTGCTTGATCACACATAGGCAGGAGCTATGTAGACAGGAAATACATCAGAATGTGTGCTTGTTCCCTACTGGATGAAGGTGGGGCGTACATAATCTTGTGGGTTTTACCTTTACGAGCACCTGACTAACCTAATTCCATGCCCTTCTCTGGGAATCCTGAGTATGGACCTGGCCAGCATCCATCACCCTGGCCAGTATTTAATAAAGCTTGCTTTAATTAGATAATGTGGATTTGGTCTTTCTCCTCACTATTTTCAAGTTTAACACTACCCACCTCCACACACAAACCTTCACACTGCTCCTCTGCCACCTCCTATGCACAGCATGAAGGTTAGAAAGCTCATGTTTTATTACTTATAAACTTATAAGTAAATAAATTTATTACTTATAAATAAACTTGCAGTTCTTTAGATGAAAACGTCCGTCTGTTCGGCACCCTCCATGAACTTGAAACAAGTGAGGTGTTAGGAGGATGTTGTACTCACCCACTTTCACCCTGCCTGTGACCTCCCCTTCTGAGTTGCGAGCATTGACTGTCACATTCTGAGTTGACTGCAGAAGCAGAGATGAGTCCTGGAAAGGATTTTCAAAATTAGCAAAATATATCTTTATGTTTATATATAATTCATTTTTACAATTTCTACATCAGATCCTTGGATCCTCTATACTTACAGCAAAAATAAACTTAACCAGAATTAAATTATTTTCAAGGTATAAATGCATTGACTTCTAGAAACATTATAATAATCCTTTCATTTTTATGATGTTTGAAAATTCTGCTCCTAACATGTTAATTAGTTCTCAAGGAAAATAGGTTCTAATTAGTGTTTTATCTTTGTCAAGACATTCACAGTCTTGGTTGTCATTGTTATTTATGTTCAAGTTATTTGTAGGGGATAAGTTGGAGAATGGTTAGATATTTTACAAGAAATACCATGCTTCTTATTTTCAAAATGCAAAGGCTTCTCACTATAAAAATAAAAAGTCTAACATAGAAAAAGACAAGTTCTACAGGACTCCTCAGCTGCGTGGTCTGAAGAGGTTGGTCACTTAGAAGGTGGGGAGGTGGACGAGGCTGGGTGTGGGGTGGGAGGGTGGAGGAGGTTCATTAGTGGATATGAGGGAGAGAATCAACTTTCCAAAGTTGTCTTCTGCATGAAGGCTCAAGCCCTCGAGCACACGCGCACACACGTAGTAGTGAACAAAAATTTTGAGAAGTATGTAATGTGTGTTTCTTGGTGCTTCCTGAGTGTGAGCTTGAGAGTGGGGCCACCATGACTGTGCAAATTTAGGTCCTCGTGCTTGTGGCATAGGCACTTTGCCCCCCCCCACCCCCAACCTCCTCATGCCATCCCCGACCCCACAGCTTTTCAGGGTGCTCCATAACCAGAGGCAAGTCACAGGCTGAGTTACATTCATGAGGAAGACATTCCTTCAGCTCAGCACTGCAGGTCACTGTTGAATGGCAAACTCCTCAGACTAACGAGGCAGTCCACTCATTGGGATTTTATAGAGAACTGCCCCCCTAGAATATCATAACTAACATCGGAGCATGCAGGTATCTGAGAGGAGATTGGTTCTGCACCTGTTATAGTTGAGGAGTTACATTTGTTACAAACTGCTTCATAGCTCTGTTCTGTTCATGGTTTCTGTAATTTTATGTCCTGGTTGACACTGATGTCACATTGTGAGCCTCTAATACATGGTTGGTCATCTGACTTTCTTTCTACTTGTATATCCTGCTCTTTTTAAAGCATTCTGGAAATGACAACCTGACAAAATGGAACTAAAAGTTGTTAATTCTAGAAGATCCCATGGGCTATGATCTATTTATCTGACTTTAGTCACCAGACCCTGCTCTCTGTTACTCCTTAAATACAGGGAGGGATCAACCAACATGACTTGGAAAAGGGGGAAGAATAAGATCTCATATTTTAATTTATTCATGCCCGACTTTCTTCCTAACAAAAACTTGTGCTGATTTTCCTTGTCCTCATACAACAGTGTCTGTAACACGTCTAGATGCTACTAGGGTTAATGTGAATGTACTGTCAGAAAAAAATGTCACATCTGACTCAGGCATGAATCAGCCTGTATTACAGATCATCTGAATGCTCCTCCTGCCAGCAAGATTCCGAGAAAGAATACAACGCAACCATGGGCAAGTCTTCTCCTATGCTCTGTCCTCTCTAGGACCTCCCTTTTGTCACTACTGACTGTGACTGTCATGCTGTTGCTCTGTTGCTGGTAGGAGACCCTGGTGAAAGGCCTGTTGCTTCTTTTGAGATATCTTACTTCAGTCCCTGTGATCCCTTTACTAAGTTCCGTGGAGGCAAGGCAAATCTTGATTTGCTTTTAAAGTTCATGATTGTTTTATAGTAGCTGATTTGGATCAGATTATGGCAAATCTCAGGCTAACACACCTCTAAGCAGGGCAAGTAATGCATTAAGTCTCTATGACAGGAATTTCTCCCAAGCTCCCCAGAGACTCTGAGTGCTCTGAATCATGTCTGTTTAAGCTGGTTGCACCAATGTGCAAGGTTCACTTCTTGCTAGTTCTTATAACTTATTTTAACTTGTTCCTCTTCATCTACATTTTGCCTCAGGGCTTTTTACCTTTCTTTCCTTCTGTATGTCCTACTCCATCTAGCTGGTTGGTGGCTGTCTGGCTGGTTGGCCCCAAGTATCTCCCTCTCTTTCTCCCTTTTCTCTTCTGTCTCTCCCAGCCTATATTCCTCCTCTTAATTATTCTACCTGCCCACCAGCCTTACCTATCCCTCTACTGCCTAGCTATTGGCCATTCAGCTTCTTATTAGACCAATCAAGTGCCTTAGGCAGGCAAAGAGAAATAGCAACACGTCTTTACATAATTAAACAAATGCAGCATAAACAAATGTAGCATGTCATTACATAGTTAAATAATTATTCTGCAATACATCTTTACTTAGTTAAATATTCCTCATTATCAATGGAGGGATAATCAATTGTTCTTGGTAAAGATTTTTTCATTATAAATTATTTTTTCCCTATGGAGTAAATTGCTGAGGCTACTAAACTCAGAGCTGAAGATTTAAGAATAAAATCTTAGCACATATTCTGTAAAGTAAGGTCTATTGTCCAGTAGCACACTGTTAGATTGGACATACCATGAATGTGTTAGATAGGAGATACCATGAATTGCTGTGCTTAACTGTTACTTATTTTTCACAAATCATGTGAGACACTTTCTTCTTACCACTCTGGAGCGTATTTCTTTGACATACAGTGGAAATAAAAACTCTGATTCCCCTTCCAGGCGAAGTCCATCTTGCGTAACATGCAAGTGACCCATTCCTATCTGTTAAAGAAAAAGAGACATGCAATTTTCACTGCTTTATTTTTCCCTTATCTTGGTTTAACTAAAATCACACACACACACACACACACACACACCTCCATATATTCCTTTTATTTTTCAGTATTTCTCCTAAACGTGTACTTGAAACTTTAGTTGTTTATATTCAATATTCATTTTTAAAAACCTTTTGCAAGTACAAGGGTCTATTTGGAAGATGCATGTAAGATTTAACAAATCATTTTATAATAAACTTCTAAGACTCCATGCCCATATAAAAGTAAATGAAATCTTATTATTACTACTTTTCTTTTTTAAGGGATGGATGGATGGATGGATGGATGGATGGATGGATGGATGGATGGGTGGGTGGGTGGGTGTATAGGTAGATGGATTGTATGTGGGCACATATGTGCCACAATTTCTGTGTAGAGATCAGAGGACAACTCTCAGATATTGATTCTTTCCCTTGGCCTTTGGTCCCAGAAATACAGCACAGCATGTCAGGCTTGATAACAAGTCCCCTTGCCTACCAAGTATCCCTCTGTGGGGAACAGAGGAAGATGCCAGGTTGCTCCAGGAACTCTCTAAGCACAGCAACACAAGGCCAATTGGAGAACACCTTAAAACAGTGACTCTCAACCTTCCCAATCCTGCCACACGTTAATACAGACCCTTTAATACAGACCCTTTAACACAGTTGTGGTGTCCCCAACCATAAAGTTATTTCATTGCTACTTCATAACTATAATTTCGCTACTGTTGTGAATCATAATGTAAATATCTGATATGCAGGATATCTGATATTCAACCCCTGTAAAAGGGTCACATGACCTCCCCAAAGGGGTCATGACTCACAGGCTGAGAACTGCTGTCTCACAAGAATCCCCACAACAGGGGTGAAAATCCTTACAACAAGGGCCAAACCTACCTAGAAATAATCCTTTCTGTGAACTCAAAATCAACTGATTAAGGCTTCAAGCCTTAATCACACCTGCAGACTCCTCCATGGTATAATTATAAGGTAACAGAAGGTACACTGCTCCATCACTTTCATCTCCTATTGGATGAAGCAAGCCATTGGCCCACCCATACTCAAAGGCAGGGTTACAGGGGTGTAACCCAGTGGGTGGACATCATGGGGACATCTTAAGAATTCTGTCAAGTAGGTTATTGAGAAGGAAATAAAGACATTTACAAGGAAATATTTGTAATATAAAACTATTTAGTGGCTATTATGATAATCATCTAATTGATTTTATAAAGAAAGCAGTACAGATAATCATAAAGTTAGGATTCAGTGCTGTGTCTGAATAGTAATAAAACACCAAATGTTTTGTGTGATTGAGAAAGTGGGTCCACAAAAATAAGAGGTTAACACTTAGAATCCACAAGCAAAGTACATTGGGCCTAACAACATCAATTTTATACCAGGAGAGACCACAGAATCATTTGTTATATCAAATGCATTAGAAAAGAAGAAAGTCGTGCTGGTTTGAATGAGACACCCCAACAAGCTCAGGAAGTTGAAGCGTGGTCCCCAGTAGATGGCACTGCCTGGGGAGGTTTGGGAGTGAGTATGTCACTCCTGGTGGGCTTTGAGAGCATATAGCCTTGCCCCATTTACTTCCAATTCACTTCCTGTCTTGTGTTTGCTATTGAGGCTGTGGGCTTTCAGCTTCCTGCCCTGGCTACTGTGCCTGCCTGCTGCCAGGCTTCCCCACCATGATGGTAGAGTTCTATCTACCTGTAACCGTAAGCCTAAATAAACTCTTCCTTCTGTAACTCACCTTGGCTGCAGTGTTTTGTTGCAGCAATATAAAAGTAACTAAGACAGAGGCCAAGGGCATTGAGATACGTACTTCAAGCTTGCACACTTAGTTGTGCAACTCTGTTTTGGTTTTTAGAAAGAATTTTGATTTTGCTGCATCTCCTGTTGACTATCACATTCCAGTGGGAACACAAGGTTATTGTGAGGGGTCCCAGAGAGCCCTCTGAGGGAGAGGCTCTGGCTTGGCATACATTGGAGAAATGGAAGCGCCTGGCTGCCCCTTCCACTGGCTCTGGCAGAGAACATCGTTCAGGCACTGCACTGGGTTCTGCCACAGGATGAGGTCCATCTGTGCTCAGTTCCCCACCAGCACGTTCACCGAAGAGAATGGGTCTCAGCTGAAGTATCTAGAGTGAAGAATATATTGCAGGGTTCTGAAGGGGAGCAGTTTTGCTCATTCTGGGTCTAGAGCTCAGGAAGATGAGCTAAGTCTTCGAGGAAATGATATGGAGCTTGCTTACAATTCCACCTGCTTTGACTCAGCAAATAACAGCATTAAAACTAAGTCCATCCGGGAACTTATGATGGCATTCATGTTAGTGCATAGGATCTGAGTTATCCATGGGTAGGAAAGGGTCCTGCTCTAGACCAATCGGTGACATTGTAACACTGAGGTAGATTTCAATTTAAAGGAAAATTTGAGAGTTGTGAGTGGGATTTTAGAAAAAACAAACCACAGAGGTGATGGGGTGGGGGCGGGGCGCTGGATATTCAGTTCAAGTTCCATGCTTGCTGGGTACATGCTCGTCACTGAGCTGGCTTCCATGCCAAACACACAGACATTTTTGGCAAAATTAGTTACGATGTAGCGATGAAAATAACTATGGATGGGGTCACCACAACTTAAGGAACTGTATTAAGGGGTCAAAGGATTTGGAAGGTTGAGAACCACTGCTCCAAGGCTCCTGTGTTGGCAACTTGACAATTGGGATGGCAGCTTTTTGGACTTTTACAGGGTGGTTCACATGGAAGGCTCTTGGCGAATGGCAACTTGTTCCTGAGATATTTGTCTGGGAGCCCTGGTTAGCTCTCATAGGATGACTGTGATAAAAGCCCCCGCAGGGCCCCACCCAGTCTGGCTGGCTTTTTGCCAGCTGATGTGACTTTTTCCTGCCATAGGCATTCTTGCATTCCTGCCAGGCATCTTGAGGTTCCCAACAGAGCTGAACCTAAGTCCTTAAACCTCCAAAATCGTGAGCTGAACAAGCCACCTTTTTTTAAGACTGAGTCATCAGCTCTAAATAGGGCATCTCTATAAAGTCCCTCCCCATAAGTCTTAGGGAGCACCAGGGAAGGGGTGGCAGGAAGAATGTGAGAGCTGGAGGATGGGGGGTTGCTGGGAAATCTATGGGCATGACATAGCGGGCACACTCAGGAACTCACAGCAGCTGTTGTCATCTGGAAAAGACCAAGTCACCCTAAATTCTAGCATAGATGGGTGGATGACCTCTGGGCCACAAGCCTTACTGAGGAGGTATGGCCATGGATAACTGCAGAGGGAGAGAGAATCACTCTTCCTGAGGGTGTGGCCAATGGTAAGTAGATTTCCCATGCTCCAGGGGTTGGCCCCATATCCCGGAGTGCGTGCTCAGCACTAATTGGAATTAGTGAGTTCTAAAAATAATGGCATGAAATTAGGAGTTGAATCTGTTAAGAGAGATATGGGGAGAATTGGAGGAGGAAATGGGGGCAAATATGATCATATTTTAGTGTTTACATGTATAAAATTATCAAGTATAAAGGAAAAATTAAACAAGAAAAACTAAATGAAAAGCAAAAATTCTCGTCTTTAAAAGCGAACATATACCTGCCTCAGGTATTTCATTCTGGGAATTTAATTAGATAACAGCAGACGTGCAAATGCTAAACATATACAATGGTGACATTAGGAAAATCTGTGATTTATATAGTTCTATAGAGTACACTCTACAAAAGATCATTAAGATATGTTGACTCAACCAACCACAAATTCAAGATTAGACCTCCCCTACCCTATAGAGATAATGATTAATGAAAAATACAAAGCAATAAGGAACTCCCCTCCCCACAAAAAAATCAATCAACAAACCACAGTTTTCAGTGAGTCAGAGTACAATGCCATTTAGCTCCTGAAAACTCTGACAAAGGCAGGAAATTTCTATCCACAAACCATTAAGACAATAATCCATGTTTGGAGCATGCTCGGGTAAAGGCAATACTCACTGGAGAAAACCACATCACTTTCAGAATCCAGATTGTGAGAGCGAGATTCACAACAAGGATGATGAGCAAGAGAAGAACAAATAGGTAGAGACAGCGCTTCCTCCAGCCATAAATCCCGATCCTGTGGACAAGCTGGCTCTCGGGCCTCTCTATGTGGGTGCCCTCTGTGACTGTGGTGTACTGTTCTCGTGCCATCTTCTAGGGGAGCAAAGGAGGCGGAGGCAGGAGACAGGGGAGCAGGGAGGAGAGAGGGGAGCAGGGAGGAGAGAGAACTTAGTTGTCAGTACTGATTTATTATGAGTCTAGGAAACAAATATACCCCAAACCTAAATTTCTAGAAGTAATAATTTTCAAGAGACCAGAAGTTGGTTATAGAGTGCACACCTACAATCCCACAGTTCTCAGGTTGGAGTGGGGGACAGGAGTTCAAAGGAATTCTTGGTTACATAGTGAGCTCAAGGACAGCTACATAAAGCCCTGTCTCAAAAGAACAGCAAACATGAGAGAAAGGGGGGAGGGAGAGAGAGGTGTACTATTACTTTGAAACATGTCATACTGTTTCAACCACAAGAAGATTTTTAACTTGTCATTTAAGATAGTTTGGATGTGACCAATTCACTTAAAATCCAGTGGCTGTATTTTCAGATTTTAATCAATTTTGCATGTGCACATGTGCGTGCCCCCCCACATTATGACTTTCATAACTCTGCAAAGCTGAACTTGACATTGAAGCATTAACCTTATTAACCTTTAAGTCAAGTTATCAAATAGGAAGAAAAATCAAGCTACTATCCATATTTTTTAATATAACTACTCAGTTTGACTCTGACTTCCTTTAGCTAAATTATTCAGAATTATGAAGGATTTTAAAACACATCTTTGCCAAGAACTGACTTACTTTAAGATAGATTATAATATGTGTGAAAGTAAATGTTTACAAATATCGTTTTTGTCAATAAATAAGTTCTGGTTAAAAATAAATCCTTTACTTTACTTTTACACCAAGTAAGAAGGAAAATGTTTCTCCCCGTCAGTGAAAGCCATGATGAAGACTGACTAGAAATGGCACATGTGCCTAGTCCTTGAGAGGGTCTCCTCTCAGACACCTCATGCATAGGGTGTATATTCATTTTTGGGGGTTATTTGGAGGCAGTCATAACCGAAAATGAATCATTGTCCAGATAATTCTTTGTCTATTTTCCATTTAATGATGGGCATTTCTCCAATGTTGTGACAATGCAAACGTGTGTTTCTATCACAAAGGATTTCCAAGTCCTCAGGACTGGCCCTGCGTGCTGTGGCACACCAAGTGTTGGTAGCTTCCCCAGGTGCTATTCCCTCAGTCCTCAGGCTTCTTTGTATCAGAAAGTCCCCTGCCGTCCATTCCCTAGCCCCTGCCCAGTCACTGACTTCATCTGGGTTTGCTCTCTTCCCTTCGGCCCCAGCCCAGCTGTTCTTACTGGTTCTGCCTTCTGCCCTTATCTGCACATCCCCACTGTGGCAGTCAGCAATGGAAGCCACCGCACTGTGTCGTCGTCCCCCTGTCCCTCCCCCCCAACAGCAGAATCTGACTTTGTTTTCTTCTACTCCAGTAGCCAACGTGTAAAATGTAAGGACGTTCTTGTCCCTGTGTTTACAAACTTTTGATGGCTCCCCGCCACACATGCCAGCATCCTTCACCTGCATGGCCGTGTGCAAGCTGGTCCCTAATGCTTATGTGACTTCGTCTCCTCCGTCCATCCACTGTATGTCCTTTCCCGAGAGAAGCTAACTCGATGCTCTCTATCCTTTCACTCCGTCCATTATTTCTTTGTCCAGGCCCAAGGGATACCCAACATTTTGGCCACATTGGAGGAATAACTATTCCTTAAGCACCACACAATTGAATTATAAAAAAAGAATTTAAAAAATACCACAATATTTTAAGGAAGCCAAGCCTCTGTGATGGCCTTATCCATAGCTATCCTGGCCACTGGGTTGGGCAATCCTGGGAGGGTTTCTGCCACTGAGCTTGTGTGATTCTGGGGAAGGGTGACCTGAGGGTCTGAATTGAGGGCAGGCAAGCATACTGTTTTACAGTATTGTTAAAGAACAATAAGATCAGCAAGAGTATGTGGACTTGTGTTCACATTTCTTTATATTCCTATATGTATCATTTCCCATTGGTGATGTCACAAATTATCCCAAGCTGACTGGCTTACATGTTGTGTATTGCAGTCAGAGGATGCATCTGCAGGTCCAAAACTCAATGTGGCCAGGCTGCATCCTTCTGGAGGATCTAGCTGAGAATCTGCCCCAAGCTCTGGCCTCCAGGCTGTTTCCATCTGCACATCTTCTTTGACTTGGCCATTCCTGCCCAACCCCTACATCTCACCTCATGTTGGCTTCCCCTGAGAACTCAGGATCCTTTCCCCACCTCATGAGCCAGCACTATGACATAGGCCAAATTCCTCTTTCCATGAAAGGCTGGGACACTCCCAGGTTTGGAGTATAAGGTATAGACATCTTTGGAGGTCATTAATATGTCTGCCATAAAATGCTACAAAGTTCATGATATAAGACTGAGGGGGACTCAGCAGCTGAGAGCACTTACTGAGGACTTGGGTTTGATCCCCCAAACCTACATTGTTGTACAGCTCACAATTACTTGTAACTCCATTCCAGAGGATCTGATACACACACATAGTTTACATACATAAACTCTGGCCCACCCTAAATACACACATTAAAAACAACAACAAATAACCATTGAGGCATGGCAGGATGATGTAGTCACTTGTGAGGTATGACATGAGTAAGGTGTTCACTTTATGAACTGCTGAGCCTACTAAGGAGGGATTTGACTCTTTGTGGCCTCATCTTAAGCAATGGTGATAAGTGAGTTCACCCAGAATCTCCTGCAGACTGTAATAAAAATACGTATGTTTCTATGCTAAAGTGCCTTTAGAATGCTTTAGAAAGTAAATATTGGGACACTGACAGTGTAGTTCAGTGGGTAAGGGTACCTATTGTCAAGCCTGATGGCCAGGGCTGGATTTCTGGGACTCAAAGGGTGGAAAGCAAAGACCAACTCCTTCAAGTTGTCCTGTGACCTACACACACACACACACACACACACACACACACACACACGCACGCACGCACGCACGCACGCTCTCTCGCATGCACAAACACACACACATTCATTACTAGCATGGGTTTACTTTGGACCCAGGAGTCCAATAACCACAGGGCATCTCAGACTTTTCAAAATTCCTTTCAGCAACATATTCTCTCAGCTTCCTTTCTTGGGTGGCTCACGCCAAACATCCTGGAGTCAAGTCTACCTTCCTTCTCTTCTTTCCTCACATTTAATCCATTAATAAGCCTCAGCAGGACTCTTTTCAGTCAACATCTGTCCACTGCTGCTGGGATTATTTTAGTAGCCACCTGACTGTTTTCAGCCCCTACCCCCAAGCCTCATATGGTCAGTCTCCAATATTCAGGCTGGAGACTGTCTTCATGCTTGGTTTCACATATGTGTGCCTATGTAGCGTGCTTGTATGCATCTGTGTTCCCAAATGGTTACATGTGTTCTCATGTGTGGTTGTGTGCTAGGTATTTTCCCATGTGTTTATGTTTATTCTCATGTGTGTGTTCCTGTGTATGTGCCTGTATGTATGTTTACGTGTATATGTCCCCATGTAGACATATGTATGTGTTCATATATGTGTGCCCATGTGTATATGTTTATGTGTGTGTTCCCATAAAGATACGTGTGTGACTGTTTATGTGTTGTGTGTTCACGTGTGTGTGCCTCTGTTTGTGTGTGTGTGTGTGTGTGTGTGTGTGTGTGTGTGTGCGTGTGTGTAGGTCTTTTGCTGATCTAGAACTTGCTGGTTTTGGGTAGCCAATATAGTTTGTTCCAGGATACCCCATCTCTGCCCCTTATTGGCTGGAACTTTAGTCCACCTGGCATTTGTGACTGTCAGGGTCTGAACTCCAGTCATCATTTTTGCATGGCAAGTGCTTTACCTGCTGAGCCATTGCCACAGCCCCAAGATGACCTTTTACAGCGTGGTCACTTGCCATCTCTATGCCATCTCTTATAATTCTCCGTCTGGGAGTTCACTGCCATGTCTTCACTGCCACTGACAGCCTTCAACCTCTGCCACTTCTCCCTGACCCCTGTTGTTCCAGTCCACAGGTCTCAGGCATGAATATGTGCCCCAGGTGTGATTCGTGCCTCGGTAGCTGCTGTCCTCTGTGCAGTTTTCCCTGCAGTCCCTGCTCTGTCACACAGCTGAGATAATAATGCTCTGCTCCTTCTGGGTTAAGTTTACTCCACATCACTTAACTATGCAGGTGTTAATGTGTATTTTATCTGCATATTTTTCTGTATTTGCTTCAGTCACCACATATAATCCCCAGGAAAGAAGGGTCCCCAACTGTTTGGCCATTCTGTTGTGTCCCAACACCTAAACAGCATCTGCTATATTGTATGAACTCAGTAAATTCTTGCTGAGTAAGACGAAGACACTACGTGCACAAACACCCAGAGCATTTTATTTCAATTTAAACTGAACCAGAACAAGAAAATATCAGAGGCCTGAATTTTCTCACTTGTACACGCATAAGTGATGAACTGTGTCCTGAGGAGGCTCCATAGTTCACTGTACTCATGGCACTTCTCCCTGGAGAGAGGAGCCTTCTGCATCTTAAGGTCACCCTCACCTTTGTGACTGCCTCTCTCACATGAGTGAGGGGCCAGGCCCACTTCCTGAGTCCAACTCATGTGCTGCACATCACCGCCGGGAGCTTAGGGACACTTCCTGATCTTCCTCATATGAGCTGAACCATTTCCATCCGCTGTTCAGCATGTCTGCCATTAAATTTGTGCAGCCTTATTTACTTTTGTTTAAAAACAAGATCTCACTCTGTGGCCCAAGCTGGCCTAGAACTCACTCCGGCCTGGGTTGGCCTCAAATTCATGGCAAGCCTTTGGCTTCTGCCTCCCGAGTGCTGGGATTACAGGTGTGATCTCACTGTGCCCCATTCTCATGTGTGATGATCGCCTCTTTAATGGTTTTGCCTAAATTGTTGCCTGCTGATGTCAGCTGCACCGGATTAAAAAGGCCTTCCTCCAGAGAAGCATGGATTGCTGAGCAGGGGGCATACAATATAGAGTCTCCCCGAAGAGCTGATTTTGTTGTTTGTACTGATACCAAATACCTGTGACAAAGGACCCCAGAAGTTCCTCTAATGTCACTCAGATATTTACTCTAATCAGCACTGGGCAGAACGGCAGTCCCCAGTACTTTGAGGTTGTGCAAAGTGGAGTTCATGGTGGCAAGAGATTGTACTGACCTGAAAACACGGAGCACTCGGTGACTATTTATAACCTTGCACAACAGCAAGAGAGAGAGTGAACACTCTGGTACTTCATACTTAAACTCAATGACGTAGAAATAATGCCGCACTTTAATCTGTGTATATTGGACAAATTTTAATTTTATAAGCTAGCTTTAAATAATTTATACTAGCATTAAAAATTGTACTCCCTGTTAATCATCCTTCAAAGTATATTGATATTATGCCTAATTATTGTTGACGTTAAATTAATCACATATCAGTATTTTTATAGCATACTCATTAAGTATAAATCACTAGAGTTTCTACAAAACAACAGATTTACCATGTTTTTTAATACACAGCTCCCTTTTGTTTTTTAAGCAATACAATCTTACAGATGATTACTTTATTTCACTCATTCTTTGATCCTTTTTAAGAGAAATTATTTATTTTGTGTATATGAGTGCCTTGCCTGCATGCATGTCTGGACTCCATGTGCACTCAGTCCCCATGGAGACGAGAAGAGGGTGTATGATCCTCTAGAACTGGAGTTACAGATACTTGTGAGCCACCATGTGAGGGCTGGGAATTGAACCCAGATTCTCTGGAAGAGAAACCAATGCTCTTAACTACTGGGCTGTCACTCTAGTCCCACCTCTGATTGTTGTTCTATAGCAAATGATTGAATGAGTTGTCTATTCTGTCTTACTAAGTAAAAGATGGTCAATGATATTCTGTATTTCAAGCAGCCCTTACTTATATGTCTGCTCCAGACAAGACACTTCTAGGAGTTGTGCACACAAATGTGACTAACATATGAGTCATACTCAAAAGGAGTTCATAGTATGTAACTTTGAAAGGGAGCCAGGTGTGGGGTGTACGCTTACAATCCTATTACCCAGAACCTCAGATAGCAGGGACTTGAGTTCAAGGTCAGCCTAAGCTGCATGAACAGACTTTCAAACAAACAAAAACAACAAACAAACAAAACACCAAGGTTTCATAGGGGTAGGGGCATTGAAAAAAATCTAGTCAGGCTCCACATTGGTGGTGCATGCCTTTAATCCCAGCACTTGGGAGGCAGGGGCAGGCAGATCTCTGTGAGTTTGAGGCCAGCCTGGTCTACAGAAAGAGTTCCAGGACAGTCTCCAAAACAATACAGAGAAACCCTATCTGGGAAAAAAAATCTAGTCAGAGTCTTGAAAACTTACGAATTCAATTCTGTCTGAGAACTCAAAAGGGTGAGTTCCACAAATCTGACAAGTTATACACAGCTATGCACTGGTAAGGTTTTTTGTTTGTTTGAAACAACTTCTCACAAACTAGGGTCATCTGGGAAGAAGTACTCTTAATTGAGAAAATGCCTCATCAGATGGTTCTGTAGGCAAGTCTGTGGAGGCATTATCTTGGCTAATGATTGATATGGAAGAGGGTTTAGCTCACTGTGTGTGAAATAAGCTGAACCTGAGCCTGGGAGTGAGCCAGTAAGCAGTATTCCTCCATGGCTTTTTACTTCAGTTCTTGTCTCCGGGTTCCTGCCTTGAGTTCCTCCTGATGTCCCTCAGCGGTGGACTGTGATTAGGACCTCTAAGCCAAATAAACGCTTTTTGTGTTGTATCACAGCAATAAAAAGTGTCTTATTACTCTTCTATTGCTATGAGAACATACCATGCCTGAGGCAAAGGACAGAAGAAAGAGTTTATTTGGGGTTTACAGTTTCAGAGGATTAGAGTCCATGATGGCTGGTAGTTTGGCAGTAGACCTACAGCCATGACACTGAGGCAGGACCTAAGAGCTTACATCTTGAGACACAAGCACTGGACAGGGAGAGAGACAGAGACAGAGAGAGAGAGAGAGAGAGAGAGAGAGAGAGAGAGAGAGAGAGAGAGAGAGAGAGAGAGAGAGAGAGAGAGAGAGAGAGACTGGGAATGGCATGGGATTTTGGAACCTCAAAGCCCTTTCCCAGTGACACATCCTCCAACGAGGCCATATCTCCTAATCCTTCCTAAACAGTTCACCAACTGTTGACCAAGCATTCAATTGTATGAGCCTGTGGGGCCATTCTCATTCAGACCACCAAAGAGAGCAAACCAGGACAAGCTGGAAATAAAATTTGTATATTGGAAGGTAGAGCTTAGGAAACCCCAGAGAAGCATGGCATGATAGCTGGGGCAGGAGGATGCCGAGTCTGAATTTAGTCTGTGAGGTTGTCTAAAAGTATCACTTCTCCCTGACCCCATTGCCCCATCCACACAGGACTGACGTGTGAATATGTACCCCAAGTGTGACTCATGCCCTGGGGAAGCTGCCATCCTCTCTTCATGGATTTACATGACTGAGCTATAAGTATGCATGTGCACCTACATATATGTAGTCCTTCTCATAGTAAAGTGAATACTATGAATCTGTTTTCATCATTGTCCCAAATTCATGGCCACAGTTGAGTGACCAAATAGTTTTAGGGATAGTTCAACTTCATTTTTGCCTAAGTCAATCTGCCTATTACATCTAAATACAGAGAAGCTGTTGGGTCATAATTCTGGACTCCATCCAAGCAGTGCTAGTTGCAAAATAAAACATAGCCCTGTTATAAATGCACATGAGGGACACGGGGCACCATGGATGCATGCTCACAAACGCATCCACATTAAAAGGTCATAAAACTCTTCTTGCTTTTTTTTATAGTGGGATTGACTTATAAAATGGCAGTTTAAAAAAAGGCCCTTGAGAAGTATACCAAACCACGAGAACACAGAACTCAGATCCTGACAAACCCAAACAGAAGTCACTTTAGAAGGGATAGAAGGGATGAGCCCAAGGCCCAGCTGACTGCCCTACCATTTTTAACTTACAATGCTGTGGTCCAACTTCAGCTACAGCCTCATTTCAAAACACAGTGTTATGTTTCCCAAAGTGAGCATTTCAAGTTCTCTCCTTCTCTCGCTGCTCTGTCCTGGTTTTTACTCAGCACACTCAGAACCTGGAGCTTTGCTGTGTAAGCACAGTGCTTGACTCAGGGAGTCATCAGCAACAAGAGGCTGGTGGAAATGACACACGTTTCCATTCAGCACCAAATAAGAACAGTACTTAAGTCACCTCAGAGTGCATGTGTTAAGGGGCCATAATAAAAACACTGTCACTCGGCCTCCTTAACCTTAGACACAACCAGGTGTTACTTGGTACCAACTTGGCTTCCATTCTTATCATGGGAAGCACCAGCCCCTGAGTTACTGCACATACATCACACGGGACAGGAAAGTGGTAACTGGCTGCAGCAGGTGGTAAAATGCTATGGGCAACTGCTCAGGGCTTAGACACAGCACTTGTGCATCAGGCAATAGTGGGCACCTAATACTGAGCGCATCCTTCGGTCACGGGACAGTGGATGCCTACTGTTTTGTTCTGAGTCATTGTAGAGGGTGCCTAATTTACCTGTATCATGTGACAGTGGGCACCTTCTGTTTTCTTTGTGTTTTCATGGGTACCTACTACTTCTTGGGTTAGTATTATACAAAATGTATTTGAAAACAGAAGTCTAGTATTGTGGTTTGAAGGTTTGACACTTTCATAGTTCTTTCTGTGAATGCAAGGTAGATGCCTATGATTTTCTTCTGTGTAATTTTTTTTATTATACTAAGCACCTACTGTTTTCTTCTTAACATGTCACAGGGGATTCCCAGTATTTTCTTCTGCATCCTATTATAGTTAGTGCCTGCTGTATTCTGTGAATGTGTACTTATGCATATGATACCTGGGCACCTACTGTTCTCTTGTCTGCACTAGGAAGACTCTAATTAAGTTCCTTGTGGTTGTGGTCCTTCTATATGAGCCTGTTTCCAATATTAGGGTATCCACAGGGTGGTCTATTGAGGTATATTGTCAGTCAAAATATAGAGACTTTAACTAGGAAGATATGATTTCCAAGCAAGTCACCATGTCTCAAATATTACAAAATTGATGCACATGCTCAAAGAGACCACCTAATAAGATATTTTACTTATAAATATGCTTTCTACATTACAGTCATACTAGAATATTTTAAATAGTGATTACATAAAAATGATTTTAAATATCATTTCCTCCAAATACATAATTAATAAATAATTTTTTAGGATTTTTCTTTTTTCATCTATGCTGCATGTACACCAGTCACCCTAAAGTCTGACTGACTTAGATGTTTTGAGGGAGATCCAGAGAAGTCTAGAATGCTTTATGAAGCCACCAATTACTGCCTTGTCCTTGCACACCTTGGGTCCCAGAACCCTGACTCAGTGCAATGAGGTAATGAAGAAAGGATAGACACATGGACACAGAAAAGCTGGTACTGGGTGGTTGGGCTCTCTGATGGAGAGGTCACAGCATCCCAGAAGCTCTGTGTGTCTGTGATACACAGTTGGATGGGGGCAGAGTTATTGCATACAGCTGGACAGTGAGGCAGGGTCATCCCACACAGATAAACAGGAGTAACGGTTATACACAGCTGAAAAGAGAGTCCCTCAGTAGGAATAGTCAGTGACAGACAAAGAAAGCTATGGTGGACATCTTCTTTACACAGTATAAACACCCACACAGAGACCACTGGGGCAAGGCTTTGCCATCCCTCAGAACCTCACCCTGGGAAGGCCTTGCCATTTCCCATGGGTCTAAGCCATTAGGGTCCTTGACATGGCTGGGTCTTATCAGACAATACATATTCACTCAGGATTTTACTTACTCCTTACAAAATAAGAAATACTCCAGTACAGTCTTCCCCAGAAAATTCTCTGCATGACAAAATTAAAAGCTGTCTGTCTGTAGGGGAACGAATGACCAAGGGTGGGACAGGTTTTATAGTTGTCATAAGAAGTTCATAGAGCTGAAGGTAGGGTAGTTTCATTGATTTCACTTTTTCCAATAATCTTAATTTCATTGACAGTCAGCTGAGGCAAATACAGCTTCTTTATTCCAGACTTAATTACTTATTAATTGCTTATGATAATTCTCAGACCACACCTTATTCCCCACACAGTAAACACACACACACACACACACACACAGAGAGAGAGAGAGAGAGAGAGAGAGAGAGAGAGAGAGAGAGAGAGAGAGAGACAGAGAGAGAGTACAGAATGACTACAAAGTGTTAAAAAGTCCACTGCAGAATCAAGATTTTCCCTGGAATCCAGTGTCAGAAAGGAAGAACTGATGGGCAAAGGAGTTAAGAGTTGGCTGGTTTAACCCACAACAAGAGTTTACCTGAGCAAGGGGGAGCTCTTGGACTCCAGATTGATGGCTGTGTGGAAAGCATGGGACTGACCCAGACCCCCTAAATGTGGGTGTCAGTGAGGAGGCCTAGGTAATCTATGGGGCCTTGGGTAGTATTTATCCCTGGCTACAAATAGACTTTGAATGCCCATGCCACAATGAGGGATGCTCTCTCAGCCTGGACTCTTGAAGGAGGGCCTAGGTGCTGCCCTGGATGACATGACAGACTCTGGAGATCCACCATGGAGGGTCTCACCCTCCCTGGGGAACGAAGTGGAGATTGGGTGGGGAACTGGGTGGGGTATCTGGTGGGGAGGGTGGGGCAGGAGGGGAGGGAGAGGGAGCTGGGATTGACATGTGAAACAAACTTGTTTCTAACTTAAATTAAAAAAAAAAAGAATCAAATCTTCCAAGAGGACTGGAGGCAGACAGAGCTGGGAGTTGAGAGAGGTGGGGAGGAACTAGCTCTCCTGGAGCTCAGCTGGAGACACTGAGGCTACTGAGAGGTGGCCCATAGGGCTTTGTCATAGGGCCAGTCAAGGGTGGAGCTACACAGATACTGACTGGGAAAAGAGGGGAGGGTGGAAAGAAGACATGGCCTGAAGGAATGGGAAATGACAGACTACCTCAGGGCTCTGTCCTTTTTCTCTAGAAAGCCACAGTGGGGTTGGGTGTGGCTGGCAAGCAGCAAGGGGTGTTGGTTGACCGGAGAGAAGGCAGGGACTGAAACAGATCACCTAGATAAAACAATGGAGCTGGCGTTGCTATAGTTTACAATCAGTGTTAGTTTTCATATTGCATTTAAGGTAACCGTCTGTCTGTCTGTCTGTCTGTCTGTCTGTCTGTCTATCTTCTACCATCATCAACCTACTTGTGAACACAGGACTTCACACATGCTAGGCAAGCACTGTGACACAGAACTATACCTCAGGCCCCAGGAAGTGTATTTTTATAGGACAAAGTGGAAGGGGGCTAGTTTCAGTATTTCACTGCCGTATTTGTCCAGGTCACTTGGGAACTTGGACTTGGTAGTCTTCAGAATCACAGACCTAGCCAGTCTGAGACACTACTGTCTCTGGCATTGAAAGAAAATCCCAAGCCATTCTAGACCCCACAAAATTAATTCCTCTTGAACCACTACTTTTGAAATTCCCAAAGTGGACCTCCTTGTATCTAGATATTTCCAAGAGAACAGGCAGAAAGCAAACAGGCCAGGCTTTTGTAGTTCCTGTGAACCGAGACTCACCCCATCCTGGAGCTAATCTTTCAGTAAGTCCACTTTGTTCTTTCCCTAGTCTTTCTTCGTTCCTTTAAAAGTAACTCAGATTTTCCAGTCGCCACATAGTAACTTAGTAACACAAAGAAACAACCCTAAGTTGAGCAGTCATAAAATCCCAGTTCCTCTTGACAGTTACCCCACAGGGTGCTTTTGTCTGTGCATATCACTTTCTCTTCTCCCAAACCTTGTAAGGGAAACAGTCCAAGAACAGTTGCAGAGCTGGCGTGACAGTTTGCTCTTGTGTTTTTCATTCTCAATTTATAAAGCACGTTGACCTTGGTTCCCATTTTTGCCTATTAGTGTCTCTGAGAAAACCCCCCAGAAAGTCTGAAGCATCAGACTCAGTACACCAGAAAGGTCTGAGGAGAGCGGAAGATGATTTTAAAGAGTATACCTCCTCTGTTTAACTGTCAGAGTCAACATCCCATGATCCCGTCACACTGTCATGACAAATGTGCAAATTTCAGCAACACAGCCAAGCTAAATGCATAGCACAGAAGTTGCTGGGACAGCTAACAGGTGAAATGAGGGGGGGCTGGATTTTGTCAATAATTAAAATATAATTGGGAGAATTTATTCAACATTATTTTAGATTATTAACCATTATGCCACTGGAGGAGAAAAATACCTATTTGGTTTATAAAGTCCAAGCGGAAACTGATTGCTTACCTTAGCGACTCAGAAACCCCACTGAGGAACTGATTCCTGACGAGGGACCGAGCTCTGCGCGGCTGGAAAGATTTAAAATCCCATTTGTGTAGTGTGAGGTGGACACTGATTTCTGACTCTGCCTTGAGAAAGGCCTCTCTTGGCTCAGGTTTCTGCCCCTCCTGTAGCAACAGGCGAATCTAATTTTATCCAGTGACTTCAATCAGTCAGACTCTCTTAAAACTGGGAACCAATTCCAGCCGGCAACCACGGGTGTGCCAAACCCAAGCCAGAGCCACACAGAATCCCAACATTCCTGCAAAGCGAGCCCCTGTCATGTAAACCAGCCCCACATTCTGAAAAGAATCTTTGTCTTGAAGGAGAAAGAGTAAGCCAGCTTCTTTGGTGGGCTCTACAGCAAACCCTCACCTCAGTCACTTTGGAGTAGCTAGCCGGCTCAGAACTTGGGTTTCCTTTTCTTACCCAGGGTGGGAAACCAGCCAATAACAGCCCATCTTTGAAAAACACTTTCCTTAAGTCCCATTGTAAGTGAAAAACGTTATTATTTGAGAAGAAATTTACATCCTGCTTACCATAAGAAACAGAAGGTAAATAAACTATATATTAAAATGAAGATAGCTCTTTTCAAGGAAGATAATATATCCATTTAACAAATTATGTGAAAGTAACCATCTGATGCTAACTTGTCTTTATTTATAAATAATTTGATTATTTAATTTTTATCAGGCATAAACATATTAAGCTTTGGAAACACCTTAATCTTTTATTTTGAGCTATTGGTATGCCACCTGGCAGCATGAATTAAAGCAGACTGAATTGCATACTTTGACATGCATGTCTTAGCAGCAAGTCTTGCCTGGAAGGGGCAGTGCCACAAGGACGCACGTGGTTCATTTTTACTTTCTCCTTCGCAGCCGCTCCCCTTTCCATTTATTTTCATGGTGTCTTTGTAACTGTTTGAAACTTGATGCTTCTCTACGGCAACAGCTGCCGGCCTTAAATTAAACCAGGGCAGTTTCGACTCATCTTATGTTTACAGGGCACTCACTACTCCTTCATGGACCCTCAGCACACAATTCAAACTGCAAACCAGAGCAGAGCAATCAGTTCTTAATAAAAAACACTTAACCTGTGTGCCAAGGATGCCACCCTCACCTTTTATACATACGCTGATGGAAAAATACAAGTTTGAAAGTCCTAGCTGTCTTCCGATTGAAAGGTGACATGGTGGAAGATTTCAACACTGCCCTTTTCACCAATAGGTAAACTGGATTTGTAACCATGCATTTGTCATCGGGGAATTTTCTTTGTCAGTTAAGCATTATGTATGTTTTCCACTCACACTTACGTGATTTCATGTTAACAATGTTTACATCCTTAATCCAGGTGAGAATGACTCAAAGGTGTGTCTGATTTTATAGGTTAGTTGAAATTATTGTAGCAAGGTTTTTGTGTTTCTAATGTAGGTCTAGCTTAAGTCTGAAACTCACACATGATATGTTTTCTATGGAATTATAGCATGTTAAAGATAGAGGATACCTTAAAGTGACTCTATTCTAAGGCCAAGCAATGTGTTCAAGGTTCCATGGCTAATGAGACATGAGTAGAAAGGACTAGAAAACCTTCTATTCAGTTCACCCATGACTGCTGCACTTCTGAGATCTAGCCTGGTGCCATCTCATCTCCCCATTGCAGTGCCTGGAGAGCTATATCCCCATCCTTGTCCCTCTCTTCCAAGGTTTCTCAGCGTGGATAGCCCTAGTGAAATCTGAAGTTTTAGTAGTGAAGTCACAGGGAGGTTCAAACACTCACCACATCCTAAAAGAAATCAAGGCACAAACTGGTCCATGAAAATGGACCTATAAGAGTATGCTACATCAGAAATATGCAAACATGTCTGTGTCCTTCCACACTATCAGAATTTATTGACTAACAAAAATTAGATAGGGCAGTTTCATTGACTTCAATTTGTCGAATAATCTCCATTTCTTTGACAGTTATCTGAGGCAAACAGTCTCTTTTTTCCTATCTTAATATTAATGTTAATTCTTGAACCACAGCTTATGTGCCACACAGTAAAAACACCCCCTACACACACACACACACACACACACACACACACACACACACACACACACTATAGAATGGCTACAAAGTGTTTAAAAGGTCACTGCAGACTTCAAGGATCTCCTAAGAGGACTGGGAACCAATAGAGGTGAGTAAGAAGACCCTGCAGTCAGGTAACTCACTCTCCAGGTCTGCTGGAGACACTGAGGCACCTGGCAAGAGTTGAACCCAGGCCCAAGAGTTGACCACAGCAAGCAGAGGCAAGGTGTGTGTGTGTGTGTGTGTGTGTGTGCGTATGCGTGCATGAGCGTGCCTGCACATGTTGAAGAGGCAGTGGACAGGTCTAGATCCAGATGAACAGATTCGGTGACAGGCAAATGGCAAGTCAAGCAGGTTGTGTCAACAGCTCAACAGCAGGCTCTTGGCTGAGCTGAAGTCCCCGGGACAGTGGGAAGTCTCCTGCCTGTTGTCCTTGATGCACACGTCACGTGGTCAGATGAGATCATTGGGACCGTCACTATCATAGTGTTAGGGATTCTCCTCTTGTGGCGTCCAGGGAAAGGTGTTGTACCCTTTCCTCAGTCTGCTTTGTTCAGCAGGTTCTCGGCCTGGTTTCCTGATAGGATTTTATATGTCCAAGTACACACACAGTCCCAATGGTTCTTGCTAAGTATGCAGGGCGCTATATACACAGTCCTAATTCGCATTGCTAAATATATAAGGTGCCATCTTTTGACTTTTAGAAAAGTAACATCTATCTGTCTGTCTGTCTTCCAATTTGGACAAATGGAGTTGAAGGTGGTACTGAGAGCAGGGTGTGCTCTGGCCCTAAGTTGTCCCATATTACATAAACAAGGTTGTTAGACCGATTTGTCCTGAAAGGCTCTTGCCCCGGAGAAGACACAACTGGGTGGACACGTGAAGAGCGCCATCCTTCTGGCATGCCCATGCAGTACAACTGATGAATGACAGATTTCTGGAAGTAGAGAGGGTGCCACCTATCAATTTACCAGGGTGAGTTGGGACCATAGGAGCACATGGCATATTAAAATCATAGCAGGAAAAGCAGGTCTGAGGACTTATTAGACACATCAGGCTGAGGAAATGGTCCAACACTTTCATCCTGACTCCATAAGAAAAAAGGCATCGAGCATCACCATTGTGATGGCCCCACTGACCTGACATTGCACCACGAGGTGTGTGCATTAACGACAAACATGCAGAGACTGTCCTGGGTCATCTTGGTTTAGTTCCCATGAGTGATGTGGCCTACTTGAATTGTCCTTCTGTCCACCTGTTTGCCTATCTAACCTGACGTTCACCCACGCGCCCACACATCAGTTCACCTGGACCCAGTTCTGTCCTTTCTCCTCAATAGCTGAACACAAGTCTACGGCTCAACTCTGACCCTGCAACCTAACTTTGCAATAGACTGACGTGGAAATGAGATGCTACCCCATTGTGGATGGGCACCCTATCATGAGATGAAAATATCATACCCTGCAATACATTTTTGTGTGTTACTGTGAGTGTATAATATGTACATATTACTGTGTGTATACATGTGTGTTGATGGATGTACATGCACATATATGAACAAGCATGTAGAAATTAGAGGTTGACCTCAGGGGTCTTTCTTAGTTACTCTCTGTCTCTCTCTCTCTCTGACTCTTTGTCGCTGTTTATCTGTCTCTCTGTCTACTTTAAGATATGGGACCAGGTTTTGAGACACATGCATTCTTCCTGTTACCTGGATCTCATGCTGACACTGCCTCAGTTTACCAGAGCATGTGATCTCTGTTAAATAGAATTACATGAATCATAGAGTGCTGTGGGGAAGACAAGTGCAGTCATGACTGGAGTCATTCCCTAGAGTGAGAATGAATAATGACCAAAGGGATTGTTCCCATTTTATTGCTGTTGATTTGACGAGATGTCCTGACAAAAAGCAGTCTAGGTGAGAAAGAGTTTATTTCAGCTCACAACTTCAGCTTACTGTCCATTATTGTGGGACAGTCAAAGCAACAGGAACTTGAAGCAGCCAGTCACAGTAAGGCTACATTCAAAGGCAGAGAGACATAAATACACGCATGCTCTCTTGTTTGGCCTTAGCTAAATTTCTCTACTTTAATAATGTTCAGGACCCCCTGCCCAGGGAATGGTCCCACCCACAGGGGGCAGGGTCTTCCCACATCAATCAGTAAAGACAATATCTCAGAAACATGTTCACAGACCAACACACCTGGGGCAACTCTATTGCTGTTGTTTTTACTCTTTTGTTCTTTTACTCTTTTGGGTGACATGCCACCTAGCTCCAAAATAAGTCACACAGAGGCTTATTACTACTAATGTCCAGTCTTAGCTTGGCTTATTTCTAGCCAGCTTGTCTTAAATTAATTGTCCTTTCTACCTTTTACCTCTGGGCTTTTATCTTTCTCTGTTTCTGTAGATCTTTCTTTACTTCTTACTCTGTAATTTGCTGTGTAGCTATGTGACTGACCCTGAAGTCCTCCTCTCTTCCTTCTCTTGCTCCTCAATATTACCTCCCCAGATTTCTCCTCCTATTTATTCTCTTTGCCTGCCAGCCCTGTGATGGGGGATGTTCGTCTGTATATATGATTCTCTTATTGGTTGATGGATAATACACTGATTGGCCAGTAGCCAGGTAGGAAGCATAGGCAGGGCTACCAGATGAGGAGAATTCCGGGGAGAGGAAGGCAGAGAGAAGCCAACAGGGAGATGCCATGTAGCTGCTGAAAGAGTAACATGCTGGAGCATTCTCAAGTAAGCCAAAACAACATGGAAACACACAGTTTAATAGAAATGGGTTAATAATTAAGAGAGAGCTAACCAGTAAGAAGTGGGGCTGTAGTCTTATACTAGTTATAAACTGTTTGACTGTTGACTCTGTGTGTTTATTTGGGACTGAAGGGCAGTGGGACTAGAGGAACAAAAATTCCATCTACAGCCCCACCTGTCCTTTCTCCTGCCTTGCTATTGGACCTTCAGATCTTTATTAGACCAATCAGATGTTTTAGAGAGGTAAAGTAACAAGTTTCACAGAGCTAAACAAATGCACATAAACAAATGCAACACAATTTTGGAGCACTACACAAATATTCCACAACATAAATGAAGGTTACACATCTTAAAATAATATTCCTCAAAACAGCTTCTCATTGACACTGTCTTCCCAAGAGATTCTAGGTTGTGTCAAATTGATTGAAGTCAATCATCACAGAGACCATTGTGGAAGAAAACATTCTCAAGAGGCAGGGGCACACAATGGAAAGAGACCATTGTGTCAGGAGGATTGGTACAAGTTGAAGATGATCTAGACTATACAGCAATGTCCTGGCTAATGCTTTTCCAGTTTCTTTGATTTGTTTCTTTTTAGGAAAAGTCTCATGACCTTGAGCTTCTGGGCTTCCTACCTCCGCGTTTAAGTGCTAAGATCACTATTCTTACAACCACGGCTGGTTCATGGAGGGCTGAGGAACAAACTCAGGGATTTTTGTTCATGCTAAGCAAAATCTCTACCATGTAAGCTACCGCACCAGTTCAGAATTGAGATTCTATCTGGAATTGAAGTATCAATAAAAATTAGAGTGATTACTAGATTACTAATGCATATATTTTATATTTATCATGCTATGTTGGAGGAGGTTGGGAGATGAGGTTTAGGGTAACAGCACAATTCAGTACTATCAGGGAAGATAAAGTAAGAATATACATGTAATAAATGAAGAGACTCCTTGGGATGTTGATGACATAAGAGATATTAGGAAAACTAAAAGAGAGAGAAGACTTCAATTTCAGAAGAGAAAATAGTGCACTCCTGAAATTTCAAAGCTTCATGACTGACCCTGAAGGAGTTATATTCTGACAGTTATGATGTGAATATGCAACTTTGTGTTGTTCACAGGAGACAGATGTTAGAACCCTATTAAGTGCCTTTGAGGGCAGCAATTCTTATTTCTGGATGGCAGTCAGGATCTCAGGCAAAGCATGGAGGGTAACCATGAAAATGAAATTTACACATAGCAGCAGGTTAAGGAGGAAATTGATCAGAACAGTTCCTGAACAAATGAGCATCTTAACCACTTGCTGCCTCCTCCTCTGGCCGCTCATGTCCTCTCCTCTCTGAGCTGACTTAGCTCTCCCTTTCATGTTTAACTCTAACCTTTAAAAGACCCTTTAAGAAATATTCATTTCTCTTTTATGCCCATGAGTATCCTGTCTGTGTGACTATGTGTGTACTATATGCATATGGAGGCCAGAAGAGTGTGTCAGATCCCCAGGAATCAGAGTCACAGACGGTTGTGCCTTGGACATCTTGAATGTGGGTCCTCTGCAAGAGCAGCCAGTGCTCCTAACCAGTGAGTTGTCTTCTCTCCAGCCCCACCTTTAAAAGAACTTTTATCACAGCAGACATAATCAATTCAGTTCATGGTCATTTTCACCCAGCAGCCATTGTCTCCTTCTAAGAAGTGCAAGGATTCCCACGCAGCCTACTGTGACTAACAGTGTCCCACTTATGCCACCTCCCAAGTGCCCCTCACCCCATCCCCTTAACAGTCTTCAAAATTTTTTCTCAAAGGGTCTTTTACACTGAACTTGGGTGCTATAGGAATCATGACCACGTAAGTGTGGTGCCTCAAAGATGGTGGTGACACAAGGATGCTCCAGCATGGGGAAAGAGATGGGTGGCAATGGGAACTGAGGGGAGGTGACAGAGTGGCTTCAGACTGTGCTGTCTGCAATCCTGCAAGCCTGCATCACCACTCCATAAACTCCGTGTATTTTCATCACCTCTCTCACTTCCTTCCAAACTTTCCCCTCTTTCCTAGCAGATTCTGACATAAAACAAAGACCACCTGAGACATCCAACCTCATGGACCTAACAACTATTGGATTCTTAGACAATCTGTCAACAGACGTCATTGTTGGAGTAGATAGACCACAGCCTGTACACCACTGTAATAAATCGTGTGTGTGTGTGTGTGAGAGAGAGAGGGGGAGAGAGAGAGAGAGAGAGAGAGAGAGAGAGAGAGAGAGAGAGAGAGAGAGAGGGAGGGAGAGGGAGAGGGAGAGGGAGAATGAGAACCCTGACTAATACGGCATGCTATGGTATATAATAAACAAGGCAAAGGCAGCATGTGAGACAGGCGGGCAATGTGAGCAGAGATGAGACCTCAAATAACAATAACAAAAGAGCTGTCACAGGCATGAAGAGTGATGTGATAGACTCATCTACAGACAGGGCATGGCTGAAGGAAGGAGTGCTGACCTTGAGTACATGTCTATAGAAATCTCCAAACTGACTGAGAGAGAGGGGATAGAAAGACCAGAAATAGACCACATGAACCCAGTATGCAGGACTTTTACAAAGGAGCAAAGCAACACAAGGGAGCTAAGTTTAATTCTCAGCAAATCACACTGGGACAACTGAATATCTGCAAAGCAGGAAAAAAAAGAATTTAGTCACAGACTTTATATTCTTCACAAAATTAACTCAAAATAGACCATAAATATAACTGTAATATGCAAAGCTATAAAATTCCTGGAAGGTAACATGGCAGAAAATCCAGACAGCCTCTGGTTTGATTGTGAACTTTTAGACATAACATCAAAGGCACATAAGCAGGACATCATTAAAACATACATTTCTGTCTCCACAAAGGTGGATGAAAGGATGAAAAATAATGAGCCATTTGTAGAAAACATCTGCAGATTGTTGATAGGAGTGTGCAACATGCAACTTTGAATACTCAACGATGAGAAACAGACACACACTGAAAACTGGGACAAAGATTGTAGCAAAAATAAGCAAAGTATACAGAAAGCATGGGGAAGGATACACTACATCACATCTTAATGCAAATAAGAGACGCTGTGTTAGGAGGCAACACTGTCTGCAACACATTAGGAAGGACAGAGTGGGAACGTGGACAGCACCAAATGCCAACCAGGATGCTCAGCGGTGGGAGCATTCACTCATGGAGTGCAAATGGCAAATAGTGCAGCCACCGTGGAGGATGGTTTACCAGATTCCTATAACATTAAACGTTGTCTCACACAATACAACCTAGCAACCATGCTCCTTAGCATGTACCTTGGAGAGTTGAAAACTTACATCTGCATCAAAACCTACACATGAATATTTATTCAAGACAGCTTTATTCATAATCAACAAAACTTGGACGCAATCAATATTCATTCTATGTCTGAGTATTCACACTGTGGTATACACAGACAATGGAATATTACTCAGCACTGAAAAGGCAGGAGCTATGAAACTATAGTACTTATTTTCTTATGACTGTGACAAAAAAAATCTGACAGACAGCACCCAAAGGAGTAAAATTTCTTGTAGCTTACAGTTTGAGGGTATACAGTTCGTTCTATTCAGGGAGGCATGCTGACAGATGGGAAAAGCTTAAGGTGGCAGGAGCTTGCTCACTTCTGGACAGATCAGGAAACAAAGAAAATAGGTATTCCAGTGCTCAACTGGATTTCTCATTTTCCTTACTTATCCCATGGGACCCCAGTCCACGGGATGTCAACTCTCATATTCAGGGCAGGTCTCCTTCCCTCAGTTCTCACCATCTGGAAGCATCCTTACAGACACACCCAGTAAGGAGACTCGCTAACAACTTAGTACATTTTAGATCCTGTCAGGTTGACACTGAAGATTATTCAGCAGAGAAGAGGCAGGCATAGAGGACCATAGTGCACATTGCTAAGTGAAACAAGCCGCTCTGAAGAGGCTTGTGGTATGGAATTCCAGTTCTGGCATTCTGATCAAGCAAAACTTCACTGGGGGCAGAGAGGAGGGCTCAGGGAGCCCAGAAGACTGCTAGGGCTGTAAAACCGTTGGTTGTGTTATACAGGTCACTTTGTGTTTTTCAAAGCCCACAGCATGCACAGCAGAAGGGAAGATCTCCAGTGTGCGCTGTGGGCTGTGGGTGATGTGAAACCCAGGTTCATGGACTGAGATGCGGGTGGGGCTCTGGTGAAGACGTTGGCAATGCGGAAGGCTCTGCGTGTCTAAAGAAGGGGTGTGCAGAACAGCTCTGCGTCTTCTGGCCAGCTGTGTTATGAACCCCAAACTGCTCTAAAATGTAGTCTTGAGGAAAGAAGTGGACAAGCAAGGGTGATGCAGGCAGGAGGCGCCAGTGCAGGGGCAGGGATGCTCACCACCAAACAGATTGCAGCACAGAGAGGGAGCAGCTGGAGAGGGGCAGAGGGAGCTGCAAGCTGAGTCGCGAAGAATGCTGGAGTCACCCTCAGAGACGCACCAAAGCCTGCCTGCAGTCCCACCAGACATTCTGCTGTTTCTCCTTAATCAATCCTTGTTCTTTAAGTCTTCTAGTTGTTCTAAGGGTCAGCCAGGGTCATCAGCCACCTCTGTGAAACATTGCTGTCCATGGGAAAGAGCAGGCTTTATCCCTGAGACCCCCTGAGGTGACAAAGCAAAGGGACTGCCTCTGTCAGGGAAAACTGTCACCTCTCCTCAGACTCCCTGTCCTCAAGAGTGGCTCCTGCCATCAGCTATTTTTAGGTTTACGCCGGGAAGAATATGTTATGGTGTGACTGTGGTTTTCTCCACGACCCAACTCTTTGCATTTGCCTGCATTCGCCTGCATTCGCCTCTTTCCTAGCCGTGTCCCTTCCTGTCTGACGGGTGTTTCCTGCTGCAGGCAGCGTCCTGTGGACAGATGGACTCTCCGTGTGGCTCCCCATCTGCCACCTCCTGGGCGTGCTGCTGTCAGCTCTTGAATCTCATGCTCAGTTCTGTGTCACACACGGCCGTTCAGACTCCACACTGCAGGACGTGCCCTTGCCCTGTGAAGGGCATCGGATGCCACCGTGTGAACCTGTCGCAGGAGCTTCTGCTCTCCTTGGACACAAACTGTGTCCTTGGACAGTGTGTGTCCATTTTAATCTTGTTTTCCCGTTGCTTTTGAATGGTTTCTGGATGTCAGTGTGTAAATAATTTCACATCATTGGTCCTTGCTGGAAGTCTACCATCCATGTTTCATCACAGAGGTTTTCTATTCGGGCCACCGGGTATTTGCCTAAGCAGTTTACCTTCGTCCTGCCTGCTGTTTTCTGGATCCTTCCTCCTGGAGGGATTGGTTATGTTTGTTTGTTTTGTTGTGATTTTGTTTTTGTTTTTTCCGCATAGTTATATACCTAAGGCCGACTAATCTATCAACAACCAAAGTTTCTTTCTCATGATCCCGGTAACTGGAGAAGAAGATATCAACATGGTCAGGTTCTGGGTAGAAAGGTTGGGTCTCCTTGTTTCTTGAGACAGAGCAAAAGGACAAAGTGACTTCATCTGTTCCTTTAATCAGGGCACTCTTATTCAAGAGGGGTCTGTCCTCATGACCTAAGTACCAACTAAAGGCCCAACATCCCAGCTGTACCCCAGGATGAGCAGAGTGAGGTTTCAATGCATGCATTTGGGGGACATAAGCTTTGGCTTCAAGGTTCAGAAACAATAAATTCACCTCAGGGAAAGTTCAAGCACAGCAAGTAATTGAGAGTGAAAATGAAGATGACCATTACATCCTGAACACAGATCTTCAGGACACCAATTCCTCTGGCTTCAGTGACAGACCACAGACTGCTCTCTTGGGGACAATACCATTATCTTCAGTTCCTCTTTATGCCTGGGAGTGTGGCTGAAGGCTTTATCAATTTTGACTTCATTTCAAAAGTATTTATTTATTTATAAATAAATGTATTTATTTAGGTCATTTAACACATACTCTGACAGAATATTGGGACCCCAACCACTTCCTTCCCTTTTGCTTCCCAGCCACCACAAACTGAGCAGCTCCCTGTCACATACAGGGAATGTGGTCTGAAATTCTGAACCAAAATGAACCTTTGCTTACTGTTGTGAAATTGAATAATTGTTTAACTATGTAAAGACGTGTTGCTCTTGTTTCTGTTACGTTTGTTTAACTATGTAAAGATGTGTTCCTGTCTTACCTTGCCTGCCTAAGGCACCTGACTGGTCTAATAAAAAGCTGAAAGGCCAATAGCTAGGCGGTGGAGGGATATTTGGAGCTGGTGAGCAGAGAGAAAAGGGGAGCCAGACAGACAGACACAGAGGAAGCAGGAAGCAGATGGACAGTATGTCGATGAGGTAAATGAGCCTGAGGACAGTACAGAGATAAAGAGAAATGGGTTCATTTAAGTTAAAGGAAAAAAAATCTAGCTAAAAACAGGCCTAAGCTAACGCCAAGTGTTCATAATTGATAATAAGTCTCTGTGTCATGATTTGGGGGCTGGCAGTTCAAGAAAGTCTTCTATGCCTTACTGTAAGTTATCACAAAACTGAGCAACACAGTACACACATTTGTTTTCATGCACAAAGCAATTTAAAGTATTTTATGAAGCTACCTGTAGGTTGTGTGTATGTGAGTAAAATGTGAATGAATTTCACCTCTAGGCTAGGGTCTCATCCTCAAGACATCTCTGTGTGTATGCAAATATTCTGATTGTACCTCCTAAGAAGAACATGAAGCAATCTTGGTCCCGAGACCTGCAGACAAAGGATATTTAACCTGCAACAGTCTTTCTGTTTTCTGTCGTCACCTGTCTAGAAAGGATTTCACCCAATAAGTCTTTTTATGTAGTTCTCCTCTATACACCTAGTCCTGGACTCATTCATAAGTAGGAGGTGCTCCGGGGTCTCAATATCCCATCCAGAGTGTGTCCTCAATAGCCTAGCTGCCTCCCACTAGCACCGACCTCCTGATGGTTTCCACCATCCCCATTGTCCTTATGATCAAACCCTCAACACATGGGTCTTTGGGGAATATTCAAGGTCCAGACTATAGCACAGGGGAGATGTATACAGACAAAATTTTAACCTGGGTCCGAGTGAATCACAATGGGAGGAACAGAGCAGGGAAGATTTGGAATAAATGATGGCATAGTTCATTGTGGATGGACAGGGTATAGATTGGGCTGAACCGCTGTGTTTAGATGGAAGCAGGCAACTTGACACTAAAGCCAGAAGTCTTAAGAGCATGACTATTGCAATACGGGTAATGTTAGTGAAAAGTATAGCCTCCCCTTTTTGGAGTTTTCTGTTTGTTTAATAGGGTCAGGTACTAAAATGTGAGCTGTATCTTGGAAACAGCATAGAGATTGTGTCAAATTGTTATAATAAAGAAACAAATTAAGATTTATTTATTATGTATATAGTGTTCTGCCTGCAGGCCAGAAGAGTGCATCAGATCTCATTATAGGTGGTTGTGAGCCGCCATGTGGGAATTGAACTCAGGACCTCTGGAATAGCAGCCAGTGCTCTTAAATGCTGAGCCATCTTCCTAGCCCTGTAAGGAAAATTTTTACTGTGCTCGGCATTTAGGGTTTAATGTTACTTCCTTAACTCAAGGTTGGTGAAAACCCTTCCTTGTCTATCAAACTTCAGATTCTGATCAGACACTGAATCTGCGTCTTCATGATGCACATGGAAAACACTTCTTTATCTTCCTACCTCCGTCCAGTGAGCAACAGGCAGCCCCTCCACCTCGGACTCACTTTCTACATCTAAAAAAGGCATGTGGACAGTGTGTGACTGTAACCCCAGTGCTCAGGAGGCAGAGGCAGGTGGATCTCTGAGTTTGAGGCCAGCCTGGTCTACAAAACGAGTTCCAGGACAGCCTCCAAAGCTACACAGAGAAACCATGTCTCTAAAAACCAAACCAAGAACAAACAAAAAAAAAATGAAAAAGTAGTTAATTCCTGAAGAACATTTTTCTCGATGGAAACAGTCTTAACAAGTATGCATGCAGAAGGTTCCTCTTAGTCTGGGCTGTTTATTCAACTTAAAGGAGAAAAAAAAATCCACAAATAACCACAATCCAGAGTTTGAAAAATATAGGCTGTTTGATGGGTAGAAAATATAACATTACTCTTTAAATATTCAGTTAAGAATTTTAAATTAAGGAACAGAGGAAAGTGTCCAGCCCATCTTAGTTTGAGACTAAGACTATTTAGTTTATTGAAATCACAAAACCTTTCACCAATCACAAGAAGCACAATTTACAAACTCATGTTTCCACCTGACTTCTAGCTCATGCGAATAAATTGTTTATTCTTTTCAAAGAACCTCTTTGTCCACTTCATTTAACTAATGAAGCAGTAATAAAATTATAAAATGCATCTATGCAAATTACTATGGTTACTAATAGAACAATACAATTGACACATGTGAAATGCAGATTGCATACATCTGTAACTTCCTACTTTTTGAGTTATTATGCAATTTTTTGATGATAAAATTCAAGGATGGCTGGGCATTGGTGGCACACGCCTTTAATCCCAGCACTCTGGAGGCAGAGGCAGGTGGATCTCTGTAAGTTCGAAGCCAGCCTGATCTACAGAGCGAATTCTAGGACAGCCTCCAAAACAATACAGAGAAACCTAGTCTGGAAAAACAAAAAAATCAAGGATGATGTAATATAGCACAGTTTATAAAACATTCACACAGATGATTCTATGAAAATACTATTTTTCCAAAAAAGAATAGCATCTACTTCTTTGTGTTAATTTTAATTTTTATAAATTACATGTGTGGATTAGAATTTTGTGTGCATGTGTGTCATATGCATTTGTATGTGATATGTCTGTGCACCTGTGTATGGGTGTGTGTGTGCACATGAGCCCATGTGTATATGGAAACCAGAGGTTAACCTTAGGTGTTTTTCTCAGTCACTCTCAATCTGATTTTTGAGGCAGGGTTTCTCACGAGCTCATTGATTTGGAAGGACTAGCTGCCCAGTGAGCTATGAATCATCCTTTTTCCACCTCCCCAGGGTTAGGGTTACAGACTTGTGCCAGCTTTGCTTTCAGGGATCTTAGGTTACTGATTTCCTTTCATTATGCTTGACATGCTAACGTTTCTTGACATCTTGTTTGTTATTTAATCGGTGAGTGTGTGTGTGTGTGTGTGTGTGTGTGTGTGTGTGTGTGTTTACAAGGACACCCCTGTCCTGGCAGGTGTGTGGAGGTCAGAGGACAACTTGCAGGAGTAAGTTCTTTCCTTCTACTGTGTGGATCCCAGGGATCAAACACTAGCCATCGGACTGACTGCAAGCATTTTGTCCTTCCACCTGAATGTGAGGCCTTCCTTTCCCTTGATTCAGGTGGGTTAGCAGCACTCATTTGAGACAGTCTGCCCTCACGGGAAGAATGACAGGTGTCTAGGATGCTGTATCCTAACAGAATGGAGGGTGTGGTAAACTTACAAGAGGCTCTGGCACCACTTCCCGTGTATGATGCTGGGGTCCAAAGCCAGGGGTGCAGGTGCAGGTGGATGAAATGATAGAGCCACAGTACCTGGCTTCATGGAGAAGCTGGAGCAATGCGATCCTCACAGCATCTTTCCTTTCAGGGAGTGGGGACACAGGGAGGGAAAGGCATGAAGCTTCACACACACACACACACACACACACACACGAGAAGTTGTCAGGGAATTAATGGATTGTGCATTTACATTGGAGCATTTGGACTCAGGGGGCTTTGTAAAGAGAGAGTCCAGGGGCCAGTGAAAGCGTCTGTAGACAAAGTGCTTGCTGCCTAAGCCTGGCTACTGACAACGGTCAACTGGAGTGGCTGTGAAATTGTCCCTTAACTTCCACACATGCACCAGGGCATGCTTACCCCCCTTCCCCACACGCATGTCACACACACATCATAGTAACTATTTTAGAAGAAACTGAGTCTCACAGGAACCGGGAGGAAGGAACTGAAGTGTGCCTGCACTCACTGGTCGGGAGAGCCTGGCCCAGCAGGCGGATGGGAGAGCTCTGCAGGGCTTTCAGCTGGTTTCAATCACGCTAATGTTTCATTTGGTTTCAGTTCCCAGAGGGGTCGTTCAGGATGGAAACACTCCCCCACTCCACTTGAAACCCCAGCATGTGAGCAGGCATGGCTTCTGCACACTTTCATTTTCACTGCCTTCTCTTTCCTCAGGTCACTGATTCCTGTGAATGAATTATTAATCTTAGAAAATGCGGTCAGCCAGGTATGGTGGCTTCCAAATGAAGTATTAGGTCCAGGTTTTTGGGGGGGGGGGTGTTAGACAGCAGGTCTATAAGTGCCAAGGGGCCTGCGGCCTTAGCAATTAAGAAGTGTTGGGTTTATATTCCTGTTTTTTTCCTGTCTCCTACTTCAGTGGGATATTTCCCTTAAATACAACAAAAAGACATGATCAAACACAAGTTGGAATGCAGTAATTTCGTTTCCTAATTTAGGAGTCAGGTCCAGGAAAGTGACATTTAGAAATAAATCAAACTGGGGTTACTGGAAGAGAAAACATGCTTTGCACATCCCATTCAGCTACAGGGAAATGAACATTTTAGGATACAGCTTTTGTACCCATCTTCAGACTGTTTAGATCTCTATGCCAACATTACCATGTCTATACAGGTCATGTTCTACTAATACAATTTCAGAAAAGCAGCAGAATTATGTTTAATTTCATTTCATTGAACCCACATCCATTTCTCTTACCTACAGTATAGGCCAGCAATCTCAGTGGGACCGCCTGACATGGTTGATGTATAAATGGTGCTCTGGTAAATTAGAAAAATTTCCAAGATAACAAAACACTGCTGATTCAAATGCAAGTGTTTCTATGTATAGTCTACATACATGTGTGAACTGAGTGGTTTTAAATTTTCTTCTAACCATAATTATCTAGATGTTTCTTTTTTTTTTTTTTTTTTTTTTTGGTTTTTCGAGACAGGGTTTCTCTGTAACTTTGGAGGCTGTCCTGGAACTCACTTTGTAGACCAGGCTGGCCTCAAACTCACAGAGATCCGCCTGCCTCTGCCTCCCGAGTGCTGGGATTAAAGGTGTGCGCCACCAACGCCCGGCCTAGATGTTTCTTTAAAAAGAGTGAATGTATTACCCTGTGTTCTCTGAGTGGTATTTTGATGGTTTTGTGGAAGCAAACACAAGAGTTTGCTTGTTACCAAAGGATCCAATTAAAAAGTGGGCTACAGAACTAAATAGAGAATTTTCAATAGAGGAGTATAAAATGTCTGAGAGGCACTTGAGAAAGTGCTCAACATCCTTAGCCATCCGGGAAATGCAAATCAAAACAATTCTGAGATACCATCTCACTCCTGTCAGAATGGCTAAAATCAAAAACACCAATTTATGCTGGAGAGGATGTGATGAAAGGGGAACACTCCTCCATTGCTGGTGGGAGTGTCAACTTGTACAGCCACTTTGGAAATCAGTATGGAGATTCCTCAGAAAAATGGGAATAATCCTACCACAAGATCCAGCAACTCCACTCTTAGGCATATATCCAAAAGATGCCCATTCATACAACAAGGATATCTGTTCCACTATGTTCATAGCAGCAGTATTTTTAATAGCCAGAACTTGGAAGTAACCTAGATGTCCCTCAACCGAAGAGCGGATAGAGAAAATGTGGTACATTTACACAGTGGAGTACTATTCAGCAGAAAAAAAAAACAATGGAATCATGAGATTCGCAGGCAAATGGATGACACTAGAAGAAACCATCCTGAGTGAGGTAACCCAGTCACAAAAAGAGAAACATGGCATGTACTCTCTCATATATGGATTTCAGACCTATATCTAGGAAGTGCCAGCCTACAATCCCACGGCCAGAGTCTGGGAAACAGAACCTTAATTCAGTGGCTGATGGAAGCAGAGGCAGATTCCCACGGCTAAGCACTGAGCTGAACTAAAGAAATCCAGTGACAGAGAGGGAGGACTGATGACCAAAGGGATTAAGACTAGGCTGGTTTAATCCCCAGAAACAGCTGACCTGACAAGGGTTAGCTCTTGAATCCCAGGCTGTTGCCTGGGAATCCAGCATGGGACTGATCAAGACCCCCTGAATCTGGGTGTCAGTGAGGAGGCCTAGGTAATCTATTGAGCCTTGGGTAGTAGATCAATATTTATTCCGGGTATACAAATGGACTTCAGACTCCCATCCAACAATGAGAGATGCACTCTCACCCTGAACTCTTGGGGGAGGGTCTAGGCCCTGCCCTGGATGAAATGGCAGACTATGGACACCCCCATGGAGGGCCTCACCCTCCCTGGGGAAATGAGGGGATATTGGGGGGCATTAGTGGGAGGGCATGGGAGGATGGGAGGGAAACTGAGACAGACCTGGAATTGACATGTGAAGCAACCTAGTTTCTAATTTAAATTTAAATTTAAAAAAAGATTTTAGATGGAGAGAGATCAAACAGAAAAAAAAAAGTTTGCTTGTTTCTCCTAGAATCGACTATGGAGTTCTTTTTTATTTCCACTCCGTGGATTACTGTGACTATCTTTTTCCTGAGGTTAGAGTTCATCTCAGAGATGACAACACTGAGTTGGAATCCTCTCTGCATGTGTAAGTCAGTGCCACACAGGGGTTAGTTAGAATTTGTGTGTAGTGTCTGCTACTCATGGAGTCTGGTGTCTAATTCTCCAACACAGTAAAAGTAAAAGAAGTTTTAAGTCAAGGATGGTGATACCCACAGATGATCCTTTATTGTACAGGATTGTTTTGGCTATCCTGGGTTTTTTATTTTTCCATATGAAATTGAGTATTGTTCTTTCAAGATCTGTGGAGAATTGTGTTAGGATTTTGATGGGGATTGTGTTGAATCTGGAGATTGCTTTTGGAAAGTTTGTCATGTTTTTTTATGTTGATCCTACCTATCCAAGAACATGGGAGATCTTTCCACTTTCTGATAATCTTCTTCGATTTCCTTCTTTAGAGTTCTTGTCATACAGGTCTTTCACTTGTTTGGTTAGAGCTACCCCAAAATACTGTATATTTGTGGCGACCATAAAGGATGGTGTTTGGAGTCCACAAGGATGACCCCAGCTAAGACTCCTAGCAATAGTGGAGAGGGTGCCTGAACTGGCTTTCCCTGTGATCAGATTGATGACTACCCCAACTGTCAACATAGAGCCTTCATGCACTAATTATGGAACCAGATGCAGAGATCCGCAACCAAGTACCAGGCTGATCTCCGGGAATCCAAAGAGACAGAGGAGGGAACACATGAGCAAGGGAGGTCAAGACATGAAGGGGAAGCCTACAGAGACAGCTGAGCCAAGTTCATGAGAACTCGTGAACACTAGACTGACTGCCGTGGAGACACCATGGGACCAAGCTAGGCCCTTCACATGTGGGAGACAGTTGTGTCTGTTTGAGGGCCCCTGATAGTAGGACCAGGATCTATTCCAGGTGCATGGGCTAGCTTGTGGGAGCCCATTCCCTACAGTGGGATGCTGTGCTCAGCTTTAACCCAGGGAGGAGGAGCTTGGTCTTGCCTCAACTTAAGGAGGCAGGCTTTGTTGACTCCCCATGGGAATCCTTACCCTTTGGGAGGAGTAGATGGGAGGTAGGCTGGGGAGAGGCAAGGGGAGGGAGGAGGAAGGGTGGGAGGGAAGACTGTGATTGGAATGCAAAATGAAATTAAAATAAATAAATTTTTAAATAAAAGGAATACAGGGTTCAAGGAATTCAAAATACCTTCTGTTAACTGTGATTTTTCAAAGTCACTCAGCATTCTTACACTTGTGGAGAGCATGTCTCTCAGCCAGTCACACCACTCAGAGCAGTTCTAATGCTGTGACCCTTTAATACAGTTCCTCATGTTGTGGTGACCCCTCCCCCAACCATAAAATGATTTTCATTACTACTTCAAAACTGTAACTTTGTTACTGTTATGAATCAGAATGTAAATATGTAGTTTCTGATGGTCTTAGGTGACCCCCGTAAAGGGTCATTCTACTCCCAAAGGAATCTCAATCCACAGATTGCGAACCATTGACTTAGAAGTACACTGTTGTAAAAACGAAGCTCTCGTGCCTCACATAGCATTTTGTTAAACTCTCCCGTCTCATGGCTTCAGCATGAGTATCTTTCTTTGGAGTAACAGTGTGCAGTGTTGTTGACAGTTTCATTACAACATGTTCAGGAAGAATCATCCACACAGGTCTTCCAGAAACACACTGGTTTATCTCCTCTAGGAGCATCAAGACCGGACACTGAGCCTGCTGCACAGTCCTGACTATGGAATCTACCTTGCAATATCACTTGAGGAGTGGTTATTTCTCTGATAAACTGAGAGCACACTAACCATCAGGATATCTGTCCAATAGGATTTTAAAAGCAGCATCTTCCTATTAGAGCATGCAACTACATAAACACCAAACTTTGGAATTAGCCGAACATGGCTGGGAGAGGATTTTGAGCCTGAGATGACAGTAGCCACCAGCACTCTGGGGAGTTCGGTTTCTTTCCAAGACCCCAAAGCAAACCCCCTGGACCTTTGCACCTAGTGCAGGCTCTCTGCTTACCCACAGTTCCCTGCTGGTTCCTGTGTAAAACCCATGCACAGAGGACAGGTTCGCCCTCATTCTCTCATGCGACACGGTACTCACAAAGAGTTAAGTCTTGTCTCAGAGTGCATGTCAGACAGCAGTCTTTTGGGCAAAGCAAGCCCAACCTAAACTTCACTGCGGGACTGTCCCCAGCCCTCCCAGTTCTCAGCAGAGGAGCAGCCTGTGAAGCACAGAGATGGGGAGGGGAGGCGGGGCCCGAAGTGGTGGGAGGTCTTGGGGAAGGCTAAAGCCAGACTGGGACCCTTACCTTTTAGCCTCCGTTAGGAGGTTGGAGTTAGGAGGTTGGAGAAAGAGGGCTGTTTGTGCTGAGCGGTGGATGGTGGCAGTCCTCTTATATGCTGTTGTGCTTTGGGGTCTGGGGTGCAAACAGCCCCGGATTCCCCTGCTTTCCAGACAGATTCTTTTCTAGTTCCAGGACAACCTGGATGCTGGTTGGTTCCTGCTTGCTCCAGGTGGGGCATTCCCCTACATAGGTGCTCGCACATCCCGTTGATTCTAGGTGCAGTTGCCCCAGAGCCAGGGTGGGGTGGAGAGGAGGGTGTCATTTCACAGCCTGAGAACCCAGCCCGCCTTAAGATTCAGTGGTGTGACCCATCTTTCTTTCCCTAACCTCCAAGATCCTCCAAATCCCTGCACCGCACAAGACACTCCCCCTTTTCCCTCCCCCCTCCCGCCTGTGTCTGGCCTTAGACAACTTCTCTACCTCGCGATTCCCTTCCTTCTCCAGGTCCACCACCTTGCCTCTCTCCATCAACTCTGCGCTCCTTTTTCACGGGCGGGGACTCCAGCGCCCTTGGACCCCTGCACCAGTCGCATTCCCTCGTGGGTTCCCAGGCTGCACACTGACTCTCCTCCCTGGGCCGCCTGGCTCCTCAGTTCCTAGTGTGGGAACATCAGGCGTTCCACTATTTGATTTAGGACCCTGTGATGGCACAACTTGAGGACTTGCAGCGGCCGGGTGCAATGATCTGCTGCACGAACCCTCGGGTTATCTGGCTCTTAAGTAGCCCAGATGCCGGGGTGTCTTCTTTTGCGGTCTCTCCCAAATCGGGCCTCTCCAGAACTCCTTATCCGTCAATACAGTGCAGTTTATGCTCCTTTAGCGAGGTCGGTCTTCAGCCACAGCTGGGTAACTGGCCACCAGGAGACGCCCTTGGGCGTGAGAGGCGACAGTGGCAAAGGCTTGGTTGCTCATCCAGTAGCTGGAAGAAGCTGCTTTATTGTAATTTTCTCACAGCGGGCGGGAAGGGATGCTGTGAGCTGCAATTAGTGGCTGAGTGTGTTATTTACCCAGGACACACACATCAGGGGGCACGACCGGAAAGTATCTTGCTGTTAGCAGTTTACCGTGGCTAGCCTGGGTATAGGAAGATGTTTCCCTGAATGTGCTTCAGATACTGCTCATCCTGAAAGGGAAATGCCGGGGTGAACTTTGCGATTTCAAACAAGGAAAAATGCTGTGTAGAGTAACCAGGTAGCAAAGCTGTTGGAAGGATTTGAAATGTGTTTCTTGTAATAAAGTGGAAACATCTACAGTTTGCAGCCCAAATGTTCACTAGTTTTAGATCACAGTTTAAGAAACCCATCAGTTGCTGGAAAAGGCCAGTGGACGGCTTCATTATAACAACTGCCCCGAACACATGGTTGCCATGACTGTTCCTTTAAATAATTACCTTTGGGGCTGGAGCAATGGCCCAGTGGCTTAGAGCACTGACTGCTCTTCCAAAGGCCCCGGGTTTGAGTCCCAGAACCCACATGGTTGCTCACAACTGTCTCCTTCCAGTTCCTGGGAATCTGATACCCCTGTTCTGACCTCCACAGTACCAGGCACATTAGTGACGCATACATGTAAGAAAAATACCTCAAAATAAATAAAAACTTAAAATATATAAAGCATTACTCTTACAAAGGTGGTAGATAGATGTGTTATGGAAGACATACTAATGATTTTTCTACATAATTCACAGGCAACATAAAGACAATAAGTATGGATTAACACTCCAAAGATGCCCGTACTAATCTGTTTTGCTGGTTTGCTTTCTATTGCTGTGATTGGTACTGTGACATGAAGCTTGAGGGAGGAATGAGTCTATGTCATCTTACAGCTTGGAGTCCATCGTGTCAGGACAGGAACTCAAGGTAAGAGGCTGGAGGCAGGAACTGAGGCAGAGGTCATAGAGAAGCATGGCTTACTGGCTTGTTGTCCCCGTCCAGCTCAGCTTTTCTCAGATACCCCAGGACTGCCTGCCCAGGACAGCACCGCCCACAGTGGGCTGACCCTCCCGCCTCAGTTCTTTTTTTTTGTTGTTGTTGTTTTGTTTTGTTTTGTTTTTCGAGACAGGGTTTCCCTGTGGCTTTGGAGGCTGTCCTGGAACTCGCTCGGTAGACCAGGCTGGTCTCGAACTCACAGTGATCCGCCTGCCTCTGCCTCCCAAGTGCTGGGATTAAAGGCGTGTGCCACCAACGCCCGGCCCGCCTCAGTTCTTAATCAAGAAAAATGCCCTACAGATTTCCCCGCAGGCCAGTCTCTTGGAGGAATTCTCTCTATTGAGATTCTCTCTTCCCAGCGATTTTTTGTTTTGTTTTGTTTTGTTTACGAGACAGGGTTTCTCTGTATTGTTTCGGAGGCTATCAGTCCAGCCCGGCCTGGAACTCACAGAGATCCGCCTGCCTCTGCCTCCCGAGTGCTAGGATTAAAGGTGTGCACCACCACTGCCCAGCCTCAGCGATTCTTGTGTCAATTTGATGCAAACTAACCCACACGCCTGTTAACTAATGTACTAAACTGTTAATGTGTATCAGAATGAACATAGTCTGAGACAAAGTTATCCTTGTGTTGACTCAGAAAGAAATAACTGGTAGCAGCTTTGTTCCCCTGAGATGCAGCACTCTAAGGATCCTGAAAAGCAGGTGACTGTGCAAAAGGTGAGTTGGTCCAACTGCTTGGATGGAATATTTCACCAGTAAAAGGGATTCTGAGGAACCCAGTTCGTGTATACCAAGTGATATGAATCCATGAGCATGCTGTGTCTATGTTAGGAAGCCATAGTTTGCATTGTAAAACAGAGACGTTTCAAAAGCAAAGACTGAAGTACATGTGGCCAGTGGACAGACAAGAATGGCAGTTGAAGGCCCTGCACAGCCTCTATACAGCAAGCAGCTGTACCTGGTAAAAGCAAATGAAAACCCATTTAGAGTGTCTGGGCCACAGCAAATGGGAAAATATTCATGAAAATATTCTGACTCTTGGAGAGTTTGTAATATTTGAACCAAGACCCACTGATTCCTCCAACCCCCAGTTCAGTGTCATAGAAGCTGTGTTGACTGGGTGTGGCCAAGGCCATGCCTATCTCTCCATCCCTTCCCTATCCAGACTGGTTGTGATCGTAAAAGAAGTAGACCCAGGAACCTGGTGATTAGGTAAGAGACAAGGAGACCCTGGCAAAGCAGGTATTAGAAGAGAGTGTGAGAATGCCAAGGCTGCACTGCAAGAGGTATGCGCACTGGAGACTACACAGAGGAGGAAATAGACTGCCCTCACTGTGACCAGCGAACCTCAAAATGCCATGAAACAAACACATAGTCTAGGGATGTAGCTCAGTCAGACAGTGCTTGCCTGAGACCTGGGGTTCCATCCCCAGCTCCACCTAAAACCACACATGCTGGTGCATGCCCCATCGAGTGATGGGTGGTGGAAGTTGGAGATACAGAGGTTTAAAGTCACCTTCAGCTATATATGAGGACAGCCTGGAATACACAAGATCCTATATCCAAAACAGACTCACATGTGTAAACACTATACACACATACCACATACATATGCAGAAGCACTCATGTACATACACAGCTGATCAAACAAACAAACAGACTACAGTTTGGAAGCTTATTGGGGGATGATAACTCAGAGTTTCTGCAATTGTTTAAAATGTCTAGCTTATCACTTGCCAAAACTAAATCAAGAACAGATAAGCAATTTAAATAGACCTATAATGCCTATAGAAATAGAAGCAGTCATCAAAAGTCTCCCAACCAAAAAAAGTCCAGGTCCAGATGGCCTCAGTGCAGAATTCTACCAGAAATTCAAAAAACAGCTTATACCAATTCTTCTCAAAGTATTCCACACAATAGAAGCAGAAGGGTCTTTGCCAAACTCTTTCTATGAGGCTTCAATAACCTTGATCCCCAAGCCACACAAAGACACAACTAAGAAAGCGAACTTCAAGCCGGGCGGTGGTGGTGCACACCTTTAATCCCAGCACTCGGGAGGCAGAGGCAGGCGGATCTCTGAGTTCCAGACCGGGCTGGACTGATAGCCTCCTAAACAATACAGAGAAACCCTGTCTTGGGAAAAAAAAAAAAAAAAGAAAGCGAACTTCAGACCAATATCCCTCATGAACATTGATGCAAAAAAGACTCAATAAAATACTGGCAAATCGGATCCAAGAACACATCAAAACAATCGTTCACCACGATCAAGTAGGTTTCATCCCAGGGATGCAGGGATGGTTCAACATATGAAAATCCATCAACATAATCCACCATATAAACAAGCTGAAAAACAAAAATCACATGATCATCTCACTGGATGCTGAAAAAGCCTTCGACAAAATCCAACACCCCTTCATGATAAAGGTCTTGGAGAGATCTGGGATAACAGGGACATACTTAAACATAATAAAAGATATATACAGTAAACCAACAGCCAACATCTTTTGTTAAGAGAAGCTTTTTTCTTGTGAGAAGCCTTTTTCCTTGCTAACCGCTTTGGTTTATCACCCGCCAGCCGCCTGGGCTCTGCCGCGTTGTAGTCCCCAAATAACACACGGGATGCTGTAGTAATTATGAAGCTGTTGGCCTTTGCTTGTTTCTTACTGGCTAGCTCTGACTTAAGTAATTACCCCATAATTGTTAATCTAAGTATGTCTCTTACCGGAGAATAGTTCCTGGCTTCCTACCCCATGACATTACATCTTGACTCTCTTGTGTTTCTCCTTCCCAGAGTCCTTCTGGACTCCTAGTCCCTCCTATCTAGATTCCCTATTGGCCAGACAGTGCTTTATTGAAAAATGCACAGGACTTCCCCAACGAACATCAAACTAAATGGACAGAAACTCAACGCAATTCCTCTAAAATCAGGAACAAAACAAGGCTGTCCACTCTCTCCATACCTTTTCAACATGGTATTTGAAGTTCTAGCCATTGCCATACGACAACAAAGGGGATCAAGGAGATACAAATTGGGAAGGAAGAGGTCAAACTTTCACTGTTTGCAGATGACATGATAGTTTACATCAATGACCCAAAGGACTCTACCAGGGAACTCTTACAGCTGATTAACACCTTCAGCAAAGTGGCAGGCTACAAGATCAACTCAAGAAAATCAGTAGCCCTACTATATACAGATGATAAAAGGGCTGAAAAAGAAATCAGAGAAACATCACCCTTTACAATTGCCACAAACAACATAAAATACCTTGGGGTAACGCTAACCAAACAAATGAAAGACCTGTATTGCAAGAACTTTGAATCTTTAGAGAGAAATTAAAGAAGCCCTCAGAAAATGGAAGGATCTCCCATGCTCTTGGATAGGTAGGATCAATGTAGTAAAAATGGCAATCCAGCCAAAAGCAATCTACAGATTCAATGCAATCCCCATTAAAATCCCAGCACAATTCTTCACAGACCTTGAAAGAACAATAATCAATTTTGTATGGAAAAACAAAAGACCCGGGATAGCCAAAACAACCCTGTTCAACAAGGCAATGTCTGGAGACATCACCATCCCTGACCTCAAGCTCTATTATAGAGCTATAGTCCTGAAAACAGCTTGGTATTGGCACAAAAATAGACAGGTAGACCAATGGAATCTAATTGAAAATCCGGATATTAACCCACACACGTATGAACATCTGATCCTTGACAAAGAAGCTAAAAATATACAATGGAATAAAGAAAGCATCTTCAACAAATGGTGCTGATATAACTGGAGGTTGGCATGTAGAAGAATGCGGATCAATCCATGTCTATCGCCATGCACAAAATTTAAATCCAAATGGATCAAAGACCTCAACATAAATCCAGCCACACTGAACCTCTTAGAAGAGAAAGTGGGTGGTACCCTTGAATGAATTGGTACAGGAGACAGCTTCCTGAACATAACACCACTAGCACAGACAGTGAGATCAACAATTAATAAATGGGACCTCCTGAAACTGAGAAGCTTCTGTAAGGCAAAGGACACAGTCAGCAAGACAAAAAGGCAGCCCACAGAATGGGAAAAAATATTCACTAATCCCACATCTGACAGAGGGTTGATCTCCAAAATTTACAAAGAACTCAAGAAGCAAAGTCTCCAAAACACCAAAGGATCCAATTAAAAAGTGGACTGCAGAACTAAATAGAAAATTTTCAATAGAGGAGTCTAAAATGGTTGAGAGGCAATTGAGAAAGTGCTCAACATCCTTAGCCATCCAGGAAATGCAAATCAAAACAACTCTGAGATACCATCTCACTCCTGTCAGAATGGCTAAAATCAAAAACACCAATGACAATTTATGCTGGAGAGGATGTGGTGAAAGGGGAACACTCCTCCATTGCTGGTGGGAGTGCCAACTGGTTCAGCCACTTTGGAAATCAGTATGGAGATTCCTCAGAAAAATGGGAATAAACCTACCACAAGACCCAGCATCTCCACTCTTACGCATATATCCAAAAGATGCCCATTCATACAACAAGGATGTCTGTTCCACTATGTTCATAGCAGCATTATTTGTAATAGCCAGAACTTGGAAGCAACCTAGATGTCCCTCAACCGAAGAGTGGATAGAGAAAATGTGGTACATTTACACAATGGAGTACTATTCAGCAGAAAAAAACAATGGAATCCTGAGATTTGCAGGCAACTGGATGACACTAGAAGAAACCATCCTGAGTGAGGTAACCCAGTCACAAAAAGAGAAACATGGCATGTACTCTCTCATATATGGATTTTAGACATAGATCTGGGGAGTGCCAGCCTACAATCCCATGGCCAGAGAGTCTGGGAAACAGAAACTTCATTCAGTGGCTGATGGAAGAAGAGGCAGACTCCCACGGTTAAGTACTGAGCTGAACTCAAGAAAGCCAGTAACAGAGAGGGAGGACTGATGACCAAAGGGATTAAGACTGGGCTGGTTTAACCCCCAGAAACAGCTGACCTGACAAAGGTTAACTCTTGAATCCCAGGCATCAGCCTGGGAATCCAGCATGGGACTGGTCAAGACCCCCTGAATCTGGGTGTCAGTGAGGAGGCCTAGGTAATCTATTGAGCCTTGGGCAGCAGATCAGTACCCATCCCGAGTATAAACACAGACTTTGGACTCCCATCCAACAATGTGAGATGCACTCTCACCCTGAACTCTTGGGGAAGGGTCTAGACCCTGCCCTGGATGAAATGACAGACTATGGACACCCCCATGGAGGGCCTCACCCTCCCTGGGGAAATGAGGGGATAATGGGGAGGGGGTCGGGGGAGGGCACGGGAGGAGGGGAGGGAAAGGGAGAGGGACCTGGAACTGACTTGTGAAGCAACCTTGTTTCTAATCTAAATTTAAACTGAAAAATAAATAAAAAAAAGAAAAAAGAATTAATCTGTCAGTGTTAGCAAGTTTGATGATCATTACTTTGTTCCAATTTATGCTAGCTTCTATGAAACTCAAATTCCAACTTCAGCTAATATTTGAAAGTCTTAAATAAGAATGTTTATATGTAAAAAGACATTTTTGCTCAAGGTTTATGGGAATAACATAAATATTCATTTAGGATGGTTAATGGCATATTCCTGAAAAACTAGCACACTAGGTAGGTTTATTCTTAGTCTAATTATTTGTTTTATTTCCTCAATAGGGAATTACTGATTACTCTTAAGTATTAAATGTAGTAGAAGACTTCTAGTTTCATATGGGACCCAGTCTGTGTTCCCCAATGTTCCTATAGAAATCTGTCTACTAGATATTATTCCTAAGTCTTACTGTCAAGTATAAAGAATCAGGAAGTTTTTTGTGTTTTTTTTATCACTTATACAAGATAATTCTATCTTTGAGCCCACATTTCTGAAGCTATATACATTAAGACAGATTATTATGCCCAATATCTATACTTTTAGTGATTTCACTGTCCTCTGTGTCACCAGTATTCCCTGAATCTGGTAATTGGAGACAATAATTATATTCTTTTGAAGGGACAAGTGACTGCCAAAATGAGCTTCATGTTAAGATAGATTTTCTGTTGTTTGTCTTGGCAGTACCATTCAACGTCTTTCTGAGAGCAATTTTGTACAGTATTAATGACCGATACAAACCTACATTTCAAGTAATTATAATAAAATTTAAGAATAAAATTAATTTATTTCCTTTGAAATTTCAAAAAATAAAAAATAAAATAAAATAAAATGTCTAGCTTGCAACTAGAATCATAAACTATGGAAACAAAAATCAAAATCAAACCAAACCAAGAGAATGGACTCTTTCTCCTATCTATGAGTCAGGAGAAAAGCCATGCAATAGCAACCCTATTAGGTTGTGGGCTGAGTGTCTGAGGCCACCAAAGTTGCCACTGAAAGCATGTTTAAAGAATTAAAAAGAGGGCTTCCCGGCCTGTGCTCCAGTGCCTGCAGATCGCCTGGGACCTGCACAGAGCTCCCAATCCCGGCAGGAGCCAAGCACCCCAGACTCCGGATCTTCGCTCACACCAACGAGACCAGGTAAGGAGAGGAGGCTGGGAGTCCAGGGAAGCGGCGGTTCTTCCAGCAGCATCAGGTAAACAGGCCGGCTTCCCGGCCTGTGCTCCAGTGCCTGCAGATCCCCTGGGACCTGCACAGAGCTCCCAATCCCGGCGGGAGCCAAGCACCCAGACCCCAGGTCTTCTCTCCCACCAACGAGACCAGGAAACCAGAGGACCCAGGGAGACCAGGGGAGTAGCTGTTCTGGATCAAGTACAACAGGACCCAGCATAGGGTCCAGGGGACCAGGTAAGAGGATAAGCGCCCCAGATTCCTGTTCTTCTTCTCCACCCACGGGACCAGCATTCGGACAAGGAATAGAAGAACCACCAGATTATTGGACTTGCTAGCACCCAGCAAAAGGGAACTCTGGTCCCCAGACCAGTAAGGGGCTCTTTCTGTACCCACTAGAAGAAGAGATGGGAAAGAGACAATACAAAAACACAGTCAGCAACAGAAAAACAAATATGACACCGCCAGATTCTAGAGACTCCACACCAGCAAGACCCCAACATTCCAATGCGGACGAAGCAGAAGAGAACGACCTTAAAAGCACTTTCATGAAAATGATAGAGGCCCTAAAAGAGGATATTGGAAAATCCCTCAAAGAAATGGAAGAAAAAACAAACCAAAAAATGCAAGAATTGGAAGAAAAAACAAACCAAAAAAGGCAGAAAATGGAAGAAGAAATGAAGCAAAAAATGCAAGAAATGGAAGAAAAAACAAAGCAAAAAATGCAAGAATTGGAAGAAGAATCATACCAAAAAAAGGCAGGAAATGGAAGAAGAAACAAAGCAAAAAATGCAAGAAATGGTAGAAAAAACAAACCAAAAAATGAAAAAAATGGAAGAAGAATCATACCAAAAAAGGCAGGAAATGGAAGAAGAAACAAAGCACAAAATGCGAGAAATGGAACAAAAAACAAACCAAAAAATGCAAGAAATGGAAGAAAGAACAAACCAAAAAATTCATAAAAGGCAACAAACGGACGAACAGATAAACAGAAAATTGCAAGAAGCAATGCAAACACTGCAAGGGTTGAAAACTGAAATAGAGTCATTAAAAAAAACACAATCTGAAGAAAGGCAGAAAATAGAAAAGCTGGACAAACAGACAGGCACTACCAATACAAGCATTACCAACAGAATAGAAGAGATGGAAGAGAGAATCTCAAGTGTTGAAGATACGCTAGGAGAAATGGATTTATCAACCAAAGAAAACCTTAAATCCAACAAATCCTTAACACAAAACATCCAGGATATATGGGACACCATGAAAAGACCAAACCTAAGAATAATAGGTATAGAAGAAGGAGAAGAAATCCAGCTCAAAGGGGCAGAAGGCATATTCAACAAAATCATAGAAGAAAACTTTCCCAACCTTAAGAAAGACATGCCAATGAAGGTACAAGAAGCCTACAGAACACCAAATAAAGTGAACCACAAAAAAATATCCCCTCGCCACATAATAATCAAGACCCCAAACATACAGAATAAAGAAAGAATATTAAGAGCAGCTAAGGAAAAAGGTCAAGTAACATATAAAGGCAGACCTATCAGAATTACACCTGATTTCTCCATGGAAACGCTGAAAGCCAGAAGGTCCTGGATAGATATTCTACCTACACTAAGAGACCACGGATGCCAGCCCAGACTACTATACCCGGCAAAGCTCTCAATCACTATAGACGGAGAAAACAAGATATTCCATGACAAAACTAGATTCAAGCAATATGTGTCCACTAACCCAGCCCTACAGAAAATTTTGGAAGGAAAACTCCAACCCAAGGAAGCTAACTACAACCAGAAAAACATAAGCATTAGAGAATCTCTCTCTACCAACAGCCAAAAGAACAAAGGGGTGAAATTCCACACATAACTCCACCAACAACAACCATCGCAAATCGAAGAAGGATGAGCAATCATTGGTCATTAATATCCCTCAATATTAATGGCCTTAACTCACCCATAAAAAGACACAGACTAGCAGATTGGATTCGAAGACAGAACCCTTCCTTCTGCTGCATACAGGAAACACACCTCACCCTTAAAGACAGACATTACCTGAGAATTAAAGGTTGGGAAAAAATTTTCAATCGAATGGACCCAAGAAACAAGCCGGGGTAGCAATCCTAATATCTAACAAACTAGACTTTAAAATAAAATCAATCAAAAGAGATGAAGGAGGTCATTACATACTCATCACAGGTGAAACCCACCAAGAGGAAGTGTCTATTCTGAACATCTATGCCCCAAATACAAAGGCATCCACATTCGTTAAAAAACATTATTAGAACTTAAATCTCATTTAAAGCCCCACACAGTTATAGTGGGAGATTTCAACACACCACTCTCACCACTAGACAGGAATACCAAACAGAAACTCAACAAAGAAGCAAAAGGGCTAATAGAAGTAATGACCCAACTGGGATTAACAGATATCTATAGAACATTTCATCCACATAAAAAAGAATATACCTTCTTCTCACCACCACATGGAACCTTCTCAAAAATCGACCACATACTTGGCAACATATCAAACCTCAGCAGCTACAAAAAATTGGAATAACTCCATGCATCTTATCAGACCACCATGCTTTAAAATTAGAATTCAACAACAACACAAATTGCAGAAAACCTACAAACTCATGGAAATTGAATAATGCTCAACTGCACCATCCCTGGGTCAAAGAGGAAATAAAAAAAGAAATTAAAGACTTCCTCGAATTCAATGAGAATGAAGACACAACATACCCAAACCTATGGGACACTTTGAAAGCAGTGCTACGGGGAAGTTCATAGCGCTAAATGCTCACATGAAGAAACAGGAGAACAGTTATACCAGAGAATTAACATCACAGCTGAAAGCTCTAGAACACAAAGAAGCACACTCCCCCAGGAGGAGTAGACGCCAGGAAATAATCAAATTGAGGGCTGAAATCAATAAAGTAGAAACCAGGAAAACAATACAAAGAATCAACGCAACGAAGAGTTGGTTCTTTGAGAAAATCAACAAGATAGACAAACCTTTGTCCAAACTTACCAAACAGCAGAGAGTGAACACGCAAATTAACAAAATTAGAAATGAAAAGGGGGACATAACAACAGACTCTGAGGAAATCCAGAGAATCATTAGGTCATACTTTGAAAACCTGTACTCCACAAAATTCGAAAATTTAAAGGAAATGGATGACTTCCTGGACAGCTATCAATTGCCAAAGCTAAATCAAGAACAGATAAGCAATTTAAATAGACCTATAACCCCTATGGAAATAGAAGCTGTCATCAAAAGTCTCCCAACCAAAAAAAGCCTAGGTCCAGATGGCCTCAGTGCAGAATTCTACCAGAAATTCAAAGAACAGCTTATACCAATTCTTCTCAAAGTGTTCCACACAATAGAAGCAGAAGGGTCTTTGCCAAACTCTTTCTATGAGGCTTCAATAACCTTGATCCCCAAGCCACACAAAGATACAACTAAGAAAGAGAACTTCAGACCAATATCCCTCATGAACATTGATGCAAAAATACTCAATAAAATACTGGCAAATCGGATCCAAGAACACATCAAAACAATCATTCACCACGATCAAGTAGGTTTCATCCCAGGAATGCAGGGATGGTTCAACATACGAAAATCCATCAACGTAATCCACCATATAAACAAGCTGAAAAACAAAAATCACATGATCATCTCACTGGATGCTGAAAAAGCCTTTGACAAAATCCAACACCCCTTCATGATAAAGGTCTTGGAGAGATCTGGGACAACAGGGACATACTTAAACATAATAAAAGCTATATACAGTAAACAAACAGCCAACATCAAAATAAATGGACAGAAACTCAACGCAATTCCTCTAAAATCAGGAACAAAACAAGGCTGTCCACTCTCTCCATACCTTTTCAACATGGTACTTGAAGTTCTAGCTATTGCCATACGACAACAAAGGGGGATCAAGGGGATACAAATTGGGAAGGAAGAGGTCAAACTTTCACTGTTTGCAGACGATATGATAGTTTACATCAATGACCCAAAGGACTCTACCAGGGAACTCTTACAGCTGATTAACACCTTCAGCAAAGTGGCAGGCTACAAGATCAACTCAAGAAAATCAGTAGCCCTACTATATACAGATGATAAAAGGGCTGAAAAAGAAATCAGAGAAACATCACCCTTTACAATTGCCACAAACAACATAAAATACCTTGGGGTAACGCTAACCAAACAAGTGAAAGACCTGTATCGTAAGAACTTTGAATCTTTAAAGAAAGAAATTAAAGAAGCCCTCAGAAAATGGAAAGACCTCCCATGCTCTTGGATAGGTAGGATCAATGTAGTAAAAATGGCAATCCTGCCAAAAGCAATCTACAGATTCAATGCAATCCCCATTAAAATCCCAGCACAGTTCTTCACAGACCTTGAAAGAACAATAATCAATTTTGTATGGAAAAACAAAAGACCCAGGATAGCCAAAACAACCCTGTTCAACAAGGCAACGTCCGGAGGCATCACCATCCCTGACCTCAAGCTCTATTATAGAGCTATAGTCCTGAAAACAGCTTGGTATTGGCACAAAAATAGACAGGTAGACCAATGGAATCGAATTGAAAACCCGGGTATTAACCCATACACGTACGAACATCTGATCTTTGACAAAGAAGCTAAAAATATACAATGGAATAAAGAAAGCATCTTCAACAAATGGTGCTGGCATAATTGGAGACTGGCATGTAGAAGAATGCAGATCGATCCATGTCTATCGCCATGCACAAAACTTAAGTCCAAATGGATCAAAGACCTCAACATAAATCCAGCCACACTGAACCTCTTAGAAGAGAAAGTGGGTGGTACCCTTGAACGAATTGGTACAGGAGACAGCTTCCTGAACATAACACCAGTAGCACAGGCAGTAAGATCAACAATTAATAAATGGGACCTCCTGAAACTGAGAAGCTTCTGTAAGGCAAAGGACACAGTCAGCAAGACAAAAAGGCAGCCCACAGAATGGGAAAAATATTCACTAATCCCACATCTGACAGAGGGTTGATCTCCAAAATTTACAAAGAACTCAAGAAGCAAGTCTCCAAAACACCAAAGGACCCTATTAAAAAGTGGGCTGCAGAACTAAATAGAGAGTTTTCAATAGAGGAGTCTAAAATGGCTGAGAGGCACTTGAGAAAGTGCTCAACATCCTTAGCCATCCGGGAAATGCAAATCAAAACAACTCTGAGATACCATCTCACCCCTGTCAGAATGGCTAAAATCAAAAACACCAATGACAATTTATGCTGGAGAGGATGTGGTGAAAGGGGGACACTCCTCCATTGCTGGTGGGAGTGCCAACTGGTTCAGCCACTTTGGAAATCAGTGTGGAGATTCCTCAGAAAAATGGGAATAAACCTACCACAAGACCCAGCAACTCCACTCTTAGGCATATATCCAAAAGATGCCCATTCATACAACAAAGATGTCTGTTCCACTATGTTCATAGCAGCTTTATTTGTAATTGCCAGAACGTGGAAGCAACCTAGATGTCCCTCACCTGAAGAGTGGATAGAGAAAATGTGGTACATCTACACAATGGAGTACTATTCAGCAGAAAAAAATAATGGAATCATGAGATTCGCAGGCAAATGGATGACACTAGAAGAAACCATCCTGAGTGAGGTAACCAGTCACAAAAAGAGAAACATGGCATGTACTCTCTCATATATGGATTTTAGACATAGATCTGGGGAGTGCCAGCCTACAATCCTATGGCCAGAGAGTCTAGGAAACAGAAACTTTATTTAGTGGCTGATCGAAGAAGAGGCAGCCTCCCTTGGTTAAGTACTGAGCTGAACTCAAGAAAGCCAGTAACAGAGAGGGAGGACTGATGATCAAAGGGATTAAGACTGGGCTGGTTTAACCCCCAGAAACAGCTGACCAGACAAAGGTTAACTCTTGAATCCCAGGCATTAGCCTGGGAAGCCAGCATGGGACTGATCAAGACCCCCTGAATCTGGGTGTCAGTGAAGAGGCCTAGGGAATCTATTGAGCCTTGGGCAGCAGATCAGTACCCATCCCAAGTATACACACGGACTTTGGACTCCAATAGAACAATGTGAGGTGCACTCTCACCCAGAACTCTTGGGAAAGGGTCTAGGCCCTGCCCTATATGAAATGACACACTATGGACACCCCCATGGAGGGCCTCACCCTCCCTGGAGAAATGAGAGGATAACGGGGGGGGGGGCATGGGAGGAAGGGAGGGAATGGGAGAGGGACCTGGAACTGACTTGTGAAGCAACCTTGATTCTTATCTAAATTTAAACTGGAAAATAAAATTTAAAAAAAAAAGAATTAAAAAGAAAGCCACCTGGGAAGGTTTGGCAGCTCTGTCACACCAAACAGAAAAGCAAAGATGAACACAGTGAGTGGAAGCTCTGCTGCTGATATAGACAGTAACCAAAATGGAAAACTAACCAGACATGCTCAATTCTATATTTGGGTGTTCCTTGAGCAGCACATATAATCAAACTGAAATGATAGAGAGACGAAGGAACAGGGCCAGTGTTAAAACAAAACAAAGGCGGAGTAAGAAAACCACTCAGTAACCTACAGTCTGGTAGGTCACCAACTAAACAATAAAGAAAGTTTGAAAGCAATTACTCTTGCATGATTAGACAGTGGCAATCTTAGAAGCAATACTAAATGAAAGCCACAGTGCCAACTGTGGAAGTCACTGGTCAGGGAGGCCGCAGGCCCAGAGTCCCCCGGACGACACAGGGTCTTGCCATTCCTCCTGGTTACACCAGAACTAATTGGTAAGACCCTACTGCTGTGGTCACCACAGAGTTTGCATGCAAGATGTAGATAAATCAAGCTGGAACTAGGGTGGAAGCTGCCCCCTGCTGCCTGGCTCTCTCGAGGTGGAGCCAGATGATATGCAAACTTCTGTGGACTAAAGGCATCGATGGGTAAAGTCAGCTAAGAACCATAACATCAACCTGCCAGGCGAGACGTGCTCATTAGTGCAATGCAGACACAGCTGCCATAGGGGCAACCAACGACTTTATATCTACAAGAGGGTTTCTGTGCCTAATGTAAATCTGGCCCAAAGCCATTGCTGAAGAAGTATTAGTATGCAGGGTTGAGGCACAGGAGCCTTAAACAGCTGCTTAGCTGGAACTGCTATACCATCAAACCATTCACCCGATATCTATGCTTATATCCACAAACAAAGGCTAATCTCGGCTTTAAACAGAGAAGCCTCTCCTTGCAATGAACAGGTGAAAGGCAAAGACCTCTGGTTGTACAAGGTGCTGAGAGGCTAAGAAATACTGTCTTTAAGCATCATACACACATGGGAAGCACAAACTGACAGCAGCTGTGCAGACTGGCATGGGGTCACGGAAGTCAGGCTTTCCTAACAGCCAGTATGGAGAGGGAGGGACTCACCAGGCCCTACCCTGTTCTGATTGTTAGCTCTAAACTCAGGATCACACTGATGGCCCTAGTTAAACTTAGTGGGATGCTAAACAAAACCAGAATTAGTTAATAGGGAACAGAGATGAGGGGACTCGGAGGGGTGAAGAGAAAATGGGGAGAGGTAGGGGAGAGAGGAGCCAGAATATATAGTGTGCATGTATAAAAATGTGAAAGAACAGAATTTACTAATTAAAAATAAGTACATTACAAAATAAATATATTCAGGAAAAAAGAATAAATGAATGCGAAGATAAATTCAAGAGGAACACACACATTACACACACACACACACACACACACACACACACACACACACACACGAGCACATGAGTCAGGATGTAGCTCAGTTCAGAGTACTAGCCTGAGGTTCTGGTTTAATCTCAAGCACTGAAACAGAGAGGAAGAGAGGGATGCAGGGACGGCTGGTGGAAAGGATGAATGGAATCTCAGAGACATGCAGGGCACCATTAACCACATAAACCCACACTTAGCAGCAGTATAGACACAGAAAGCCGGTCGGGAACATCAAAAACATGGTTAAAATGCTCCAATGTTTGTTTTTGTTTTTTAAAGAAGCATTTACCTACCTATACAAAAAGCACAGGAGAGACACAGATTCACACGGGACACAGCATAATTAAAATACTGAAGGTCACATAAATATAAGACAAATCTCAAAAGCAGCAAGACCTACAAGGCACTCCAGTAAGATTGACATCCTGTAGCCGGATGACAGTGCAATGACGTGGTAACGGCGCAGAAGGAGGAACATAGCTTTGCTAACCCAGAGAAGTCGGTCTTCAGGAATGAAAGTGAGATTTTCACAATGAACAAGAACAAGCAGACCTACAGTTCTCACTTAAGGGAGTTCTCTGGCTTAAAGATGGACTTAGCATACACACCCACACACAACACGAACCCAGATTAATTATGTGGTGACTGTAAAGGCAGTGGAGTCCCACACCTTCTCACTCCTCCCATTGATAACTTACAATTCAATTGCATAAAACAGTGAACCTGTAATTGTGCTATTGACTGATGATAAAAAAGTGTAATGTGTTTGATATCAGCGTGAAGAGGTTAATACTTAGAGACAAGAAGAAAGAGAATGTATAAGACCCTGTTGCTGGTGGTGGTGGCAGTACACAACTTTAATCCCTGCACCCAGGAGGCAGAGACAAGTGGATTTCTGAGTTCAAGGCCACCATGGTCTACAGAGTGAGTTCTAAGAGAACTAGGGCTACACAGAGAAACCCTGTCTCAAAACAAACAAACAAACACCCTGTTGTATGCAGCTAAAGCTGTATCCTGGGAAGGCACCATCTACAGTGGGCTGAGATTTCCCACATCAATCGCTAATCAAGAAAATGCCACACAGACTTGCCAATCTGATGGAGGCATTTTCTCTATTGAGGTTCCTTCTTTCTAGATTATTCTAGCTTGTATCTAGTTGGCAAAAATCAACCAGCATACTGTCTAGTCTATGTTTAAATTGTAAACTACTTCTGAAGATGTTTTGATCTGAAGAGCCTTTTGTTTTGTTTAGTTTTCAAAGTAAAATTTGGGTCCAACCTTGACCATTTTTAACATGTAAATCAATCTAGATTTGTGTGTGTTAAATTATGATTCATGCCTCTCTAGTTTTTAGCAGATGCCCCTGAGAAGAACGGTAGAGCTTCTGTCATGCTCTCTCTTCAGTCACTTGGGATCACATCTGCATCTTTACCCAGAAAGCCTGCAATGAACTCATGCTGAATATAAGATGTTAGAATGCTTCCAAGACCCCAGGGTACCAACACCCAAGTATGTGCCATTCCCTCAAATAAAAGGGTGTGGTACTGCACATAATCTATGCACAGCATCCCACTTTGATTCACACCCAGGTTATTTACCATCCAACACAGTGCAAATAGTGTGCAAATAGCTACACTGTTATGTTGTCTAAGAATGACCCATGGGACATTCAACGTGGGGGCTGGTGGACACCTAGGAGAAAGATGGAGGACAGGGGGATACAAGAATGGACGCCAAGACAGGAGTCTGATCAAGGCGACGTCTTTATTAATCACAAAGGGATTTATATAGGAGAAGCGAGGAGGGGAAGGGAGGAAGGTGTATTTGCAGCTGCAGGGCAAGAGGTCAGTGGGAGAGGCAGTCTGCTGTGTTGCCTGGCAACCTAATTTACAGGGCAAGAAGTCAGGGGTAGGAACTCCTATGTTGCTTGGTAACCTGACAGCAGGGTCTGATCCTATCTATTACAATTTACTATTGCTCAGGCCTATCTCCTGAGTACCTTGTAGTTTTCCAATTAAGCTAATCTTTAACTGACAGGTAAACCGCAGGCCTGTTTCTTGGAATGTGCTTTATGTCAGAAGAGGTGGCAGGGTGGTCTTAGTGTCATGTCTTCTCTATGAGTAGGTGATATAGCCTAGCTGACTGATGGCTGGAGGCCCCTGACAGTATGGGAAAATGATAGCACTGATTAGAGCAGGTGTGATATTTCAGCTATTTTTTTTTTTTACCTGCAATGGGTTAAATCCAAGGATATAGAACCTGACTCTACTGAGGGAAAACTGCAGTTGAAGTCTTCTAGTCGGGTTTCAAGTTATAAAATCCCTAAGATAAGACAGCCCCTTGGCCCTGAGCGGCAGCTTCTGAGCTGAGACTGGCTGTGAGGTGAAGCCCAGTGACTCACCTGGCCCAACTCCCAGTGTTAGCGGGGGACTTGCGATATCTCCATGCCCGCATCACCCTTTGCTTCCTCCCTGAACTGGGAAAACCCCACTTATTTTCAAAGAAACTCAATAAACAGAGCATAGACCGTGACTTGTAGAAAAAACACACCTCTTTACTAATTACTGTGAGAAGTACCAATGGTAATGCCATTGAGAGCTTAGAGAGAAAATATGCGCTTGAAATTTGTTTGCACAGATAATCTACATATGTTCATATGTATGTGCATGTAATGTGAGGTTTTCTTGGCCCAGTAGGTCCCTTAACTTATTTGGGGAGCCCCCAAATAAGCACACAAAGACTTACGTTAATTATAAATCTGTTGGCCATTATCTATGGTTTCCTATTGGCTAGCTCTGACTTAATTATTAACACATAATTATTAATCCGTGTATTTCCACGTGGTCTTGGCTTACTAGATCTGCAACTCCTTTGCCTGCTACATGATGACGACTGGCTCAGTGTCTCTGCAGAGAAGAGAGCGGTTTCCTGTTTGTCCCTGCTTATATGCTGATTCTGCCCAGCTACGTCCTTCCTGCCTGCCTGTACAGACCTCCAGACCTCTATGGTTAGCTAGTGGCAGTTTCTGCCCAGCTGTGTCACTTCCTGGGACCTCATGATGACTCCTCTCTGCTTACACTTCCCAGAATCCTCCTTGTCTCCTAGTCCTATCATCTTGCCTGGCCAATCAGTGTTTTATTTATCAACCAGTAAGACAAACATATACACAGAAGAACATTCCCAATCGTGTGTGTGTTGTGAGAGCGCATGTGCATGTCTAAGGACAGATGTGTTTTCCTCTATTGTCCTGTGCCTTTTGAGTCAGGGTCTCTCATTGAGCCAGAGCTTACCAGTTGGCTAGGCTGGCTAACTGGCCAGTGAGCTCTAGGGATCCACCTGTCTCTCCTCCAGAGCTGGGGCTGTGGACACATGCTACAGCTTTTATGTGGGTCCTGTGGATCCAGACTCTGGGCCTTAGACTTGTGCAGCAACCTCTCCATCCGCTGAGCCACATTCCTTGCCTCACATATATTTCTTTTTTTATCAGTTGCCCTAGAAATTTCCATCCCTTCAGGGCAATGGCACTGTGAGGGGTGGGGCAGGGTAGTGAAGGAAGGATGCTGTGGCACTGTGGGGAGTCAGGGTGGGGGGAGATGCAGCGATACAGTGGGGAGCTGGGCATGGAGGTTGAAGGAAGGATGCTGTGGCACTGTGGGGGGAGTGGCACAGGCCTGGGGAAGAAGAGGAGGCCTATGCTGAGTGGCCAAGGAAATGTGCCAGGGATTGTCACATCAAGGTGGGGACTTTAGGCTCAAAGCTGATGGGTTTTGATTTCAAAGTCAGAGCTCAGTGTGAGCAAACAGGACTCTGAGATTAGAGCATTTGACATAGGCTGGAGAGCTGCCTCTGTTCTTATTCTTTAGCTGAAGGATTTAAATGGCTACATTAACGCTCCAACTCTACACACACACACACACACACACACACACACACACACACACACACACACACATCCAAATTTGTTTGCTTCACTCAGAAAGCTGGCTGGATGGTCTCAGTTTCACCCCTTGAGATAAACTGTTAACTTACAGAGTGGCACTTTCGTTCTGATGTTATAATCCTTAATTGTAAGGATGGAGCTAGTCATTTACTGATAACCTGGGAATTTAGTCTAAGTTTCAAATCAAATTTATCTCTCTTTAAAATTGACATTCTAATCTATCATGTCCTAACCAAGCAGATTTTAGCACAACATGTGTCACTCTGTCCTTTCTAAATATTAACTTCATGATGTGTTAAGAATTAAACTAATTACTCTCAAGTCACTGCAAAATTGATCGTTGCTGCTTTAGTATGCCTACACAAAACTGCACAGGTTACTGCAGGTTTTAAGTCTTCTGTATGTATTTACTTACTGTGCCTGGAGTGCTCTGGCACAAGCATCACGGTGGGCACGTGGGGGCAGAGGAGGCCTGCCAGGGTCAGTTCACTTCTTCAATGACATGGGATCTGGAGATGAACTAGAATCAGCAGGCTTGGTGGCAAGCGCCTTTGTTGAGTCATCTTGCTGACACTGAGTTTTCAAGTGCTTCTTATGATTTAGTTATGAGATCTGCCAATGCTGGCATCTTAATTTTGTCCCTCTATGCTGCTGGTGTATTTATTTTTATGTAATTATAAGCTGTCAAGAGTCTTTTTCATAACAACAGATTTTATTCATGGCCATAACTGAACTGTTACAGACCCATTTAAATTTGATTCATGAGATTTTAGATGTAATGGTGTCTAATAATTTTAGAACAAGGACCTACAAGAAACCATGAAGTATGTGGTGGTTTGAATAGGGATGGTCCCTATAGGCTCGTATATTTGAATGGAGTGGTGCTACTTGAGAGGAATTAGGAGGTGTGGCCTTGTCGAAGTAGGTGTGGCCTTGATGGAGGAGGCCCTGCAGCACTCTCTCACTCTCTGCCTGCTCCCTGCAGATCTGGATGTAAAACTCTCACCAGTCCCCTAGTCTGCCTGAGGGCTGCCACGTTCCCCTGCTGTGATGATAATGAACTGAATCTTTGAAACTAAGTAAGCCCCAATTAAATGCTTTCTTTTGTAAGAACTCCTAATTTAAATTTAAAAAATTTTAAATAAAACAATAGGAAGATGCAGCAAGATAGTATAAAATATGGCTGTCTATGGTAATTAGAAAACAGCTTGTATTTCATAAAATAGGAACCTAAATATTTCCTCAAAGATATTATAATAGTCATCATTAAATAATAGGGTTTATTTAAAAAGAAAAAACGATTGCTGTGGTCATGTTGTCTCTTCATAGCAATAGAAAACTCTAAGACAGAGTTGTAGAAACCTGGGCTTTATAAAAGGTATACAGAAGAGAATGCAGAGTGTTAGAGAGAGAAAAAGCTGTCACACACAGCCTGATGATGGGCATCTGAACCATGGAGGGGGAGGGAGTGAGGAAGAGGGCAGAGAGCAAGATAGCCTGCCTTAAGTTAGGGACATCAGAGTGCCCAGGGGGTTAAGACTTGTTTACTCTAAGTGAAATGTATGTTGTCACTTTGAGTTTCTCAAGACCTCACAGGTTCTCATCTAGGAAAAGAGTAAGAAAAGCCAAATATGCTCAGGTCTCAAGGGTGGCTCCTTGGTATTTAACATTACTGCTTGAAATATCTCTAAATGAAAGGAGTATTGTCTCTATGTTGTAAATTTCACAGAGAACTTCCTTAACTATGATGAAAGTCTTGACTCTGAGGTGAGGAAACGTCCTCCTCCCATTCCCCATGTCTGTCCTCTCCTACCTCAGTTTCATGTAGTTTAGAATCTGCTCATCAACTTCACCAAGAAGGGGAGAGAAAGAGAAGGGAGGGAGGGAGATGCTTGGTAGGATTTTTACTGGCACTACACACAATACAATTAGATTTTTAACTTTTATACAGTAGCAACAAAAATATCAATACTTGGAATTTGAAAGATTCTACTTAGAATGGTAAAGAACCGTGGAAAAATCAAGAAAAGGGGGGGCTTGCCAACAAAATATTAAGACTTATTTAGGGATCAGGTGGTGGCTCAGTAGGTAAAATGCTTGCTGGGCACGCATGGGTGCCTGAGTTCAGATCCACGGACCCTGTGAGAGCCCCAGGTCTCAGTGCATGCTTGTAATCCCAGTGCTGGGAGGTGGAGATGGGAAGATACTGGGGGCTTAGCCAATCAGTGAGCTCCCGCTCACAGGAAACCCTGTCTCAAAACATAAGGCAGATAGTGATCAAGGAAGAACGCAACATGGACCTCTGGCCTCCACATGCTCACAAGCTGACATTCACACCCCCCCCCCACTGATGCACACATAGAAGCATATGCTTCTCTCAACACATATACAATTTATTTTAGGTCCATGGTTATTAAAACACTGCTTATAGCTAGAGAGACAGTAAGAATCCATAAATGTTTCGAAACTTCTACAAAAGGACATTACAAATCAATGGTAGACTTTGGATTCACCACCATATTGTGTTGGGACAACCAGCTCGCTGTGTAAAAACAAGCTGAAATAGTTTTTAATTATGTACTAAAATAAACACCAAATGGTTCATGATTCAAATATGCACACAAAATATAAAGCATTTTACAAAAGGACAAGTTTCTTGACTTTAAAGTAGCAAATATATCCTTCAACGAGACACAAAGTTTGTAAGAGCTATAGCCGTAATTGGGAATGAAATGTGTTATGAGGCTTAATGCTGGGAAATAACGTTTGCAGTGCATAAATTACAAAGGAGTATCATTTGGAAGATACAGTGGTATGATTTGACATAATAAGAGAAACAGTTACAATAAATTGGCCCGTGGACTGGATGGTCAGTGACAGCTGCCCCCAGTGCGTGCCCTCTGAGTCTGTGTGCCTCTCTACCCATCTCAGACTGAACTCTGTTTTCCCTCTCCTTAAACCCTGGCTTGTTTTAGAAAACGTTTTCACTAATAAGACACAACAGAAATGCTGATGAGAAAGTGATTGACAGAAAAAAGAAATCTGGAAGGACCATTGCCAATGTCCCTGTTCTGGCACCACTCTGCCAGGGCCTCTGGCAGTCAGGGCTGGTGGAAGGGCCAGTCCAGCTGGTCACATTCCGGGGCTGAGCGGGGTGAGTGGACAACCCAGAACCCCCTCCTAGTCACCAGAGAGAACCTCACTGAGTCTTGGAGACCTGTCAAAGCAGAGTCTCGCTTTATTTAACAGGCATGTGTTTAAATGGGGTTGAGAAAGAGGGTGGGGACCAAAGGATGGGGTGAGGTGTAAGGGCCAATAATATTCCACCATGTTAGCAGTAGCTGGGCAGAGGCAGTGTTGCTGAGACAGGTCGCCAAACTCAAGCCAGGCTCAGGAAATTCCGCTAAGTCTTGTGTCTGGGCCTTTTTAGGCCCAACATCTCCCCTTTTGTTTTTGTGTATGGTCCCTGACTTAGGTTGTCTCCCACCTGGAGATCTTACCCATCTTTGAGTACCATGTATCTGGCTTAGGTTGTCCCAGCCTATCTGAGATCTTACCCATCACTGGTCAGATGGAGGGTGGGGGAGGGACATTCATAGGAAGATGGCCAATCATAGGAGTTCAACTTCTGAGTAGTGAGCCTGTGATAATGTACTTTGACCTGATGATGTTTTACTGCCTCTAGCCATGGGTAGATGAATTGTATGGTCTTATTGAAAGACAGGGCCCAACAGTAAGGAGAAGGAGGAGGAGGAGAAGCAAAGGTCCAAGTAGAGGAAGAAGGTAGGGTAGAAAGCTACTTATGCCTGTCCACAAGGGTTATCCTGTAGGTCCCAACGTCTCCTTTCCAAGTCCTCCTGAGGCCTTTTGATTTTGTCACTGGGTGAGATGAGCATCACCAGTACCAGGAAAGGCAGCAGCAGCAGCCACCTCTGCAATCATTCCTGGAGGAGAAACAGAGGCACAGTTCTCAGGGGTAGAACACTCCCTGAAAAGGTAACTGCCATCATCCCCTTGTTGGGGTAAATATTTGATATCTCTCAAAGGTACTCAGATGGGTCTTTTTCTCATCTTGAAGGAAGATGCATCCAAACCCTCTTCCTGCTATGAGGAAGGGGTCTAGTCCTCTCCAGACCTCAGTCAGTGGGTCCTTCCATCTGACCCAGATGGAACTATTGGTAATGGATGAGGACCAATGTTTTTGAAAAGGATACAAGTATTTTTCTTCTTTAGAAAAATTTAAATATTTAAGGTAAATAGTGCCCTTTTCAGTTGATCATGTTTTGTTTTGGATCATCTTTTGTTTTTGTAATTGAGATTTGAGAGTCTGGTTATATTTAAAGGGGACAATAAGGAGATGAGGTTACATGCCAAATGCCCTGATGGAAGTGTCCCTGCCATTAATGATGCAATCTGCTATTTGATTGGTCATAGAGTAGGCCCTAGGGACCCCACCCACTGAAAGATGAACCTAGTGGATGGGCTCACCCTCTTGTGCTGCTAGTGCCATGCATAAAACTCTCCAGGGATGATATACAAGGAAACAGGCAGGTTAGGGTCAAATCTTCTTAGGACTGCTCTGTCTATGGCCATTGGACTTGATGTAAAATCTGTCAATGGTAAGAGGACAAAGTAATTAAGGAAGAAAGGCTGGGACCCTTTAAGAGCTTGAACAAGGGAGACAACTGTGCAATGGAAATAGGTATCTACAGTTTCATCCAGTTGATCTCCCCCAGTACCTTTTGGAGTTGAGGTAGGGTATAGGAATCCTGGACAGGTAACTGGGGCTTAACAGGAGAGACAGAATCAAGGGACAGAATGGAAAGGCTTCTGCCTCTCCAAGAATATCCTGACTTAGGAGGTTGGCCATCAGGCTGGGAACCAATGGGGGGGGGCACCTCCCCGCAGTTACCGTCGGGATAGGTCTAAGATAGCCAGCTAGCTATCTCCCATGATGTAGACTGTCCACCTACGCCAAGTAGGGGCAGTCCTGGACCTAACTGCCATGAGTGAGGAGCTTCCTCCTTCCTTATAAGTCTACGGTCGGCCCCAGTGGCCATTCCCACAGTTATTCCTAACACAGAGAGTAATGGTATCATTTGTACAGCTCTTTTGGGTCTCCCTCCAGTGTAATCAAAGAGGGTATGGGAAGGGCCTTGTCTCCTGGGATGATATCTACATCGGGGATTAAGGTGGCAGGGGCACATAGGCCCGTCCAACTGGTGGGCAGGAAGTCATAGGCCATCCCGACTCTCAGACAAAGACCATCCCTGGAGGTGGACAGTGCTGCGTATTGGGCTCAGCTGTGTTGAAATCTGCGCAGCATTTTTTTTTCAGCTCTATAAAGAAGGTCAGGTCCTCACTAGCTTTTTGAGTAATTCCTGAGACAGGGGCTTCAGTCGAACCCTACTCCAGTTTTCTCCATGCGGCTAGCCCTATCGCTTGCACCTGATCCCAACACAGATCAGGAATGGCAGCCTGTTGAAAGCCTGTAGATAATTGGTCAGTGGTACCCGAGAGCATCCCAAAGATGATAGGGACTGGAGACTGAGCATCCTTAGGAATAGGGTAAAGCAGAGGCATCTGGGACTGCTTCAAAACCATTAACCCCTTCCACCTGATGCGGTCAGAGTGGCCACACCTGTGAGCATCTCTGAGAACCTTCTGAGGAAAGGTAATGGCTGGCACCTGGCCCTCAGCCATGGGTGGAGGATTCACAACTACCCCCAGATCCGTACAACCTAATCACAGCCCAAAGGAGAAAAGGTAGGGGGTGCCTCTGAAAAGTGAGGTTGCTCCTAAGGATATGCCCCCAACAAGACCTTTTGGTGGCAAGAAACAGTCTCTTGTGCTCCTGGGCTTCCCAGGGCTTCCAGTCATTGGGACATTGGGTTAACATTTACAGGAAAGAGACTGGTCATTCCCTATCCAGTAATAGGGAGGTAGTACGGGAGAAATTTGAAAGGGATTAGTGGGGGGATCTAGGAAGGGTGACTCCCCGGAAGGCCAGGGGGCTCTCCCAAAAGAGTCTAGGGACAGAAACAAGGGTTCAGGCTGGCATAAGGGACTGGGGTTTGTTTTTTTAAAAAGCACTGCCCTATAATTTACAGGGGTATACTCACCCAAAGACCAATTGGTCCAATTTATAGGGGTACTCTCATCCAAAGACCAATTGGCCCATCAGCGTACTTCCGAAAGAGACGAATTCTTCACACGGGGCACCAATCTGTTCAGGAGCCACTCTGCCAGGGCCACTGACAGCCAGAGCTGTGGGAAAGGCCAGTCCAGAGGGTCACTTCCCAGAGCTGAGTGGGATGGTGGCCGGATGATGAGTGTCGACAACCCAGAACCCCCTCCTAGTCACCAGAGAGAACCTCACTGAGTCTTGGAGACCTGTCAAAGCAGAGTCTTGCTTTATTGTAACAGGCATGCGTTTATATAGGGTTGAGAAAGAGGGTGGGGACCAAAGGATGGGGTGAGGTGTAAGGGCCAATAATATTCCACCACGTTAGCAGTAGCTGGGCAGACGCAGTGTTGCTGAGACAGGTCGCCAAACTCAAGCCAGGCTCAGGAAATTCCACTAAGCCTTGTATCTGGGCCTTTTTAGGCCCAACAGACCATAAGGTAGAAAGGGGCTCAATCTAAAAGATAACCAAGGGAGTCAAAATAAGATACCCACTGAGGTCCAGTCACCCACATCAGACAGAGCCATAAATAAAGCCTGCTGTTATCCCAGCGATGGACAGGATGTTATCCACTGCTGGGGTCAATAAAACTTGACACAGACACATTAGAGAATAAGTTTTGAATAGCCAAACAAAATTAATATGAATGTTCTTCAAGTGAAAATTAAGTTCTAGCCTTCTGTGTCACCTGTGCCACCTATTCCAACCCACTAACTGCTCAGACTTCTCAATTCCTCCTCCAGGTTCTAACCTGGTGAGTATCCTTGGCCTTCCCAAACACACATTTTTCCTAACCTGCCAGACCTAGCCTGGGTCCTACAACTAGTTCCCCAGCAGTCTGGCCTCCCCCACCTGGGTCACAGACAAGCTCTAGGAGTCTGCCAGGACCCACACTACCTGAAATCATCCCTATGGGTCCCTTGCATGCTGCCTCCATCACCCCACTCAGCACCCAGACTCCCCATGTCCTCCTCCAGGGTCTAGCCAGGATCCCACATCCCATGCTCAAACCTATTTTGATTACCTTTGCATATTCCACAGCCAAACTCTAGCCTTCTACCAGGACCTGCCCCACCTGAAACAACTCAAAGTTCCCTTCTGTGCAGCTTCCAAACATTGCACTTGGTACCCAGACTTCCCATGTCTTCCTTCAGGGTCTAAGCAGGTGAGCTTTTTTTTTCAACCCCTCAGATCTGACCTGGGTCCTACAATCAATGCACCAACTAGTCTGGCCTCTTCCTATGCCAAAGACCCCAGGACTCTCTATGTCACATCCAATCTTTCCACCGATCCGTTATCTATCCCCACACTCCAGGCTTGGAACAGAAATATACCTTGTATACCAATTCAGTCCCCTCTGTCTACCTGACTTCATCCCACCCAAGAAGGTTCGAACTTCTAGAAACAGCCCCCCACACCTCTTTTCTTCCCCAACCTCCTCTGTCTAAAATGGACTCAGAACAAAAGAAGTCCACCTACCTAGATGTCATCATAAAAACACCAACAAGATGACAGAGCAAACCAGAGTCTCCTCTCCAAAACCTACCGTCCTGCGTGATGCTAGCAATGAGAATTACCTAGATGGCACAGGAGGTGGAAACACTGTTGGGGACTCAAGCCGAAATGAAGATGTAATTGAATAGTTCGACTAGAAAACTCAAGGGAAAGCTTTTCAAATAGAATGAAACAAGCAGAAGATAGACTATCATGACTCAAAGATAAAGTAGAGGTTCTAGACCAAATCATTGAGGAATATGAAAAAATTCAAAAAACACAGGAAAGGCATACATGGGAAATGTGAGACAGCATGAAAAAAACCCATACCTTCTGTTCATAGGCATAGATAAGGGAGAAGAATTCCAAGTCAATGGCACAGACCATTCAACAAGATCACAGAAGAAAATTTCCCCAAACTAAAGAAAGACATACCCATAGAGCTAGGACCACAGAAAATACCAAAAGTACAAGACCAAAAAAGAAAATCCATATGGCATATAATAGTTAAAACACTAAGTATGCAGAACAAAGAAAATGTTTTGAAAGCTACAAATGAAAACAAGTCACATATAAAGGAAATCCTGTGAGAATAACAGAATTAATTGACATCATCCATCAAGTGAACTTAACAGATATCTATATAATATTCCACCCAAATACCAAAGAATCCACATTCTAATCAACAGCACATGGAAGCTTTTCTAAAATATACCAAATCCTGGGACACACACACACACAAAATCCTTACAAATTAATAAAAAAGGAGATCAGCCCCTGTTGCCTCTCTAATCATGATGCAATAAAACTTAAAATTAACAGCAAAAAAAAGTCAGGTAACACAAATCCATGGGGATTAAACAACTCATTACTGAATGATGGATGGGTCAAAGAAAAAATTAAGAAAGAAATAAAAAATTCTGGAATTAAATGTTAAAAAAAAAGACACATCGAAACCTCTGGAACACATTGAAAGCAATCCTTCCAGGGAAATGGTTCTAAGTGCCTACATTAAAAAATCAGAAAGACAGCAGGAGTGGCCGCGCCACGGAGTGAGTGGCCACTGCTTTCTTGCAGCAGGGAGTGGCCAGACCTGCCCAGGGATCGCCTCTTTCTGGAAAAGAGGCTGTTCGGGAAGGCTCTCCAGCAAACTGGAAAAGAGAAATTGCCCCAGGTTACAAGGTCTTGGCACAATTACACGTGCAATAGCGTTATCCAAGACTTTCAAGCTTCAGTCCCCCGGGTGCCAGACCCATCAATGACAAACAAACAGTCACACAGACGCCAATTGTTCACTACGAATTCCCCTGTGGTCACAATAGTGATTCCAGCTAAAAGTTCCTGAAGGATTATTTGGCCCTTCCGATGTAAAGGAGCTGGGAAGACCATGCTGGGAGTCAGTCATGTCTTCACTACAAGCGTGGGAATGTGTGACATTGACATCAGGCAATGTCTCTAGGGCTGTGTGATTGTAGCAGGAGGAAGCATGCTAATACAGCTTCGCTGACAGGTTAAGCAGAGAGCGCTTTCGGGAAGCTTCCCAAGCATGTGGTCGAAACTGATTGCAAACAACAGGTGGAGGGGAGAGTCAGTTCCTGGATCAGTGGCTCCATTCTAGCGTCTTTGGGGACCTTCAACAGATGTGAGTTTCCAGACAGGAATATGAAGATGGAGGGAAGCAGTGTGTAGAAGGGGAAAAATGCTCTTTGGGGCTCTCACTCTGTCTGCTTGTCACCTCACGTCTGTAACTTTAGTACACTCAGGGAAAAGATGACAGTCTTTTGTAGAATGCTTACGCATGCTGCATGTTTCAATTTCCACTTATTTTTTTTACGGCTTTAACTGGTTCTATTAAAATGAGTTTGTTTTCCTTGAGATGCACTTGTTATTACAGGCCTTTTATGATGTCATCTGAATGTCTGTTTCCTCTGGCTCCCCTGTGGGTTGGTGGGATTACTTTTCATTGACTAGGAAAAGTTATTGCCCATACTCATTTACCTTGAGCTTGCTTCCTCAGTTAATCTATAGAACCCATCTTATGGGTTCTTGTACTTTGTAAGAGTTTTGATGTAGTCAAGTCTTAAGATTTGTTGTGCACACAGGATTGTGCTACACTAAGAAACATTTTTCCAAATTGCACTATACTTAAGTGTTTCTAAAATAAACTGCCTGGTACCATACTCTTGAGGTTTGAACCAACACCACCTACTGAGTGTATTCAACCAAACTTCCTTTTTATCTCCCTTGGATCATTACTTTTCTGGCTATGGTGATAACAGAGACCTCTTCACCAACTAACCTAGAGAAAGACAGAGAGGACCCAAATTAACAGAATCAGAAATGAACAGGGAAATACAATAGACACCAAAGAAATTCAGAATATTCTAAGGGAATAATTTAAAACCTGTACTCCATTAAGCTGGAAAACCTAAAAGAAGTAGATGAATTTCTAGATTCAGCCAAACCACCAAAATTAAACCAAGAAGTCAACAGCCTGAACATACCCATCACAAATGAGAGACTAAAATAGTAACAGAAAGTCTGTCAGCTAAAACAGAAGTCTGGATCCAGATGGATCCACAGCTGTATTCTATGAATCATTCAAAGACCTACAGCCAATCCTCTTAAAGTATTCAAAAAAACACAAAAGAAACATTCCCAAACTCCTTCTATGAAGCCAGTATCACTCCAGTACCCAAACCAAGTAAAGACACAAAGGAAGGAAGGAAGGAAGGAAGGAAGGAAGGAAGGAAGGAAGGAAGGAAGGAAGGAAGGAAAAAACTACAGGTCTACATTCCTGATGAGCATATACTTAAAATACTTTCAAACAGAATACATATATACATACATCAAAAAGAGCATACATCATAACCAAGTTGATTTAATCTCAAAAAACGCAGAAATGGTTCAGCATACTTAAGTCAATAAATGTAACAAAAAATGCATAGATGGACTTGAAAAAAATCACAGGATTACCTCAATATATGCAGAAAAAGCCTTTGACAAAATCTAACATGCCTTCATGACTTAAAAAACAAAACAAAACTCTAGAGAATGCAGGGCTGGAAGGAACATACCTCAACATAATAAAAGGTACATATGAGCAACCCATAGTCAATTGCTTGAAACAACCCTGTAGTCAGGAATAAGATAGGGATGTTCACTCTCCTTATTCCTTTTATTACTGTGCTCAAAATACTAACTGGAGCAATAAGGCAAGAGAAAGAAATTAAAGGAATACCAACAGGAAAAGAAGATATTTGCAGATAGCATGGTATTAGTCATTAGAGAGCCCAAAATTATACCAAAAAACTTCTAGAAATGAAAAATTCAGTAATGTGGCAGGATACGTAATCAACTTGCACACATTAGTAGCTTTTCTATACACCAACAAACATACAGAGAGAGAGACCATAGACACACTCCCATTCACAATAGTCTTAGAGAAAAAAATATCTAAGAATAAACCTAACCAAGGGAGTGAAGGACTACTACAATGAAAACTCTAAACTTCTGAAGAAAGAGATAAAAACACTAGAAAATGGAAAGATATTCCATGCTCATGGATTGGTAGAATTACATTGTAAAAAAAAAATGACCATTTACTAAAACTGCTTACAGATTAGATCCAACCTCAATAAAATCCACATCACATTCTTTACTGTCCTAACATGTAATGGAACAAACAACCCCGGGTAGCCAAGAGAATTCAGAAGAGAAAAGGACAGTGCAGGAGGGATTGTCATTCTAGATCTTAAGATAGGTTGTAGAAGCTGGGCATTGGTGGCGCATGCTCTTTAGGGAGGGAGGCAAATACAAAAGAAGTGGAGAGGGGATAAACTCATATTAAGAATGTCTCAAAAAGCCATAAGAAATCAGGCAATCAACTATTTACCTAAAACAACCTTATAATATGCATAATTCTATTCATAATATACATATATAGTTTTAATGAACCTTTCTCACCTGGTCTGACAATTCTTCCTCCAAGAGCCAAAGCTCACATAACAAAACCCCATGCCAGACATGAGAAGCCCTCTTTTGTTGGCCAAGGCTGTCCAAGAGCTTCTTAAAACCTACAGCCTATTGCTGCTGCCCTTGGTTGCCCTCGAGAGCTGGATAGTAAGTCCATCTGCTGAGGGTAACACACTTCAGAAACATGGCCCAGAGACAACCTGAGTGGAATCAGCTTGAATTTCTCCTCCCTGATGACTGGCTTTCATGGTACCAGAAGGCACTGTGCAAGCTTCCAAAGGACGGAGGCAACCAACAGTCCTAATGGTGCACGGGCTTGTGATAAGGAGTTTGAAACTCTGCAGTCCTGTAGTACCTGCACGGCAGGCGCTCAATCAGTTTCTCTTTGATGCAAAGCTCCTAACCGTGTGCAGGGTTACTATTTATGCTTCTGCTTCAATAAACCTTGGGCTTTTCACAGAAAAGGCCCTTGAGGTCTAAATGGATGAATTTGGATGTGCTGACCTCAGCATGTTCTAAGCACACAAGAAAGAGACAAGAAATAATAATGGATTCTGAGAAGCAGCACAAAGTCAGCAGCCAGGAAGACGTGTGATGACAGTAAGTTTACGAGTAGAGAAAGGAGAAATCACCAGTTGGTTCAGACCAGATACAGTGTGAGATAGTTAATATCCCAACACCTTTGAAAACAGCCATGCATTTCTGTCACCTCCTGAGAAAGTATGTGTTGAGATGATGAAGACCAACCCTGAAGAAAACAAATAACCTCAGCCAGCAGGAAGTCCAGTGACAGATGAGGAGGTAAGATATGTGGTCCCCAAAGTTTGTTTATGTATTGAGAAGAACCACGAGGTGATGAAAGCATTTGGGTGGACGAATGATGTTTTGTGGAAAAAATTCATTATTATGGACATGACCTTGGGGTAAAAGGTGCATTCCCACACAGTTTTCCCTGCCTTAGACTCTTCCACAGGGAGGTGGCTCATCAGGAAAACCCTTGTAGAATTCAGACCCCTCAACATTGATGGCACAGTCCTTTGTGTCTAACGATGACGTATTTGCATAAAATCTAAACACAGCCTTTCACACACTTCAGTTAAGCTCTAGATGACTTATGATACCTAATACAATATAAATCTTAAAATAAAAGGACAAAGATTACTTTAGAAATATTAAAATTAAGCCCAAGTTGCCCATTTCTCACCCCCCTCCTCTAAATAAAATTAAGATTAGGTGCTAGATAGGATTCTTTTGTATTATTCCAGCTTTAAATTTGTGTATGTTATGATTATTGGAGTTGGAGACAGCAAGATGGTTCGGCTAATAAAGGCTCTGTTCACCGGCGTGACAACCTGAGTCCTTTCTTCAGAGGTGGCAGGAGAGAACTAACTCCAAGGAGCTGACTTCCAGAAACCATTCAAAAGCAACAGGAAAACAAGATTAAAATGGACACACATTGTCCAAGGACACAGTTTGTGTCCAAGGACAGCGGAAGCTCCTGCGACAGGTTCCCATGGTGGCATCCGATGCCCTTCACAGGGCAAGGGTACATCCTGCAGTGTGGAGTCTGAATGGCCATGTGTGACACAGAACTGAGCATGAGATTCAAGAGCTGACAGCAGCACGCTCAGGAGGTGGCAGATGGGGAGCCACACGGAGAGTCCATCTGTCCACAGGACGCTGCCTGCAGCAGGAAACACCCGTCAGACAGGAAGGGACACGGCTAGGAAAGAGGCGAATGCAGGCAAATGCAAAGAATTGGGTCGCGGAGAAAACCACAGTTAGACCATAACATATTCTTCCCGGCATAAAACTAAAAATAGCTGAGGGCAGGAGCCATTCTCCAGGACAGGGACTCCTAGGAGAGGTGACAGTTTTCCCTGACAGAGGCAGTCCCTTTGCTTTGTCACCTCAGGGGGTCTCAGGGATAAAGCCTGCTCTTTCCCATGGACAGCAATGTTTCACAGAGGTGGCTGATGACCCTGGCTGACCCTTAGAACAACTAGAAGACTTAAAGAACAAGGATTGATTAAGGAGAAACAGCAGAATGTCTGGTGGGACTGCAGGCAGGCTTTGGTGCGTCTCTGAGGGTGACTCCAGCATTCTTCACGACTCAGCTTGCAGCTCCCTCTGCCCCTCTCCAGCTGCTCCCTCTCTGTGCTGCAATCTGTTTGGTGGTGAGCATCCCTGCCCCTGCACTGGCGCCTCCTGCCTGCATCACCCTTGCTTGTCCACTTCTTTCCTCAAGACTGCATTTTAGAGCAGTTTGGGGTTCATAACACAGCTGGCCAGAAGACGCAGAGCTGTTCTGCACACCCCTTCTTTAGACACGCAGAGCCTTCCGCATTGCCCACGTCTTCACCAGAGCCCCACCAGCATCTCAGTCCGTGAACCTGGGTTTCACATCACCCACAGCCCACAGCGCACACTGGAGATCTTCCCTTCTGCTGTGCATGCTGTGGGCTTTGAAAAACACAAAGTGACCTGTATAACACAACCAACGGTTTTACAGCCCTAGCAGTCTTCTGGGCTCCCTGAGCCCTCCTCTCTGCCCCCAGGAAGTTTTGCTTGATCAGAATGCCAGAACTGGAATTCCATACCACAAGCCTCTTCAGAGCGGCTTGTTTCACTTAGCAATGTGCACTATGGTCCTCTATGCCTGCCTCTCCTCTGATGGATAATCTTCAGTGTCAACCTGACAGGATCTAAAATCTACTAAGTTGTTAGTGAGTCTCCTTACTGGGTGTGTCTGTAAGGATGCTTCCAGATGGTGAGAACTGAGGGAAGGAGACCTGCCCTGAATATGAGAGTTGACATCCCGTGGACTGGGGTCCCATGGGATAAGTAAGGAAAATGAGAAATCCAGTTGAGCACTGGAATACCTATTTTCTTTGTTTCCTGATCTGTCCAGAAGTGAGCAAGCTCCTGCCACCTTAAGCTTTTCCCATCTGTCAGCATGCCTCCCTGAATAGAACGAACTGTATACCCTCAAACTGTAAGCTACAAGAAATTTTACTCCTTTGGGTGCTGTCTGTCAGATTTTTTTTGTCACAGTCATAAGAGAATAAGTACTATAGTTTCATAGCTCCTGCCTTTTCAGTGCTGAGTAATATTCCATTGTCTGTGTATACCACAGTGTGAATACTCAGACATAGAATGAATATTGATTGCGTCCAAGTTTTGTTGATTATGAATAAAGCTGTCATGAATAAATATTCATGTGTAGGTTTTGATGCAGATGTAAGTTTTCAACTCTCCAAGGTACATGCTAAGGAGCATGGTTGCTAGGTTGTATTGTGTGAGACAACGTTTAATGTTATAGGAATCTGGTAAACCATCCTCCACGGTGGCTGCCCTATTTGCCATTTGCACTCCATGAGTGAATGCTTCCGTCGCTGAACATCCTGGTTGTGTTTGGTGCTGTCCACGTTCCCACTCTGTCCTTCCTAATGTGTTGCAGACAGTGTTGCCTCCTAACACAGCTTCTCTGATTTGCATTAAGATGTGATGTAGTGTATCCTTCCCCATGCTTTCTGTATATTTTGTTTATTTTTGTTACAATCTTTGTCCCAATTTTCAGTGTGTGTCTGTTTCTTATTGTTGATTATTTAGAGTTGCATGTTGCACACTCCTATCAACAATCTGCAGATGTTTTTACAAATGGCTCATTATTTCTCATCCTTTCAGCCACCTTTGTGGAGACACAAATGTAAGTTTTATGTGCCTTTGATGTTATGTCTAAAAGTTCACTATCAAACCAGAGGTTGTCTGGATTTTCTATCACATTATCTTCTAAGAATTTTATAGCTTTGGATTCATGATCTATTTTGAGTTAATTTTGTGAAGAATATAAAGTCTGTGACTAAATTCTTTTTTTCCTGCTTTGCAGATGTTCAGTTGTCCCAGTGACATTTGCTAAGAATTAAACTTAGCTCCCTTGTGTTGCTTCGCTCCTTTGTAAAAGTCCTGCATACTGGGTTCATGTGGTCTATTTCTGGTCTTTCTATCCCCTCTCTCTCAGTCAATTTGGAGATTTCCATGAGCATGTACTCAAGGTCAACACTCCTTCCTTCAGCCATGCCCTGTGTGTAGATGAGTCTATCACATCACTCTTCATGTCTGTGACAGCTCTTTTGTCCCCAGTGTTTCTTTTGTTATTGTTATTTGAGGTCTCATCTCTGCTCACATTGCCCGCCTGTCTCACATGCTGCCTTTGCCTTGTTTATTATATACCATAGCATGCCGTATTAGTCAGGGTTCTCATTCTCCCTCTCTCTCTCTCTCTCTCTCTCTCTCTCTCTCTCTCTCTCTCTCTCTCTCTCTCTCTCTCTCTCTCTCTCTCACACACACACACACACACACACACACACACACACACACACGATTTATTACAGTGGTGTACAGGCTGTGGTCTTTCTACTCCAACAATGACGTCTGTTGACAGATTGTCTAAGAATCCAATAGTTGTTAGGTCCATGAGGTTGGATGTCTCAGGTGGTCTTTGTTCTATGCCAGAATCTGCTAGGAAAGGGGGGTAAGTTTGGAAGGAAGTGAGAGAGGTGATGAAAATACACGGAGTTTATGGAGTGGTGACTCAGGCTTGCAGGATTGCAGACAGCACAGTCTGAAGCCACTCTGTCACCTCCCCTCAGTTCCCATTGCCACCCATCTCTTTCCCCGTGCTGGGGCATCCTTGTGTCACCACCATCTTTGAGGCACCACACTTACGTGGTCACGATTCCTATAGCACCCAAGTTCAGTGTAAAAGACCCTTTGAGAAAAAATTCTGAAGACTGTTAAGGGGATGGGGTGAGGGGCACTTGGGAGGTGGCATAAGTGGGACACTGTTAGTCACAGTAGGCTGCGTGGGAATCCTTGCACTTCTTAGAAGGAGACAATGGCTGCTGGGTAAAAATGACCATGAACTGAATTGATTATGTCTGCTGTAGGACTGACACACAGCGATAAAAGTTCTTTTAAAGGTGGGGCTGGAGAGAAGACAACTCACTGGTTAGGAGCACTGGCTGCTCTTGCACATTCAAGATGTCCAAATGTTGGCACAACAGTCTGTGACTCTGATTCCAGGGGATCTGACACACACTTCTGGCCTCCACAGGCACCATATGCATATAGTACACACATAGTCTTACGGACAGGATACTCACACACATAAAAGATAAATGAATATTTCATAAAGGGTCTTTTAAAGGTTAGAGTTAAACATGAAAGGGTGAGCTAAGTCAGCTCATAGAGGAGAGGATGTGCATGGCCAGTGGAGGAGGCATTTTAGATGTTCCTTTGTTCAGGAACCGTTCTGATCAATTTCTTCCTTAACCTGCTTTGTGTAAATTTCATTTTCATGGTTACCCTCCATGCTTTCCCTGAGATCCTGACTGCCAGCCAAAAATAAGAATTGCTGCTCACAAGTCACTTAATAGAGTTCTAAGTTCTGTTCCCTACAAATGATGCAAAGTCACATAGTCACGCCTCTGACACAATTGTTTCTGCCTGTTGTCTTGAGAATGTTTTCTTCCACTATGGTCTCTGTGATGGTTGGCTTCAATTGTCAATTTGACACAACCTAGAATCTCTTGGGAAGACAGTGTCAATGAGGAGTTGTGTTGAGGAATATTATTTTAAGATGTGTAACATCCATTTATTCTGTGGAATATTTGTTTATTGACACAAAGATTGGTTGCATTCTTTTATGTTACATCTGTTTAACTCTGTGAAGCTATGTTGCCTTGCCTGTTTAAAACACCTGATTGGTTTAATAAAGAGCTGAACATCCAATAGCAAGGCAAGAGAAAGGATAGGCACAGCTGGCAGGCAGAAAGAATTAAATAGGAGGAGAAATCTGTGAAGAGAAGATTGATGAACAAGAAAAGGAGATGAGGACCCTAAGGGCCAGACACCAGCTACACAGCAAGCCATGGAGTAAGAAGTAAAGAAAGTAATAGATAAATATAAAAGTCGAGAGCCAAAAGATAGAAAGAACAGTTTAAGTTAATAAATGCTGGCTGGAAATAGATCAAGCTAAGACCAGGCATTCATAAGTAATAATAAGTCCCTGTGTGATTTATTTGGGAGCTGGGTGGCAGGCCCTCCAAAACAGTGAAAAAATAAAACAACAGAAACAGAGTTGTCCATGATTTGCTGGCCTGTGAACATGTTTCTGGGGTATTGTCTTTATTAAATGATGTGGGAAGACTCTGCCCACTGTGGGTGGGACCATCGCCTAGGCAGGGTTCCTGAACCACATTAGAGTAGAGAAATTTAGCTGAGCCAAGAAAGTGAGCATGTGTGTATTTATGTCTCTCTCTGCCCTTGTCCACCGTAGCTTTCTCTTCCTGCTACTGACTGCTCCTACTGAGGGATTCCCTTTTCAGCAGTGTATGACCACTCCTGTTTATCTGTGTGTGATGACCCTGCCTCAGTGTCCAGCTGTATGCCATAAACCTGCCCCCCTCCAACTGTATGTCACAGACACACTGAGCTTTTGGGATGTTGTGACTTCTCCATCAGAGAGCCCAAAGACCCAGTACCAGCTTTTCTGTGACCATGTGTCTTTCCTTTCTTCATTACCTCATTGCCCTGAGTCAGGGTTCTGAGACCCAAGATGTGCAAGGACAAGGCAGTAATTGGTGGCTTCATAAAGCATTCTAGACTTCTCTCCATCTCCCTCAAAACATCTAAGTCAGTCAGACTTTAGGGTGACGGATGTACATGAAGCATTTATAAGAAGAAAAAGAAAAAAACTAAAAAACACTTTATTAAGTATTATGATGAATTGACAGTAAAATTCATTTTATGTAATCACTATTTAAAATATTTTAGTATGAATGTAATGTATAAAAATATTAATAAGGAAAATATCTAATAACTCTAGTAAATTGTCATTAGAAAACATTTTGATTAATACATTTTGAAATAGTTACAGGGTATGGTATAATATTTCAATATGACTATACATGAAATCAGGACAATTAGTATATCTATTATCTTAAATATATACTGCTTATGTTTGGTGACCTCATTCCAGATGCTATATTCTAGTTCTTTTGAAACATATTATACAGTTTAAAACTGCAGGTAATAACTTGCTTGTTGCTCTGACAAAATATCAGACCAAAAGCAACTCAAGTAAGGAAGGGTTTATTTCAGCTCACAGTTTGAAGCAGTATAGTCTATCATTGTGGAGAAGACATGACAGCAGTAACAAAGACAACTGGTCAACCACTGTACTCAGTAATTAGAGGAGGTGAGGGATGACTACTGATGCTGAGTTGGTCCTCCCTCCTCTGTTCAGTCCAAGATATAAGTTCATGGGATACTACCACTTATATTCAGTGTGAATATTCTCTCAGCTAAATTTGTCTAGAAACACCCTCACCCAAAGGTGTATCTCCTAGGTGATTCCAAATCCAATCAAGTTGACAATGAAGATTATTTTTAACTTATTGTGAGAGAGACCATAAGACATTGTTTCAGACAGTTGTGAGCTGCCATGTGGATACTGGGAACTGAACCCAGGTCCTCTGTAAGAGTAGCCAATGCTCTTAACCTCGGAGCCATCTCTCTATCTCCTGAGAGATAGTCAAAGAAACAGGAAATTCATTTCTCCTAAGAGCTTTAAATATGTTTCATCAGTAACAATATACTTTTTTTTCTCTTTCATGACTTTTCTCTGTTGAAACCTGGTGGTGGTGAGGATTTAAAGAGAAGATCTGATGTGAAAGCTGCTCACATCATGGACCAAAAGAAAGTCACAAAGTTGCAAAGATGGAGTTTGGGATATAGCTCTGCAAGCAGAGTGCTTCTCTAACAGGCACAAGGCCCTGGGTTCAACCTCCAGCACTGGGGACACCAAGCTGCTATCACCCCTGTGATTCCAACACTCAGAGGTGGAGGCAAGAAGAACTCCTTAAAAAAAAAAACTAAGGACATGCTACCAGAGACAACACCCAGGACAATTCAGCAGTAGAAGCACGAAGAAAGGACAACAGAGGAAGAGAGCAGGGAAGAAAGAGAAGAGAAAGATGCAAGCAAAGCAGAAAAATGAGGAGCTGTGTCCCAAGAAGCAAGTCAGCAAATCCCTCATGGATGCTTCTTAAGTTAAGAAGCCCCGCCGTGCAAGACTGTTATTCATTGTCGTTTCAACTTAGCATGACAAACAGGTCTCCCAATGGTTTTATGAGAAGAGGAAGAAACACATGGAAGAAATGTTGAAGCAAAAGCAGAACTGAAGAAGCAGGACTAAGGCGTTGGTGGCTTGGTGAGCTAATAATACCTGAGGAAAGAGGAAATGGTTGTAATGGACTCATGTTTGGTGTTACAGAGACCAGTAAACTTACTTGGAAGACATTAAGTTACACGGAAGTAAAAACACCAGCCTCATTTGGTGAATATGAAGTAATCACGATGCTCCAGTCACCAATCAGGGGAGCAGATACTGAGCACTGCTTCCCAACCCTAGGGAGGATTCTCACCACCTGGAGGATAATGAAGACCTTCACTGTTATAAGGATTCAGGCATTATGCTGGCCTGCCCTGTCACCTGGTTGCATAGTCTGCATTCCAGGTGAAAAGGACCCCTTTAAAAATCAGACACACACCCCCACCCCTCTCACTTATGCCGCCACATTCACCTGTTCCCCTGGGGGCAGACAGGACTTTTCCTGCCCTCCTTGTCTTTTCACTAAAAAAAAATGTTTCTCCTAACTATAACCTAGCACCTCTCTCTCTCTCCATCCCTCCCTGCCGCAACTTTCCCAGACTCTGGAAACCAACATTCCATTCTCAACTTCTTTGAAAAATCTTTTTATTTTTTGTTAGACAGGGTCTTACTATTTAGCTCTGTCTTTTCTGGAGCTAACTTTGTAGACCAGAATAGTCTCAAACTTACAGAGATCTGCTTGCCTCTGCCTCCTGAGTGCTGGGATTGTAGGCTCCATCACTGCCCAGCTCTTTATGCTACACAAATGATGCTTGACTTTCCATGCCTGGCTTATCTCACTTAACATTGTCATGCACAATACCATCTGTTTTGTCACAAGCTACAGGCTTTTGTCATTTTTGTGGCTAAAGAAAAATCCATCGTATTTATGCACACTGTATTTTCACGGTCAACTCATAAGAAGCTATGTATCTTCTGTTGGTTCTGTACTTAGGTTTTTGTGACTAAATCCAGTAGACATGGGATGCTGGAGTCACCTCAGCACACAGATCTTGGTTCTAGGAATATGGACCCGGTAGTGGGATTGCAGGATCATATGGATATTCTGATTTTAACTTTCTGAGGAAACCTCATACTTTTAATTGTAATATGTGTACTAATTTACATTTCACCAATATTATAAAAGAGCTACAGTTTCTCCACACTGTCACAAACATATGTGATGCTTTCTTGTTTTATGGTAGTCATTCTAATAGATATAATGCTACTGTTTCAATAATGATTATAGCTTTTGTTAACTTGACAAACTAGAGTCACCTGAGAAGACTCCTCAATTAAGCAATTACTTCTATTGGATTAGCCTGTGGGCATGACTAAGGGACACTTTCTTTATTTATGGTTTGTGGGGGAGGGCCCTGCTTACTATGGGTGGTGCCATCTCTGGAAAAGTGGTCCTGGGTGGTATAAGAAAGCAGGCTAAATGTGCCATGAGGAGCAAGTCAGTAATCAGTTCTCTCTGTGGCCTCAGATTGAGTTCCTGCTTCCAGGATGCTGCTTGAATTCCTGCTCTTACTCCTTTGGTGTTTGAGTGTGATTAGGTGGTCCATGGGCTTCTCTTTTTGCATCTGCATTGATTTTGTAATACTTAAGACATAGTGACTTGCTTGGACATCATGCCTTTCCAGTTATAGTTTCTATATCATGACTGACAGTATACTTCAACTGATCACCTGTGATTACCCTGATATTGGAAATGGACTCACACAGCTGACAGCAGGACCATAACCACAAGGAACTGAAGCAGTCTTCCTAGTGCACACAAGAGAACAGTAGGTGCCCAGGTATCATATGCAGAGTACACATTCACAGAATATAGCAGGCACTACTATAATAGGATGCAGAAGAAAACATTGGGAATCCCCTGTGATGTGTTAAGAAGAAAATAGTAGGTGCTTAGTATAATAAAAAAATCACACAAAAGAAAACCCTAGGCATCTACCTTGCATTCACATAAAGAACTATGAAAGTGTCAGACCTTCAAACCACAATACTAGACTTCTGTTTTCAAATACATTTTGTATAATATTAACCCAAGAAGTAGTAGGTACCCATGAAAACACAAAGAAAACAGAAGGTGCCCACTGTCACATGATACAGGTAAATTAGGCACCCTCTACAATGACTCAGAACAAAACAGTAGGCATCCACTGTCCCGTGACAGAAGGATGCGCTCAGTAGTAGGTGCCCACTATTGCCTGATGCACAAGTGCTGTGTCTAAGCCCTCAGCAGTTGCCCATAGCACTTTACCACCTGCTGCGGCCAGTTACCACTTTCCTGTCCCGTGTGATGTATGTGCAGTAACTCAGGGGCTGGTGTTTCCCATGATAAGAATGGAAGCCAAGTTGGTACCAAGTAACACCTGGTTGTGTCTAAAGTTAAGGAGGCCGAGTGACAGCGTTTTCATTATGGCCCCTTAACACATGCACTCACTCTGAGGTGACGTAAGTACTGTTCTTATTTGGTGCCGAATGGAAACGTGTGTCATTGCCACCAGCCTCTTGTTGCTGATGACTCCCTGAGTCAAGCACTGTGCTTACACAGCAAAGCTCCAGGTTCTTTGCTCTACCCCAATAAATTTTCTGCCCTTTGTTCACTCCAGATCCTTCTCACTCCACCCAATATGGTGGACAGATGGAGGAACTGAGTTAATACAGTTAGTGCATTAAATTATCAAAGACTCTTTGCTTTTGCGTCGGGTCTGGTCTCTTGGTGATTTGGGGGTTCAGAACTTGGGCACAGCAGTATCCAGAATTATGACGTAGCAGCTTGTCTTTATTTAAACGTACAGGTAGAGTGACTTGGGCAAAAATGAAGCAGAGCTATCTCTAAAACTATTTGGTCATTAACTGCTGCACTTTTAAGTTTTCAAGACAGTGTCTTTAAATTGCATTGTTTTTATTTTTTAACTCACTTTAAAAACAACTAAAATGTTCTTTCAAAAGAGGCATCTAAGAGTTTTCCTAATTTTGTATATGGGCTTATGTTTTGTAACCAATAAAAAAGCTGCTATCACATATGATAAAATATTAAAGAAAAATATTTCTGAAAATAAGTGTTTAGCTTTATTTTCTGTGTGGTTAAATTTAAATTTGGAATTATCTCAAGTGCCAGTCACGGTGATTGTAAAACATGAGTGACTGTCGCTGTATTTTGATGTCACCTTTCTACCATATCAGTGACCAACCAATAGCTACTTTAGAGAATGTTTTGTGACACATCAGAAGTACCAACATGTGTATAATTTCCTAAGCTGTCAAAACACTGAACCAGAGAAGTCAAGTGGAGGTGTTCTCTGTGCTGGTCTCTTTCATTCTCAGGCTGGAAAGGCTTCCTTCCTGGCTTCTGGCAGTGAGAGCAATCCTTGGCTTATAGGTTCATTTTTCCATTCTTTGCCTTTCTATGTGTATTGGAACATTGTAAATTGGGGAGGTGCTTGCTTGAAAAGATGATGTGGTTATGATTTTGATTAAACAAACCAACTATTCAGATTAAGTCTGCCTAACCTTTGAAGGCATGAAATTGTAACAGAAAGTAGTCATTGAAGCAACCCTGGAAGCGTTCCCTGTCAAGGAAGAAGTGTAGCTCTGAATGAAATCTTGGATTAATTAGAAGAACAAAGGAGCAGCCAGACTTCTGAGTAGGAAATAGTCTTCTGTATACTGCCACTCCAGACTGCTTTAAAAGAAGTCAGTGTGCAAGTAAATCAAGAAGATACTACCATTTCTCCTTCAGAGCTGCATCCATTTAGGGCACTCATTACAGGTAAACCAAAAGCACCTGGCTTTCAAATAGGCTTCCTGCCATAGTTAATCTCTGTACATTTTTTACCTGAGTTTCAACCCTCTGGAAAAGTTTTAATTAATTCTTGAGGGGGAGTGTAATTTTTCTTTGTTAAGGTGATTCTTAAATCAGCTGACCTAAAATGCTTATGGCCCCACCTTGAAGCTTCAGAGAAAAATTTTCATGCAAGAGCAGAAGACTGGGACAGGAAGACTCTCAGAGCATAGAGACCAGGCATCAAAAAGGGTGGCACAGGCCTTTAATCCCAGCACTTGGGAGGCACAGGCTTGGGAGTTCGAGGCCAGCCTCATCTACAAAGCAAGTTCCCAGACAGTCAGGATTTTACACAGAGAAAACCTGTCTTGAAAAAACAAAAACAAAAAAGGGGGTCAAGGGTTCGGGGAAGATGGGTGTGGGGATACAGTCTGTCCACGTGATTGCTTGGCTCAACAGGTAACTCATTTCAGGACATGTCCAGGTGTTGGGTGACTGTTCTGAAGGCATCCTGCTGTGCACTGTGAGATGGTTAGCTCATCTGTGCTTCTACTCAGCAGGTTGTCATAGCACCTCGTCATCTTCCAGTCCTGACAACTGAACAAACTGAACATAGGCATTGCTAAATGTCTCCCAAGGGCGCAAACTTCCATCCTAGTACAGCATTGGTCAACGCCAACTCCTGTAGAAAAGGTCCAGCTGAAACAGTGCACAAATGTGTGTGTTGTGTGGACAGTGGTAGTTTCTTCTCAGAAATTTCAGTGAGCTAGTGCTGGCCCCAAAAGTCAGTATAGTTTGAAAACTTTGTTTCATGTTCATTACTTCCTAAGGCACACAAGAAAGTAGTTCCCTTGGAAATCTTACAGTTTATTAAGTAATACAGAAGAGAAGTAGAGAGTTTGAGTAGTATGCTCTAGGTCCTGATTACAAATCTGAAAAACCATTAAATAAGTAAAACAGAGTACCATTACTAAGAAACCACATTGCCAGGCAGTGGTGGTGTACGCTTTTAGTCCCAGAACTTAGGAGGCAGAGGCAGGTGGATCTCTGTGAGTTCGAGACCAGCCTAGTCTACAGAGTTCCAGGACAGCCAAGGATAAACAGAGAAACCCTGTCTTGAAATACCAGACAGAGAGAGAATAAAAAAGGCTCTACAGAGAGTTTCTTCTGCAGTGCCCCTGCTTACCATAAAAATCACCATCTATTTCTTAAGTGGTTTCCATTCCAAAGATGGTGTCCAAAGACAAGACCTTGAAATATTAAGAAGGAATGTCTTTAGGGAATAGTAGTTTTTACCAGTTTTATGTAACTGTAAACCTAGTATGTGTTAAAGAGTATATGTTTACATTTATGTGGTAATTTAGACATAAAATCAGATTCTTGAGGCAATCCTTTTATGGGGTAGGGTTGAGAAGTAATGAGTCACTCCAAAGAGCTTAGTCTGCATTGTTGGCTGCTGTTGCTATGGAGGTCCCTCCTATCCCTGAACAAACTCACCTCCCTTAAATGGCCGTCATTACAAGTGTGCTTGGAACTACATGTTTTTTTTTCAGAGAGCAGAAGAGACTGAGTTGTTCTTACAAGACCCTACACACACACACAGACACACACACACACAGACACACACACACACACACACAAAACCAAAAAAACCCAAGACACTGACATAACATAGAGTGTGTCTGTGTGTGTGTGTGATTTTGACTGAGCCTCTGGAAACATTAAAATGATTACTGAGCATAGGATAAACAAATGTCAGGAATGGCCTGGTCAGAAAGGTGGAGGCTCCCGAATGTCTCCTCCAGGTCTGCTGTGCTCTTGTTCCTCGCAGTCCTCTTGCCTTGGGGAAGAAGCTCTGCTCAGCTGTGTTTTCTCCAAACTGTGAAGCTGACTGTGCTCAAAAGCGGGGGTTAACTGGGCAGGTTGGCTGGGAAATCTGATGGTGGCAACGGTGCACAGAGCATTGTGAGGACCACAAGGGAGTGAAGGCTTGTGATCAGAGACCCAGGGAGGAAGGAGTAATAGGGCCAATGGGGAGATGCTAGCTAGGGGCAGACAGCACAGCCTGGTGGCCGTCTGTAGGATTTCAGCACTGTGAGCAGTGGGAAATTGGCACAAGAGGGATAAGAGGAGATGGTTTGGGGGCTGCAGAGATGGCTGAGCGGTTAGCAGCACTTGTTGCTCTTGCAAGAGACCCGAGTTTGGTTGCCAGCACTCACATGGCAGTCACAGCTCTCCATAGCTCATGTCCAGCACTCACATGGCATGTCACAGCTCTCCATAGCTCATGTCCAGCACTCACATGCCATGTCACAGCTCTCCATAGCTCATGTCCAGCACTCACATGCCATGTCACAGCTCTCCAGTGCCCTCTTCTGGCTTCCGTGAGTGGCAAACACAGAAGCCTAACCCTAACCCATTTACATATGCGAAAAATGAATGTTTAATAAGGACAGCTGTCTTTGGATTCAAGATCATTGCTCACATTAGTGAGGGTGAAACAGGTAAAAGATGAAGTCCATGCGTCACAAGGAGCTCGCTTGGCTGCTGGAAACGCTGGGTTCGTGGTGCCTGGGATGTGCAGTCTCTGGAGGAAGTACTGAGGAAGATCCTTGGTTTCTGGATGGTTCTAGATCTGAGGGGATGGAATTAACTTGAGACACAGGAAAGGATCAGACCTCGATGTGCAGAGGGAACTAAGTTGATTTGAGACATTGGAAGGACTGATGTGGAAGTCGCCACTCAGAAGGAGCTGTTGCAGTGTGGAGGTGAAGGCAGCAACCACTGAGACGGAAGAGCAGGGGTGGAGTAGGATGGCTTTTAATCTAAGCTTCACAATTTTTATTTTTCTTGAACTGTGTACATACGTATGTGAGTGCTGTGTGGCAGAGGCTACTATAGGTCATTGGATCCCCTGGAGCAGGACTCACAGGTGTTGATGAGGTGGGAACTGTACTCAGACTCTCTGGAAGGGCAGGGGCCATCTCTCTAGGCCCTTAGTCTAAGCCCTTTCATCCAGTGGAAGACAGATTAGTTACCAGGTGAATTGCTTTTCTTGCTGATGTGACAGACATAGACCGACAGTGGCAAACTAAGAGAGAAGGGGTTTACTTTGGCCCCCAGTTCGTAGGTGCAGTCCATCACGGAAAGGCAATTGTGGCGGCAGGAGCTAGAGGCAGCTAGTGGAGCACGCCAGGGCCCTTCTTCTCTTTCTTCAGTCCCGAACCCACCCTGTGGAATAGCACCTTCCCACTGTCACTAACCAGAGAATCCTCCACAGGCATGCTCAGAGCCTAGTCTCTCAGTTGATCGTAGAGTCTGTCAGTGTGGCTGAGAAATACACTGACCATACTGTTGTTAAAATGTCTAGGTTTGTCCAGTAACGAGACACAAACCGTGACTCAATGATCCCAAGTGGAGTTTTATTGGTGGACAAAGAAGGAAAGGGGGGCAAGAGGAAACCAACCTGTGCAGAGCTGAGAAAGAGAGGTAAGATATGAGAGAGAGAGAGAGGATGAGATGAAGAGAGTAAGAGAGAAAGTAAGTAAAAGAGAGAGAGGCGAGAGTAAGAGAGAAGATGAGATGGAGAGGAAGATGAGAGTAAAAGAGCGTAAGCAGGCAGGGGTCAGTCCTTTAGAGGGGTCCTTTAAAGTGGGAGATACTCTTCAACAAGTGGTACAGGAGACCACTTCCACAACATAACACCAGTGGCACAGACACTGAGAGTCACAATTAACAAACGAGACCTCATGAAACTAAAAATCTTCTGTAAGACAAAGGACACAGGCAACAAGACAGAAAAGCAGTCCACAGAATGGGAAAAGATATTCACTAACCCCACATCTGACAGAGGGCTAATCTCCAAGATTTACAAAGAACTCAAGAAGCAAGTCTCCAAAACACCGAAGGATCCAATTAAAAGGTGAGCTACAGAACTAAATAGAGAATTCTCAATAGAGGAGGCTAAAATGGCCAAGAGACACTTAAGAAAGTGCTCAACATCCTTAGCCATCAGGGAAATGCAAATCAAAACAACTTTGAGATACCATCTCACTCCTGTCAGAATGGCTAAAATCAAAAACATCGAAGACAATTTATGCTGGAGAGGATGTAGAGAGAGGGGAACACTCCTCCACTGCTGGTGGGAGTGCCAACTCGTACAGCCACTTTGGAAAGCAGTATGGAGATTCCTCAGGAAAATGGGAATCAATCCACCACAAGACCCAGAAATTCCACTCTTAGGCATATATCCAAAGGAGGCAAATTCATACAACAAGGGCATCTGCTCCACTATGTTCATAGCAGCATTATTTGTAATAGCCAGAACCTGGAAGCAACCTAGATGCCCCTCAACTGAACAGTGGGTGGAGAAAATGTGGTACATTTACACAATGGAGTATTACTCAGCAGAAAAAAGATGGAATCTTGAAATTCGCAGGTAAATGGATAGCACTGGAAGAAACCATCCTGAGTGAGGTAACCCAGTCACAAAAAGACAAACATGCTATGTACTCACTCATATATGGATTTTAGACATGGATCAGGATAGTGCCAGTCTGCACTTCCACTGACAGAGAGTCTGGGAAACAGGAAAGAACCTAAGAGATATGCATGGTACCCAAGAGAAGATCCTCTGAACAGATGGTGAACACAGCAAGGGGTGGGGGGGAGTGGGAGCTGGGAAGAAGAGGGGGGAGAAGAGGAAGAGAGAATAGGTCATGGGGGAACAGGAAGGTTGAGTGGGGGGTAAAATAGGGGGAAGAGGGAATCATAGGTTAGCAGACAGATCAGGCACCAATGTGACCTCTAGTGATCTAAAGGGATAACACCAATTGGCAAGCTAAGCAATAGTGGAGAGACCACCTCGAATGCCCATTCCTGATAATGAACTTGATGTCTATAACCATCCTGGAGCCTTCATCCAGTAACTGATGGAAGCAGAGGCAAACACCGACAGTTAAACACTGAACTGAACCCAAGGAACCCAGTGACACAGAGAGAGGAGCGATGAGCAAATTGGCAAAGAATGGGCTGGCAAAACCAGCAGAGACAGCTGATCTGAAGAGGGGGAGAGCTCTTGGACCCCAGACTGACAGCGGGGAGGCCAGCATGGGACTGATCCAGACCCCCTGAGTGTGAGAGTCAATGAGGAGGCCTGGGCAACCTATGGGGCCCTGAGCAGTGGATCAGTGTTTATCCCTCGAATACTAACAGACATCGTGTGTCCATAACACAAAGAGGGTTGCTCTCTCTGCCTGGACTCTTAGGGGAGTGCCTGGACCCTGCCCTGAGTGAAACGACAGACTCTAGATATCCCCTATGTGGAAGGAATTGGCAATAGGGTGGGAGGCTGGGGGGGATGAAGGGGAGTGCGGGAGGAGGGGGAGGGAGAGGAAACTGGGATTGACATGTAAAACAAGATATTTAAAATTAAAATAATAAAAAAATCTAAAAAACAAACCTGGAAGATGAATATCAGCTACATGAGAATCCTCAGACTGTTACACCCTCCTTGGACCCCAAATGGTTGACAGACTTCCCTCAGGCCTGAGGAGAAACAGCCGGAATAGGGTTGGCCGTCAATCAGCCGCCCTGATCATAGACTTACAGCCATCTGCCTCCCCTGTGACAATTCGACAATACCCTATGAGCAAGGAATCTAGGGAAGGCATTGAGCCACACATCCGAAGGCTATTACTGTTGGGCATCTTAAAACCCTGCCGCTCACCCTGGAACACTCCCCTCCTCCCGGTAAAGAACCCAGGCACAGGGGACTATAGGCCAGTACAAGACCTACGAGAGGTCAACAAAAGAACGGAGGACATACACCCCACGGTACCCAACCCCTACAACTTACTCAGCACACTCCCTCCCAGCTGCTCATGGTACACACTGTCCTAGACCTCAAGGACGCGTTCTTCTGCTTAAGACTGAGCCCCCAGAGCCAGGCTATGTTCACGTTCAAATGGAAGGACCCGGACACAGGGTTCTCGGGACAGCTCACTTGGACTTGACTGCCGCAGGGGTTTAAAAACTTACCCACCCTGTTTGATGAAGCCTTACACCAAGACTTGGCAGTCTTGAACCTGACCCTCCTCCAATATGTGGATGATTGTTGGACCCCAGCCCCACGGGGTCTCTGTGAGTTGCTGGTCAGCCTAAAAGTGCAACTTGTTTTCCAGTCCAAGTGCTTCCTGTTTTCTAGTCCTGGCTTACTGCCCTGGCCTTGACCCTCTGACATCAATATTCAGGAGGAGGAAAACACGCTCTCTTCTACCTGGGGTTTTTCCACTGTGCTGTAAACCTGTATATAAAGCTCCTCCCTCCTACAAGAGAGAGACCTGTTAGCACTTGCAATGAAGACACACACACACACACACACTCTCTCTCTCTCTCTCTCTTGGCAATAAAGGCAGCACATGCATTCTCCTAGTACAAACATCTGGACGTCTTGTCTCTCTTTTCCTGATACCTCGGAGTTGCTTGTGGTGCAGGCACCGCAATTGGAGGTTGCACCGAGATCCAGAGAGACTTGAAAAGACTGGGAAAGATTGGCCAGAAAGAAGACTCAGGAGAGGAGAGACTCAAAAAAGAAAAGATTTAAAAACAGGTACCTCAACTTCTAACAGTAAATTGAATGGTCAAATCTCCAGGCTTTTACCTGAGAGATCACCCTCTAAGGAGAAGGTGTATTGAATTAATCTCCAGCCTTCACCCAATCCACTGAGTTTGGGAAAGTAAGGGGAAACTGGTCTTTCTTTTCCTGATACCTTGGACTTGCTTGTGAAAGCCGGGCGCCACAATTGGAGGTCCAGGCCTTCGCCTGACACCAAGGTCAGGAAAGAAAGGGGAACCTAAGAGATCACCCTAGGTTGGAGGGTGGATTGGATTAAATCTCCAGGCTTTCGCCTGACACCAAGGTCAGGAAAGAAAGGGGAACCTGAGAGATCACCCTAAGTTGGAGGATGGATTAAAAGTGGGTGAATTGGTGACAGTTAATACACGAAGTACTAGTATTAAGTAAAAGAAAAGGAAAAGATAAAAGTATATAGAATGGAAAATACACAAAGAGTCTGGATACTGTGTACAGTTGTGTTGTCTTTAAATTGTTTAATTGCTAAGAAAGGTTCAAAACCTGCTAAAAGATATTTGATTATTAATGTTGCTAAATTAGTCCAATTTATATATTTTGAAAATGCTTTGACTTCTAAATTTAAATATAAGGACAGGTTACTTGGGAAAAGAATTCCTGCTTTTGTTTCCACAGAACATAGAAAGCTGTGGGTTCCTTCCAGACTAGCGTGGTTTGATGAAGCAAGACCACCTGAAGCAGTGGCCCAGGTGATCCAACATCTAAAACAGCTGAGATGGTGCAGCCTTACAGACCACAAAAACAAGAACTTCAACAGGTTTCTGGGTTTTTTGTTTTGTTTTGTTTTTGTCATGATCCCCATGGTATTTCAGTGCCCCTTAACAGCAGGAAGTAGTTTGGAAAGAACGACGCCCACATTCCCAAATATTGTTTATAAATGTTTGTTTACATTTATTCAGGGTTGGTTATTGATACTAAGATTGGCATTAACGTCTTAGTCACCTGAGATAGGTGCTAATTTATATATAAAAAAGGGGGGAGATGTTGGGCCTCAGCCCCACGGGGTCTCTGTGAGTTGCTGGTCAGCCTAAAAGTGCAACTTGTTTTCCAGTCCAAGTGCTTCCTGTTTTCTAGGCCTGGCTTACTGCCCTGGCCTTGACCCTCTGACATCAACATTCAGGAGGAGGAAAACACTCTGTCTTCTACCTGGGGTTTTTCCACTGTGCTGTAAACCTGTATATAAAGCTCCTCCCTCCTACAAGAGATAGACCTGTTAGCACTTGCAATGAAGACACACACACACACACACACACACACACACACACACACACACACACACACACTCTCTCTCTCTCTCTCTCCTGGCAATAAAGGCAGCACATGCATTCTCTTAGTACAAACAGCTGGACGTCTTGTCTCTCTTTTCCTGATACCTCAGAGTTGCTTGTGGCGCTGGCGCCGCAGATGATCTACTTCTAGCAGCCGAATCAGAGCAAGACTGCCTAAAAGGTACAGGGGCCCTGCTAGAGAGACTGGGGGATCTGGGATACAGAGCCTCTGCAAAGAAGGCCCAAATATGTAAAAACAGGTCACCTACCTAGGCTACCTTCTAAAGGATGGTCAGCGATGACTAACAGAGGGATGCAAGCAGGCTGTTGCTCTAATCCCACCTCGCATTACTGCCTGGGAAGTGCGGGTCTTAGGCAGTGCAGGCTTTGTCGGCTGTGGATACCTGGATTCTCGGAGCTTGCAGCACCCCTCTATCCCCTCACCAAGGCCAATGTCCCATTTAACTGGGGAAACAACAGCATCGCGCCTTCGACAAGATTAAGTGAGCCCTTCTGTCGGCTCCAGCCTTGAGCTTGCCAGACATGACCAAATCCTTTACCTTGTATGTAGACGAACAAAGAGGGATAGCAAAGGGTGTTCAGACTCAAAATCTTGGGCCATGGAAGAAGCCAGTGGCCTACTGAAAGACCCCAACCGGGGGACTTCCACGGGAGGGAGACCCGAACCCAAGGAACACCAAGACCACGACCTTGGATGCAAACAGCAAGAGGCTTTATTGATAATACACGGGTACCCGGGGCGTCTCAGTCTCGGGAACTGAGAGCCCCGAGCTGGGGACTCGGGGGTTCTTTTATAGCAAAAAGCGCAATACAGAAGCGAGAAGCCTAGTTACGGGACCCTGATTGGGCAATTTAAATGAGGCGGGGGCTCAGAACGAGGGCAATTAAGGTTTCTCTCAGAACTCAAGTCTCGGCCTTGGCCCTATCTGAGGAACAATAGGTCTCTGTGCTTGCCCAATCTTGCTGGGCTGGCTATAGACACCTGTGTCCCTGGGCAGAGTTCCCTTCTGATAAAAAAATGACTATTCAGCTGTGGGGGAAACGGAATTTTCCATGAGCCTCAGCTTGCCTGTGTGGGCCGGGGTCTTTCATTCCCCCATTGCTCTTGTAACTGAATGAAATCTTTCATTCAGAGGTTTCTGCCATCTCGAGATCCCTTTGCTTTAGCTGCTGGTATTGCTGAGTCAAGACCAGTGATTATACAACCAATAGCCTTTCTTTTATGAACTGGGTCAGTCTGTTTAAGATGCATGGCCCAATATGTCCCACTGGGGGCTATCAAGTAGCGGCTACTTTGGGGCAAAGGCTCAGTAGCATTGCATAGTCCTTGATGCGTAGCGGGGACTTTACCTATACATAGCCCCTCTCCAGACACTTCTGAGATGGTCAATTTATGTTGCATGGCTGTCCCACAAAGAGCCTCGGCTGTGGCCTGATTTGTATATTTGCCCACAACCGCTAAGCCTTCATAATAGGGAGGTTGCAGAGTCAGACAAAGCCAGCATTCCTTAGTCTTATCTGGGCGAGTTAAATTCAGAGTGGCATATGTCCCTTGGATCAGGGCTAATATTCTATTTCCCGTGCCTTTAAGGGGGGGGGACCTGAGGAGGGGGGGGTTTGGGAGTGCTTTCTGTAGGCGCGGGAGCAGCTGTGGTTTTAGGCAGGGTCAGGGGCCTGGTATCAGCCTTGGGCAGAGTAGGCTAGGCTGCTTTTGATCAGCAAGAACCTGGTTAGGGCCTATGGCCTGTGGATTGACAGGAGCCACCTTACATCTGATTTTGAAGATTACCCCCTTGTCTGGCCCGTACAGATACCAACGCAAACCCCAAGTATACCCAGTCTGCCAGTCCGGGGCTTGCTTTCCCTGCGCAGTGAAGGAAATGGCAAGAGGCATACCTATCATTCCAGATTGTCCTTTGTCCCAGCCTCTGCGTACTTGTATTTTATCCTAGGATGAGGACGGCCTCCAATATGCGTCCCCTGTGGTCTCGCACCCCCAAGCTGCACAGAAAAAGTAATCATGTCCCCCACATTTCTGGGCCTGTTGCCAGGCATGCCCATCTCGGGGGCAGACATAGAAGTCCTTTGAACTTAGCTGCTCTCTGGCTCTTTGATCAACACACCCGGGGGTGGTTTCTCTGGAGTCCATGAGTGCACGTCGACGTCTGTAAAAATGGGAACCACTGGCGCATGCCTTTGGGTGGCAATGGGGAATGTCCCAAGTGTCCAACCCTGCTACCAAATCATAAAATTCAGGCCATAGAGTAGGCCACCATGTCCCAAGTGCATGTGGTTCCGTGACAGCATAAATGACCTCCCCCACTTGGGAGAGAACCTCCCAGGTTAATTTATAAACGGTATGGGGACTGGAGGCCACACCAGTGTCTGATTTTATGAGGAGGGCTATTAGCAGGAGGGAGAGGAGCGGGTAAGTTTTATTTTTAGAGGATTTTGAGTGCGCTGAGCCTTTCATCCTGGGTCCGGATCCTCAAGGAAGGCAGCTTTTACGTGCCAGGCATGTATCCAAGCAGCAATCCCGTCCACCTTGAGAGCAGTAGGGGTGGTTAACAGGACCGTGTATGGTCCCTTCCAGCGGGGTTCAAGGTTCTTAGCCTGGTGGCGCCGGACCCAAACGCTGTCTCCCACGTGGTAGGAGTGAGGGACGATAGGGTGTTTCCTCTGGTCTCGGTAGGCTTGGGCCAGAGGCTTCCAGACTTCCTGCTGAACCAGCTCTTGTGCCTGCAGGTGAGCTTGAAGAGAGGAGGAATTGGCATAGTCAGAAATATCTTGGTCAAAGAACTGAACAAAGGGAACGGTGGTTCCATATAGAATTTCAAAAGGGGTGAGGCCATGGGGGCCCGGTGTATTCCGGGCACGATAGAGGGCAAGGGGAGCAAGAGGACCCAGTCTTTAGTGCCAGCTGCCAGCGATAATTTAGTTATAGTCTCCTTAATGGTTCTATTCATACGCTCTACCTGCCCTGAACTTTGGGGTCGATAAGCACAATGTAATTTCCAATCAATCCCCAACAAGGTGGCCACAGACTGACTTACCTGAGAAACAAAGGCAGGCCCGTTGTCTGTCCCCAATACCTGTGGCATTCCGTAACGGGGGAAGATTTCTTCAAGAAGTTTCTTGGTGACCACCTTTGTTGTCTCGTGCTTGGTGGGGTAGGCTTCAGTCCATCCCGAGAAGGTGTTAACAAAAACCAGGAGGTCTGTGAAATCTATTTCCCAGTGCACCCCAGGCCGGTGCCCACGAGCTCGAGTTCCCATGGGTAGCTTTAGCCTGGTCATATTGACGCGGGCGCAGGCATCACATTGCTCAGTCACTTGTTTTAGTATTTCTTCTATTCCCAACAGGTAGCGAGTATTTTCTTCCCAGGCTAACAGTTCTCTCGTTTTCCTGGAGCTCAAATGAGTGAGTTTGTGTAGGCTGTTAACCAAATATCTAGTCATTAGGCGGGGAAGGACAGTTTTTCCTTGGTAGGTCCAGAGACCATCATGTACTCGGGTCGCCCCCAGTCTTTTCATGGCTTTGATGTCTTTTATCTCATAGTCCCATGACGGGGAGGTCTTCTCGGAAGCCTCATTAGTTACAGGGACTACAGCTGCCTGGAGGAGGTGACTGCTGCTTTCCAAGGTCAGGGCAGCCTCCCGGGCGGCCAGGTCTGCCCTCCGGTTTCCCCGGGCAACGGGGCTGTCGCCTTTCTGATGCCCTGGGCAATGTATGATACTGAGGGCGGTTGGGAGGTGCAGAGCCTCTAAGAGGGCCAGGATTTCCTTTTTGTTTTTAATGTCTCTGCCCTCTGAGGTCAATAACCCCCTTCGCCTATAAATTTCACCATGGATGTGAGCGGTGGCAAAAGCATAGCGGCTGTCTGTGTAGACAGTGAGTTTCTTACCTTCTGCCAGTCTCAGGGCCTGTGTCAAGGCAATCAGTTCTGCTCGTTGGGCCGATGTTCCTGGCGGCAAGGCCTCGGCCCAAATTGTTTCTGACTCAGTTGTCAATGCAGCACCGGCTTTCCTTTCCCCTTGATGTACGAAGCTGCTTCCCTCCGTGAACCAGACATGGTCGGGGTTGGGAAGGGGTTGATCCGTGAGGTCAGCTCTCGCCCCATGGACCTCAGCCAGGACCTGCAAGCAGTCATGAGTCTCTGCTTCCCCGGGAGGGGAGTAGCGAGGCGGGGTTCAGGGTCACCGGAGCCCCGGAGTGAATTCGGTCCTTGTCCAGCAACAGAGTCTGGTAATGGGTCATCCTGGCATTGGTGAGCCAGCGGCCCGGTGGCTGCCTGAGCATAGATAGTCAAAGGCTGCCCCAACGTCAATTTGTCAAAGGGTTCAGTCAGATCAGGTAACCCCAGAGCTGGGGAGCTGAGCAGAGCCTTCTTGATGTCCATGAAGGCTTTCTCCTGGCTCTCCCCCCAGTCAAAGCTGTCCCGAGATTCCCAGGTCTGCATCCTGCCATTCAAAGGCAAACAGTGGCTGACTGTCTTTGTGTAATCGCAGGCAGAAGAAGGCATCCTTTAAATCCAGGACTGAGTACCAAACATAGTCAGGTGGCAGTCCACTCAGGAGGTTATAGGGATTGGGGACCGTGGGGTGTATGTCCTCAACCCGCTCATTGACTTCCCGGAGGTCCTGGACCGGCCTATAGTCATTGGTTCCTGGCTTCTTGACTGGCAACAGAGGAGTGTTCCAGGGGGACCGGCAGGGGGTTTGGGTCTCCGAAAGGTCCTTCTTTCTAAGTGAGGCCCCCTTCGTCCCTCTCTCTGCCTATCCTGTCTCTGCTCTGCGACTACTGTGGCCAACAGTTTAGTCATTTCTCTGTTACGCTTCTTGTCCCTTGCTATCCTGTCTCTCTCATTTCCTGTCTCCGACATTCTGTCTCCATCTTTTCTCTCTCTGTCTGAGCTTCTCTTTTCATAAAAAAATGCGTTCTGTCTCCCTCAATACATAAGCTTCCTTAAGTCTTTCTAAAAAAATGCAGCTGGCGATTCCTCTGCCTTCTTAACTATCTGTCTTACCTGGGCCAAATTTGTAGGGCACCCCCGGAGACCCGCTACAAGCAACTGGCAATAATAGATGGGTCCTACCTGCCTCAATGGTGAAGTCCCAGTCTGGGCGGTCGAGGGGAGAAGCAGCATCAATTTCATTTGGAAGCTGCGTAGGTTGTCCATTTGTCCCAGGAACAATTTTTTTTTTCGGGCTTCAAGAAGGACCCGCTATCTCTCCTCCGAAGTTAGGAGGACCTGTAAAAGCTGTTGGCAATCGTCCCAGGTGGGGTGATGGGTAGTAAGAACCGACTCCAATAGATCAGTCATTCTCACAGGATCTGCTGAAAAGGAGGGGTTATTATTTTTCCAGTTATAAAGATCTGAGGCAGAGAACGGCCAGTACTGCAACTGGCCATCATGGCCCGTCCGGAGGCAGGGCAGTGGAATCCGGAGCGGCTGCTCCCTGCGGCCTCGCAGTCCGGAGGCCAGGGGGTGGGGAGAGGAGGAGGAGTGACCTCCTGGGTGTACAAAGGAGCGCACCCAGGGAGGAGGGTCATAGACCAGCACTTCCCAGGTAACTATATAGGGTACTTGGTCCGGGTGGCCCTGGGGTCCAGGATCCATGACTTTCTCTTTCACCTGGAAAATAATTTGAGAGTTAAAGGTGCCATCTCGTGGCCAGCCAACATCAAAAGTTGGCCATTCAGAAGAGCAAAAGGTGATTCATTGCTTCTTGCGCACATCGACAGACCGGTTGTGAGCATACTCCTGGACCTGTTGCCAATGTGAAAGGGTCAGGCTAAGCAGAGTGGTAACTGTCTGGCCCATTTTCTCGAGAGCGATGACAAACGACACTAAGACGGACGAACAGATAAGAAACAAAAACAAACAGATTTTCGCTGCGCGGCTTTGACGAAAGTCAAAAGCAAATTCAGATCGGGGACGGGGGCCTTGTGCTCCCGTCCTTGTCCCCTATCAGGATGGAAACTCCCTCGGCCAGTGGGACTTCCCCAAACAGACGGGGCAGATTCCTAGGCATCTACCCCAAACAACCGAGTCCCTAAGGACTCCCAGATACAAACGGGGCAGATTCCTAGGCATCTACCCCAAACAAACGGTTCCTTCAGAACCCCCAAATACAAACGGGGCAGATTGACATCCACCCCTACAAATGAGTACTCCAAATACAAACGGGGCCCCCAAACAACAGAGTACTCCAAACGCTACCAGGACGTCTCCTGGAGCTTACAAATGCATACAGCTGTATACTACAAACGCAGGCGTGAGAGAATAACAGGCATAGACAGACAGCAGACAACAGAAACAACAGAAATTTAGTCCGGACAATTCTTACCTCCCAGAAGTGGGTCGGTGGTCCCTGGGCGGGGTCTCAATTCCCGGCCAATGCACCAAATGAAAGACCCCAACCGGGGGACTTCCACGGGAGGGAGACCCGAACCCAAGGAACACCAAGACCACGACCTTGGATGCAAACAGCAAGAGGCTTTATTGATAATACACGGGTACCCGGGGCGTCTCAGTCTCGGGAACTGAGAGCCCCGAGCTGGGGACTCGGGGGTTCTTTTATAGCAAAAAGCGCAATACAGAAGCGAGAAGCCTAGTTACGGGACCCTGATTGGGCAATTTAAATGAGGCGGGGGCTCAGAACGAGGGCAATTAAGGTTTCTCTCAGAACTCAAGTCTCGGCCTTGGCCCTATCTGAGGAACAATAGGTCTCTGTGCTTGCCCAATCTTGCTGGGCTGGCTATAGACACCTGTGTCCCTGGGCAGAGTTCCCTTCTGATAAAAAAATGACTATTCAGCTGTGGGGGAAACGGAATTTTCCATGAGCCTCAGCTTGCCTGTGTGGGCCGGGGTCTTTCACTACTTTTCAAAGAAACCGGACAACGTGGCTACCGGCTGGCCCCCATGCCTATGCATAATAGCGGCGATGGTGATCTTAATAAAAGACTCAGACAAATTGACACGGGGGCAGCCCCTCACTGTGGTAGCTCCTCACACCATAGAGGCAACCGTCCGGCAACCACTGGATAAATGGCTTTCAAATGCCCAAGTGACTCATTACCAAACCCTGCTGCTCAATCCAGAATGAGTAGGGTTCGGGGTGTCCACCTCCGTAAACCTACCTTACTCCCTGAAACAGGACTGTCACCAAATCTTGACAGAAACCCATGGTACGAGGGAAGATCTAACAGATCAGCCATTACCAGATGCCGAATACACTTGGTACACCGATGGGAGCAGCTTTCTGGACAACGGTAATCGAAGGGCAGGGGCAGCTGTAGTGGATGGGCTAACTACTATATGGGCCTGTGCATTACCCCCAGGGACCTCAGCTCAAAGGGCCGAGCTCATAGCCCTGACTCAGGCCCTGAAAAAGGCACAAGGCAAAAAGGTCAACGTTTACACTGACAGCCGGTACGCCTTTGCCCATGCCCATGGGGAAATATGCAGAAGAAGGGGCCTCCTGAACTCAGCGGGCAAAGAGATCAAAAACAAGCCTGAGATACTGGACCTCCTACAAGCGCTCTCCTTGCCCAAGAAGCTGAGCATAATCCACTGCCCAGGGCATCAACAGGGGAACAGCCCCATAGCCAAGGGGAACAGAATGGCCAATGAGGTCGTGAAAGCAGCCGCACTGAGCTCACCCATACTCAACCTAGAGACAGAAGCAGCCCCGCCTGAACAGCCTTTCTTGCCCTTCTCAGACAAAGACCTGGATACTGTCCAACAACTTGGGGCAAACTACGACAAACAGAAGGGGGTTTGGAGGTACCTAGGAAAGACAGTCTTACCCCACAGAGTGGCCCATGAACTAGTGACCCATCTCCATAGATGGACAATCTAGGACACAAAAAGCTCAAAACCCTCCTCCAGAGGGAAGAACAGACCTACTTCATCCCCGGGCTGAGCTCCTTAATCCAACAAGTGACTGAGTCCTGTGCCCCGTGTGCCAAGGTAAATGCAGGTCGTCTCCAGCTGCCGGAAGGAACAAGAATGGACTGGAGATGTAGCTCAGTTGTTCAAGTGCTTGCCTAGCTTTCTGGCTAGATTTTTGTTAACTTTAGACAAGCTACATCATCTGAGAGGAGAGAGCCTCAATTGAGAAGAATGTCTCCATAATATCATAGTAGGGTAGTTTCTTCTTCTTTATTCTCATGCCACCTCCTTTAAAAAATTTTTTCTTAATTAGTGATGGACAGGGATGAGCCCAGCCTTTTATGAGTGTGGCAATTCCCGGGCTAGTGGTCATGGTTGTATAAGAAGGCAGGCTGAGCAGGCCAGTGAGCAGCACCCTCCATGGACTTTGCATCAACTCCTGCCTCCAAGATCCTGCCCTGCCTGAGTTCCTGTCCTGACTTCTTTTCTTGATAGACTGTCATGCAGAAGTGTCAGCCAAATAAATCCTTTCCTCCCAGACTTGCATTTGGTCATGGTGTTTCACCTAGCATGTACCAAGTCCTGGATCTGATCCCCACTGCTGCATGGTGGGTCTTGGTGGTCCTCATCTGTAATCTCAGCTCCTAAGAGGTTGATGCAAGAAGCCCAGTTCAGAGCCACCCTCGGTTGCATACATAGTTCAAGGCCAGCCTGGGATACATGAGACAGGAAGGAGGTTGCAGAGGTTTGTCTTGTCCATCCCTACCTAAATTTCTCCTGCAAACGCCTTCATTCCAGAGAGCATATGATGTCTTCATAATCATCTGCCTGAGAAGAGGCCAGGTGGTAGAAACAGTCTTTGTGATTTGTCTTGACTCTACTAATCCCGAATGCTAATACCTGAGTTCAAAGAGCAGTCTACATGTTGAGGTGTGGAAATTAAAAAGCCTTGACAAAGAGAGGCTGAGAGACCAAGATGCAAACAAAAGGTTTGTTACAGTTGATAGAATGTCAACTTGCCACGAATTAGAATCTGCTGTGTGGAGCCTGCCCTGAAGCACTGTCCTGATTGCCTCATTGATGTGGGAAGGCTCTCCCCTGAATGTGGGCAGCACCTTCTGGCAGAGGGATCATCACTGGCCTTTTGCCTTGGCTTTCCGCCCTTGCTGACTGATTTACTCTGTAACTATTGCTGATTCTTTCTTCACTATTGGACCAGCAGGTCCAGGCTTCTGTCACTGACTCATCGCCAGTGGCTGTCCAGGAATCTTTTGGGTTTGCAGTACCAGATTGGGTCTGCTGAGGTACCCAGCTTCAAGGATCAAGTATTGTTACTGGTTTACCACTGCTGATTACTAAGTCATCTAATATATAGGGATGGTAGATGAACACATTTGTTAGCTGATTCACCCTATTGGTTCTTTTCCTCTAGTGACCCCGTATTGATACAAGACTTGGAAAAGAACCTGTGCTTTTCTTCATAATTAATAAATTATAACCGTCATGTAGTGGTGCATACCTGTGATTTCAGCTCTCTGGACACAGGCAGGAGTATCTCCAGAAGACTGGGTCAGCCTGTGCCACAGTGTGCAACACATTTTCAAAAACAACAACAACATTATCACTAAAATATATGTGCTGCTCGGCTACCGTGATAAAGACCGTGATCAAAAGCAACTTGAGAAAGAGAGGGTTTACCCAGCTTCCACATCCTTCCACAATTCCATCATCGAAGGGAGCCAAGGCTGGGACTCAAGCAGGGCAGGAACCTGGAGGCAGGAGCTGATGCGGAGCCCATGGAGGATGCTGCTTATTGACTTGCTCTTTGGTATCATACGGAGCTTTCTTCTTGTTTTTGTTTTGTTTTGGGTCGTGGTTTTCTCAGAAAGGGCTCCGTATGCAGCACTTACTGTCCTAAACTCACTGTGTACACCAGACTGGCCTCGAACTCACAGAGATCTGCCTGCCTCTGCTCCCAAGTGCATTTATAGTTACAGATGGTTAGCTAGATAAATGACAGCAGATAGATAGATAGACAGACAGACAGACAGACAGACAGATCTTAGTAGTTCTATTTCTCTGGAAGGCCCTAAATCACATTATTCTCTCTAAATGTGGCTTTGGTGATAAACAAAAAACAAACAAAAACAGTTTTGCAAATATTTCTGTCTTACTTGAAGGATTCCTCTCTAGGCAAAATTCTTATGTGATATCAAGGTTCTACAGCATTGGATTTCAGGTCTCATGTAAATTTGTGGATGACTGTCTGTCCCCAGTTTAAAGGCGCTAAGATCCAAGGCCCCACTCACTGGTCATGTGGAGCAATAAAGTTCGTATTACTGATCATAAAATTATATATATATATATATATATATATATATATATATATATATATATACTTTCTTTGGTTTGTTATAAAGGCCCTAATTTGGCTCTAAGGAGAAATAATCTATAAAGAGGACATCAGAGAGCCACACGGAGCCAGCCCTACCCTTAGCTGGACCTGGGAAAGCTGGCCCTGCAGCAAGAGAGCTGGCCCTGACCCTCATGGGAGAGCAGAGCCCTGCACTTGGGAGAGCTGGACCCGCCCCTCTCCACAGGGGAGTGTGACCTGACCCTGAGGGCATGGGCATAGGGGAACTGGCCCCGCCCCTCTCCACAGGGCAGTGTGAAATGACTCTGAGGGCATGGGCATAGGGGAGCTGGCTCCACCCCTCACCTGAAGCAGGTGGTCCCAGTGACCCAGCATATCCAGCTCAGCTACCAGCCAGGCCCTCAGCTGGGCCTTGGCTGGTCCACACTACCGTCTACCCCAGTTAGGACCTGCTGGAGCTCTTGAGGGGACTTGTCCTCTGGCACAATACCCACAGGCTCTCCATGACGTGGGCGACCCTGGGACATCCCAGAGGAGTGTCCGTGAGGATCCAGTGACGATGGTGTACAGAAACCGGAGGCCTTGAGCCAGACTGAACTCATTGTGTGAACACTTGCAAGTAAGGCTGATTGGACAAAGGGGTACACCGTGTGACACGCCGCTCCCAATGCCACCAGGACACAGGAAGAGGAGGTGGTGAGGTGGAAAAGAAGGAAACGCTAGGAAGTTTTGTCTTTTGTTTTTCATTTTTGTTTTGTTTTTGTTTTTACTTGTTTGCTTCCTTTGTTTGATTTATTTTGTGAATTTCCCTTGGTGGGGCGCACACAGTAGGGGTGAAAGGACTGGGAGGTGAGAATTAAGCCTCATGAAATTCTCAAAGAATCACTAACGAACTTGTGTTAAATAATAAAATCTACAGAGAGAATAATTGGGCAAAGTCTTGAATAAACTACCGTATTTCCCCGACTTTAAGTGCCCTAATGTACAAGCACCTGCCAGGCATAGCTGGATGCGTGCACCAGGCCCTCCACCTGCTCTCATTTGCAGACTCTGCATCTTCGTGAAGCACACCTAGACATCTCTGCAGATCCCAGACTTCACCCATTCCCCACCTCCTCTTCCCTGCAGGAAGCAATCCCATCCATTGCCTACCCTAAGAAGTGAATAGTCAGGAAATCCCATGTATTTCGCTTCGTGGATTCCTTTCCTTTAAGGCTGCTTTATTACAACGGCTTGGCTGTGGTAGTACAACACTGCCCTAGTGTGTCTGACACCCTGAGTTCCAGTCCTGCGATGCAAACCCCACGTCAAATGTGCAGATGTGTCACGCTGAGAATGGAACATGGGAAGAGCAATGAGAAAAACAACTTGGGTACTGGGAACTCCTGTCTGTGGGTGCAGCTACTCAAGAGGCTGGAGCAGAAGGAACTTTTGGACTCAGTAATTCTAGACCAATTGGAGGGGTGGAGAGAGAGAGAGAGACTGAGACAGAGACAGAGAGAGAGAGAGAGAGAGAGAGAGAGAGAGAGAGAGAGAGAGAGAGAGAGAGAGAGAGAGAGCATGACTCCAACAGAGAGATCAGTAGACAGACTTGGCCTCAGTTTCCTGACGATGTTCCTGGATCTGTAGTAACTTTTGGGACTCTACCATTCTCTTTCCTTTGTGAGCAGTTTTCCTCTTTGCAGGCTGCAGCTCTCTGTGTTACATGCAATATAACCATGGGGACCATGGAGAGACCTTTGCTTCTGAGGAATGTGTGTGCACAGCAGAGGCCATTTGGTAGCAGTGACCCTTGACCTGGGAAGCCCGTTTCCTCATGTGTTTGTGTGGTGTGGAGCAAGGAGACTGTACTCTAAGGTATTTAGAGGCCTCTTTCTGTTGGGGTACCCCGAATTGAGGAGGGGTCCCCAAGCTGGATTTGTCACCCCAAGAATCAAGAGTCCACGCGCCAATTGATGCAACACGCAAGAGGCTTTAATTAGGCATCTGCAGATGGGCCTCTCGGTCAGCTTTTAGACCGATTGGCCCCGAGGTTCAGTTACAATCAGCTTTTAAAGACAAAAACCACAAGCTTTTGGGAGGGGTCCCTATCTCGTGACGGGGGAAGGGGGTACGTAACTCCCGACCCAGGGAAGTAGATGTCTTTCTGACCTACATGTTGTAAATTCCTCAAACCTTGGCATGAGTTAATTACCTCTCCCTAGGTAAATGGTGGTTATCACCTCCTTGTTTCCCACTAGTCTTGTTTGCCCATCTCTGACGCCCTGGCCAGTTCTTCACAGATAGTCAGCAGCCCGTAATTGGCCTTTTGTGGATTTACAGCCCTTCTGCAATTAAGGTTGCTAAACCATACATTCCATTCTGTGGTATGGCCGGTTCCTGGGATGGGGTCCTTTGTTCACTTCCCAAGTTCTCTAGTGGGGTGCCCTCCCTGTTTAAGATTATATTTTATTTCTATAAATTCAGGGTCTTTCATTTCCAACTCTGAAAGCCGGCTCCAGGATGCCCGTTGTGCTGTAAAGTTAGATCCTGGTTTCGACCTTCTCTCCCAGAAGCCTGACCTTGTCTACTTCTCAAGCCCTTGTCTGTCACTTAAGTGGCCCTGGGGAGCATTCAGTTTGTTCACCTGCTTGTCCAACTACACAGGAGCCTTCCAACGCCACTCTGGGATCCTAGATTTGTGTTGCTTAAAGTGGTCTTTAAAAATCATATTTACGCTGGTGGGGGCGCATGCCTTTAATCCCAGCACTTGCGAGGCAGAGGCAGGCGGATCTCTGTGAGTTTGAGGCCGGGCTGGACCGACAGCTTCAGAAACAATACAGAGATACCCTGTCTCGTAAAAAACCAAAAAAAAATCATATTTACCTACAGGGAAACTGAGGCACACAAGGGTTAGGACACCAGTGAACTAGGTCAAAGTCCACTTCAAAGTGCTTCTTCCGGTACAGTGTGACAGAACTCCATGTAATTAGATGGTCAGGAGGCTGAGGCAGGAAAAGCTCTGGTTCACAGCCAGCTGGGCTACAGAGCAGGACTGCACCTCCAAACAGCAGCAGGGACAGCAGCAGCGAGGCCTTTCCACCTAACAGTGAGTCTTACACAGAACAGTAGATGTGCTCTCAAGAACATAAAAGGTCTCAATGTCACTCAGAGCCAAGGCACTGTGCACTAAAAAAATTATCCGTGTGTCTTCATTGATTTTCAATTGCCATGACAAAACACAGTGACCAAGGTAACTCATAAAAGGAAGCATTTAACGGGGGACTCATGGTCCATGACCATCATGGTGGCAGCCAGGCAGGCAGGCTGGAGCAATAGTTGAGTATCTTGAACCACTCATGACAGAGGGAAGAGAGACCATATTGGTAATGGCCTGGACTTTTGAAACCTTAAAGTCAGGCCCCAGTTGCAAATCTCCCACAAAGTCACACCTTCTAATCCTTCCCAAAGAGTTCCACCAACATGGGAGCAAACATTCAAACATATGACCCCATGGGGATGTTCTCATTCAAACCACCACACTAAGTCATTTCTGATCGTATGTGTCTGCTCACTACACGTGAACAGCCTTTAATGTCATCACTCGGCTTGGCGCTCATGTACTGTCCTGTTTTTTGTATCTTACTGACTGGAACATGCAGGTGAGTGACAGCAGTTACCTGTCCTTTTGTTGTTTGAGGCAGGATTTCTCTGTGTAGCACTGGTTGTCCTGGAACTCTCTCTGTAGACCAAGGTGCCTTCAAACTCAGGGATCTGCCTGTCTCAACCTCTGGAGTGCTGGGATCAAAAGTGTATGGCCCAATGCCTGGCCTGACAGCAGTTAGTTGTAAAACTATGGTTTTCCAGAACATTCTCACGTTTTCAGATATAATCTGCACTTTCTGTGTTATGTCTCCACAAGTGTCTTTGTTTTTTGTTGTTTGTTTCCTAGACAGGGTTTCTCTGTGTTGCTTTGGAGGTTGTCCTGGACCACAAGTGTCTTTTTTGATGAAGTCTTTTGCTGAAAAGTCTATTAAAATTTATTTTCTTATTGGCCGGGCGGTTGTGGCCCATACCTTTAATCCCAGCACTAAGCAGTCAGAGGCAGGCAGATCTCTGTGAGTTTGAGACCATCCTGGTCTACAAGAACTAGTTCCAGGACAGCCTCCAAAGCCACAGAGAACACACACACACACACACACACACACACACACACACACACACACACACACACACACACACACAAATTTTTTTTCTTCTCATTTCTTGTCTGTGATCCTGTGGTAAGATTGAAAGTGAATTGACCTTTGACATTTGTTGGTTGTGTTTTGGTTTAGGGATGTGTGAGTCGGATTTAGTTAGAATGGAAGCAGTTAGCACTTTTCTCCCATGTGCCCCTGAGTGCCCAGGCCACCAAGTGCTGTCTCCATCAATCCACTTCCTGTCCAGGGATCTTGCCACAGATACTGTGTTCCTTGTTAATAGTGACATCTGGTGGCCGCAAGTTAACAAGGCAGCACGGAGTGGCAGTTTGTGGTGGTGCAGTGAAGCAGTTGCTTCTGGTGGCCTCACCTGCTGCCTTCCCCTGATAATTCTTCCCCAGTGGCTCTCTCCAGATTGCCCCACACCCAGTTGGCACCTTGGCTCCAGAAAGTTCAAGCTGGTTCCTCTGGCTCTGGGCACTGCCCTCCCTGCCTCTAGCCTCCTCCTAGGCTTAGGGAAAGCTGCTGGTAGCAGCCTGGCTGGGAAGCAGTGAACTTAACCTGGGGGGTTTGTGCCCTTGGCCACACTGAACCAGGTCTGGCTGGGATTCTCCATTTAGAAGGCCGGTGATTTACTGTGTCCCTGGGCAGCAGGTGGCCAGGGTATTTTTAGCATCTAGAGTCTTTAGGACAAGGCAGGGAAGGGTAGAAGGACAGTGAGATCTGAGGACACTGGTTCTTCCCAGGTCTGAGCTCAGAAATCTCCAGACACTGGGCCTTTCCTCAACACCCTGTGGGCTCCTGGGTTCTGGGTGTAGGGTGCCCACTGTAAAAGCCGCACGCTCATCTTTCTATTTGCCATGTCTTAGGCAGTTAATAAGGGGGTAGGGAAAGTGATGGCTTTGGGTTGCCAAGCTGGCAGGCATCCAAGGAAAGCCTGACTGTTGTTAATGTCCAGGCACAGATCTTTTCCTCTTCAAAGTTCTTGTGTTCAGTGTATTGTCCAGCCCTCACTAATCCCATGAACCCCAAAGACAATGATTCTATTCTGTTTGCCAAAGAAATTGGCAATGAAAGCTTGGAGGCCTGCCTGATGCCATGGGCATGGGAGATGGGATCTGAACAGTCACCATCACAGAGCCAGAGCAGTGCTGTGTGTACAGCAGGACTGAGTTGGAATTGCTGTGCCAGTGAGACCCTGCAAGAGGTGTGCTTCCCAACCTAGATGCCCCCCAACTGAAGAATGGATAAAGAAGATGTGGTACATTTACTCAATGGAGTACTACTTAGTGATAAAAAACAAGGGCATCTTGAAATTCACAGGCAAATGCATGGAACTAGAAGAAACCATCCTGAGTGGGGCAACACAGACACAGAAAGACAATCATCACATTACTCACTCATAAGTGGATATCAGACATAGAGCAAAGGATTACCAGTCTACAGACCACAATCCCAGAGAAGCTAGGAAACAGGGAGGACCCTAAGAGAGACATAAATGGACCCCCAAGTAGGAGAAAGGAGCAAGGTCTCCTGAGTAGATTGGAAGCGTGGTGGGGGGAGGTAGGAAAGAGATGAAGGGGAAAGGGGAGAGAGAGAAGAGAACTTGAGGGATCAGGAATTTGGGGAAGAACAGAGAAGAAGAGCAAGGAAAAAGATACTTTGAGAGGGGCAGCCATTATGGGGTTAACCAGAAACCTGGCACTGGGAAAATTCCCAGGAATCCACAACTAAGAATCTAAGCAATAGTGGAGAGGCTAACTTAAAGGCCCTTCCCCTATAATGAGATTGATGAGTATCTTATATGCCACCGTAGAGCCTTCATCCAGTAGCTGATGGAAGCAGAAGCAGATATTCCCAGCTAAGCACTGAGCTGAACTCCTGGAGTCCAGTTGTAGAAAGGGAGGAGTGATGAGCAAAGAGGTCAAGACCATGTTGGGAAAACCCACAGAAACAGCTGACCTGAGTTTACAGGAGCTCTCAGACTCCAGACTGACAGTTGGGGAACCTGCATAATACCAAAAAGGCCTCCTAAAAATGGTGCCAGTTGGGGGGCTTGAGCAGTCTATGGGGCTGCTGGCATTGGAAACAGTATTTATCTCTAATGCACGAGGTGGCTTTTTGGAGCCCATTCCCTAGGGAAGGATACCTTGCTCAGCCTAGATACAGGGGGAAGGGACCCTTTTCTGCCCCAAGTGATGTAACAGACTTTGATGATTCCCCCATGAGAGGCCTCACCCTCTCTGAGGAGTGCATGCAGGGTGGAATAGGGAGAGGACAGAGGAGTGGAGGACAGGAGGGAGAGGGAAATGGGATTGGTATGTAAAATAATATTGTTTTTAATTTAAATTTTTTAAAGTGAAAAAAGAAAAAAGAGATGTGCTTCTTCGCCTTCTCCAGAATGGGTAGTACAATGCTTAGCCTGTGCTCCTGTGAGGATGAGGACATTAAAACCCCTCACTCACAGGGCTATCTCCTTCCAATTCATGCAGTTATGTGGTCTTCAATCAGTCCACGGAGCAGGTCCTGTAGCCCATTGTCACTGCCTTCATGTGAGGGGGCCAAATTCAGAGCAGCTGTAAAGGGAGAGGCGTCAGTGGCTCCCTGACCCAGCAGGCAGAGGAAAGGGCACAGCGCTAAGTCTAGAGGACAGAATCCCTAAGTGGGAGAGCCTCTTTCCCTGGTCCTCGCTTCTCTGATCCACTGGCCACATTGGTCAAGAAAGCTGGCAATGATGGGACCAAGAGGGGGACCCATCTCTCAGAGACTACAGTGCTCTGGTCCAAGGGAGTCACCTTCATCATCACTTCCGTGGCCACCAAGAGGCAGAAGCTGTGCCAGGCAGGCGGCTCCCATCCTGTTGTGCAGCCCTGAAGTACAGACAGACAGCAGCAAGACTGTTGAGTTTCTGGTGTCCTCTCAGGTACTCAAAGCTGACAGCTCAGAACCCAGAATACAACACAGATGGGCTGGAGACATTTGTCAAATTAGGTGCCTCTGTCAAGAATTGAACCCCAGCTGGGCGGTGGTGGCGCACACCTTTAATCCCAGCATTCTGGAGGCAGAGGCAGGCGGATCTCTGTGAGTTCGAGGACAGGCTGGACCGACAGCCTCCAAAACAATACAGAGAAACCCTGTCTCATAAAAACAAAAACAAACAAACAAACAAAAAAGGAATTGAACCCCAACACGGAAAGATAATCTAGAGAGGCTCCTGAAGACCTTGAAGGATTCAGACACTCACGTGACACCCCTCTCTCAGAAGGTGGGGCCCTCACGGAAGGTGGGGGCACCTCTCAAAGGAGTTCTGGGTGACAATCAGCTTATCCTGGCTGACTGCAAGCTGTTGCCAATATGCCACATAGTATAGGTAGTGCTTCCAAAACACGGGAGCCTCATGCTGGAACAGTTTCCTTTTCCTTTCAGGTAATAGGGAGACAGAGCTGGTCCGTGAACAAGTGTTGAAGGCCCTGAAAGATCTCGGTGACTCCCTTACCTACTTTGTGTTCTCCACAAGAAATTCAGCTTGCATTTGCCCTCTGGTTGTAATAGGATGGTTTCAAGTAGCTTGTTACTACAATTCCAAGTAGTTTGGAAGAAATAAACTCAAGCATGGCCCTTTTCTTTCTAGTTCCTAAAGGAGTAGAGGTTTGCAGCATGCCCGTCTAGAAAGTGTTGTCCTCTCTGTTCAATCTTCTGTTCCCTGTGGAGTCTCACGGCCATGGTCAACTACTACTAGCACTGCGATTGCTTCAGTGGCTTTGTCTCAATCTATTCAAAATGCAGGGTTTGTTAATTATTACCTAAGATTGTTTCCATAACATTAGAGACACAATGGAGCATAAATTGAATGCCTTGTATGATGTGGTACAATTTTTGGGAGACTGCAGCTGCAGAGCCTAGAAACCATAGCATAATTGAAATGTCAAGCTAATGATGAATGGGCTTGTATTATGTCTTTTGTGTATAATGAAGCGCTATTGGATGGGAAAGAGTTAAAACACATCTCAAAGGAATTTGGCAGGATTCTAATGACTCCTTAGATTTGGCTAAATTACATCAAGAGATTAAGAATATGAAAAAGGCTAAATTAGATTTTGATGTAGCAAAAATAGCTGAAGCTATTTTGGAACAATTATAAAAGCCTACTCCATCATGGCCAGCATTTTCTTCACGTCTTAGTAGTATTGCAGTTATTGGAGAATGTGTTCTACTGGGCATAGTTTGTTTGCGTATCATTTCCAAGCTGATTATGAACTCACTGTGGAAAGTGGGCTCGGAATTTCATGGACTAAAACTCCACACAATTCCTTGCTACCACAGGTTGGTAGTCAAAGACATGTAAGTTTTCTTTGCCTCCTTTCAACCGAAGACAGGACATGAATGATGGGATTCATGCTCCATGACAGGTAAGACTGGAGAAAGGAACAAGCTAAGACAGGCACAGTCATCTGAGGGACTCTATGGAGTCTTAATAAATAAAAAGGGGAGTTGTGGGAGACCATAAGTGACTCAGTTTCCATCTGGAGTCTGTTCTGACCTAGAAGTCATTCGAGTTCAAGCTTGCCTGTTTAGTCTCCTTGAGAGTCAAGAGAAGGTTCTGATTAAGCCCATGGGGAAGAGCATATTATCTGACCAACAAGCTGTCGGTGCCATCTGAAGGCACACAGAGATAAATAACAAAGCTGCTTGCTGCTAGCAGGACCCATGTGAAAGAGAGTGAGCCTGCCTGCTCCTCTAGCTCATGGACAGTGCATGGAAGCTGATTAACTGACTGTGCTTCTCTTTGTTCTTCTCTTTGCTTCTAGTCTGTATATAAGCAGGTTCTAAATTAAACTCGGGGCTGTTCAGCATTGACTGGGCAGTCCTCCCAACTCTATCCTGTCTTCTTTATTTCTCTCAGGCTTAAGCACTTACAGTGGCTATGACCATCCTCGTATCAAAAGTTCTGATATGTCCTGGTTTAGAGAAATCTGTTTTATGTCAACCATAGGAAATTCAGCTTGCATTTGCCCTCTGGTTGTAATAGGATGGTTTCAAGTAGCTTGTTACTACAATTCCAAGTAGTTTGGAAGAAATAAACTCGAGCATGGCCCTTTTCTTTCTAGTTCCTAAAGGAGTAGAGGTTATGAGTAGCTGTTTTTGTTGTTGTTTTGTTTTGTTTGCTACACAAAGTACCCTTTTATTTTTACAAGGTGTTTTTTGTCTTCATGAAACCATCTCTTTCCATGGGCTTTGGTGGAGGTCATGGTACAGCACCAGCAAGTCCAAATCATGGTGAGTGTGTTCAGTCCTTCTGGGCTTCACGAGATCGATTCCTGATTACTTTGCTATGAATAGCACAGCTCACACAGTAATGCAGCTTGACATAGAATTTGAGAAGTATATAAGCGTCGAAGACACTTGCTTCACATATGTCCCTGATAGCAGCGGCCTGCATTATGTTCCGAATGACGAACTTCTTAGTGGCCTCGTCCTTGGGCACGCACCAGGCACAGTTCGTGCAGCGAATTGGCTGCACGTGGCCACCGCCTTTTTTGGCACGCCCGTTGTTTCATCTTGTTTTGGTCATCTTGGAGCCAAGACCCTAAAGAGATGGGGAGCTGTTTTGAAAACTCACTTTTCTTAGGCTGGAGAGCTGTCTCGGGGGTTAAGAGAGCTGTTATATCAGATGTCAGCCGCTCACAACCACCCCTAACCCAAGCTCTAAAGCATAGGACGCCCTCTTCTGGCCATCACAGGGACCTGCACACACCTGTATACACACTGACTCTATGTTTTAGAAAAGCATGCGCCCCTCTGTTAGACCAGGAGTTAGCTCTCTGTCGTGATATCTGTTGCTTTTTCTGTAGCTATGGAAGAAACTGTAGAAAGCTCTGGCTGTGAGTTTTCTTCAGCAGTCTTGTACTAACCGCAAATCTTTTCAGGCCAGCACAGGGGCCATTCTCCGGTCCTTTGAAGCCCCTTAGGACTCCTCAGTTTCTCTGCCTTGCAGCAGTTCACATCTTAACCAGAAGGTCTGTTTGTTTCTATTTCAGCTTGGAATTTCTGCTGCCCTCTGGTGTCTCTGTGTGGCTCTGCAGGTTCTTCTCTTGCCAAAAGTATCCAAGATGATGGCAGCCCAAGTAAGATGACAGATACCAGTCCTCTAAAAGACCCTGCAAGTCAGAATGCCAGATACATGCTGAGTTTGCATTATACTGAATTTCTTTTCAGAAGAAACCTCAGAGGCAGAAAAGAAAAGAAGAGGAAAGAAAGGCAAATGACTAAGACCAGAATGCAGTCTCCTCCTTCTATTCCGAGGAAGAAAAGGCACGGCTCCCTTCTCATTTGCTCCAAGTATGAACAGTGACTTGAGTGGACAAAACATACACAGTCACCTGGGGATCCTCTTGAAAGGCTGGAATAAAGCACACTGAGCTGCCACCCACAAGCCAAGGAGAAGGGACCCCTGGCAAAGTGAAATGATTCCTAGGATTGCCATGCAGCTGTGCAGAACTTGAGCTCACCTCGGCCACTGCAGCTGTATGACTGGTTTCTGAGATTATGAAAACTCTGTGTCCTTTTGCCCCTGTCTTGTTTTTAAACTGGTGTCCTTTAATATTGAACTTTACTCTGGACCATAGTTAGTTAATAGATTTGCTTTGGTCTTTTTATGTATGCTGTCAAAATGTGGCTGTGTGGATTCTGGCGTCTACACTACAGGTTAACTTGTGGCTTTGAGGTTTAATCTTCAGTGATCTTATTTAAGACACACGAGTATCAGAAAGTCTGTTTTTTCCGTGTGATGTGCACATGAATAGATATGTTCACATATTTGTCCTTCTGGCCTCTGTTGGGCTTTTCCTTCTGCTATTGTTTTCTGTGTACATTCTGCTTTCCCTACGAGATCTGTGTTCAGTGTTCTCCCACCACACAGGATTGTGCCAGAGTCTAGCAAAGTCCACAGAGATCCTCATGAATCCAGACCATTCTCCTTGTCTGAGTGGACTTCTCCTGTTTTCTCCTACAGATTCTGGCCTCTGGATTCTGTAATTACTAATTCAGTCTCCTCAAGTCACTGCCTCGTTGGGCTCCTCCTGGGTGGCTCTTTATGCTGCACCCAGAACCTCCCATCCCTGCAGGAAGAGAGCTGGGATATGTTAGGGCCACCCTGTTCCCATGTCTTAAGAATTAGTATCCTATAGTGCATGCTTGTCAATATTTGCAACTATCATGGGTGTGTCCCCATGATAACTCCAGTCTCTGTTATGTCCTTGTAGCTGATGCTTTTTCCCAAGTTGACAAAACATAAAAACACACAAAATGCCTCCAAGTATTTAGAATGTGGCTAATATTAGATACTCAAATGGCCAATACTTTTATACACAATTTAGTGGGTGTATGTTGGTACATTTTCCCTGAAATATAACGCATCTTGCAGAGATTTCTGGGAGTTTATATTAGAGTTGAGTGGGTATGGGATGTTTTTCACCATTTATAACACCGGGAAGAAGACCAATCTCCTACCCCAAAGGAGCTTTTATTTACAAAATTTTGACATTTGCTAAAATTAATTCCACTAAAGAAACATGTTATATAAGTGGAATAAAAGGCTGACAAGATGGTTTAGTGGGTAAAGAAGCTTGCTGCTAAGCCTGAGGACCTGAGTCCCATCCCTGGGACATGGGATGGGTGGGTGAAGAGAACTGACTCCCACAAACCACTGTCCTTTGACCACATGCAGGTGCACCACACATACACATACATGCACATGCAGACATGCATGCACACACAGACACACATGCACAGAACAGGTGCTAACTAAATACAGAATGTGTTCTAAAATTTACTTATGTTCTTAGTGAGTTAGAAAAGGGCAGGTTACAAAAGAATCTGCATTTCTCTTTCAACAACTTGAATGATACTTTAATGACTTAGTGAAACATTAGATTTACAAATGTTAAAGAATATATTTAATAATTCACCAAAGTTGTCAAATGATATGATGTAATAAACGAGACCATGTGGAAATTGGAAATACCTCCAAAAAGGCTACCATCCTGAGTACCTGGACCTTGCCTGATCTCAGGAGACAAGCAGGATCAGGCCTGTTGCTGCCTCTATGGATGCACCTCCAATACAAAGTTAGCATAGTAGGAAATGCAACTAAGGGGTCGCTTAGGCATGAGAAGAAACTGAACCTTTTATAAGTTGTAATTTCAAAAGAAACTAGATTGGTTATATAGTTTCATGATCATTTTGAAAATTAATCTTTATATTGAAAGATTCTTAAAAGTAAATTATGTGATCATGTTAAGCATATTATCATACACATTAAATGTTTCACACAAAATTCACAGTAATTTTTCATATGCTAATTTGAAACAATTACTTCCTAGTACTTTATTTGAGTCCATTGATGAAATTTACATGATAACAGTTCATCACAAAAGATATGATCATCAAATCCTAAGAAGTTTCATGGATAAGAATAACAGCCAGGTGTGCAAGGCCTTAATCCCAGCACTCAGAGGCAGAGGCAGGCAGATCTCTGTGAGTTTGAGGCCAGCCTGGTCTACAGAGTAAGTTCCAAGACAGCCAGGGTTGTTATATAGAGAACTCCCTGTCTCAAAAAACAAACAAACAAACAACAAAAGAATTATAGTTCTTGGGACTGGAGAGATGGATTAGGAGAGAAAGGCTGCACCCTGCTGGCAAGGACAAGGGAGAGCTGGAAAGCTCTAATCCTGCAACTACCCAGGCGCAGAACTAGCGCAGAAGGGACTGGTCCTCCAGACCCAAGGCTGCAGGATTTCCACAACCCAGGGCAGCTGCAGGATATCCAAGAGGAGCTCCTGTGAGGACCCAGCATCAATAGTGTAGCAGAAACCAGAGGCCTCTAACCAGACCAACAACTCTTGCAATGAACACTTGCAAGTAAAGATATCTGGATAAAAGGGTTTACTGTGTGACTCACTGGCCACACTACAGTTTCCACAACAAAATTGATTTTTTTCCTTCTTTTTTCTTTTCATTCTCCTAAATTTTATTTTACTTTTTTAGGGGGAAGAGGTTATAAATGCAGAGGTCGGATATGAAGGGGTGGAAATAAATGGGATGATGTGAAAGACACAAAGAATAAATAAAAAGAAAGTTAAAAAGATTCCATCTCGTGCCAATCAGAATGGTTATTGTTGAGAAAAGAAAGGACAGTGATGCTGTAGAGTGTGAGGAAAGGGAGCCCTCACACAGTGCTGTAGGGAGTGTGAGGAAAGGGAGCCCTCACACAGTGCTGTTGGGAGTGTGAGCTGGTGAAATCAGTGAGGAGGATGCCTGTAGGTCATGTACACATTTGCTATCAATCTACGTAAGGGATTTGACCCATACCTAACAATCATAGACTCTGTTAGCCACCAGAGCCCTGGAACCAAACCACGTGGACAACAAGGACAGACTAAGCTTACAAACTAATCTAACCTTCTGTGTCAGAGTCTCAGGTGCAGTGACATACAACAAAGCACAGGAGAAGGATATGCAGCTCAAAGCAGGTGCCTTAATGCTTCCTGACACATAATAGCATGGCTTTAGTAAAATGTGTGCAAGAAATGCTTTATTCAAGTGGTCTAGACATAAGCGCTACACTTTTTACAAACTATAAGTGAAAATGTTACCAATTTCAGATTTGCTTTCATGGGCACAGGACTTATTAACAGAGCTCTTCCTAGAAGCATGGTGAGGTCTTGAAACCCAACCAAAGTGTGATCAGAGAGCATGGAGCACTGGTCTCTTTACTAAAGCACCATTGGCTGCTATTTTCAAGTGTGCTCCTTCTACTTAGAGGTGTTTACCATAAAGCACTGAGCCAGGTTGCGAACCTTCACACAGCCGTGTTTACTGGGTCATGATTGCACTGAGGGACCAGGCCAAGCAGTTGACCTATGCCATATAGGTTACTACAAGTGTAGTCACTCTATGATGTTCACAAATGACAAAGAGACATACCTCAAAATGTTTTCTTGTCGTAATACACTGCATTACTGCAAAAGGCCGGTTTTGTTTGGTCCCTGTGGTAAGGCTGGAGGAAGATGTGAACAAATGTCTGCCCACCTTACATAAAGCATTTTCAACAGACCAAGGGGAAAAATTCTCCCAAGCCCAGTTTAGCGCATTTAGAACACAGCCTCTACGGGACAGCCAGGATCGAAACTAGAGCAGAAGTCTTCTAGAAGGAGTCAGGTCCAGAACTTTTAAACAAGCAAAAGGATGGAAGGCGTTGCTAAATATAACTATTGGAAGTAAAGAAGACCCGTATCTATGGAGAAACATGACAAAGCAAGAAAGTTTGAGCAAGTAGCTTATCTTGGCAATCAAGGAGAGAGCATGATGTAGGGGGAAGACAGGCTGTGTGGAGCCCCAGGAGACTGATGATGGAGAGGGAAGACAGGCTGTGTGGAGCCCCAGGAGACTGATGATGGAGAGGGAAGACAGGCTATGTGGAGCCCCAGGAGACTGCATGATGGAGAGGGAAGACAGGCTGTGTGGAGCCCCAGGAGACTGATGATGGAGAGGGAAGACAGGCTGTGTGGAGTCCCAGGAGACTGCATGATGTAGGGGGAAGACAGGCTGTGTGGAGTCCCAGGAGACTGCATGATAGAGAGGGAAGACAGGCTGTGTGGAGTCCCAGGAGACTGCATGATGGAGAGGGAAGACAGGCTGTGTGGAACTCCTAGTCTTGGCTGAGTAGCTTGTAGGTCATTAGGGAAGACAAGAATGAAATCCATCTATGAGCAGAGGATATTCCTCCAGCCTACAGTAAGTAGACAAGGAATTTGGAACCAATGGTTCTTCATGTGTTATCTGAGATCAGCAGCTAAAGCACAGTTTCTGGGGCTGCTGAAGATGAGGGATCTTTAGCAGTGAGGAAGCCACCAGGAGGGCTGTGCTCTCAAGGGACTGCAGCACCCTGGCCTTTCTTCCTCTCAGTGTGCTGGCTTAGGATATGAGTGCTTTGCCTGCCCCATCACCTGCATCACGGCCATCAGAGACTCAATCAATAAATCCTCCTTGGCTCGTGCTGGAGCGCCCAGAACTGTGACCTAAGTAAATCTCCATTTATAAGACTCTCAGATGCTTGGCTGTAGTGACAGATTGGGGTTCTCTGAAGACCCTGCAGACCACCTGGCTAAGTTAATCTAGATAACCTCTCACAGGTGTCCCCAGAGACTAACCTAATCTAGAGAACCCCTCACAGGTGTTCCCAGGGACTAACATAGGCTATAAAACCCCTCACAGGTGTGCCCAGAGACTAACCTAATCTAGAGAACCCCTCAAAGGTGTGCCCAGGGACTAACATAGGCTATAAAACCCCTCCCAGGTGTGTCCAGGGACTAATCTAATCTAGACCACCCCTCCCAGGTGTATCCAGAGACTAACTTAATCTAGACAACACTTCACAGGTATGTCTAGAGGATAGCATCATGGGCGATTTTAGATTCTCTCAACTTAACAATACAAATCATTACTGATAACTTCAAAGCACCATACTAGAAAGAAAGGAGCTTTTTTGTGGGCTCTTGAGCAAATAGCACATAGCTAAAACAGAACCTCTGAATTTATAATAAATTTCCTAATTGCTCTAAATGAAATGGGGGAAAGAATAAAATCAGAGCAGAATAATGAAGAACACTCAGGCAACTAGACAATGTGAGTGAACCGAGACAGTGAGGCTTAATGACTAAGCATCTCCTACACACTGAGGTCAGGCCATGGAGATCAGAGGGCATAGGGCAGGATAAATGTCAGAAATGATATCTATGGAAAGTTGTACTAAAAGTTTCCAAGGTTAACGATTAAAAACATAAGAAGATAGTTGGGTTGGGGTCAAATGATTGGCAAGGGAGGAAGGTCAGGAACTATAGATAATGCTGCATCTAGGGTGACAGCTCAGTGGCTCAGTGTCTTGGGGCACAAGAATGAAGATTAAATCCAAGACTCACGGAAAAAGTCAGGCACAGAAATATGCATTTATAACCACAGCACAGAGGGTGCCACAAGTATATCTGGGCACACACCTGCCACAAAGTGTAACTGGAATGGTGCCCTGTGGGTAGTGATGCTGTAGAGGGTATGGACCCTGCTTATTTAGTGATGGCTGTCAATGCACAGCTGCAAGTCATGACTACAGACTTAGAGCCACACTGCTTCAAACTAAGCTGTGTTTGTGGCCAGTGTACTGCAATAAGCAGTGGTCAGCACACTCAGGGAACCGTCTGAGCCACCCCGCGCTACCATGTCCTTTATACAACGATGGATGGTGTCTCATCAAAGTGTAAGCTCAGACCTGTAATCCTAACTTGTTTGCTGTCAGTAGATGGGTTCCAGTGACAGGGTAAGAAAGCAGTTTAAATAGAACGCAAAAATTCTTGGTTTCTGCCAGTGGACAGAGGGGAGTATGATATGTACAGTGTGGCATTCTTAGGCAAGTGACACTGTCCTGGAGGACACTGTAAGAAGGGATTATGTAATTATGTGTGTATGAAAACCCATAGAAAGTCTTATGCCAACCATGAGGCCCAAAGTAAGCCACAGACATTGGGGGACAATATCAAGTCTTTGTATGCTCATTGCTTTTAACAGTTGTCCCACTCTGCCACAGATACTGATGTAGAGATTATGTGGGAACACATGAAAATACTATGATGTCTTCTCAATTTTACTGCAAACTGTATGAAAAATAAAGGTTAGTTTAAAAAAAAGTCTTAATGCTTTCACTCACTATCTGGATGCAAAGACCAGCCATATTGTCATATTGGCAGGTATTGTCCTGGGCATGGTAACTGCCTAGAGAATCAATTGTATGAATTCTGTGTTGTATGGACTGAAAAAGTTGGAATCTAACATCAGCAGAGGAAGATAACAACATCAATAGACACACCTGGTCACGAAAAGTGAAGACAGGTAGATACACACTTTTTTCTTTGATCCTCCTTGTATGTGACCCTCCTCCTTGGAATATGCTGCTAATACTGAGGATAGATCTACCCCTCAAATAATGTCATCTGTGAATCATCCTAACAGATATGCACAGAGGTATGTTGTTGTGGAACAACCTTTTTGTGCACTGTGAAGATGTGTTGCTCTGGTTGGTTTAATAAAGAGCTAAATGGCCAATAGATAGACAGGAAGAATTTAGGCAGGAATTGCAGACAGGATGAAGAAAGGCAGGGTCACCAGGAGACATGGGGAGAAACAAAATGAACATGCCATGCTAAAAAAAAAGGGTACCACTACGTAGTAGAGCATAGATAAGAAATATGAATTAATTTAAGTTGTAAGAACTAGTTATAACTAACCTATGTGCAACCAAAAGAAAATATCAACATCTATCCGTTTCTAGATCCTGTCTCACCTAAAGGGGTGAAGGGAGGTATGAAATATGGTGATGGTGAGGCTTACAGGCCATGGTTCCATGCTAAGCAAAAAAAAAAAAAACTGAGTCATAATCTTAGGACAACAGAGTAATTCTGCACTCATAAGCATACCCCGAACCACCACGTTAGTAAATATTTATTTGATGAAATTTATTTTGCTTCACTATCATACCTACTATCATGTTTCCAACAACAATAATAAAGCTAAATAGATTGATGATATAGGAAAAAAGAAAAATGAAAAATCAATTTGAAGAAACAATATGAGCAATGACAAGCACCACTGTGGTGAGGAAGGGTACATTACTGTACCAGGAATTTGAAAAAAAAAAAAGCACAACACAAACCCAAACAAACAAACAAAAGATGATCGTGTCCTAAAAGCTTTTCGAGAAAAAGCTGATAATTCTCTGCATGAATCCTTTAACAGATTCTCTTTTATTTTGAAATCTGTATTGATTTTTTCCAGCAAGCTCTAGACATTCTCCTCAATTCCAGGGCTTCAACGGAACAATTGCTGCCCTCTACGGACTGCTTCTGCTTGGGAGTCTTCCACATGATCGACTTGTATTGATAGAATCCTATTGAAGTATTTGCTAGGGTGTGTCTCAGGTTTGCAGAGGGTTTCTCCTCCAGCACCATTACACTTCAGATGCCATCTGATCTGGGAATCCCTGCATCATCAGCAGGGGTTAGCCAGAAAACAATCTGCGGGGGCATGATTTCAGTTCAAATTACTCAGATCTTTCATCCTCCCTAAAGCCTTCCTTCTCATCCTGAACTCTTTCTTGCCTCCTCTCCAAGCGAACCTGCATGGTCATGATACCATGGCCTACAAGGCTGAACTATGGATTCCAGGGAAGCCGATCTTCCCAAGCAGCATGTAGTGGAGGAGGCTATGACTGCACAAAACACACAATGCATGGACTCTACAAAGACAGAACTATTCATTTGTAATAAAAATGGAAACAAACCGAGCAGATTTCAAAGCATGGAAATATGTCAGGAACAAAAATGAAAAACAAAGTAATATAAACATATATATATTAAAATGTCAATATTTAAAGAGGAAATGAGAATTGTTTTTGCCCATTCATCCAAAACTATTCTAGTTGTAAATTTCAATGGCCGTTTATCAGAAATGACCAGGGCAAACAATGAAAATCAGTAAGTTCACATTGCAATTTAAAAGGACCATGAAATACCTTATATTGCCCTCAATTGTCTACTCACACTGAAATACAACAATCTAGACCACACTCATGACCATAAGAACCATCTCAATAAAGTTAAACATAGAACTCACAGCTTAAGATGCTGAAGTATTGGAAACTGACCTGGAATCAGTACTAATAAGAAAAGCACGTTCTCCAAGTTCAATGATATAAGTAATAAGTGTCTCCACCAATAGGGCCTTACTGTCAGTTTTTGGAGAACAACCAATAGCATTGGCAATAGCTTGTAATGTTGGGGGCTGTCTATGAGGTCCCTTTGGCTAATGACTCAACAAGATATAACCCATTTCTGTTACTGGGGCTTTAATTGGTAGTGTAAGATGTCTAATTTGGACATTGTCACACTCATTATTTGGTAACTCCAATTAAATTCCTTTTGTGTGTGCATGTGTGTATATGTGTGTGTATACACATACATGTATTACTCAACAAAATATTATTCAGCTGTTAAGAAAAAAATTATGAAATTTACAGGAAAACGATGAACCTAGAAAAATTCATCCTGAGTGAGGTAACCTAGGTTAACCCAGCCTAATGTATATATTAGGAGGTTCTACACTAGTAGGTTTCCATACAATTTTTCAAAAGTCTTTAGTGTTAGTTGTCCCTCCCAAATTCCCTCCTTTACCCTGCCCTCACATCCCCTTCCCAATTTAATAGTCCTAACTTTCTCTTTATTTCTTTATAACACTATATTCTATTCCCCCTCCCATCCTCCTCCCTGGTCCCTTACTATCTACCTAACCTTTATGGTTATTCATATTGAAGTACACATATCTAAAACTTAAAAGCTAAAGTCCACATACAATGTTTGTCTTACTGGGTCTGGGTTGCCTCCCTCAGGATGAATTTTTCCAGGTTCATCATTTTCCCTGTACATTTCATAATTTCATTTTTCTTAACAGCTGAATACTATTTTGTTGTATAAATGTACTACACCTTCATTATTGTTCATCAGTTGATGGACATCTGGCACCATGAAAACTGGTCATGGGGGTGGGCATTTGCGTCAGTTCACTGAATTTTTAAAAATAACATCTTTGGGCCAGGTTTATAGAATACTTGGCTAGCATGCAGGCCCCAGGTTCAACCACCAGATGGCAAAAAAAGAAAACAAATAGCACCTTAGGATACATCAAACCAGTAACAAAAGTAAGTGAATTGAGTCAGAAAACATGTAGAGAGAGCAAAGGGTTTGTTTCTGTCCTTTGCATCACCTTCAAAGTAGCATGCAGTCTAACTCTTAGGGTAGAGTCTGGCAATCCATTTCTAGCCAGGTCCTACTACAGACACAGTCTTGTGGATGTGTGCAGTGCTTTCAGAGGGATGGAGCCCAGATCACTCGGCAGCATAGGTTCCGAGCTAGGACCTAAACAAACACCAAGAGTTACTCAAGAATTATGGTCATATAGAGTATGACCTCTGTGTGCCCATGTGGAATGAAAGTAGAAACAAGTAACAGCAAGATCTGAAGAAATCTCAGGTCACTTGAAATTAAAACTATATGAGCTCTAAATATCTTATACATCACAGAGGAAATAACAAGGAAGACTGATGCTGCAAGCATAACATATTAAAGTTGTTGGTTGCAGTAAAAGCATTGCTTGAAACGGATTTATTTAGCTACATGTTTGTATTAGAAAAGCAGAAAATGTGAAATAAATTTTCTTAAAATGGTAGAAAACGGGACAGGTGTCGTGGCACACACTTTTAATCCAAGCACTCAGGAAGCAAAGGCAGGGAGGTGTTCTATGTGAATTTAAGATCAGCCTGGTCTACATAGTGTGCTCCAAGCCAGCCAGGGATGCACAGAAAGACCTTATGTTAAATATATATGAAAATATATGTAGAGAGAAAGGAAATATATATATATGTATATATGAAGGAAAAACAAATTGAATATAAAGTAGATAGGATAATTAATTAAGATACTGAAAATAAGAATGAAAACTCGGGGCTGGAGAGATGGCTCAGTGGTTAAGAGCACTGGCTGCTCTTCCAGAGGACCCAGGTTCGATTATCAACACCCACATGGCAGCTCATAACTGTCTGTAACTTCAGTTCCAGGAGATCTGACAACATGCTAATGAGCATAAAATAGAGTTAAATGAATTTTTAAAAAAAAAAGAATGAAAACTCAGAACAACTTAGAAAATTATGAAATTCAAGTGTTGATTCTTTGAAGAGTAATAAAATCAACAGACACAGAGAGATTTCTCAGTGGTTAGTGGCACTCATTGCTCTCCCAGAGGACCCAAGTGTAGTTCCCAGCACCCTCATGGTAACTCACAGCCACCTGTAACTCCAGTTCCTGGGGACCCGATGCTCTTCTGGCCTCCATGGGAACTTGTACATGCATGGCATATACCCACACAGACACACACACATAAAAAAAATCAACTTAAAAAGTCAACGTTACTAACTTGGATACAAGGTCTAGCAAAACTTCAGCCTCTTTGGAAGCAGGAAGTATTTTCTGCTGGGCTAGAAGAGGACATAAGATCCCAGGAAGGTGGAGCTATAGGCTATTGTGCTAGATCTTGGAAACAACCTAGATGTCCCTCAACTGAAGAATGGATAAAGAAAAGGTGGTATATTTACACAATGGATTACTACTCAGCGGTAAAAATCAATGACATCCTAAAATTTGTAGGCAAATGGACAAAAAACAATCCTGAGCAAGGTAATCCAGACCCATAAAGACAAATATAGCATGTACTGACTCATAAGTGGATACCAGACATAAAGCGAAGATACCCAACCTACAGTCCACAACCCCAGAGAAGCTAGAACCCTCTTCCAGAAACAGATGGAAACAGATGCAGAAATCCACACCTAGCCAATGGGCCAAGCTCCTGGAGTACAATTGAAGTGAGGGAGGAGAGATAATATGAACAAAGGAGTCAAGACCATGATGGGGAAACCCACAGAACCAGTTAATTCAAGCTAGTGAGAGATCACTGATTCCAGTCTGACAAATGGGGAACCTGCATAAGACTGAACTAGATTTCCTTAATAGAGGTGACAGCGGTGTGGCTGGGATAATATATGAGGCCACTGGCAGTGGGTACAAGATCTAACTCTAGAGCACAAACTGACTTAATGGAGCCCATTCTATATGGAGAGATGCCTTGCCCAGCCTAGACACAGGGGTGTGGGGGTAGAGAGGTGCCTTGGTCCTGCCTCAACTAGATGATGGTGGGACAGACTTAGTAGACTTCCTAAAGGGCCTTACCCTCTCCAAGGAGCTGATGGGAGGAGGGAGTGGGAAAAACAAGAGGAGAGGAGGGAGGGAGGGGGAACTGGGATTGGAATGTAAAAAAATAAATTAATAAAGGAAAAAAATTACTTTTAGATCTCAAGCCAGGTGACTGCACATGGTTCTAATCACAAGACTCAGTAGGCTGAGGTTGGGGGAAGGGTTACTGAAAGTCCGAAGCAACCTGGTTTCCATAGTGAGTTCCAGGCCAACCCAAGCTACTTAGCAAAATCTTGTCTCAAAAAAATATAAATAAATAATAAACCTTATCTCTCAGACTTAGTTTGGAATAGCTTAGTGGTCAGGTACTTACTTGGCACACGTGAGGCCCTGTATTTAATCCCCACCATGGCCACAACAAAAATATTATCTCTTGGTGCTTTGGAGAGTTGTAAGTAAGCTAACACTGATAGGACATAAGAAACAGATTGGGGCTTAGTCAAAGATTCTGGGTTTTGTTGTTGTTGTTGTTTTAAGACTCTAATAAGAGAATCTGCTTGTGTGTGTGCATACGTAGTGAGACTAAATCAAGGCCTACCTACCTCCTCTAAGATACTGAACCCTTCCAGAGACAGAGCTTTGTGGTTTCTGCAGAAGGACTAAGGGATGTGACAGGTCTAAGTGAAGCTTGGAAATCCATGAGCATGGCAGTCAGTGATTCGGCAAACCAGAGTTCTTCCAGAACCTTCTTGCTGCTTATGTTTCTGATCACATTGCTGAGGGTGGCAAAGGTGGGAGGAAGTCTGTGTCTGTCTCTCTTCCCTGAACAGCGATCTTCCAGCCACGTGGACGTCCCCGCCATGATGGGCCGTGCTCCTGAGCAGTGAGCCGGAGAAATTTTTCTCTCTTGATTTGCTTTGGTTGGGGTATTTTGTCATAGCAATATAAAATAAAGTAACCCACACACACACACACACACACACACTTATTTCCAGGAAAATGGATGGAGACCATCATATTAGATGAAATAAACCAGACTCATACAGACAAATACTGCATATTTTTTCTTATGTGGAATGTGGTTTTTTATTTACTTATTTACTTTATGTACTCATATATTATTAATTGATTCACTATCTCCTCCTCGTTTTTGTTAGGGCTTGACCAGTGACTCCATTTCGATTGCGGCAAGCCTGACAGTTTTGCAGGAGAGCACTGCTGCATGTGCCAGCAGACTGTGGTTCAGGCTTCCCAGGGAGGTCTATCACAGCAGGCAAGGGAAATGCAGCAGGACGCAGCTAAAGGAAGCACACCTTTGCGCTTGGCAGTCCCCCTCAGATCTTGGGGACTCGGCTGCTACGAATGAGAATTGGCGCTGGGCAAGCCCTGGAGAGCTGAGATGTCCATGAGGCACACACCCAGCATAGACGGATTTCCGCCCTCACCACTTGAGAGGGGAAGCAGAAAAGGGACACATTGCAGCAGCCACTACACTTCCTTCATGCCTCACTCTTGGGACATGGCGACCAACAGAAAGCAGCGTGAATGGTGGAAGGGGCGCCTTAGCCGAGGGATACCTGCCTCAGTCCAGACATGCCACAGAGGTAACCCCGGTGCTTGCCCTCCTACCCACGCCAGGGGCTAGTAAGGCTCCTTGATGGGCACTCCCGGGAGTGCTGTGTCCCTTCTCTTGCTCCCCGCCCCCAAGTTTTTCCTAAGTTGTAGACAGTTCTTAGGCCTTCAAGATTAGTGTTTTTTGTCGGGTGGTGGTGGCGCCCGCCTTTAATGCCAGCACTGGGGAGGCGGAGGCAGGCGGATCTCTGTGAGTTCGAGACCCTGGTCTACTGAGAGAGTTCCAGGACAGGCTCCAAAGCCACAGAGAAACCCTGTCTCGAAAAAAAAATAGGATTTCCTAAAAAACCATGTGGGGTGCTCTAGAGGCCTTTGAGATCTGACTCAATTTTGCAGTGGTTGTCAATCGAAAAGGCCAGTGTGCTGGTTGGTCCTGGAAAGAGATCCAAAAAGTTAGCACTTGGCGACCTGGCTTCTCTGCTGAGTCTGGTTTTAAAGGCAGAGGCCACTGACTGTGTTGAACTTTTCTGCGAGCAGGGTCTGCCTGCAGCTGCCTCTCAGCTCGGCTCTAACTGCTGAGGAGGGACAGCCAAGTTGCAGTCCTTCAGCAGCGCCAGAGATAAGGCAGTAGCTGGTGACTCACATTTCCTCACTTCCTGAATCTTTCAAAAGTCTAGCCTGGGTCTGAAACCCTTCCCCGAAATGACTTGTTTCATTCTGGGGTAGACGGTCAGTGTGTCTGCATGGATTTGCATTTCTTCAGAAAAAAAGAATAGCTGATGTGCAGGCCCCCAGCCTTTCTGCAGTTGGATTGACCAGAAGCCACCATGGGCTCTGTGAGCTCCAGAGGTCACAAGGCAGAGGCCCAGGTGGTGATCATGGGCCTGGACTCTGCTGGCAAGACCACGATCCTGTACAAGCTCAAAGGGAATCCGCTAGTGGAGACCTTGCCCACGGTTGGTTTCAATGTAGAGCCTCTTGAAGTTCCTGGACATGTGTCGCTGATTCTCTGGGACATTGGGGGACAGACTCGGCTCAGGGCTACCTGGAAGGACTACCTGGAAGGCACAAACATCCTTGTGTATGTGCTAGACAGCACAGATGAAGCCCGCTTGCCTGAGGCAGTGGCTGAGCTCAACGAAGTCCTGGAAGACCCCAACATGGCCGGCGTCCCTTTCTTGGTACTGGCCAACAAGCAGGAGGCACCCGATGCTCTTCCATTGCTTGAAATCAGAAACAGGCTGGGCCTGGAGAGGTTCCAAGACAATTGCTGGGAGCTCCGGGCCTGCAGTGCCCTCACAGGCCAGGGGCTACAGGAAGCCCTGCAGAGCCTGCTGCACCTGCTGGGATCCTGCTGACACTGACAGGCAGCACCCTGGGACTCCAGGATAGAGCCGGACCAGCATCAGGGCCAGCGGGACCCCTGATCAGGCACAACAGCTTATCCTTGCTCCTATGAACAGGAAGGGTCAGCTGATCCTTCAGGAACTACAGCCCAGTTCACCACACAAGAAATCCTTCTACTCTTGGACAGGATGTTTTCTTCTCAGGACTTCCTCTTGGTGGCACTTATGCTGAAAATCAACTTAAAAAAAAAGTAATAACAGCCAGAGGGAATATATATGCCTCATGTTACAGGTCAGTACCAAGTGTGGATGCAACAGAGTTAGTAACAGTACCTGAGAACCACGTCCGCAAATGAAAGGAAGCTTCAAAACTGTATCTGAGTGTCAGCTGGACACTGAGATCACTGTCATCAGGAGAGATGCTTCCTGCTGGCCTCTGGGTACAAGCATTGTTACTCTCCCTACAGTTGTACAACAGGCTGGGCTGGCAGCCAAGAGGGGCCTTCAGCTCCCACAATGCTGCAGATGTCACAGGGTCCTGGAGCCTTCCAGAATTCACCCTGCTCGCCATCTCTGAATAACTCTGCTCTGCGCTACATCCTATGCTGTAAAAATAATATAAAATAAACTCCACTAGTACTCCCTTTTCTTCTTTTGTAGCACTGAGAAGATGGGGGTGGGGTGGGGGCTGGAAGGTGGCTTAGCACTTGCTGCTGAACCTGGGTTTGATCCCCAGAACCCACAGGAAGGAAACAGAAAACTGATTCCTACAAATTGCCCTTTGACATCCACAAATGTGCTGTGGTACATGCCTACACACACACACACACAACACACACACACACAATGACAGACATGTGTCTCCCACCCTCCAAATAAGTAAAATTTTTTAAAAACTGTCTTCAATCGGATCAAGCTTGGGTTGTAGCTTAGGGCCTTGAATGCATGCACAGAATTTAGGGCTGAATCTCTAGCTCTGGATTTAGGGAGCAGGAAGTGTAAAGATCAATGGTGATTGCCTGTCATCCGGTGTTTGGGAGTCAGAGATGTGAGGAGGACCTTGAGTTGAAGTCCAGCAGGGGCTGCAAAGAAAAACAGCAATAAGAATAGTAAAACAGTGCCAGGCAGTGGTGGCACACGCCTTTAATCCCAGCACTCGGGAGGCAGAGGCAGGCGGATCTCTGTGAGTTCAAGGCCGGGCTGGACCAACAGCCTCCAGAACAATACAGAGAAACCCTGTCTCGTAAAAATCAAAAAAAAGAAAAAGAAAAAGAAAAAGTAAAACAGATCAGATGAGTTGGTTTTTAATGCAGAGAGTGAGAGCGATTCATTTGTGGCAAAAACAGAAACAAATGATCCCCTGGTGTGGTGGCCCCGCAGCACTGGGAAGGGGACAGTCTACATAGTGAGACCCTGAGAAAAGGGGGGGGGGAATAACTCAAGAAGGAAGGAAGAAGCGAAGGAAGGAAGGAAAAGAGAGAAGGGGGGAAAAGAAGGAAGGCTGAGGAAGGGCAGAAAAGCAAGCAAAGCCAAGCGGCAAACCGCTGCCGTCTGCGGGCCCGAGCTGCGGTCTCGGCAAACCGCTGCCGTCTGTGGGCCCGAGCTGCGATCTCAAGCGGCAAACCGCTGCCGTCTGCGGGCCAGGAGCTGCGGTCTCGGCAAACCGCTGCCGTCTGCGGGCCAGGAGCTGCGGTCTCGGCAAACCGCTGCCGTCTGTGGGCCAGGAGCTGCGGTCTCCTCAAACCGCTGCCGTCTGCGGGCCAGGAGCTGCGGTCTCGGCAAACCGCTGCCGTCTGCGGGCCTGAGCTGCGGTCTCCTCAAACCGCTGCCGTCTGCGGGCCCGAGCTGCGGTCTCCTCAAACCGCTGCCGTCTGCGGGCCCGAGCTGCGGTCTCCTCAAACCGCTGCCGTCTGCGGGCCAGGAGCTGCGGTCTCGGCAAACCGCTGCCGTCTGCGGGCCAGGAGCTGCGGTCTCGGCAAACCGCTGCCGTCTGTGGGCCCGAGCTGCGATCTCGGCAAACCGCTGCCGTCTGCGGGCCCGAGCTGCGATCTCAAGCGGCAAACCGCTGCCGTCTGCGGGCCCGAGCTGCGATCTCGGCAAACCACTGCCGTCTGCGGGCCAGGAGCTGCGGTCTCGGCAAACCGCTGCCGTCTGCGGGCCCGAGCTGCGATCTCGGCAAACCGCTGCCGTCTGCGGGCCAGGAGCTGCGGTCTCCTCAAACCGCTGCCGTCTGTGGACCAGGAGCTGCGACAATTCTCTCCAGTTCTCTCACTACAAGGTAGGGACAGGGAGGACAGATGTGCTGCTGTGTTGTGTATTATAAAGACACATCTGTACCCCATATTGTGAAAAGGAATCTGCATGTGTGTTATTAACAGCCGGACAGCCACACCTTAGAAAAGGTTTCTTGTTCTGAGTCGACCCCTCCCAGCCCACATGCTCCTGGAGGAGTGTGAGGTAGATACATGCAGAAAATAACTACACTCCACATTTTAGGAAGTCCCGGGGCCTAGGCATCTACAGAACGAGGGGAGATGTGGAAAGTCTCTGAAATGTGGCTAACCACCAGACCAGAGAGGCAAGACAGAGCTCTGGAGTGATTGATAGCCTTCCTTTATACCCACCTCTGTCCCCACCACCATTTGTGTCCTTCTACAGCCTCACAATTTATGGAGTAAGTCCATAACTGCATCTGTTTCACGCGCTATCGTTTGCCAAGTAGTTCTGATTGCCTTTAGCAGCTGGCTATTGGCAAACACAGATTCTGCTATCCCATCTTAATGATTGACACGAATTCTCCAGCTACACATTATACACAGAGAGAGAGACAGAGACAGAGACAGACAGACAGACAGACAGAGAGGGGGAGAGAAACAAGATGAACATGCCATGCTGAAAAAAGATACCTCCATGTAGTAGAATGTAGAATAGAAATATGGGTTAATTTAAGTTGTAAGAACTAGTTAGTAACAAGCTTAAGCTGTCAGTCGAGCATTTAGAACTAAAGCAAGTCTCTTCATGGTTATTTGGGAGTTGGCTGATGGGACAAAAACTTCTGTCTACGTCACTCCCCTCATTATCCTTGTTTTTCGTATAACATTTATAGGAGGAGGCTTGTCACTTTAGTTCTCTTTTGGTCTCTTTGAATGAATCTTTTTTAAAAGCTATCTAGGTAAGCTTGTGGAGCTTTGGGCTGTAGAGATATAATCAAGGGAGACTAGGACCTGCCTGTTTCCATGGAGGAGAGGGAACCTGACTTAGGTTTCATCGGCAAACCATTCCTGTCCTGAAGAGAGAAGTGTGTTTTCCTTTGAGTATAGCCCATTAGCTCACAGAGGTGATGACCTCATTTTCTAGGTGAGTCTAGGATGAACTCAGAGTGACAAAGGGTTTTCACCAGGCTCTTTTGCTTGGGGACTGACATCATTGCCTTGAGGACAGGAAAGGCTGCGTCTTCCTGTCCATCCTTGCTAACTCTGGGGTGACTGCCTGCAGGGTGCCGGGGCCTAGCTGAATGCTTGCTCAAACTAACGTCTTACTCAGTAGGAGTCTTACTCTCATTACATTCCCCCCCCCCAGGGAATTATGCCAGGACCTGTGAGCTTTTCCTTTAACTCACTGAGAAATAAGGGGCAAGACCACCGTGTCCCAGGGAGCAAAGGGAGGGCTTGAAGGACTCTGAATTCGGAAGACAGAGCATGTGGTGTGACCAGCAAGACTGCATGAACCCTGAATTCGTGACTGCCCATGAGCTCAGCCAAGGAAGGCTCTCTCAGGTTGTGAAGGCTGGCCCTGGAGTCTTTCTATAAGCCTCAGAAATGCAGAAGCACAGAGAAAATCACAACTTTAGGGGGTGGAGAGTGTATTATTTTCATCAAATTGTCTTGATTTTCACTCTTCTAATACGTTAACCATCAAGGAACTTGGGCTCTGCAGCAACAGTGTGTGGTTTAAAATTCTCCCTGAAGGCTGGTGTAGTGACCAGTCCCCCATTTTAGCCGCCATTACAGGCTAACATGTACTTGTATGACCTTGCCGCTCCTGTCCTAGTCACTATGGTCAGATGCCTCCTCTTGGCAAGGAACCAATCAGAAGTTAGCTGGCGGGGCTGTGCTTTATGGCTCTGGGTGTGCTGTAGGGACAGTGTACAACAGTGACGTGCAGAACATAGCAACTGCCCTGGGAGGGCCTATGGGCCATAACAACCAGTTGACCAATCAATACAGGGCAGGTCACCCAAACCTGGAAGCGCACCAATCCTGAAACTGTTTCACACCCCTAGAGACTCCCCTTACGCTGCCCTTTAAGGTCCCTGCCTCGAGGTTGCTCAGGGTCTTTCTCCAGCCATTCGCCATGGTGTCGGGGTGAAGAGCCCGAGCTAATGGGGTTAGCTCGTTAAATATCTACAATAAAAGACTCTTGTTTTTGCATCGAAATGGGCCTCTTGGTGATTTTGGGGTTCAGAATTTGGGCACAACACTGGGAGATGTTCAGCAGTGAAGATGCTCGCTGCTCTTGAAGAGGACCCAAGGTCGCTGCTCTGTATCCTCATTGGCAGGCTCCCAATCACCTGTAACTCCATGTCCATGTGGCACTGTCTTCTGGAGTCTTTGGGAACTAGGCACACATATGATACATACACATACATGCAGATACATACTCATATACATCTAAAAATGCATCTTTCAAAACCCAGAACAAAACAAAAACCTCTTTTAGAGGCTTCATCCAGCAACTGGTAGGAGCAGATGCAGAGACCCACAGTCAAACTTTGACAGAGCTCATGGAATCCTGCCGAAGAGGGTAAGGAAGGACTGTATGAGCCAGAGGGATCAAGGACACCACAAGAAAACAGCTCACAGAATCAATTAACCTGGGCTGATAGGGACTCCCAGAGACATACAATATCATGGAGCCTGTAGTGGTCTGACCTAGGTCCTCTGCATATATGTCACAGTTGTGTAGCTTGGTGACTCCTAACAGTGGGAGTGGGGGTGTCTCTGAGTCTTTTGGCTGCTTTTAGAACCATTTCCTCCTACTGGGTGCTTCACCCAGCCTTCAGACAAGGGAATGTGCCCCATCTTATTGCAACTTGATATGCCATGTTTTGTCGATATCCCTGGGACACCCACTCTTTTCTTAAGGGAAAGGAGAAGGAGTGAACCTGGGGGGACAGGGACGGTGGGGGGAGGGACTGGGAGGAGAGGAGGGAGGAGAAACTGTGGTCAGAATGTACATGAGAGAAGAATGAAAAAATAAAAACCTCTTAAATTCTGCCTCGGATTTCAAGCTAAGTGTAGCGAGCCACCAGTGTGTTTGCGGCTACGGAGCTACCATACTTTACAGCGAGCCAAGGCTAAGGGCTAAGGATGTAAAATGAGGACAAAGACAGTGGCTCATTCTTACAAAGAGAATGGCGTTTATTATTACAAAGATGGAGCCTTAAATACCAAAGGCAGGCATGGTGGAAAATCTCCAAGGTAGAAGCCTACATTCCCAGGGCCCTCCAGCAAAAGGTGGGCCCAAAACAGGAATTAGCATTTAGACAAAGGATGGAAAACAGGAACTTGCAAGCAGGCATTACTGGGAGGAGGAGATGAGAAGTGTTTAGCTAAAAGCTCCTAGTACAAGCTGACAGACCCCCATGGGGGAAGGGTGCAACTGAGAGATGCCAACTCAACATTTTTAGACCCCTAGCAACTAGCCCATCACAGAGTAACTTGTCCTTCTGCCCTCTTCTGAGAAGAGTGACCTCAAGATAAACTTAAAAGATAACACTCCCTGATCCAGGAACTAGCTCACCACATTCCTGCTCAGTGTTTAACTGTACAATGCCCAAAGAATGCTTGCTTGAGATAACCTATAACCTTCCTGTTACAACATGAGCTATCATTTAACTTCCTCATCCTTTATGTTTATGATGTTTACCTAACTCCCCCATCCTTTATGTTTGCCATTCTTTATGGTTCTTCCCTTTTAAAAACCCCCGACTGCAGCTACTCAGGGTCGAACTCCTCTGCCCCTGTGAGGGTTACGAGCTCAGCCCCAGTGCACTGGTTCCCCGAATAAACCTGAATTATTGGGGCATCGGCTTATCCCGAGACTTGAGTGAGGGTATCCCCACTCTGGGGGTCTTTCACAACAGCTAAGTCCTGCTAATGAGCACTCTCCTCTCCCAGTCTGACATTTTTGCAGGCTATTCCAGGCATGAAACCCAGACAGACCAGGTCTCATAGAAGCATTTTCCATTGTTCAAATAAGAAGCGGCTTTGTGGTTATAAATGGTTTCTTGTTTATTAACTTGACACCACGCTTGCTTCAAAAGTTTTACCCATCTTTTCTTGGGATGCCGCAAACTTCAGTTCCAGGTGCTGGGATGTTGACTTAATTGAGAGCAGGAGTGAATAACGTAAAGAAATAAAGCAGCAATGTTTCTGATCCATGAGAAGTCTATGAGAGAATCGCCACCCAAAGGAAGCTACAACCCATTTTCTAGCCACATGATAGCTGTGTAAATGCCGGTAACTATGCTGCTCTGGGCTTGAAGTCCATCAGAACTGACCAACTCCAGCTCCACTCCTACCAGCTAGGTACCTCAGGCAGGTTACTCGACCCTTTTCTCAGTAACTGCCTCATGGGAAAGCTAAGAGAAGGCAACAGAGAGGGTTCTTGTGAGAACTGATACAACACGTCCATCTCACCATCGTGTATTCTTTTTTGGGCATGGGCATATGCTGATGATGGCGCTGGTGATTAATTAATACCTTAATCAAAAGACAGCATGGAGTGCCAATGGCCCAACATTTTTCTTGTGCATCACCTCCCCCTCAGCCTTGGAACTCTCTAGAACCCAACTCGTTTTAGAAGAAAGAGGATGGGCTGGTGAGCAGCAGGTGAGGAGGGAAAGTAGAGTCCAGGACCGTTCTTATGTGGGCTGGAATGTGCAGGACGCTGGCCTCCAGATCCCCCACAGTCAACGCCTCTGGGCCAGTTCTTCTCTCCCTAATCCTAGACCAAAACGCTGACCTGGGAGCCCAGCACCTGCTTCTTCTCTCTGAGCTCTGAATGCACCTCCTATTGTGAAGCCAGTAGGTTGGAAAGAGAGGATTCCAGGAGAGGGGAACTGATCCCCAGCCCCCCTCTGAAATTACACAACTATAGATTATCCTTCACATTTCAAGTTTTGTTTTGTTTTTTAAAGAAAAAACATCCCTAAGGAAGGTGGTGTGGGTGGGCAGCTATATATGCTTCCTCTTTTTTTTATGTTTTTGAAATAGGATCTCATGATACAGCCCAGGGAATCCTCCAAACTGTGTTCCTTGAGTCCCAATCTCCTGATTTCTGGGAGTAGGGCCCTGGGACGCCATGTTTGGAAAGTCATGTATACTTTAATGTCAATGATTTTTGTGGGGAGAGACTGTAGACAGCAAAGATGTAAGCTGAGGAGAAACAATGGAGGCATGAATGCAAAGTACCAGAGGGGGGAGGGGAGCCTCACCAGGTGATAATGCATCTGAGCTATCACCCCAATAACCAGCACCCATGGGGGAGGGGGCTGTCACCTCCCCAGGCATGTAGATGGGCCAGGAACCAGCTGAAGAAACCACACAGAGCTAACGGCCCTGGGTACCCCTTCAGCCTGGCCCCTCTCCAACTCACAGCTCTGTGAGTCTCTCCATCAGTGACTGGCCTCCTGGGATACAAAGCCAGGAAGACAGCTTTGGGGTGGGACTAGTCAACACAAATGTGAAGTTAAGAGGGGTGTGCTGGTGCCCCAGTCAGAAGGAGCTGTGGCCTTCAGCAGGGAAGCCACATTTCCCTGACTACACTTCTAGAGTAGCTCCTCTCAGGGACAAGACCTTTGCCAGCAACAGAGACAGCTCAACACTGCCCCCCAAGCCCAAGGTGTTCTCTTCCCTGATGGAAGACTATACCACAGAAGACTTTCAGGGTGAGACAAAGGAAAGTTTGTTAAGTGAGTTTTTAAGCTCAAAGAGAGACTTCAGTGTGTAGGGAGGGGATGGGAGGGGGAGAGGGAAGGGAAGAGGAGGGGGAGGGGAAGAGGAGAGTAGTGAGATTATAGTACCCATCAAAGCTATGGTTGTGGGCTTCTTGACAAAGACACACATTACAATCACTGTATATGTGACCCTCTGACTAAGTTACATTCTTCAAATGATAGAATACACATCAAATTTTAAAAATTAAGCAAGCCTTAAAATGTAAACAAAGCATCATGAGCACACTATGCCAGCAACATAGAAATGTTTATGTCTTTCTTCAGGGTCTGAATTTATTGACTAACAATAAATGTGAATGAAAATGAAGACATGACCACTCCTAGGTATGGCTGGGGGGCAGGTTTTTATTATGGATAGGAGAGGGAGAACAGCCAGAGGCATCTGGAAATGCCCAGACTGAACATGACCAGCAGAATACACCAAGTCATGAGAGGAGAGGGGAGTGGGAGGGAGAGGAGGAGAGTAAGACGAGAACAGAGAGAGAGAGAAGAGTAGAGAGGGCATCAGTCCTCAGGAGATCAGAAAGACTCAAGAGTGGAACCAAGACAGCCTGTAGCCAAAATGGCTGTTATATAGAAAAGAGACGGTGGGGGGAAGATGTGGGGAGGAAGGGAACTTCAGGGACTAGAGAGGTTTATGGCAGGGCATGGGGTGGTGTAGAAGAAGTGCTGAGAAGAGACAGAACTCTGTAGCAGGTACTTGAGATGTTGGGAGAACCTGGTAGCCAGGGTCCACTCTGATATGTTAAATAGGCACCTCAGATAGCCATTTGTCCTAACAGAATTCACAAGCTACACTGATTTCCTCCGCTACAATTTGCCCCTGTAGTCCAGACTTCCTTCTTAGCTGACTGTTGACAAACAGAGACTTTTCTCTTCTAGTCTTATGGTGTTTGTTTATTTGTTTGGAGTTGGGGAGTGAACCCAGGACTTGCTAGGCTCTACTCCTAAGGTAAACCCCAGGCCTCTTTTATTACGGTTTCCCTCTCAGCTCCCACATCACACACGAATTATGCTCTATATGTTTACAGGATGTAGAGCGGCTGCAAAGGGAGTCAGGGTTTCAAGGAGGCCTACCTGGAGACAGAGGCAGATGAGAGGAACCGAGATGGAGAGTCCCTGAAAGTGCACTGTGGGGCTGCAGGGTCACAGGGTCACAGGATTGAGTGGAGCTGTAGATGTAGGGTGCAGGGCTTTGGGTCCGAGGAGGGAGGTGTGGGTCTGGGTGAACAGGCAGATAGATGGACAGACAGTAAGCAGTGGAGACAAGCTGAGCTGAAGCCCCAGAGACAGTGAGGAATTCTCTGAGCATCAGTCCCTTGATGCACACAGCAAGTGGTCACACCACAGTCCCAAGGAACCGTCACCATCACACCGTAGCATACCCTCTTGGTGGGATGCTACACCCTTGCTGGGTCCCATGTATTCGGTAAGTCCCTGGTTCCGGTATTTCTGATATGTCCACATGCTCCTATGGTCCTAACAGACGTTGGTAAATTACGGTGGTTCTTTTCTTTTAATTCCCAGGAAGAAGTTACTTCTCAGCCTGTGTCTCACAGGTGGTTCCTGTGCACACAGTGTGATACTGAGTCACCCTTCATCCACATCCCACTCTACACAGAGCTGCAAAATAGTCACTCAGGGCAAAGCACAACCTGAAAGCCACTGATCCACACAAAACGCAGTCACTTAATATAGGATGCAGCCTGGTCTTCATATAAGGCTTTTTAAAATTCAGTAAAATAAATAAGCTACTTTGCTTATTCTTCACTTGTTAATGAGTGCTGGTGTGAAAAATTACAGATCTCACTCAAAAAGGATACGAGATGGTTTATTCTGAAGCCCAGGAACACAGATTTAGGACACCCCAAAGTACGTTTCCAGTGTGGTAACAGTTTGGTGAAGTTTTCATAGCAACAGAAAAAAAGAAAGTCATAGATCAAGCACTTTTCAAATATATTGGTTGCAACATCAGGAAGGCAGATCGCAGCAAAGCAGGGAGAACTCGGATGTGGACTTCACATCCTGACAGCATTCCTAGCTCTTTGGCTTAGGGAAACAAAGGGGTCTCTCCTGGTTAGCTTTCTGTTCAGCTGGAATCAACTGAGAAGAGAAACCTCAAATGAGAGGACGTCTCCATCAGATTGCCTGTAGGCGAGCTGTGGGGGCATTTTCTTCATTAATGACTGATGTTCGAGGACCCAGTCCACTGAGGGCAGTTCTACCTGGGAAGGTGACCCTGAGTTGTATAAGAGAGCAAACTGCAGGAAGCAGGCCAGGAAGTGGCCTTCCTTCATGGTCTCTGCTTCAGTTCCGGCCTCAGATTCTTGCCTTGGCTCAAAGGACTTGTGACCCATAATATGTAAGCCGAATAAACTTTCTCCTCCCCAAGCTGCTTTTGGTCATGGTTTTATCACAGTAACAGCAAACTAAGGCAAGGTTTGTTTGTACATTCCAAAGGATTTATCACAGCAGATATTTGATCATATGCAGAAGAGGGCAATAAATAGTTCTTTAGGGGGCTAAAGACACCCCAAGAGCATTAGGCTCTAGAATTGCAACATTCCAAGGTCTCTGCAGTTCTACTCAGCTCAGCCAATTAGTCTTTGTAGACACAGCTTCTTTCAGAGATTCTTGTTGACAGTTGCCCCTGTTGGCATGGCACTATGACCTGATGAGGCCCATGGAAAGATCTGGGGAGGAGAGAGCAGTGCTAGTTCCATAAAACTCACAGTTACAAATACTTTAGCCCTGTGTAAGCAGAGGGTAGTTTGTTTTGTTTTGTTTTAAACAGAATCTCATGTAGCTCAAGCTGGCCTCAAACTTGATGTTCAGCCAGCATTTATCATTTTAAGCATCTTTGTTTGGGATGTCATTAGGGAATGACACATTGTCTCTGAAGGCAATTTTTGCTCTATCAGTTGAGTCCAAGTTTCTAGACTCTGAGTCAGCCTGAAAGGCAAACCAGATCTTTGCCTTCTCAGACCATCTTAATTCCCTATTCTGTCTTCCTCCCCTGACCCAGGAGGCAAAAGAATGGGCACACCACAAACCCTTCCTATTAGGCAAGATGGGGTCAAATTCCTCAGGGCAGTCAGATGATGATCATTGGAGAGAGTCTGTGGGTTGTCTGTTCAGTCACAGCTAGGTCACAAGGCTCTTACACAAGTGTGTGGCCTCAACTTGGGCCTGGTTTCCTTTAAGCCAGGGATGATTAAGCAGCTTTGGGAGGACCTCAGGTTCACTCTCCTGCAGGTCCATCTCTGGCCCTTTGCAATGAGCATGTAGACAACACCAGATCTGATTCTGTGGCTGCCATGCCCCTGCTAAGACCATGGTTATTAACGCCTAACCTACTTTGGGTTAGGGGTGGGGTGTCTTCAGAGAAACCAAAGAGGGAATGTTACTGTGTTATTATCCTAAGTAGTGACATGCACACACACATTTGTCTGTATGATCTCACCAAACCTCATACAGCAGGCAATAAGGGAATTAAAAGAAGGAAAAGAAAAGAAGAATGGAAGAAAAGGAAAAGAAACAAAATTTCATGAAAAGCCAAAAAGCAGAAGAGAGAATCACAGGTTTGAGATGAACCATGACACATGGAAACTGTTCACAGGATAAAACAGATGTCCCAGGTGTGGGCGCTGTGTATATGCAGCTCAGCAGGCTTCCTCTATGCCACTCACCAGTCTAAGGGGAGGCAGCATTAACCCCTCTAATGTGAGAAGTTTCTACCCTGGTTTAGAGCCAGGGCACAGGCATGTTCAGCAACTTGAGTCTCACACATCATTTGAGCTTCACAGGCATGTCTACAGAGACCACACTCTCACATGACATAGAGCTTAGGTTCCAAAATCAGGATGTCTCAGGACTTGTCACAGGAAGGCTGCCTACCTTTCTCAAAAGGCTGCCAGGACCCTTCTCACTTAGCTCTAGCATGTGGCAGAAAGTCCATGTGCCCCACACCAGGACTGGGACGCTGACCAGCAGAAGTCAACTCTGGTGTTTGAAGGTCTCCAGATGATAAGCTCTGGCTATATCTACAGAGTTCACACAGTACTTTCTCCTTTTCCATCTTTCATTTTTCATACAGAAACAAAATATATAAACATAAAAATGACATCAAACTTCTCCATAACAGTAACTCTGAACTCCAGTGTTTTAAGAAGTGATATAAGAAGGTCTTCAAAATTCTAGGGACAATGTAAACAGCAAGCCTGTGTTACAATCCGTAAAATAAAATACAGGTAGACCCTGAGGTCAATGCTGGTATGTAAACTACTGAATGGCTAAGTCCATGAAGGGGAAGGCTCAGATTTACCTTGCAAGGGAATGCCAACTCATACCTGTAAAAGGAAGGGGGAGACAGAAAGTCACCCTAGAATATTCTGGTGATAACTGCTGCAGGAAGCTTTGTCAATAGATGCTTAAGTTATATGATGAATGCTTGCAGATAAACTGGATATTTGTACAGTCTCGAAGTCTGTTTAACAATACCTACTGTTTGCAGAAATCATTTAAGTCAAGTATGGTGGTACACTACTACAGTCTCACCATTTGGGAGGAGGAGGTGTGAGGAAGAGGAGTTTCAAGGCCACCCTGGGCTACATAACAAGTTCAAGGCTAGCTTGGGCTACTTGAGGCCTGTCTCAGAAGCAATTAAACAAACAAAACAAAACAAAAAATGTTATGGGGAACCCACCAGAGATGACTACTCAGACACAGTTTATAACCAATTAAAAGTCTTTATTCCAGCTGACTGGAACTAGACTCAGATATTCAGGACCTAAGTGAAGTGCCAAGTGTTTTGGGTTAAGAGTCTTTAAAGGCAAAAACCATAACCTGGTATCTAGCTCTGCAGCTTCAGGGGAAGGTTTTGCTCAAGCAAGCAGTTTAACAGAAGCTAAGGTAAGCAGTTAGCTAGAAGGAGAAGTCTGGACAAACAACAGTTTAACAAAAGCTAAGGAAAGGTAGCTGGGACATCTTGACCTCAGGTTCCTAGAATAGAGTTGGGTAGTTTTCTATGAACTTCTCCATCAATGAGATAAAACTCTAGAACTTAAAGAGCAAGAATGCAAAATGAAGGAATCTCTGCACTGTCTTGCCCTGTCACAGTGTTTTAGTGACAAAATGCAAAAACCACTTTAAAGGTCAGCATCACAGCTCAGATAAAAAAGCCAGCTCTTGCTTCAAAGGAATGAAAGACATGGTTTATTCTGAAGCCAAATATGAGTGACCCTGGTCCAAAAATACAGATTTCCATCTCCCAAAATACCATACTCAGGCCGGGCGTTGATGGCACACACCTTTAATCCCAGCACTCAGGAGGCAGAGGCAGGCAGATCTCTGTGAGTTCGAGTCCAGCCTGGCCTACAGAGAGAGAGTGCCAGGATAGGCTCCAAAGCTATACAGAGAAACCCTGTCTCGAAAAACAAACAACAACAACAAAAAATACCACGCTCCAGGAAGATAGCAATTTCATGAGCTTTTTATGATAACAGAACAAAGCCATAATCAGGACAGTTTTCAAATGCATTGATGAGTACATCAAGTAGGTGGGGTATGGCAGTCTGGGGAAACTATCATAGCCTTGGATTCTGTGTGACAACACTCTTAGGCCTTCAACTTGTGGGAAACTAAGGTTTTGTTAATATGTTCGAAAGGTCTTTCTTTATCTGTTTGTCAGGTATTAGGTCTGGCTTTATCTGTTAGTCATGGGATGCCAAATCTGATACAGAGCAAGGTAAGGAATGGCTATTTAGTCAGTTACAGATGGCCCAAGAAAAATTGTAGTTAGGTTCCAGACCTGCCACATGCCACCCTCTCTACATCACGGAAGTTTTAATCAGTCACCAGACCGTTGTAGACACAGCTTCTGTCCAGGAATTCTCATTCACTCCAGTAACAAGTCCAATGGGTTCATGGTACCTGATTTGCTGCACAGAAAAAGGCACACTGCTTTGGCAATGTCATTGCCTCAACTCAAACTCACTGTAACCCTGAGGAAAGCCTCAGACAAATCCAACTCAACGACATTCTTTAGAATGTGAGAAACAAAGAAAGATTGAGGACCTGGCCTAGATTAGAGGACTCAACAAGGACATGCAACATAGAATCCTGGAGGAATAGGATGACATTTTTGAAGGTATTGGTGGGACCTAGCTTGTAGATTAGAAAAGCACCTTGCATAAAAGCTAACAACCTATTTTGGCACCTGTACTGCGGCTGTGTGAGATGGCAGCATGAAGGGGAGGGTGGTAGGTAAAGCCATAGGGTAGAACTCTACACTGCTTGGCTGCTTCTCTGTGAGTCTAAAATCACTTTAAAATAAGAACACACACACAGCTTATGGAGAATTATTTTCAACTTACAGTTTTATACCCAATCAAACTATGAATCCACTGTGATGACAAAACAATGACAGTTTTCAGACATGAAAGGTCACATGCTAGCTTACTCCCTCAAAAGAATAAACCAAGGAGAAGACAGTGATTCAGGCAACACTGAAGTCAACACTAGAGAAAGTCAATGTGTTTCCAGAACAAGGCTATGCAAAGGCCCTAGAGCAACCAGTGCAGATGGTACTTCCTAGGAGGCTTCTAACCTACCAAACAACTACCTATTTAATTATATCACTGGATTTTTCAGTTTGATTTTTTAAACTTTATGCAAAAAATGTGTGTTTGCTTACGTGTAAGGATGTCTACAACATGGTTTGTGCCCACAGAGACTAGAAGAGGGCTTCATGACACCAGAACTGGAGTTACATATGGTTGTGAGCTGCCATACAGCTGCTGGGAACCAAACCTGGGTACTGAGCAAGACGAGTAGTCAGTGATCTTAACCACTGAGTCATCGTTCTAGCTCTACTTTGATTTTTGACACAGGGTCTCATTCTATAGACCATCCTGACTCAGTTTCTGAAGATCTGGGATTATATATGTACTTATAAACCTACCAATTTAGGTAACTTTTTTTGCCTATCCTGGGAAAGAACCCAGAACCCTCATCGCTCAGCACAAGTGTTCAGTTTTGATAGAGTTTGGAGCTGAATTATGGATACACATGTAGAAAACTAACACGCGCGCGCGTGCACACACACACACACATACACACACACAGAGAGAGAGAGAGAGATAGACAAAGACAGAGAGACAGAGAGAGACAGAGAGAACGAGAATTACAACCTGAGAGGAGGGAATTGCACTAAACAGAAATATAACCCCACTACCCTAAATAACTCGGCTGTAAACAACATTTGTGTAGTCATAAGAAGGCAAACACTGAGTGCTCATTTAACCAAGTGCCTACTTTGAGAGAAGGGAAGAAAGAACGTTTGCTTTAGAGGACGAATGGGAGTTAATGCTCGTCTTTCCAGGTAAGGGCCCAGGAGTCACTGTCCTTGGGGATCTCAGCTGGAAGATGAGCAGGACTTCAGTGTGTTCTGTTTTCTGTGGAATGACAGTGAGGATGACGGTAAATGTGAACACAATAGCAAACTAGTGGGGGCCGAATGGCAGCCAGTGTGGGGTGGGCACAGGCTGGGTAGATGGGCCAGACTGGGCTGGCTCAGGAGGAGATGGGCTCAAGTTCCATGTCAGCAGGGGTCAGACCAAGTCCATGTCATCTGGGGCAGAGTCCATGTCAAAGCAGCTGACACCGTCATGAGGCACCAGTGGCCTGGTTCCAGAAACCTGTGAGGCAGGAGTGCTGACTGACATGAAGTTACTTGGAAAGTGGGTTCCAGGCTCCAGGAAGCTTGGGATATGCTGGGTTGGCCAACATAAAACAGCTTTTTCCAGGGTGGGACATGTCAGAGTTTTTGATATGAGGATGGTCATAGCCACTGTAAGACAGGGGAAATGATGCAGTGTTGATCAAGACCATGAGACTCCCTAGGGAACAGAACACTGGCCCAGAGAACAGACAACACTTTCTAGACGAAGGATGTGGCACAATGGGCTGGCATTGGTAGGAAAAGGATCTGGATTTTGCTTTGCTCTGTTGCATCGCTAAGCAAGCATTTTCCCAGCCATTGAGCTGCATCCCCACATCTGGCTCTTGTATTTTGATGTCTTCACCACCAATCACCAACGCTCCATCCAACTGGTTGGGTCTAATTCAGGTTTCCAGGTCAACAGATGAATGATCTGAGGTTTGACACAAGATGAGGGAAAGAATAAGGAACTACCAACAGTGGCACTAGTAAAATCTGTAGCCCTCGAGCAGGAAGGTGGGATCCAGGGGCCCACAGGTCTGCACAAAACCAAGATCACAGTCACACTAGCCTTTTGCCAGCCTGGTAATGATGGGGACAGCTGAGAAAGGAACTTGTGAAATGCAGGGGTGAGTGCCTGCCTCACCGTCACTCTCCTCAGGGGCTTCCACTTCAGTTTCCAGATTCTATGGCCTCTAGTGGAGTTTCCTGGACTGGACACTTCTCCACTCAGCTGAGGAAGTCCCACTTGCCTGAATCAAGGACAGACTCCTTAAGTCACTAACACATGAAGCTGGTGAGACGGCTCAGTGGGTAGAACGCCTGTCCCAGAGCACGAGGTTCTAAGCGTGGATCCCCGGCATGCACACAGAAGAGCGCCCATGCTCACCGGAAGCTGCACCTGCTCTTAGCAGCCAAGCATCTCTCCATCCCCGACTCACAGACTTTCCCGTTCACATTTCTGCTCTCTATCGTGCCCTTCTCTGAAGCGCTGGCTCTCCACCAGTGATTCCAGCAACTTCTATCCTAGCCCTGCAAACCCAGCACGCTTTCATTCCATGTTCCAGAAATGCATTGTCCTGCTGACTTTATCCCACGGTAGACATCTGATCCTCGTCCCCTGTGTTTCCCCTCAGTCTCAGCTTCCTAGACCTGCACAAGAGCCCAAGAGCCCTGCATATTGGCCATCTGGGAGTACACCCACTGGATAGAAATGTAGAAGCCACCGCACCAGGTACCTTGTGGAGAACACAAAGTAGGTAAGGGAGTCACCGAAACCTTTCAGGGCCTTCAACACTTGTTCACGGACCAGCTCTGCCTCCCTATTACCTGAAAGGAAAAGGAAACTGTTCCAGCATGAGGCTCCCGTGTTTTGGAAGCACTACCTATACTCTGTGGCATATTGGCAACAGCATGCAGTCAGCCAGGATAAGCTGACTGTCACCCAGAACTCCTTTGAGAGGTACCCCCACCTTCCGTGAGGGCCCCATCTTCTGAGAGAGGGGGTGTCATGTGAGTGTCTGAATCCTTCCAGGTCTTCAGGGGCCTCTCTAGATCATCTTTCCGTGTTGGGGTTCAATTCTTGATAGAGGAACCTAATTTGACAAATCTCTCCAGCCCATCTGTGTTGTACTCTGGGTTCTGAGCTGTCAGCTTTGAGTACCTGGGAGGACACCAGAAACTCAACAGTCTTGCTGCTGTCTGTCTGTACTTCAGGGCTGCACAACAGGATGGGAGCCGCCTGCCTGGCACAGCTTCTGCCTCTTGGTGGCCACGGAAGTGATGATGAAGGTGACTCCCTTGGACCAGAGCACTGTAGTCTCTGGGAGATGGGTCCCCCTCTTGGTCCCATCATTGCCAGCTTTCATGACCAGTGTGGCCTGTGAATCGGAGAAGCGAGGACCAGGGAAAGAGGCTCTCCCACTTAGGGATCCTCTCCTATAGACTTAGCGCTGTGTCCTTTCCTCTGCTGGCTGGGTCAGAGAGCCACTGACGCCTCTCCCTTTACAGCTGTTCTGAGTTTGGCCCCGTCACATGAAGGCAGTGATGATGGGCTACAGGACCTGCTCCTTGGGCTGACTGAAGACCACATAACTGCATGAGCACAAAGGGGAAAGCGCAATGGGTGAGGGTTATGATGAGCCCATCTTCACAGGAGGACAGGCTAAGCACTGTACCCACCATTCTAGAGAAGGCAGAGAGCCAGGGAAGCACACTTCTGCCAGATCTCGCTAGTAGAGCAATTCCAACCCGGAACACTGCACAGATAAAGGTCTGACTCAGTGACGGTGGCTTTTCAGATCCCACCTCTCATGCCTGTGGCATCAGGTGAGCCTCTCAGTTTTCATTTCAAAGGTCTTTGGCAAACAGAATAGAATAATTGTCTTTGGGGTTCATGGGATTAGTGAGGGCTGGACAATACACTGAACACAAGAACTTTGAAGAGGAAAAGATCTGTGCCTGGACATTAACAACAGTCAGGCTTTCCTTGGATGCCTGCCAGCTTGGCATCCCAAAGCCATCACTTTCCCTACCCCTTATTAACTGCCTAAGACATGGCAAATAGAAAGATGAGCGTGCGGCTTTTACAGTGGGCACCCTACACCCAGAACCCAGGAGTCCACAGGGTGTTGAGGAAAGACCCAGTGTCTGGAGATTTCTGAGCTCAGACCTGGGAAGAACCAATGTCCTCAGATCTCACTGTCCTTCTACCCTTCCCTGCCTTGTCCTAAAGACTCTAGATGCTAAAAATACCCTGGCCACCTGCTGCCCAGGGACACAGTAAATCACCGGCCTTCTAAATGGAGAATCCCAGCCAGACCTGGTTCAGTGTGGCCAAGGGCACAAACTCCCCAGGTTAAGTTCACTGCTTCCCAGCCAGGCTGCTACCAGCAGCTTTCCCTAAGCCTAGGAGGAGGCTAGAGGCAGGGAGAGCAGTGCCCAGAGCCAGAGGAACCAGCTTGAACTTTCTGGAGCCAAGGTGCCAACTGGGTGTGGGGCAATCTGGAGAGAGCTACCAGGGAAGAATTATCAGGGGAAGGCACCAGGTGAGGCCACCAGAAGCAACTGCTTCACTGCACCACCACAAACTGCCACTCCGTGCTGTCTTGTTAACCGGCGGCCACCAGATGTCACTATTAACAAGGAACACAGTATCTGTGGCAAGATCCCTGGACAGGAAGTGGATTGATGGAGACAGCACTTGGTGGCCTGGGCACTCAGGGGCACATGGGAGAAAACTGCTAACTGCTTCCATTCTAACTAAATCCGACTCACACATCCCTAAACCAAAACACAACCAACAAATGTCAAAGGTCAATACACTTTCATTCTTAACACAGGATCACAGACAAGAAATGAGACAAAAAGAAAAAAAAAGTCTCTGTGTGTGGGGGGGGAGGGTATCTGTGGTTTTGGAGGCTATCCTGGAACTAGCTCTTGTAGACCAGGATGATCTCAAACTCACAGAGATCTGCCTGCCTCTGCCTCCTGAGTGCTGGAATTAAAGGTATGCGCCGCAACCCACAATTGCCCGGCCAAGAAGAAAATAGATTTTAATAGACCTTTCAGCAAAAGACTTCATCAAAAAAGACACTTGTGGTCCAGGACAGCCTCCAAAGCAACACAGAGAAACCCTGTCTAGGAAACAAACAACAAAAAACAAAGACACTTGTGGAGACATAACACAGAAAGTGCAGATTATATCTGAAAACGTGAGAAGCCCTGAGAATGTTCTGGAAAACCATAGTTTTACAACTAACTGCTGTCTGACCCGGCATTGGGGCACACACCTTTGATCCCAGCACTCCAGAGGTAGAGACAGGCAGATCCCTGAGTTTGAAGGCACCTTGGTCTACAGAGAGAGTTCCAGGACAGCCAGTGCTACACAGAGAAACCCTGCCTCAAACAACAACAAAAGGACAGGTAACTGCTGTCACTCACCTGCATGTTCCAGTCAGTAAGATACAAAAAACAGGACAGTACATGAGCGCCAAGCCGAGTGATGACATTAAAGGCTGTTCACGTGTAGTGAGCAGACACATACGATCAGAAATGACTTAGTGTGGTGGTTTGAATGAGAGCGTCCCCATGGGGTCATATGTTTGAATGCTTGCTCCCATGTTGGTGGAACAATTTGGGAAGGATTAGAAGGTGTGACTTTGTGGGAGATTTGCAACTGGGGCCTGACTTTAAGGTTTCAAAAGTCCAGGCCATTACCAATATGGTCTCTCTTCCCTCTGTCACGAGTGGTTCAAGATACTCAACTATTGCTCCAGCCTGCCTGCCTGGCTGCCACCATGATGGTCATGGGCCATGAGTCCCCAGTTAAATGCTTCCTTTTATGAGTTACCTTGGTCACTGTGTTTTGTTGTGGCAATTGAAAATCAATGAAGACACACGGGTTAATTTTTTAGTGCACTGAGTGACATTGAGACCTTTTATGTTCTTGGGAGCACATCTACTGTTCTGTGTAAGACTCACTGTTAGGTGGAAAGGCCTCGCTGCTGCTGTCCCTGCTGCTGTTTGGAGGTACAGTCCTGCTCTGTAGCCCAGCTGGCTGTGAACCAGAGCTTTTCCTGCCTCAGCCTCCTGACCATCTAATTACATGGAGTTCTGTCACACTGTACCGGAAGAAGCACTTTGAAGTGGACTTTGACCTAGTTCACTGGTGTCCTAACCCTTGTGTGCCTCAGTTTCCTGTAGGTAAATATGATTTTAAAAGAC